>NC_058087.1:23958262-24558262 GCF_014858855.1 Bufo gargarizans | reverse complement strand
TGGAATTTCAAACGTCTTGATGCTGCAAGGGCACAACAATTTAGCATTTTGCTCAAAAAAGGGTGTTTTATTAATAGAAGAATATAACCCCTGTATATACAGGGTGTATCTCACATGCCCTGACCCACACTAGGCCGCAATTAAAGATTTGTGTACTAAATGGCTGTATTTAAAATACCTGAATAGAACCCCTGTATTTAAAGGGTGTATCTTACACGCCCTGACCCACACTAGGCTGCAATTAAAGATTTGTGCCTAAAATGGGTATTTGTTTAATAACTGAATATGACAGCAGTATAAAACCTTGGAATTTCAAGACTTGATGCTGCAAGGCCTGGAAAATTGTGTATTTTGCACAAAAAATTAATAAAAGAATAAAACCTGTGGCGTGCCAGAACCGCAGGGGCGACATGTGAGGTGCACGGTGGGCCGATGAGGGGAAGTAATAATACAGTTCATCGGTTTGCTCACGGTTAGCAGGGACGAAACTCTATCCTCTGGTTGTAGGATGAAAGGAACTAAGAGGACCACAGGAGGAAAACGCTCTCCTGCTCCTCATACCTTGGCACTAACACATAGCTGCTTCTGACTTCACTCACTACTCTGTGATGCAGAGTCTCAACTGAACTCAATCACTTCACTAGCAACCACAATAGCTCTCCTCACACTAGGCCTGACTAAGGTATTTATATATATTAAGTGCTATCCCCCTCTAATGTATAAAACATACCTAACCATCCTATGAACAGGGATACAACAGGTGATGTAATGCAGAATGACATGCAACACAGTAATGCAGTTTTACAGTAATTTTGCAGTTCCCACGTGTCCTGAGTGGGACGCTGAAAACCCTGTATATAAAGGGTGTATCTCACACGCCCTGACCCACACTAGGCTGGAATTAAAAATTTGTGCCAAAAATGGGTATTTGATTAATAACTGAATATGACAGCAGTATATAACCCTGGGATTTCACACGTGCTGATGGTGCAAGGCCAGGAAAATTGTGTATTTTGCCCCAAAAAGGTTGTTTTATTAATAGAACAATATAACCCCAGTATATAAAGGGTGTATCTCACACGTCCTGACCCACACTAGGCTGCAATTAAAGATTTGTGCCAAAAATGGGTATTTGATTAATAACTGAATATGACAGCAGTATATAACCCTGGAATTTCAAACGTCTTGATGCTGCAAGGCCATAAAATTGTGTATTTTGGCAAGACTGTCTGGGAACCCAAACCAAACTAGGTGGGGGCGGACAACTCCAACCCCCCCTTCCACACACACTTTTCCTTACCGGAACTACCAACTACACTGCAAAGCAACACAGGACTCCAACTTGTTGGGTGGTGATCGGCCACAGCTTTATTAATTTTCTTATACCAACCAAACACAGAGCTTTAACTGCTCGAAACTGTCAACCATCATGAGCAGTATGCCGGCCACTGGACTCCCAGTGGGCAAGTCCGCCATTTATTTCACCCCGCCATATATATGCCACCAGCTGTGACTTAAAGGGAACCTGTCACCGGGATTTTGGGTATAGAGCTGAAGACATGGGTTGTTAGATGGCCGCTAGCACATTCGCAATACCCAGTCCCCATAGCTCTGTGTGCTTTTGTTGTGTATAAAAACAGATTTTATTGTGTATAAAAACAGATACATATGCAAATTAACCTGAGAGGAGTCAGAGCTTGAAAATATGAGTCTTCTCTGGTCACACAAGTAAGATACGACTCTTTTATGTTAATTTGCATATTTATCCCCAACAATTTTTTACACAATAAAAGCACACAGAGCTATGGGGACTGGGTATTGCGGATGTGCTAGCGGCCATCTAGCAACCCATGTCCTCAGCTCTATACACAAAATCGAACTGACAGGTTCGCTTTAACAGAAGTAGACCGAATCACTGTACCAAAACAAAAAAAAACAGTCATTAACATACCAAACAAGCAATTGAAAATGAAGGTATATAAATACATATTAATAATTTTTTCCTTATTTTTTTTATTATTTATTTATTATATTTTTTTTTTGTAATATACGTAACATCAATATAAAGGGAGGGCGGGCGGGCGGGCCCGCCTCTGGCCAGTCAAGAGGGAGATAAACGGGAGGGGAATACACTTAAAGCAGAGGGGGGTTGACTCCTTCAGCAAGTGAAAAGGAAAGGGGAGTGGCAGGCTAAGCACAGGGCTGTCTTAACCCCTTCCTGCCTTCCTCCCCATGTAGCAGAGCCAAACCAGCTCAAATCCTTTTCAGGTGGGGGGAAAAGCCACACAAGAGGAGAAGGGGGGGGTCCCATAAGTCCACAACCCCCTTCCTTAATCATTTAGGGGCTCATCAGACTGTCCAGGAACCCAAACCAACCCAGGTGGGGGGAACAACTCCAACCCCTCCCCCCACACTTTTCCTTACCGGAACTACCAACCACACCGCAAAGCAACACAGGACTCCAACTTGTTGTGTGGTGATCTGTCACAGCTTTGTTTATTTTCTTATACCAACCAAACACCGAGCTTTAACTGCTCAAAACAGTCTACCATCATGAGCAGTATGCCGGCCACTAGACTCCCAGTGAGCAAGTCCACCATTTACTTCGCCCTGTCTTGTCATTTGCATATACATGCCTCCACGAAGGAGCCCATGTACTCCTACACTGGGCTCCGACCACCACCCATCTTACACATAGCATGCTCCACTCCATCCTGTAACCCGGATAAGAAAATGTCCAGGCTGATGTCCGACAAATGGACACCGTTTGGGCGCATCAAGGACCTGTTGTCTCCCTCCAGTTGCCGGTGATGTACTACGATGCCCATGCGAGAACGGACATACCGGGAAATACGGGCATTAACCATTCTGCGGCATCTCTCAAGTGCCTCAGCATTCCTAGCACCATGCCAGACCACCCGGGGAATGATCTCCGACCAGACCATGGCCAGCTCGGGGAAAAAGGAAGCAAAGTGCTCTATGTCCGCACGCATAAGAGACATGAGCTCCGCCATTCTCAAAGAGCAGAGATCATTCCCCCCGGCATGAATAACCAAAATAACTGGACCAACAGTGGACCTGCTGATATCTACCACCTGGGGCAGCACTTGAAACCAGCGAAGGCCCCGAATACCTCTCCAGAACACGTCCACTTCACAGAAACCCAGAGTATGGCCACTGGGTCTGCAGTCCGCTCTGTGCCGCCCAAAATACATACGAATGGCCAAGGATCCATATGGTCGGACGGAAAACACCTGTAAAACAGAAAAATAAGTATGCATGATTCCCAAGAATATGTTTGTGTTGTTTTTTTAGTTTTTTTTTAAATAATAGATCAGGGCGGATATAAGTTGCAAAGCAAGTGGAGCACCATCTCCCAATCCGCATAACCACAGCCTCAGAAAGGCCAGCTCTGGCTGCCTCTGTTGCAGCACAGATATGGAAAGAATGAGTGCCATACGAACCAGCATCAACGCCCGCATGTCGCAAGCATCGTTTAAAAAGGGAACTAAACTAAAACTTTGTAAGAGGAGAAAGGTCCTGATGGACCAACAAAAACCCGTCTGGGCGTATCTGCATGTACTGGTGTATCAACCTTCCCGGACATGATAAGCCCGGAACCTGGTGAAGGGGAATCCATGCACCCTTACCGAAAACGTCAGTCTTTGAGCGATGGATTCTAATACTCACCGACCCATTACCTAGTGCTATATCCGAGGGAAGGAGTCCAGGTGAACGATTACGGAAAGGAGCCAACAATTCGCCCACCTGGAGGGCACCAAAAATGTAAAGGCTAAATGCAGCGGATAAAAGAACCATTTCAAAAGAGGAACTGCAAACCACCTGACAAGCAGAAATAAGTTTACAAAGAAGCTGATAAGAAACTGGGCGCGGGCATTCAGTTCGTACAAATTCTCTACGCCAACCCCGAAGGGCTTGGGTAATTATAAGGTTTTTCGTAACATCAGGCCAACCAAGAATACGAGAATGAAAAAGAAACCCCAGACAGCCTACGTTGGGCAACAGCGGCAGAAACACCCAAGGAGCGCAAGCGCAATAACAGGTCCCAGTCCCCACCAAGGGAAAGAAACTCCTCCCATGCCTTACTGTGAGCTTTCCAGGTTGCCTGAGTCACTGAGGAAGACAGTAAGGGCATCAACTGTTCTCTACCAGACGCCAAAGGTGTTCCAGACAGATCACTCCATCTGGGCACGCCTCCGGGAGGAGGATCCTGCTTTCCTGCCGAAACCGAGAAAGAGCATCAGCAGTAAAGGTTAGAGGTGCCAGGGACATGCTGGGCCCTGAAAAAGACATTATACTCCAGACAACGTAACACTAGATGCCGCAAAAGACTAAGAACGGGCAAGGAAGTGGTCGACAAACCATTAATACAATGAACGACACCTAGGTTTATTGGTCCAAAAACAAACATGTCGGTTAGCCAATCTAGGGCCCCAAATCTCAGCCGCGACGACGATTGGAAAGAGTTCCAAAAGGGTCAGGTTCTTACAATAGCCTAATGCTTGCCAAGCTTTAGGCCAAGGGGATGCGCACTAATCGGAACCAAAAATGGCTCCAAAGTCACAGGAACCTGAGGAATCTGTAAATAAGGACAGTTCCGCATTGGTGCACTCGCCCAGCATAAAGCAGGTGTGACCGTTATAGGAAGAAAGGAAAACCTGCCATACCCGTAAATCTGCTTTCAAGGAGCTGGTGATACGAATGTGGTGCTGCGGAGAAGTGGCACCACGGGTAGCAAGAGAAAGACGGCGGGAAAAAACTCGCCCCATAGGCATTATCCAACAAGCGAAAACCAACAAACCAAGGAGGGATTGGACCTGGATGAGGGTGGCCTTCTTGACTGACAAAACCCAACAGGTGATAGCAATCCGTGTGAACCGGAAGGAGGCGAAAAGGTCGACTCAATATCTGATTTTGCCAACAGGGTACCCTGACCAGCGGCTCTGACAAGGGAAACGACCTTGTCAAAGGACACATAGGAAACTGAGGCGTCCTCAGGGGAGAGCGCATCATTCACCGAGGTGCCCTTTGGGTGGGAAAGGTGGTTAGTCAACGGAATTTACCCGGTTCTTTTTTGGGTCCCACACCCAAGGGCGAAATCCGAAGATTATAAATGGGGGGGAGAAGTAAAGGGGCCTTCAATTCTACTCATAACTACTTCTTTTGCTACTTTTTTACAGAGAACCGAGGGGTGTTCTTTTGCTGATGCAAGATTTTTTGAAAAAATAGGGACATGGCCAAGAACAAAATGAATGAAAAACCCAAACGTAAATCCAAAACAAAGCTGAGATGTAGCATGATTATTGGGGTACTGGTCTAACCAAGGCCCCATCTCTACTATGGTCACTGGGGTCCTTTGGATCACTGTGGTTAGATGTTTTTTTGGATTGGGGGCGGGGCAATGGGATGCTGAATGTAGGCCGCCACAAGCGGAACATTCATGCTTAAATCTGCAGAGCCCAGCAAACTTGCAATATCCCTCCTTAAACAGCCAACATGTTCTCGGGCGACGCACGGCCACTGATCCCTGACTGAAACCAGTGGCCGCCCTGGGAAAGGGGGGCCGCTGTGACACCATCAACCGTAACCACACATCAGCAGCCTTAACCACCCATCCGATATCGGGTTGGAGGGCAAGGCGCCGGCGGAATTCCTCATCATACCTCCACCATGTGGAACCACCATATGATTTGTAAGCGCTGTAAATGGTGTCCATATATAAAAAGAGCTCAGAGCAGCATTCAGGATAACGCTGACCCATAACAAAGCCCAGAACCGAAAAGGCCGGAAGCCAGTTGTTCATGGTCTTTGCGACCCCTGGACGTACAAATGGTTTCTCAGCCGGACGTTGCTCTTTATCGAGCGTATGCTGATCCACGGTGACTAAAGACCAAATTTCCACATACTGGTTCTGCCAAATTTTCTCCTTAATCTCCTCCTCCAAATGTGCCCCTAAAGGACTAACACCGTAAAAGATGGAATTCTTATGAATGCTCGCCTGGACCAAAGAGGGTTTCGCAGTAGTCATAGTAGGCGAGGAGAGGAAGCTTGCAATTCGTCAAGAATTACCTTAAGGGCCGCCACAACCTCTGGCCCACCGGAACCCACCCTCCAAGCCCCTGTAAATGGAAACTCACAGGTAGCAGGCCATGGAGGAGCTGGCACTGTAACCGTAGCTGTAGGCTGATCTGGCCAGGGAGGTTGAGACACCAGGCTGGAGGCCCTGGAGAGATGATGAGGCTCACGGTGTGAATGTCCAGGATGTGATCTTGAACCAGGCTCCCCGGATGCGCCCGACAAAACGTCAGAAGACGACGGGGAGCGCCATTGCGAGGACCTGGAGCGCCGACTTCTCCTGGAATCCCTGGAGCGGCGTCGGGACTGGCACCTTTGTGAATAGTGATGACTCCGCCTCCTGGAACCCTCTGAAGAGGAGGAGGGAGATCTCTGACGACGTCTCCGTGACATGGCATGGTGGGTGTCTGGGAAGAGGCAGGTGTCTGTAAACGCATGGGGCTGGCAGCTACTGGGTCTGTAGGAAGCTCAGCCGCATCCACATATATCTCAGTGGGGTCAGGTCCAACACTAGGGGATCCCTGGGGTAGAGTGGGGTTAGGTGGGGTGATATGTGGTTGTGCAGCTGCCGGGGGGGGGGGGGGGGGGTGAGGGGGGCCTGAGGCAGAGGAAGAACTATTTTGAGCACCCATAGCTGGCAGCAATGTGCTCTTCAAAGCGCGGGAAGAGTGAGACAGAAGAGTGAGACACAGGAAAAGGAGGGGGGCGGAGCCTGTAAGGTGTGCTGTAATGGCCATGCATCCCTTACTGGGGAGGTCACAGTCGCCCTGAGCACATTATGTAAAATGGCATGCACCCTGCGAGGGGGACTATGTCCCAATCGCTTAGGAGGACGAGTGGGGCGGGCGGAACGTCGGCTCCCTACTGCTGGGATTGCATCCATGCTCCTCTGTGGAGGAGGGGGCAGGGGAGGAAAAGAGATCACAGGAGGGAGCAGGGCTGGAGAAGGCTGGTGCTGCTGAACAGGCTCATGCAGAAGCGCACGCAACCAGCCATCTCCCTCCACTTCAATACGCGCCAGGAGAGCAGCCATCAGAGGGTCTCCTGCGGACATCTTGAGCCAGGTACCTGAAAGCCCATCGCTGGCCAGTCAAGAGGGAGATAAACAGGAGGGGAAAACACTTAAAGCAGAGGGGGGTTGACTCCTGCAGCACGTGGAAGGGGAGTGGCAGGCTAAGCACAGGGCTGTGTTAACCCCTTCCTGCAAAAAAGCTCCCCATGTAGCAGAGCTGAACCAGCTCAAATCCTTTTAAGGTGGGGGGGGAAGCCACACATGAGGAGAAGGGGGGTTCTCAGAAGTCCACGACCCCCTTCCTTAACCCCTTAAGGACACGGCCCTATTTCACCTTAAGGACCAGGCCATTTTTTGCAAATCTGACCAGTGTCATTTTAAGTGCTGATAACTTTAAAACACTTTGACTTATCCAGGCCATTCTGAGATAGTTTTTTCGTCACATATTGTACTTCATGACACTGGTAAAATAAAGTCAAAAAAATTATTTTTTTTGCATAATAAAATACCTAATTTACCAGAAATTTGGAAAAATTTGCAAATTTCAAAGTTTCAGTTTCTCTACTTCTGTAATACATAGTAATACCCCCCAAAATTGTGATGACTTAACATACCCCATATGTCTACTTCATGTTTGAATTATTTTGGGAATGATATTTTATTTTTTGGGGATGTTACAAGGCTTAGAAGATTAGAAGCAAATCTTGAAATTTTTCAGAAATTTACAAAAACCCAATTTTTAGGGACCATTACAGCTCTGAAGTCACTTTGCGAGGCTTACATAACAGAAACCGCCCAAAAATGACCACATTCCATAAACTACACCCCTCAAGGTATTCAAAACTGATTTTACAAACTTCGTTAACCCTTTAGGTGTTGCACAAGAGTTATTGGCAAATGGGGATGAAATTTGAGAATTTCATTTTTTTGCCTAATTTTCCATTTTAACCCATTTTTTCCACTAACAAAGCAAGGGTTAACAGCCAAACAAGACTGTATCTTTATTGCCCTGACTCTGCTGTTTACAGAAACACCCCATATGTGGCCGTAAACTACTGTACGGCCACACAGCGGGGCGTGGAGTGAAAGGTGCGCCGTATGGTTTTTGGAATGCAGATTTTGCTGGACTGGTTTATTTACACCATGTCCCATTTGAAGCCCCCTGATGCACCCCTAGAGTAGAAACTCCATAAAAGTGACCCCATCTAAGAAACTACATCCCTCAAGGTATTCAAAACTGATTTTACAAACTTTGTTAACCCTTTAGGTGTTGCACAAGATTTAATGGAAAATAGAGATACAATTTCAAAATTTCTCTTTTTTGGCAGATTTTCCATTTTAATATTTTTTTTCCAGTTACAAAGCAAGGGTTAACAGCCAAACAAAACTCATTATTTATGGCCCTGATTCTGTAGTTTACAGAAACACCCCATATGTGGTCGTAAACTGCTGTACGGGCACACGGCAGGGCGCAGAAGGAAAGGAATGCCATACGGTTTTTGGAAGGCAGATTTTGCTGGACTGTTTTTTTAACACCATGTCCCATTTGAAGCCCCCCTGATGCACCCCTAGAGTAGAAACTCCAAAAAAGTGACCCCATTTTAGAAAGTATGGAATAGGGTGGCAGTATTGTTGGTACTAGTTTAGGGTACATATGATTTTTGGTTGCTCTATATTACACTTTTTGTGCGGCAAGGTAACAAGAAATAGCTTTTTTGGCACGTTTTTTTTTTTGGTATTTACAACATTCATCTGACAGGTTAGATCATGTGGTAATTTTATAGAGCAGGTTGTCACGGACGCGGCGATACCTAATATGTATACAATTTTTTTTATTTATGTAAGTTTTATACAATAACTTCATTTTTAAAACCAAAAAGTTGTTTAGTGTCTCCATAGTCTAAGAGCCATAGTTTTTTCAGTTTTTGGGTGATTATCTTGAGTAGGGTCCAATTTTTTGCGGGATGAGATGACGGTTTGATTGGCACTATTTTGGGGTGCATATTACTTTTTGATCGCTTGCTATTACATTTTTTGTGACGTAAGATGGCAAAAAATTGCTTTTTTTTGTTTTTGTTTTTGCTACTGTGGTCATCTGAGGGGTTAGGTCATGTGATATTTTTATAGAGCCGGTCGATACGGACGCGGCGATACCTAATATGTATGCTTTATTTTTATTTATGTAAGTTTTACACAATGATTTTATTTTTGAAACAAAAAAAATCATGTTTTAGTGTTTCCATAGTCTAAGAGCCATAGTTTTTTCAGTTTTTGGGCGATTATTTTGAGTAGGGTCTCATTTTTTGCGGGATGAGATGACGGTTTGATTGGTACTATTTTGGCGTACATGCGACTTTTTTGATCACTTTTATTACCTTTTTTGGGAAGTAAGGTGGGCAAAATTTCAATTTTCTCATAGTTTTTATTTTTTTATTTTTACTGCGTTCACCGTGCGGGGAAAGTAACATGACCATTTTATAGATCAGGTCGTTACGGATGCAGTGATACCTAATATGTGTAGTGTATTTTATTTTTTTAATTTTTATTCAGTGATAAATGTTTTTTTTTTAATCTTAACTTTTTTCACTTATTTTTTACATTTTTTTGACCCAGACCCACTTGGTTTTTGAAGATCCAGTGGGTCTGATGTCTGTAAAATACAGTACAGAACCCTATAGGGTTCTGTACTGTATTTTACTTACACTGAACAGATCTATGCTTTTAGTATAGATCTGTTCAGCACCATGGACAGCAGGATGCCTGAG
This sequence comes from Bufo gargarizans, assembly GCF_014858855.1. NCBI lineage: Eukaryota > Metazoa > Chordata > Amphibia > Anura > Bufonidae > Bufo > Bufo gargarizans. The sequence continues at coordinate 24,548,389 of NC_058087.1, read as the reverse complement.
CAGGCGTCCTGTTGCCATGGGAACCTTCCCCGTCTGCCACAACTTCGCAGACGGGGAAGGGTGAGGACGGGGCTTCAGGGGGCTGCCTGGGGGCTCTCTCCCTCTCCATCGGGGGGCTTCAAAGGCACAGCAGCCCCCCGATGGGAGAGGGAGGGAGCTCCCTGACCGATGACAGTTAACCTTTTCCATACAGCGGTCCGTACGGAACGCGGTATGGAAAGGGTTAAACGGCTGACATCTGCACAGATGTCAGCTGTTTATACCAGGGTGTCAGCAATGTGCTGGCACCCTGGTATAACCCACTAGACGCCAACGATTATTCAAGGGGAGGCGGGCGGGGGATCGCGATCCAGCCTGCAGCACCGACCGCCTCCCGCAACGCCTCCCCTGCACCACCCGCCGCCATCAAATCGTGCAGGGGTGCAGAGGGGGTGCAAAATCTCTAATTTAGGCACTCTAAAGTTTCTGATCCCCGTGGTTAGGGACCGCGGGGATCAGAAACTGCAAAAAGCGCAGTTTCTGGCGTTGTGACAGGATGCCGGCTGAATGATTTCCGCCGCCATCCTGTTCAGATTAACCCCTGGGGCGCCGGAATCCCGATTTAAAGTTAGGACGTACCGGTACGTCCTGTGTCCTTAAGGACTCGGGAAACAGGGCGTACCGGTACGTCCTATGTCCTTAAGGGGTTAAACAGTCAGGGGCTCATTAAAAAGTGTGTCTTAAAAAACCCAGAAAATTATGGCTGTATTTATAGCTTAAATTGCACACTGACTAATCCTGCAAATGCACCAGATGTATATTGCCAAAAAAAGGTGATTTTTACAACCAGATTATTAGTGCTGTTTTTCAAGCTTGGATTTCAATGTCACAAAAGCTCAGATGCAGTGCTGGTGCACTGAGCTTGCATAAAATGGCCGCCACAGCCGCCGCCGCTCACCTAACTGACTTATAAAAGTTTTTGTTTTTTTCGGTCACTGGGCTCAGGGTAGGATAAAACAATTGTGCCCTGCACCCACACAACAAAATGTATGTAGATTGCTTGTTAGATTCACGTTTTGAACAAAGATTCAGTCCTATTCTCTCCCTACACTAGTAACAGCAGAGTGACGTGCAGCGCTACATGACTCCAGCTTATTTAGAGGCTCGGTCACATGCTACACTGGCCAATCACAGCCATGCCATGGCTGTGATGGCTTCTAAGGGCACACAGTTAAACGCTTGTTGATTGGCTGCTCTGCAGCCTTTCAAAAAGCGCCAAGAAAGCGCCGAACACCAAACCCGAACCCAAACTTTTACTGAAATGTTCGGGTTTGGGTCCAGGGTCCAAAATTCGCTCAACCCTAGTTATGAGTGAAGAGCAAAATCCCCTCATCATTCCAGAATGTCACCACATTACTGCTCTGCTAGTCAGACATTACCATGAGCAAGTGCAACACCAAGGCCGTCACTTCACAGAGGGAACAGTAAGGTCTGGTGGTTTCTGGATAGTTGGGATGAAAAGATGTATATCCTCCATACTCCATAAATGCATCAAGTGCCAAAAACTAAGAGGAAAACATCTAAATCAACATATGGCAGAGCTTCCAAAAGACAGATTAAGCGCTGAACCACCCTTTACCAATGTCGGCATAGACATTTTTGGCCCCTGGACCGTTGCTACACGTAAGACTCGTGGCGGAGTCGTTAACAATAAGCGTTGGGCTGCGCTATTCATTTGTTTGAACATTCGCGCAGTGCATATCGAAGTTATAGAATCAGTGGACTCTTCTTGCTTCATTAATGCCTTCAGAAGATTTGTTTCCATACGTGGACCTGTAAAGTTACTTAGATCCGACTGCTGAAAAATTTTACAAGAGCAGAGAAGATTGAGAACTTCTTCAATGCAAACAAGTGTAAATGGGAATTCAACCCGCCACATTCCTCACATATGGGAGGCTATTGGGAACTATTGATTGGGATTTTAAGAAAAATCCTGGATTCTATGCTGCTGGACCACAAATTTTCCCAGCTCACACATGAAGTCTTGGTCCCCTTCTTGCAGAGGTGTCCACCATAATCAATGAGAAACCACTTGTTCCTGTTTCCTCAGACGCAGAGTCTCCAGTATTTTTAACTCCAGCCACCCTTCTAACTCAAAAGATCGGAATAGCCACTATTCCTCCTCAGGACTTTGATTGGTCAAATGTTTACAAACACCAATGGAAAAGGGGTCCAACTTCTTGCTGAGTTTTGGAGCTGTTGGAAGATGGAGTATTTTTGCAACCTTCAAAGTCGTAGAAAATGGCAAGTCAGGAAACCCGACCAGCAAGCTGGGGACATAGTTCTCCTGAAAAGAAAGGAATGCTCATTGTAGCAATTGGCCTATGGGTCTTATTACAAAGACTATTCCAAGTGACAACGGCAAGGTGCGGAAAGCAGAAGTTAAGGTAATGAAAGAAGGTTCTGCAAGACACTACTTCAGACCCATAAACGAGCTGGTACTGCTTCGGCCTAAAAGGGAAGATGAACGCCTCACACCGACCTGATGCAAAGAGAGGTAAGAAAGACTGGTGCATGTTGCTGCCTTCCCCTCTGAAGACAGCCCTTCAAGTAAACTTGATTAAAGGGAGGTAAGAAGGACTGGTGCATGTTATTATGATAACATTCATAATAATACTTCTGACTTTCCCTGTTTCTCTACAATTCCTCTATACACTTTCCTCACTACTCACAGCCAGACTTCTGCCTGTTCTGTGAGCTTGTAATCTTTCAGCCACCCTTTATTTCCCTACATGCTTTTTCTCATTACTCTGTATTCAGTTTACCTCCGGGAGGCATGTCTACACCTTTCATTAGCTTGATGATGTCCTTCACTGCCTGTCTACCTTCTTCCTTCCTAACTACTTCTACAACATCTTATCTCAAGGATAGCATTCTTCAGCAACATCATATGAAAGACAGAAAGGACTGAATCTGTCTGGCCTGAAAGCTACAGTTTGCCACAGTTGAAACCATTTCCCTCTCAATCTCCTCCTTTTGTGATTCTAGCAGATGGGGAGGACCCCCAAGGCCGAGTACTTCATTTGACCTTGAGTCTTGAAAATCTGCACCAGCCACAACAACCTGTTATGAATCGAGATGAAGTTGCCTCCAAGTGCTGATTTAATCCTAGTAAAGGGGGGGAAAAACGTAGAAGTTAAGGCATTTCATCTAATTAAACAATACTACAAGTAATAACTAATTATAAGTATATGTATATCCTTAATTCAGTACTCTATGTGGTGCTACTTAGATCTATGTGCATTTTTTCATGCTTGCAGCCGTATCAGGAAAAATACTAGTAACTAAGATGGCTGCTGGGCAGGGAGTAAAGTTCCCTCAGTTAAAAGGGCCGATGGGCCGGCCAGAAGTTGCAGGAGTTAAGATGGCAGCCAGGCCGGAAGTTGCAGGAGTTAAGATGGCTGCTGGTGAGGAAGTTACCTCAGTTAAGATGGCTGCTGGCGGCGTAGTAGGGTCTCTCAGCGCCATCTTGGAGGGTAGTATCGGTGGCATATAAAAATATTTACTTATCTGTTCATCATACATTTCTGTCAAGCCTAATTTCTTATACTTTAACCCCTTCATGACCGCAATCCGTATATATACGTGATAGCTGCACATACCCCGTGCAGCTACCACGTATAAAAAAAAGTTCTGGCAGCTCTTTAATCCAAGCGCTGCAAAGCGCTTGGATTAAAGTTTCTGCTCCTGCCCTGCTGCTGTCACGGACAGCAATCAGTTCAGTAATGCCGGCAAGGGACCAATCAGAGTGGCCCCTTGCCGGCAATCTATCCGATTGGTTAGTCTGTGCAGACTAACCAATCGGATTGCGGCAGTGTTAAAATGCCGGTTTCAGGCTCTGATCTGCGCTCTGCAGATCAGAGCCTGAAATCACATGGTGTCCTCATGCCCCTCAGATCTGTGCCCCCGATCTGTGCCCCCCCATCTGTGCCCCTCCTTGTGTCCGCCTGAACCTGAAGATGTCTGCACATTGAATCAGCCTGCCCAGTGCCCTGATGCGCCCGCCCACTCCCCGCCCCATACATTCAGTGACACCCCCCTCCCCTTCCAGCGCTGCCCCCGATACGGTATAGTCCCCCTGCTGTGTGTGATGGCGGCGGCTCCATTCCTGAGCCGCCGCCATCAGCAGAGAGTGTCAGCTGTATGCTGACACTCTGCTGTAACCCCATAGATGCAGCAGCATCCATGGGGTTAATAGAGGGAGTGGGCTCCCTCTCTCTACAATCGGGGCTGCCGCGCTGTTGCCACCTACAGGGCATCTAATTGTATTATACTTTGCAATGCAAGAGCATTGCAAACTATAGTACAGCCATCAGCCCCACTGGATTTTCAAGATCTAAGAGGCACTTGATAAAAAAAAAAAAAAAAAAATTAAAAAAAAGTAAGTAAAAATAAATAAATAAATAAAAATGTAAAATTAAAAAAATTGCCCTTTCCTATAAAAAAAAGAAAAAAATACACATATTAGGCATCACTCCGTCCGTAATGACCGTTTGTATAAATATATCACATGATAGACCCCGTCCAATAAACACCATAAAAAAAAAAAAAAATGTGTAAAAAAAGCCATTTTTGTCACCTTACATTACAAAAAGTGCAACAGCAAGCGATCAAAAAGGTTTATGACCCCCAAAATAGTACCAATCAAACCATCACCTCATCCCGCAAAAAATTATACCCTATTTAAGACAATCTCCCAAAAAATAAAAAAGCTATGGAGACACTAAAACATAATTTTTGGGGTTTCAGAAATGCTATTATTGTGTAAAACTTAAATAAATAAGAAAAAGTATATATATATTAGGTATTGCCACGTCCGTAACGATCTTCTCTATAAAACTGTCACATAACCTAACCCCTCAGATAAACGCTGTAAAAATAAATAAATAAAAACTGTTCCAAAACAGCCAATTTTTTGGTCACCTTGCCCCATAAAGTGTAATAATGAATGATCCAAAAATCCTATGTACCCAAAAATGGTACCAATAAAAACCTCAACTCTTTCTGCAAAAAAAGAGCCCCTGCTTAAGACGATCGGCAGAAAAATAAAAAAAACATATGGCGTTCAGAAAATGGACACACAAAAACATAAAGCAATTTTGAAAAATAAATTATTATGTAAAACTGAAACAAACAAAGTAGACATATTTGATATCATTGCGTTCGTAACAACCTGCTCTATAAAAATAGCACATGATCTACAATGTCAGATGAATCTTGTAAAAAAAACAAAAAAAACTGTGCCAAAACAGCCATTTTTCAGTTACCTTGCTTCACAAAAAACTTAATATACAGCAATTATAAATCATATGTACCCCAAAATAGGACCAATAAAACTGGCACTTTATCCCCTAGTTTCCAAAATAGGGTCACTTTTTGGGAGTTTCTACTATAAGGGTGCATCAGGGGGGCTTTAAATGGGAGATGACATCTAAAACCAGTTTAGCAAAATCTGCCTTCCAAAAACCATACGACGTTCCTTTCCTTCTGCGCCCTGCCGTGCGCCCTTACATCAGTTTATGACCACATGTGAGGTATTTCTGTAAACCGCAGAATCTGGGTAATAAATGTTGAGTTTTGTTTGGCTGTTAACCCTCAATGTGTTAAAGAAAAAAATGTAATAAAATGGAAAATCTGCCAAAAAAGTGAAATTTTGAAATTTCATCTCCATTTTCCTTTAATTCTTGTGGAACACCTAAAGGGTTAACAAAGTTTGTAAAATCAGTTATGAGTAACTTGAGGGGTGTAGTTTCTACAATGGGGTCATTTATGGGGGGTTTCCACTATATAAGCCCCACAAAGTGACTTCAGACCTGAACTGGTCCTTAAAAAGTGGGTTTTGGAAATTTTCTTTAAAATTTCAAGAATTGCTTATAAACTTCTAAGCCTTCTAACGTCCTAAAAAAATAAAATGACATTTCCAAAATGATGCCAACATAAAGTAGACATATGGGAAGTGTTAAGTAATAAATATTTTATTAGGTATGACTTTCGGTTTTAGAAGCAGAGAAATAGAAATGTAAAAAATTGTGAATTTTCAATTTTTTTATAAATTTGGGATTTTTTTCATAAATAATGGTGAAATATATTGACTCAAATTTATGACTATCATGAAGTACAATATGTCACGAGAAAACAATCTCAGAATGGCTTGGATAAATAAAAGTGTTCCAAAGCTATTACCACATAAAGTGACGCATGTCAGATTTGTAAATTTTGACCTGGACACTGGGGCATCAATGACCCTTGGTCATGAAAGGGTTAATTATTTTCATGCTGATGCTTGCATTGTTTTTCATAATATCTAGAACAGAATGTTCTAAGTTCAAGGCCGAATGTCCTGTGTTCACTCCTGTGAGAAACTTTGTCATAATTTCACTCCTTTTTGGCCTAAAGCTAGAGCACACAGCTCCCTGTGTATCTGTGATGATTTCTTTTACTCTCGACTTAACTCTTAATTTGGCCTCATCATCACATCAGTAGAGGTGATTTCGCTCATAGTATACTTGGCTGTGTGACCTTCCTCTAGTCAGTTTTCTATTTGGCAACACACAAGATCAGATTCCTGGTCAACACAGACATAACAAATAACAGATATAACATTCAATGTAGAACAGACATAGAAACAGACAGACAGACATAAAGAAACATTTCCCATACATTAACACACACAAGTCTTTGAACTTATTAAAGGGAATCTGTCACCTATTTTGATCATATAAAACCGTTAACATAGCAATGTGCAATAAAGTACCTTCTTACCTATATGTGTCTTTTTTCTTTTATTCAACTTTTCATTCTTATTAAAAAGCGATTTTTCTGATATGCAAATGAAGTCTCAAGGTGCCCAGAGGGGCCTTATTACTCTGCTCTAGTGCCCAGTAACGCCCCCCTGCAGTGCCCAGCCGGCCTTTCTTCCAAGCCCAGCACGCCTCCTAAGAAATAAATGTCCTCCCACATACTTGCCGAACGGCGCCGCCCCCTCCCCACTATGTCATTTAATTTATTCACTGCATCGTCTGTGCTCCCTCCTCTTTTTGCCTACGGCGCCGCCCCCTCCCCACTACGTCATTTAATTTATTCACTGCATCGGCCCTTGCTTCCTCCTCTCTTGGCCTACGGCGCTGCCCCCTCCCCACTACGTATTTAATTTATTCACTGCAAGCAACGGCCCTTGCATCAGAGGCAACAGTGCTCCGATTACGTCACTGGGCTCGGCGCATGCCCAGTGACACTAGTAAAACTGTTGCCCTCTGGAGCAGGAGTATCGTGCAGGCGCAGGCACTCAGCGATACTGTGCGGGATTTCGGAGGACAAGAGAGGAGGAAGCAAGGGCCGGTGCGTTCAGTGAATAAATTAAATGACGTGGTGGAGAGGGGGCGGCGCTGTAGGCCAAGAGAGAAGGAAGCAAGGGCCGATGCAGTGAATAAATTAAATTACATAGTGGGGAGGGGGCGACGCCGTAGGCAAAGAGAGGAGGGAGCACAGACGATGCAGTGAATAAATTCAATGACATAGTGGGGAGGGGGCAGCGCCGTTTGGCAAGTATGTGGGAGGACATTTATTTCTTAGGAGGCGTGCTGGGCTTGGAAGAAAGGCCAGCTGGGCACTGCAGGGGGGCGTTACTGGGCACTAGAGCAGAGTAATAACGCCCCTCTGGGCACCTTGAGACTTCATTTGCATATCAGAAAAATCACTTTTTAATAAGAATGAAAAGTTGAATAAAAGAAAGAAGACACATGTAGGTAAGAAGGTACTTTATTGCACATTGCTATGTTAACGGTTTTATATGGTCAAAATAGGTGACAGATTCTCTTTTACGAATAACATTTTCTGGAGCTCCATACACACACACTGAGTACCTCACACACATTGCCTTGTTATTATCTCTTAGTATTGCAGACATTGTACTCGCTATTACACATTCCAATATCATGACGTCACTCCACTCACAGCTGCGGCCCCCGCTGTCTCCCTTCATACACCTCAGCCACCAGCTGCGGGGAGGTATATTTACCGGGCAACGGAGACATGGTACCTTCCATTCGTCACTCAACTTTCCACAACACTGTCTCATCACTTTCCTCCACATTCCAAAGTTCAGCTCTCCATTTTCATTACCACCAACTATCTTCATTAACTTTCTATAATGTTTCACATGCTTACTTCCTTCTTCTCGGGCTACCAACTGAGGGGACATATACTCGCCCTCAGGCAGGGACAGAGACTGTATCCCATGAATTTACTCACTCGAACACAAACAAGACAAAAACAAATGGCACCTCCTCCTTCTTACCAACAAGCAGAGGTCATCTCTACTAGCAGGATATTTTCCCTGGCTCCCATGTCTGGTCTGCCGGCCGGGACTAATCCATCTGCCACCGCCTCTGGAGGGTCTCTAGAGATTCCCCAGTTCAGGCAGAAGTTTATTGAAGTCCCCTCCTGGATCTTCCCGGGACTAATCCATCTGCCATCGCAGGCAGAAATTTATTGTAGTCCCCTCCTTGACACCCCTCCCTGCCAGGGGATTTCTCTTGCTCTGCTTAATTGTTAACCGTTAAACACAGAAAAGAAGTACCCACAGTAGAGCAAATCCTCCTTCTCAGTCTAAGGTTCTAGGGACTCAAGATTTCAACATCAGACGAAGCTGCTACTCACAGTGTAACCATAGTCCAGCAGAACAGACAGCCGTGACTTAACAAAACAAAGCAACGAGAGGCAGGCAAGATAAACAAGTTTTCTTACCGTCTCTTGGTGCTGCCTTTCCCTCCTCAAGTGCACTTCGTTAGGTCTCGGAGGTCATCTACATCGGCTACTGATGTTACGTTCTCTCAAGCCCCATGTTGGGCGCCAAACTGTTAAAGCTGTTCTCAATCAGAGCCAAATGCATTTGCTCTTCTGCTCAAAATTGTCTTAATCTTAGAATTTTATATGCATGGAAGAAACCACACTGACACCAGACAAGGGTCAAAGCAGTTCTTATTTATTACAGGAAGTTAAGCAGTTTTTGTATAATCAGAGAGGGTGTTCTTCAACTGAGGTTCATGCATTGTTTCATTGGCTAAAATACAAAAACAAGAAAAGAGGTAACACTTGGCATCTGCACATTGTGCATTATTTTACTAACTTTGGTATGCAAACTATGTAAACATCTAGGTGTCAGCACCATGTTGTAATGGCTTCACATTAATATCATGAATGATATCCACATCTCTCTCAGTCTTCTGATGCTGCTGCCACCTCCACACTATGTCATTGTGCCGCTCTGTGGCCTGATGCTGCCGCCACCTCCACACTGTCATTGTGCCACTCTGTGGTCTCCTCATGCTGCTGCCACCTCCTCACTATGTCACCTTGCCACTCTGTTGTCTTCTCATGCTGCTGCTACCTTCACACTATGTCTCCTTGCCACTCTGTGGCTTCCTGTTGTTGCTGCTGCCACCTCCACTCTATATCACCTTGCCACTCTGTGGTCTATTCATGCTGATGCCACCTCCACACTATGTCATCTTGCCACTCTGTGTCCTCCTGATGCTGCCACCACCTCCACACTGTCATTGTGCCATGCTGTGGCCTCCTCCTGATGCTGCTGCCGCCACCTTCACACTCTGTCATTGTGCCACTCTGTGGCCTCCTGATGCTGCCACCTCTACACTATGTCACCTTGCCACTCTGTGGCCTTCTGATGTTGCTGCCACCTCCACATTATGCCACCTTGCCTCCTCCTGATAATGCCACCACCCCCACAATGTCATTGGGCCACTCTGTGGTCTCCTCATGCTGCTACCACCGCACCACTATGTCATAGGGCCACTCTGTGGGCTTCTCTTGCTGTTCCCACTTCATGACTGGGCCACTATTTTGCCTTTCAGCCTGGCTGACATCATCATTTATTTGACCCTTCTTCTGATCCGTCAGAAGGAAGGAAAAATGAGACGCACAATGGATCCTGTCTGTGTAGCAGCTGTATGGTCCCATCAGAATTGACTTGTCATTTGGTAGCCAAAAGCAGGAGTGGGTACAAAACACAGAAGACATGCAAATATTCTATTCACGTGTCATCTCTGTTTTGGATCCACTCCTGTTTTTTTTTGCATTAGCAATACTGATGGATTACTGACTAAATGCTGACCACGTGAAGGTGGATGCTTCACAGACAGGAACCATTTTTTGGGGGTTATTATTCTGACGGATCAGAGGAAGGGCAAAATAATCGGTGACGTTGACACAAACTTACTGCTGACACCCTCTCCACTCTGTCGGGGGCTCTACTTTTATAAGCGTTTAATAGAACAGGTTCTGCGTGGAATCAGCTAATGACGTTTAAAAGGAGTGCGCTTCTTCTTGGCGCTAACATCGACCTGTAAGGATGAGTTCATACTTGAGTTATTTGGTCAGTTTTGGCCCTGTGACTGCCCAAATATATGAAGTGTGCAGTGATTCTAAGGATTAATTCACACGTCCGTATGTGTTTTGCGGATCCGAAAATTGCAGATCCGCAAAACACGGACACTGGTAATGTGCGTTCCGCATTTTGCGGATTGCACATCACCGGCACTCTCATAGAAAATGACTTTTCTTGTCTGCAATTGCGGAACGGAAGTGCGGATACGGAAGTGCTGATACGCAAATGCGGATACGGGCAGCACATTCCGGCCCCATTGAAAATTGCGGAACGGATGCGGACCCATTTTGCGGACATGTGAATGGACCCTAAGAGCGACACCTGTCATCTGCATGTCATACTGACTCACAGTATTATTTCACTACTATGCGTGTTACTGCAAGGCACAGTGTTCTACACTACTATAATAGTAAATAGCCGTTTTTTAAGGCGAACCGCCCGAATTGAATTTTTACAAAATTTGCTCATCTTTAGTTAGCTCCATCCGCCCCTTTTTCTATTTCTCTATCACCAAATCTCCCTGAGTGTGTCTAGCAAGATGACCCTTCATGGCACTGGTGGTTCTATATCTGCTGAAAAACCCGCACCTCTTCCACTTCTAATGTTGATACATCCCAAAGAAGGGCACCTTTAAGGCCAGCTTGGTACAGGTGTTACTATGAAACTACATATGTGGGGGAGGATCAACACTGTGTATAGTGTAGTTTCAGGATGATGTTACAGCAGATACATAGTACGCCAGAAGGAATGGGAATGGATAGAAGTGCTTTACATGCATTCAAGTCTTTTGTGCAAGTAACCTTAGTTACTGGGTACCTGATGGTTGTACAAACCACAATGGGGTTGCAGGGAACCACAGCCTATACGACCTAGTATCACACATGGTCCCCTTCTAAACAAATCCTGGATCCCACCAAGGACCGAATTGGATCCTTTTGGAAATACTACACCCTTGGGCTGACCTGGCTTGTCTTACATGTTCAGCCAGAGAATGGGTTCCCCCGCTTTAAGCACATCAAACAGGTTAAGGAAGATCATGAAGGAATGGAACTGAACAGAACGGAATGCTCCAAAATGCATTCTGTTCCGTTTTGTTGCGTTCCCATAACGGAGAGCAAACCGCAGCAAGCTGCTGTTTTCTTTCCGTCATGGGATGCGGAGCGAAACAGATCTGTCATGACCCACAATGCAAGTCAACGGGGGCTGATTTCTCACAATAGAAAACGGATCCGTCCCCCATTGACTTTCAATGGTGTTCATGACGGATCTGTCTTGACTATGTTAAAGATAATACAACCGAATCCATTCATAACGGATGCAGACAGTAGTATTATCATGACGGTAGCGTTTTGCTGATCCCTGCCGGGACCCACACCTATCTCTAAAACATGAACGTCATCCGTATTTTTTGCTACTATGTGTCTGCCGAAAAAACAGATGCAACATGGACGTCATCCATATTTTGTGCGGATCCACATTTTGTGGACCTCAAAATACATATGGTTGTGTGAATGCACTTCAACATGTTGTAAAGAAGGAATGAGACAATAAGCTTGTCAAAGGTCCTGAGGGTACTGTATGTCAAGAACAACCAGTTTAACCTACTGAAAGCAAATTCTGGGGAGGAACGGAATTTTTAGTGGCCAAGCTGGCTTAGCGGGCTGAATCTGTGATGCCATAACTAGAGAGGGTGACATTACTTCAATACTAGGATGGATGAATGTGCCCCATATGTGACGGATGTAACTCCATTGATTCAGTAGAGTGTCCAGCCTCAAGACATCAGTTCGGTCAGGGCCCCTTGTTCGGTCAGGGCCTCATAATAGTCAATGACATTCAAGTATGTCCTGGTCCAGGGGATCTGGGTAGAAGTAGATCTGAAGCAAAAATTAAAAGAACAGGAAAATTTGAAAGAAACATTGACTGTGCCATCTGAAATACCATTTTGCCAGTATAGGGCCTCACCCAAGTATACATATTTTAGGACAGTGTCTAGCCCAGATGTTCCTTGCATAGATGTCTACTGCTCCACCACGAAACTTAACACATACGTATATGGTAAAAAGTTAAAGTGCTAATCTATAGAAAAATAAACATTGATCACACATTCACATGCCGTGTACTATGTATACATTTTGATCAAAACTAGTGTTGATCAAGCACCATAGTGCTCGGGGGCTTGGGAACTCGGGCCAAATATCTCAGGATGCTCGGGTGCTCTACCAAGCACCTGAGCACAATGGAGGTCACTGGGAGAACCCGAGTATTAAACCAGGCACCCCCTGCTCTGAATAGGGGAGGGTGTCTAGTTCATACAAAAAGGTCAGTAATTGATGGAAACACCACCGAAATTATTCGGGAACAGCATGGGGAGGATGTCTGGATGCATCTTGGACTCCCAGGTCTCTGCTGGGAACGATGTTGTCCGAGTAGTATGCCACTTTTACAGACTGACAATAATACGCAAAAAAACTAAGATAAAATCAATTTTTGAGAAAAAACGGTCAGCATTTTCAGTTGACAGGCGGATACGCTTATCTGTTATAATGCCACTATCAGCACTAAACAACATGGCTACGGCATTACAGTGAGTGCAGTAGCTACCTGCGTAGCAGCCAAGAAAAGTGCGGGGCGGAGACTCGAGCATTGCGCTCAAGCACATGTGGTATTTGGCTAAATACCACCATGTGCCAGGCATCAAGATGCTCGAACTAAACTTGTGTTCAGCCGAGCATGCCCATCACTAATCAAAACGCATAAGCCTACTCACCACATCGTTCAAGTGGGTTCCTATTCTACTTTGGCTCAGCACCACAGGACGAACACCAGCAGACGGCAAGACCCAGCAGTCCAACAACAAACCTGCTATAGGGCCAAGCCACTCCTGCACTGGGCCCCACCTACCCAATGGCACAGGAAAAACAGTCACCATACAGTACTGCCCCATGTGAACAGATGGCAAAAGCACACCTTTCCATACGGGTACACCACATTTATCAAGCTCGCCTGTTTTTGGCCATAAAGTTAGACTTCGGCTGTCTTTCTTTTGCCAAGTATTTATTAAAAGTTGCACGGCCCTTGATGAATAAGACTAGGCGTATTGCTATTCGTCTATCCTCTGGTGGTTGTTTTTCAGTAAGACAGGGTCATATTTACTAAGACTGATCTAATTTATTTGCACATTAAAAAGTTGCATCTTTGTGAGAAAAGTCGCACGTCTCCCTGAAAGTGCAATTTATAATGCAACAAAAAGTTGCAATTCACCATCCAAAACAGACCAGGAAAAGTATACCATCCCCGGGGTGGAGTAGAAATTAGACTGTTTTTGCTACAAATTCAGGCTCAAAAGAAAACACCTACATACCGCATTTTTCGCCCCATAAGACGCACTTTTTTTGCGATGTATGAGCAAGCGGGGAGGGACTAGGAGGAGGAGCTGGGGGCCAGCAATTGCGGCGGGGCGGTGCAGTCACTGTACTCCTGCCCCACTACTCCAGTGCTGCACAATACAAATATCAAATGTCTCATTCAATTAAAAGTGATTAAACATGCCCCCCCCCCCCCACTTTTAATATTACCGTACACCCTAACAGATTCTGTAGAATGCAGGCCGGGCCGGCAGCAGCGTAACTCCCTGATGTCACGTGCCTCAACTTTCCAAGTGGTCTCAGAAACCAGACTGAGACAGAGCAGCAGCAGTTTATTAACCTTTAGGGCTCTTTCACAAGAGCGGATGCCGTGTGGGTAATCTGCTGCGTGAAAGAGAGCCAAGCCCGATTCCGGACAGCAGAGACACGGAGCATTAGCATGATTGATAATGCTCTTTGCTAGTGATGATCGAGCATGCTCGGCCGAACACCTGTTCGGCTCGAGCATCTGCAACGGCCCACTTGTATACGTGGGCACCGCAAATCTTGTTATGATGTATGTGTATGTTATATCATGTTGTATTGCATTTTTGTATAAAGATCCCTGTTAACAGGCTGTTAGGTGCACTACACAGATTCCACCACTAGATGGGGATAGCACCACAGTATATATACCTCAGTTGAGGGCTAGTGAGAAGGGAGTTGGTGAGGCTTGGTTCACACCTGAGCGTATTCGGTATGCGCATTTTACAGGCATTTTTATCAGGTGTTTTTGAGGTGTATTTTGGGGCGTTTTTGTATTTAGGAAACGCTCATAATACGCGCGTTTGTGTGATTGACAACAGAGGCATCCAATGAAAAACTGCCTTGAGGTGTCCAATGAAAAGGGACTTCCAGCGGAGCTATTTCCTGTGTGTTTTCCTGCGTGAGTAGAGTGTCTCACTGTCTATGGCTTGATCCTCCATCATGTCGGCTGTGAGAAATGTGGCTGGTTACTAGGGGTGCACGATATGACAATTTTGTGCGATTGTAATTAGGGCCCTAAAAATTGCGATAACGATATGCGATGCAATATTTTAAGGGAATTGTGCTAGAGGTCTATTTGCTTGGATTTTCCCATATGAGCCGCTGACGTGGCTGGGTATGACATAGTTATGGGGGATCTGTGGAGTACACTGTTATGGGGATCTGTGGATGACACTGTTATGGGGGATCTGTGGAGGACACTATTATGGGGGATCTGTGGAGGACACTGTTATGGGGGATCTGTGGAGGACACTGTTATGGGGGATCTGTGGAGGACACTGTTATGGGGATCTGTGGAGGACACTGTTATGGGGGATCTATGGAGGACACTGTTATGGGGGATCTATGGAGGACACTGTTATGGGGATCTGTGGAGGACACTGTTATGGGGGATCTATGGAGGACACTGTTATGGGGGATCTGTGGAGGACACTGTTATGGGGATCTGTGGAGGACACTGTTATGGAGGATGCGTGCTATGACACATAGGGCCATGAGGGGGGCCAGCATAAGACACATATATAGCATCTTATGCTGGTCCCCCTCATGGCCCTATGTGTCCCCTCATGTGTCCTAAACTGCGCACATAACTGGCTTTGTGTGTAAAGTATTTTACTACTGTGTGAAACAAGCTCTCTCCTATTGATAACATGGCCAGCCTCTGTACTCACTGTTAGTGTTGATCACGAATATTCGAATTGTGAATTTTAATCGCGAATATCGGCATTTCGAGAATTCGCGAATATTTAGAATAACGCTAAATATATTCGGAATTGCGAATCCAGTTCATGCGAATTTTCGCAATCAAGAAAATAATGCCTTGAGATTACAAATTCGCGAATTCTCGAATATATGGCGAATATTCGCCCAAATATTCGCAAAATATCGCGAATTCGAATATTGCCCCTGCCGCTCATCACTACTCACTGTCACTATGAATGCACTGCAGCGAGCGTCAGTGAGGAAGCAGGAGCGTTACTAAGTGACGTCAGTCATGCGCCAGCCGTCCCGTTCGCTGCAGTGCATTCATAAAAGTGAGTACAGAGGCTGGCCAGTTTATCAATAGGAGAGAGCTTGTTTCACACAGTAGTAAAATACTTTACACACAAAGCCAGTTATGTGCGCGGGGCCCCTTCATATATAATCACAGCATTTTCGGGTCAGCCATATCACATTTGGCGATTATCGCGATTCAATAATTTTTTTGATATATCGTGCAGCAGGACGAAACGAGCGTACATACGCGCGTTTTTAAATGAGCAAACAAGAAACGCCCATTGTCGCGCGTTCCCGCTGAAGTCTATGGGCGGGAATGCACGACAATAAGCCCCAAAGAAGAATCCTGTACTTCTTGGGGCGTAGGGCGCTTTACAGCGCGTTCGTACGAGCTGGAAAACGCTCAGGTGAGAACCATGCCCATAGGGAATCATTGGTTCTTGCCTGTTGAACGTTTTACAGCGCGTAGGAACGTGGTATAAAACGCTCAGGTCTGAACCCAGCCTGAGATGTAGTAGAAGGAGTAGTGAGGAGCAGGGGGAAGGAGAGGACCCTCTCCTCTCAGCTCTCTGGAGCTCCACAGCCCAGAGTAGCCCAGACCTATCTCAGTTATCAAAGCCAAGGAATAGGCAAAAGGTGGGACCTCACTTCTACGGTACACCCTTCCGGGGTGCCCAGTGAAAGAATATTTTCTATATAAAGACAAAGGAGGACAATAGCCATTTTATTAGGCTTCAGGCACCTTTGTACCAAGGTGAAGGATTCATCTTCCGGCAGCCTCACCATTTATTATTACAAGTACAGAAAGGTCATCTGGAGCAACAATAAAGTAGAAGATTAGGATCCTAAAACCACCGTCACTGAGACCAGGACCAGATTCAGGACTAAATACCAGTGAGTACACAACCTTCTACCATAGCCTGAGCTATAGCCACATATACAGCCTGTTACCTGGATTAACCATATCCAACCTCCATATTCATAAGAGAATGTTTATATCTGGATGTAAATTGCTGTCAAGATCCTGGTTACAGTACAGTTCTTAGTTGGATTCAAACCCTGCCTCATTCTTCTATCTCCATACTACAATCACTCTGCACCACCAAGGTGCTGGTGTCACGACATTAACTAAGTCAGGGGCCCAGCCGCACAAGCACCCAGAAAGCCAATCACTATCAAGGGCACCTTGATCACCACCTGGCCAGTGTCTTCTGTAATAGAGTGTGCCCCGGAGAATTTGGTGCTGTTCTCCCCTTCACTGCAGCCCGGCCCAGGGAACGTCAAAACTGTGAGTAAAGACTGACTGTTTATTATTCCTCGGTACACAGTAATCTCACAAGTTATTCCCCCTGCGGCTCGGCTTGCTGCACATCTCAATGCTCGTCACATGGTGGCATTTGGCCGAATACCGCATGTGCTTGAGCACAATGCTCGAGTCTTCGTCCTGTGGTGCTGAGCCAAAGTAGAATAGGAACCCACTTAAACAATGTGGTGAGTAGGCTTATGCGTTTTGATTAGTGATGATCGAGCATGCTTGGCGGAACACCAGTTCAGCTCAAGCATCTCAATGCTCGGCACATGGCGGTATTCAGCCAAATACCACATGTGCTCGAGCGCAATGATTGAGCCTCCGCCCTGCACTTTTCTTGTCTGCTATGCAGCCAATAAACGTGCAGGTAGCTACTGCCCTCAATGTAATGCTGTAGCCATGTTGGCTGCTGGCATTACAGTGATTGGCTGGCCGAAACGCGTCATCGAGTGCTATATAGCACCCGATGGCGCATGTTTGGCTCATTCAGGGCCGTTTTTTTGGACCAGGCGGGCCGGGCGGCCGCCCGGGGCGCTGTCAGAAGGGGGGCGCCGGCAGGGCACAGCAGGAGATGAGCGCTGCACTTCCATTGTGGAAGCGCTCACTCATCTCCAAAGTCATCTCATCTGTATTGCCGTCCACAGGACGGCGATACAAATGTCTGTAATGCGGCAGGGCAGAGAGATGTGTATCTCCCTGTTCCTCTGATAGGCTGCCAGCACCAGGCCGGCAGCCTATTGGAGGCCGGTGCAGGTGGTGCGATGACGCCATCGCGCCGCCTGAGCCAGCGAGGGACACAGGCCGGAAGAGGCCTGCATTGCATTCTGGAGGAGGTAAGTATAAGTTTATTTATTTTTTTATATGTAAAAATTACAATGCTGGCACATAAGGGGGGCTGCTGAAGCCTGGCACAGACATAAGGGGGGCTGCTGGCACATAAGGGGGGCTGCTGGCACATAAGGGGGGTGCTGGAGCCTGGCATAGACATAAGGGGGGCTGCTGGCACAGACATAAGGGGGGCTTCTGCACATAAGGGGGGCTTCTGGAGCCTGGCACAGACATAAGGGGGGCTGCTGGCACAGACATAAGGGGGGCTTCTGGCACATAAGGGGGGCTGCTGGCACATAAGGGGGGCTGCTGGCATATAAGAGGGGCTACTGGCACATAAGGGGGCTACTTACACATAAGGGGGGCTACTGGCACAGACATAAGGGAGGCTGCTGGCACAGACATAAGGGGGTCTTTTGGCACATAAGGGGGGCTACTGGCACATAAGGGGGGCTGATGGCACATAAGGGGGTCTTCTGGCACATAAGGGGGGCTGCTGGCACAGACATAAGGGGGTTTCTGGCACATAATGGGGGCATCTGGCACATAAGGTGGGCTACTTGCATATAACGGGGCTACTGGCACATAAGGGGGGCTACTTGCACATAAGGGGGGCTACTGGCACAGACATAAGGGGGGCTGCTGGCACAGACATAAGGGGGGCTGCTGGCACATAAGGGGGCTACTGGCACATAAGGGATAAGGGGGGCTACTGGCACATAAAGTGGGCTACTGGCACATGATAGGAGGCTACTGGTACTTGATAGGGGGGCTACTGGCACTTGATAGGGGGCAACTGGCACATGATAGGGGGACTACTGGCACATGATAGGGGGGCACTCTGGCTACTGGCACATGATGGTGGGGGGGGCTCTTATTACTGGCACATAATTGGGGGCATCTATGGGCTCTTATTACTGGCACATGATTGGGGCACATCTTACTGGCACATGATTAGGGGGCATCTATGGGGGCACTTATTACTGGCACATTATTGGGTGGCACTAAAGGGGCATCTACAGAGGCAAAAAAGAAGGGATATTTTATATGGGGGGCTCTGTATAGGGGCATTTTATACTGGGACACATTATAGAGGGTACTATGGGGAAGGGGGGAGAGGAGTACTATGGGGTCATCTACGGGGGCACTGAGAAGGGGTATTTTATATTGGCACATTATGGGAACATTAGCTCAACTGGGGGCATTACAAGGGGATATGTTTTGCACATTTTAAGGAGAATTATTACTACTGGGGGTTGCATTATGGTGGGCTTTATTACTCCCCCATGGTATGACCCCCTAGTAGCAGCACCAGCTTTCTCTGCTCTGCTATCCCTCTGCCCCTTAATCCTTATTATGAAATCTTTCGAATTAGGATAAAGCACAACTATGCTTTGAATCTGGTTTTATATGTTACTTGGTTTTTGTACATTTACTTGCGTGTGCTAGTTCAGACCTGCTGGGATTGGGTTCTAGTTAGTTATTAAATGCTAACATGACAGTTTGGTTTTGCACATTATTGATGATTGTATTTCATGACTACTCTTCTAAGGGTATTGCCTTCCTTTACACTGCAGTTCTCCTCTACCACTCTACCTGCCACTTTTAGCAGTTTAAGCAGTAATTTTATTTTCTTTTGCTCTCAATAAATCCTGTGTTAAAGGGAATCTGTCACCGGGATTTTGTGTATAGAGCTGAGGACATGGGTTTCTAGATGGCCGCTAGCACATCCACAATACCCAGTCCCCATAGCTCGGTGTGCTTTTATTGTGTAAAATATAACTATTTGATACATATGCAATTTAACCTGAGATGAGTCCTGTCCCTGAGATGAGTCATGTACAGGACTCATCTCTGGTTAATTTGCATATGTATCAAATAGTGTTTTTTTACACAACAAAAGCACACAGAGCTATGGGGATTGAGGATTGCGGATCTGCTAGCGGCCATCTAGCAACCCATGTCCTCAGCTCTATACCCCAAATCCCGGTGACAGGTTCCCTTTAAGCAAAAAAATAAATAAAAATATGGTGAGACGGTTGCAAGTACTCTTCTGATATGATTTCATCGAGCAGTTTTGACGGGGGGGGGAGTTAATATTACCTAGAAACTGCACTGGGCTCATTCTTAGTCAGGGAGAGGTGTTCAGAGGAAGGGACAGATAGTGTAGGGAGTGATTTAAGAATATTTTCACCACCAAAACTTTTCAGAGACTCAAAAG
Source organism: Bufo gargarizans (assembly GCF_014858855.1). Classification (NCBI taxonomy): domain Eukaryota; kingdom Metazoa; phylum Chordata; class Amphibia; order Anura; family Bufonidae; genus Bufo; species Bufo gargarizans. The sequence continues at coordinate 24,528,197 of NC_058087.1, read as the reverse complement.
TCCTTTTAAGGACTACTGTGTATGGCAGCAGCAATCTATATTTTTAGCGCAAACTGTGCTAAATAGCTAAAACTTTACAGACCCAAAAGTCCTTCTAAGGACTATTTTGTGCGGCAGCAATATCTATTTTTAGCGCATCCTGCGGTAAATAGCGTACAATAGTTAGGCCACTGCAGACAGCGACATTATCTGCGCCACATCTCCAGTGTAAAGTGTGCGCCTCCAAAAAATATCTGTGACATCCAGTGTACTTTTTCCGTAGACGGTGTCCGCTGCGGACAGTGACATTAGCTGCGCCAAATCTCCTGTGTAAAGTGTGCGCATCCCAAAAATATCTGTGACATACAGTGTACTTTTTAATAGACGGTGTCCGTCTCTGACAGTGAAATTACCAGCGCCACATCTGCAGTGTAACGTGTGCGCTTCAAAAATTTATCTGTGACATAATTTTTTTTGCATAGATGTGAGGAATATGGATTGATATTTACTTTATCAGCCCTTGCCAGGATCAATGATACCTTCCAGACATGTTGGTACCTACATTTCATAAAGAATTATGAATCGCCCGGCCATCGCAGGCGCAAACCGAATACATATTTGTGTCCCGGTGGCCACGATGATCGTGCCCATGGTATTTGCTTGAGGCTAGGGTGCCAGGAAAGGGAGATATACACATCTCCCCACAGAAACCTAATAGCAGCACCATCTTTGGACTGTAGCCAGAACCCAGGCGGATCCGTTGCTCCCAGAACCATCTCCCTGTGACCTTCTGGACTGGAGCTATAAACCCTAAAGGGTTTTGTGGGTCATTTGCAGCCAGTCCAGCAGAGGGGGGTGGACCCCTCCCAAAGGCCAGGAGGGGAGGGGTCGGCTACAGGTTAAAAGGCTTGTGCCAGCAAGCGGGTGTGTCTTTCTCTGAAAAAGGGTCACATCGTATAATGTGTTTAGAGGACCCAGGAACTAGCTGAGATCACTGCCCTTCATGTGACTACAGCAAAGAACACCTCGCAACCCAAAGGAACTTTTATCTTACCCGGTAACTGACTTTTACTCTGCTTAACCCTGTTGTACTCATATAACCTGTATCTGTAACCTCAGACCACTGTATATATTCTCTGTGTATATTGTGTTATATCTAGTGTGCCCTTACGGAGATTAAATATATAATTTAATCTTGTGCTATCTTGTATCTCGATCACGAATCCCCACATCCATGTTTTGACCTAGCTATAAGCTACCGCGGGTTGGTTTCTCACCCTATATAATCCCGTTAGCAGAGTGGGCTTATATCAAACGAGAAGCTAGTGGCAGATACCCAGGCTGAGACAGCGCTGTGTTCACTCCGGCAGTGAAAAGGCTCTCTCAGCTTGTTGTCTTTCTGTGCCCACGTGGACAGGAGATGTCTGTGTAAACTGTACCAGGCTGACCTTACCTGCTCCTCTGGAGGCGCTGTGGTAACCTGTGACCATACCGCGTCTCATGAGCTCGACGTAGGTGACGTCAAGCGGGCACGAGGTGTGGTATTCGTCACACGTAGACACCGTACAGTGACATTACCTGTGGTACCTCTCCTGTGTAATGTTTCCTCATCCCAAATACCTGTGACATTCCCTGTAATTTTGCATTAGCTGCTGGTGACATCATTGACATTATCTGTGGGATATCTGCTGTGTGACATTTCTACATCCCAAATACCTTTTCAAATTTCTTTGTGCATACACTTCCAAATCCTACACTACTGTACGTATGACAGACTTTCAATCATATATAGCATTTAAAATGAAGAAGGCGAGCAGTAAGGGATGGGGCAGTGGCTGTGATGCTGATGGTGCACGCAGAGGCCATGTGTCACGGATGGTGTAACAGAAAACAAGAAGTTACAAATAAGGTTTCGACTGGCTTGATCCGAAACTAAGGAACAAAAGGGTGACCCCTATTTAAGCCCTGAAACGCTCCCTGACTTCTCAGCCCATGCAAAGATCTCTATGATAGAAAATTGCATGCCCTCGTGCCTCGACTGTATGACACCTGAACACCCTATAATAGTGAGGGGACACGACCACCGGCTCCCTACACTTAATACGGAGGGAGTCAGGGTCACCTAGGATCAAGCAAACAGGAAAACACGAATCAATGAACAGACTTATCTGTAGAAGCATCAGTTGTAGCATCCAGCATGTACACACTCCAGGAAGTTGTATAAACCGCAAAGTGATGCAGTATGGGAGGGGATTTAAAGCGATGCAATCAGTGCAACTAGATGACAGCTGAGAGAGGGAAACAAGATGACAAAACGAAAGCAAAACAAAAGAACCTCAAGCAGGAGGTTCTGAAGAACGTCTGTCAGAGCTTCTCAGATGTCTGGTGGTGACAGTACCCCTCCTTCTACGAGTGGACTCCGGACACTCAGAGCCCACTTTCTCAGGATGGGACCTATGGAAAGCCCTGATGAGACGAGTGGCATTAATGTCCGTCACTGGGACCCACATCCTCTCCTCGGGACCATAACCCTCCCAATGAACGAGGTACTGGAGAGAACCGCGGACAACACGAGAATCCACAATCCTAGAGACCTGAAATTCAAGATTACCATCAACCACAATCGGAGGAGGAGGCAAAGAGGAGGGTACAATGGGTTGGACATAAGATTTTATTAGGGACTTATGAAAAACATTATGGATCTTCCAAGTCTGAGGAAGATCAAGACGGTAGGCAACAGGATTGATGACGGACAAGATTTTGTAAGGCCCAATAAACTTAGGACCCAACTTCCAGGAGGGAACCTTCAATTTGATATTCTTAGTAGACAACCACACCAGATCACCAACATTCAGGTCCGGACCAGGCACAGGTCTCTTATCCGCCACACGCTTATATCTCTCACTCATGCTCTTTAGATTATCCTGAATCTTTTGCCAAATAGATGACAAAGACGAGGAGAATCTCTCCTCATCAGGTAAACCAGAAGACCCCTCTCCAGAGAATGTCCCAAACTGCGGATGAAACCCATATGCACCAAACAATGGTGTCTTATCAGAGGACTCCTGACGACGGTTATTTAAAGCAAACTCAGCAAGGGACAAAAAAGAACACCAATCCTCCTGATTCTCCGCCACAAAACAGCGCAGATATGTCTCCAGATTCTGATTGACGCGCTCTGTCTGGCCATTCGACTGCGGGTGGAAAGCAGAAGAGAATGACAACCGAACCCCCAAGCGAGAACAGAAAGCCTTCCAGAATCTGGAAACAAACTGCGTGCCCCTATCAGAGACTATGTCTGAAGGAATACCTTGCAATTTGACAATGTGATCAATAAATGCCTGTGCCAGCGTCTTAGCATTGGGCAAGCCAAGAAAAGGAATGAAATGCACCATTTTGCTTAAACGGTCCACCACCACCAGAATCACAGTCTTCCCCGAAGAACGAGGCAGGTCCGTAATGAAGTCCATGGACAGATGTGTCCAAGGACGGGAGGGAATGGGTAACGGAAGAAGAGGATCTGATGGCCGTGAATGAGGGACTTTGGCACGAGCACAGGTCTCGCAGGCTGCCACAAAACCCTCAACCGACTTACGAAGCGCCGGCCACCAGAATCTCCGAGCGATGAGATCCACTGTGGCTCTCAGAGATATAAGCACTCATAGCGACCCTTTCAGGTTGGGAGAGATTGTATAAACGAGATTTAGGCAGCTTGGCGCCTGGGATGAGATTAATAGGGCAATCGTACTCCCTGTGAGGGGGCAACTCCTGAAACCACTCTCAGAAAACACATCCGAAAATTCAGAGAGAAAAGATGGTAAAAAGAACCTCAAGCAGGAGGTTCTGAAGAACGTCTGTCAGAGCTTCTCAGATGTCTGGCGGTGACACCATGGCCCTGGGCGCGGTGAAACTGTGCCTGCTGCCAGAGCACAAGAAAAACAATCATCCACGATACCTAGCTTCATGTCCCAGTTTGCAGGGCGGCGCAGGACACCACTCTTGAAGTCAGACCTGAGACCAATGCCACCAGGTGGTCAGTTGGCTTGCTGCAGATAATGCTTCCAGTCGCTTAAGCACCACCCTGTCTTCCACCAAGTCCATTCTCGGTAGCCAAGAGTCTGCTCAACACAATCCTCACCCTGATCCTCCTTGCTCACACCATGGAGAGTCTTGGCAAACAAGTGATCCCACATTTCGATATTCCGAGGAGCTATTTTCTGCGCCATTCCTTGATTTGGTCCTCCTGCCAAGCACGCTTGAAGAGGGACAGATCTTGTGCCCTGATTCCCAAACTCTTGAGCATCCACAATCAGAAGAAGATGACGGTGGGGAACGGCAATTACTGTTTAATGAGGTGGATGATGATGAGACACAGTTGCCAATAACTGAACGGCAATTACTATCTCAAGAGGTTGAGGAAGAGGATGAGACACAGTTGTTAATCACTGAGACTGTGGTTAGGTCAACAAGTCAAGAGGATGAGCAGAGTGAGGAAGTGGAAGAGGAGGTGGTGGGCGATGAAGTTACTGACCCAACCTGGGAAAGTGCAAAGCCGAGTGAGGACAGCAGTACAGAGGGGGAGGTATCTGCAGCACCGCAACAGGCTGGAAGAGACAGTGGGGTGGCAAAAGGGAGAAGGCGGGCCACACCAAACAGGCTCGCAACTGTTCCCTGGAGCAGCCCCTTGAGGAAATCTCCCTTGCCTATGGGTAGGTGTTCCACAGTCTGGCGCTTTTTTGAGGAATGTGCGGACAACAAAATAATTGTAATTCGCAACCTTTGACATACAAAAATTAGCAGGGGCGTGAACACTAGCAACCTCACCACCACCAGCATGATTCGCCACTTGGCATCAAAGCACCGTAATAGGTGGGCTGAACGCCTGGGTCCACAATCTGTGTCTGTGGGTCACACCACTGCCTCCTCTTCCCCTGTGTTACGTGCTGGCCAATCCTCTGTCAAAGGCGCAGGCCCGGATGCCTCTCGCCTTGCACCTGGACCTTTGCAAGCACCATCAGCGACCACATTCACTTCCGTGTCCCAGCCCAGTGTACAAATGTCCTTACCCCAGGCATTTGAACGCAAGCACAATTACCCAGCCACCCACGGACCATAGAACTAAATGCGCAGCTTTCCAAATTACTGGCCCTGGAAATGTTGCGATTTAGGCTTGTGGATACTGAGGCCTTCCTCAGCCTCATGTCGGTGGCCGCCCCACATTACGCAGTCCCCACCTGCCACTATTTTTCAAGGTGTGCCGTGCCCGCCTTACACCAACATGTGTCCCGTAACATCACACGTGCCCTGGCCAATGCAGTTACTGGGAAGGTCCACTTAACCACGGACACATGGACAAGTGCATTCGGCCAGGGACGCTACATATCTCTGACGGGACACTGGGTCAATGGTGTGGAGGCTGGGAGCGAGTCGAACCTTGGGATGACACAGGTGCTACCGACGCCAAGGATTGCGGGCCCTACGTCGATCAGGGTTTCCGCCAGCACCTACGTTAGTTGCTCCAACACCCAATTCTCCTCCTCAACTTCCTCCTCCACTTCCACCTCCAAATTATCTGCGTGCAGCACCATTCAGTCATCAGTCGGTAGCTGGAAGCAGTGTAGCACTGCAGTGGGGAAGCAGCAACAGGTGGGGCTGAAGCTGATATGCTTAGGGGACAAACAGCACACCGCCGCAGATCTGTGGCAAGGGATAAGAGACCAGACTGAGCTGTGGCTCCCGCCACTCAACCTAGAACCAGGCATGGTTATGTCTGATAATGGCCTTAACTTGGTGGCGACTTTGGAGATTGGCAAGCTCACACACATCCCATGCCTAGTGCATGTCTTAAACTTAGTGGTTCAGTGGTTTCTCAAAACCTACCTCAATTTGCATGAGCTACTGGTGAAGGTTCACCGCGTGTGTGCCCATTTCCGCAAGTTATCGAAAGCTTCAGCTGTCTGTCATCGGTCCGTCAACTCTGCAGCAGCGCTTGAAATTGCCAGCTCACCGGCTGTTGTGCAACGTGAGCACGCGCTGGAACTCAACGTTCCACATGTTGGCCAGGCTTTGTGAGCAGCAGAGGGCAGTAGTGGAATACCAGCTGCAACATGTTTGTCGCCTTTCCAGTCAGCTTCCGCTATTCACAAGCGAGGAGTGGCCATGGATGTCTGACCTCTGTGAGGTTTTAAGAAACTTTGATGAATCAACACAGATGGTGAGCTGCGATAATGCTATTATCAGCGTAACCATCCCACTTCTGTATCTACTCAAATGCTCGCTGCTCACAATTAAGGATGACACTTTGCATGTGGAAGAGGTGGAAATGGGGGAAGACATTACACAGGGTGATAGCCAGACCACCCTCAGTTCGTCTTCTCAGCGTGAATTGGACGATAAAGAGGAGGAGGAGCAGGAGACTGTTACCTGCGCTACAGAGGGTAGTACCCATGCAAGTTTAATTCCATCTGTTCAGCATGAGTGGGCAGAAGAAGATGAGGAGATAGAGAGTGATCCTCCTGAAAACGACAGCAAAGTCTTGCCTGTTGGTACTGTTGCACACAGGAATTCATGTTAGGCTGCCTTTCCTGCGACCAGCGCATTATGCAAATTTTAGACCCTTCTTGACCCCCGCTACAAAGAGAACTTCTCATCACTCATTCCTCTGGTGGAGAGGATGAGCAAAAAGGTGCAATACCAGAAGGTTCTTGTTGAAAAATTGCTCCAAAAATTTCCATCTGACAACGCTGGCAGCTCAGTACATAGTTCCTTGGGCAACAAGGGGAACACACAGCAGTTCCAACAGAGGCAGGGCAACACTGTTCCAAGCCTGGGACAGTTTCATGCACCCCGCCAGCACCCTCATCCTGATGCGCGGTCTAGTGTCACAAGGAGGAAAACATTTTAGAAGATGGTGAAGGAGTACATAGCAGACCATGTCAGCGTCGTCAATGATCCCTCAGTGCCTTACAACTATTGGTTGCCCAAGATGGACATGTTTCACGAACTGGAGCTGTACGCCTTGGAGGTGCTGGCCTGCCCTACCGCCAGCGTTTTGTCTGAGCGAGTATTTAGTGCTGCTGGTGGCATTATAACAGATAAACGTATTCGCCTGTCAACTGAAAATGCTGACAGGTTGACTTATAAAAATGAACAAGGCCTGGATTGACCATGACTTCTCGACTCCACCAGAGGAAAGCTGATGAACATAAAGGCACTTTAAATGTGTTGTTTATAATGTACTGAATACACAAACACGGGTATATGGTTGATTCTTCCTTTTCTCATCCTCCTTCTGCTTTTCCATCATATAAACATGCGTATTTGTCGCATATAATGCCCTCGCATATATGCCCTTCGCATATAATTTTTTAGAGGGTCAGCTCACCAGCAGTCCTTCGCATATAATGTTTTACATGGTCAGCTCACCAACAGCCCCTCGCATATAATGTTTTACAGGGTCAGCTCACCAGCAGGCCTTCACCTACAATCCTTTACAGGGTCAGCTCACCAGCAGGCCCTCACCTACAATGTTTTACAGGGTCAGCTTACCTGAAGGCCCTTGCATATAATTTTTTAGAGGGTAAGCTGACCAGCAGGCCCTTGCATTAAATTTTTTACAGGTTCAGATCACCAGCAGGCCCTCGCATATAAGTTTTGACAGGGTCAGCTCACCAGCAGGTCTTAACCTACAATCTTTTATAGGGTCAACCTTACCTGCAGGCCCACGCAAATAATGTTTTACAAGGTCAGCTCACTTGCAGGCCCTCAAATATAATTTTTTAGAGGGTCAGTTCAACATCAGGCCCTCACCTGCAAGTCCAGTCTCCCTATCCCAGAGTCTGGTCAACACAATCCTCACCTCCAGGGGTCATGTAACTAGTTATCATGGAGGAGTCTCATTCATTATCGGAATTAACCAGACAAATCACTCTACCAACTAAGAACGTCCATGCACCACCACCCACAGAATTGAGAAAGAGCTATAAATCTGTCAATCCTTCCTGTGTCCTGGCCTGTTGAGGTTTCCCCTGTTGAGTCAAATTAAGCCACAGGCTCCACTCCTGGTGGTGCCCTTCCATCAATTCCTTTAAGTTTCAGCTTTGCAACCATACTCCCCCCCCCCCCCCCCCGAAACCCAAAGACTTTGGTTTCCCAGAAGCTGCTCGGCGGGTCATGGGAAGATCGCCGGTCGTCATCGTTTATGGTCGGAACTATGACGGGATCTGATCATCTTCGAACCTCCGACTTTTGTTTTTGATTAATGAAAACATTCTTGGCAAATGCTTTCGCTTTGGTTTGTCTCCACCTCTAGCAGCGCAATACAGATGCCCCCGGCCGTCCCTCATAATCGTGGCCCCAGTTATGAAAACCAACAAAATAGAACCGGTGTCCTATTCCATTATTCCTAGCTGCAGTATTTAGGCGACCCGGCCTGCTTTGAACACTGTCAATTTTTTCAATGGTCAGCTAAGCAGCAGGCACTCTCCCATAATTTTTTTAATGGTCAGCTCAGCTGCAGGCCCTCAACCATAATGTTTTAGAGGGTCAGCTCAGCAGCAAGCCCTCGCATATAATTTTTTAGAGGGTCAGATCACCTGCAGGCCCTAGCATATAATGTTTTAGAGGGTCAGCTCACATACAGGCCTTCACCTGCAATCTCTTAGAGGGTCAGCTCACCAGCAGGCCCTTACCTACAATTTTTTACAGGGTCAGCTCACCTGCAGGCCCTCACCTAATTATACCTAATAGGTAATTTGCGCGCATGCTGCCTTGCTTGGAAGTGGTAGCTGTAGCTGTTTCACAGGCTCCCTCTCCGGAATCAAACCCTGATGGTCACCATGGTTCGCTCTGAAAATAACATCGAAATATGATAGGTCAGCCATCCAAATGGATCGTTGCCATCACGGGGCCATGCGATAAGGGCCAAGTTTATCTTGAGTCACCAAAGTGGCTGCAGGCCCTTGTCCATAATGTTTTAGATGGTCAGATCAGCAGGTCCTTTCTCCAAATGTTTTTGAGGGTCACCAGCAACCCATCAATCATAATTTTTCAAGGCTGTGTATGATGCCCTCCTTTATGTGTAACAAAGGGTGTATTGGAGTGCCGGTTCCTTGTAATTAGGGATGAGCGAACTCGAACTGTATAGTTCGGGTTCGTACCGAATTTTGGGGTGTCCGTGACACGGACCCGAACCCGGACATTTTCGTAAAAGTCCGGGTTCGGGTTCGGTGTTCGTCGCTTTCTTGGCGCTTTTGTGACGCTTTCTTGGCGCTTTTTGAAAGGCTGCAAAGCAGCCAATCAACAAGCGTCATACTACTTGCCCCAAGAGGCCGTCACAGCCATGCCTACTATTGGCATGGCTGTGATTGGCCAGAGCACCATGTGACCCAGCCTCTATTTAAGCTGGAGTCACATAGCGCCGCCCATCACTCTGCTCTGATTAGCGTAGGGAGAGGTTGCGGCTGCGACAGTAGGGCGAGATTAGGCAGATTAACTCCTCCAAAGGACTTGATTAATCGATCGATCTGCAGCTGTGCATCATTGAGCTGCTGAAATTCAATTGCTCACTGTTTTTAGGCTGCCCAGACCGTTTGTCAGTCACTTTTTTCTGGGGTGATCGGCGGCCATTTTGTGTCTTGTGGTGCGCCAGCACAAGCTGCGACCAAGTGCATTTAACCCTCAATGGTGTGGATGTTTTTTGGCTAAAGCCTACATCAGGGTGAAGCTGTCACACCAAGTGCATTTAACCAGCAATAGTCTGTTTATTTTTTGGCCATATACTACATCAGGGGCAAGCTGCGCCTGTCACCAAGTGCATTTAACCCTCAGTAGTGTGGTTGTTCAAGCTATCACACCAAGTGCATTTAACCAGCAATAGTCTGTTCATTTTTTGGCCATATACTACATCAGGGGCAAGCTGCGCCCGTCACCAAGTGCATTTAACCCTCAGTAGTGTGGTTGGTCAAGCTATCACACCAAGTGCATTTAACCAGCAATAGTCTGTTCATTTTTTGGCCATATACTAAATCAGGGGCAAGCTGCGCCCGTCACCAAGTGCATTTAACCAGCAATAGTCTGTTCATTTTTTGGCCATATACTACATCAGGGGCAAGCTGCGCCCGTCACCAAGTGCATTTAAACCTCAATGGTGTGGTTGTTTTTTGGCTAAAGCCTACATCAGGGTGAAGCTGTCACACCAAGTGCATTTAACCAGCAATAGTCTGTTAATTTTTTGGCCATATACTACATCAGGGGCAAGCTGCGCCCGTCACCAAGTGCATTTAACCCTCAGTAGTGTGGTTGGTCAAGCTGTCACACCAAGTGCATTTAACCAGCAATAGTCTGTTCATTTTTTGGCCATATACTACATCAGGGGCAAGCTGCGCCTGTCACCAAGTGCATTTAACCCTCAATGGTGTGGTTGTTTTTTGGCTAAAGCCTACATCAGGGTGAAGCTGTCACACCAAGTGCATTTAACCAGCAATAGTCTGTTTATTTTTTGGCCATATACTACATCAGGGGCAAGCTGCGCCTGTCACCAAGTGCATTTAACCCTCAGTAGTGTGGTTGGTCAAGCTGTCACACCAAGAGCATTTAACCAGCAATAGTGTGGTTATTTTTTGGCCATATCCCAGTCTAATTCTGTCACTAAATCCATACCGGTCACCCAGCGCCTAAATACTAGGCCTCAAATTTATATCCCGCTAAATCTGTCGTTACCGCTGTACTGTTGTGGCTGGGCAAGTTATTTAATGTCCGTCAAAGCACATTTTTTGTTCTGGGTTGAAATACAATTCCCAATTTAGCAATTTCATAATTTAGTGGTTTCTTCTATATCAGAGCTATTTGAAATCTATCCCTAAAAGCGTATATAATATTCAAGGTGCACATAGGGTCATTCAGAATAACTTCACACACACGCTACTGTGCATTTCCAAGTCTAATTCTGTCAGTAAATCCATACCGGTCACCCAGCGCCTAAATACTAGGCCTCAAATTTATATCCCGCTAAATCTGTCGTTACCGCTGTACTGTTGTGGCTGGGAAAGTTATTTAGTGTCCACCAAAGCACATTTTTTGTTCTGGGTTGAAATACAATTCCCAATTTAGCAATTTCATAATTTAGTGGTTTCTGCTATATCAGAGCTATTTAAAATCTATCCCTAAAAGGGTATATAATATTCAAGGTGCACATAGGGTCATTCAGAATAACTTCACACACACGCTACTGTGCATATCCCAGTCTAATTCTGTCACTAAATCCATACCGGTCACCCAGCGCCTAAATACTAGGCCTCAAATTTATATCCCGCTAAATCTGTCGTTACCGCTGTACTGTTGTGGCTGGGCAAGTTATTTAGTGTCCGTCAAAGCACATTTTTTGTTCTGGGTTGAAATACAATTCCCATTTAGCAATTTCATAATTTAGTGGTTTCTGCTATATCAGAGCTATTTGAAATCTATCCCTAAAAGGGTATATAATATTCAAGGTGCACATAGGGTCATTCAGAATAACTTCACACACACGCTACTGTGCATTTCCAAGTCTAATTCTGTTAGTAAATCCATACCGGTCACCCAGCGCCTAAATACTAGGCCTCAAATTTATATCCCGCTAAATCTGTCGTTACTGCTGTACTGTTGTGGCTGGGCAAGTTATTTAGTGTCCGTCAAAGCACATGTATTTGTTCTGGGTTGAAATACAATTCCAAATTTAGCAATTTCATAATTTAGTGGTTTCTGCTATATCAGAGCTATTTGAAATCTATCCCTAAAAGGGTATATAATATTCAAGGTGCACATAGGGTCATTCAGAATAACTTCACACACACGCTACTGTGCATTTCCAAGTCTAATTCTGTCAGTAAATCCATACCGGTCACCCAGCGCCTAAATACTAGGCCTCAAATTTATATTCAGCTGAATTTGAATACAATACATTGGGCCAAATAATATTTTTGTTGTTGTGGTGAACCATAACAATGGGGAAAACATCTAGTAAGGGACGCGGACGTGGACATGGTCGTGGTGGTGTTAGTGGACCCTCTGGTGCTGGGAGAGGACGTGGCCGTTCTGCCACATCCACACGTCCTAGTGTACCAACTACCTCAGGTCCCAGTAGCCGCCAGAATTTACAGCGATATATGGTGGGGCCCGAGCACCCCAAAGGCAGCTTCAAGGAGTTCCCTGGCATGGCACTTCTTCAAACAATGTGCTGACGACAAGACCCGAGTGGTTTGCACGCTGTGCCATCAGAGCCTGAAGCGAGGCATTAACGTTCTGAACCTGAGCACAACCTGCATGACCAGGCACCTGCATGCAAAGCATGAACTGCAGTGGAGTAAACACCTTAAAACCAAGGAAGTCACTCAGGCTCCCCCTGCTACCTTTTCTGCTGCTGCCGCCTCGGCCTCTTCTGCTGCTGCCGCCTCGGCCTCTTCCTCCGCCTCTGGAGGAACGTTGGCAACTGCCGCCCAGCAAACAGGGGATGTACCACCAACACCACCTCCGTCACCAAGCGTCTCAACCATGTCACACGGCAGCGTTCAGCTCTCCATCTCACAAACATTTGAGAGAAAGCGTAAATTCCCACCTAGCCACCCTCGATCCCTGGCCCTGAATGCCAGCATTTCTAAACTACTGGCCTAAGAAATGCTGTAATTTAGGCTGGTGGACACAGACAGCTTCAAACAGCTCATGTCGCTTGCTGTCCCACAGTATGTTGTTCCCAGCCGCCACTACTTCTCCAAGAGAGCCGTGCCTTCCCTGCACAACCAAGTATCCGATAAAATCAAGTGTGCACTGCGCAACGCCATCTGTAGCAAGGTCCACCTAACCACAGATACGTGGACCAGTAAGCACGGCCAGGGACGCTATATCTCCCTAACTGCACACTGGGTAAATGTAGTGGCAGCTGGGCCCCAGGCGGAGAGCTGTTTGGCGCACGTCCTTCCGCCGCCAAGGATCGCAGGGCAACATTCTTTGCCTCCTGTTGCCACCTCCTCCTTCTCGGCTTCCTCCTCCTCTTCTTCCACCTGCTCATCCAGTCAGCCACACACCTTCACCACCAACTTCAGCACAGCCCGGGGTAAACGTCAGCAGGCCATTCTGAAACGCATATGTTTGGGGGACAGGCCCCACACCGCACAGGAGTTGTGGCGGGGTATAGAACAACAGACCGACGAGTGGTTGCTGCCGGTGAGCCTCATAATGGGCGAAATCTCGTTGCAGCTCTGGGACTAGCCAATTTGACGCACATCCCTTGCTTGGCGCATGTGCTGAATTTGGTGGTGCAGAAGTTCATTCACAACTACCCCGACATGTCAGAGCTGCTGCATAAAGTGCGGACCGTCTGTTCGCACTTCCGGCGTTCACATCCTGCTGCTGCTCGCCTGTCTGCGCTACAGCGTAACTTCGGCCTTCCCGCTCACCGCCTCATATGCGACGTGCCCACCAGGTGGAACTCCACCTTGCACATGCTGGACAGACTGTGCGAGCAGCAGCAGGCCATAGTGGAGTTTCAGCTGCAGCACGCACGGGTCAGTCGCACTACAGAACAGCACCACTTCACCACCAATGACTGGGCCTCCATGCGAGACCTGTGTGCCCTGTTGCGCTGTTTCGAGTACTCCACCAACATGGCCAGTGGCGATGACGCCGTTATCAGCGTTACAATACCACTTCTATGTCTCCTTGAGAAAACACTTAGGGCGATGATGGAAGAGGAGGTGGCCCAGGAGGAGGAGGAGGAGGAAGAGGGGTCATTTTTAGCACTTTCCGGCCAGTCTCTTCAAAGTGACTCAGAGGGAGGTTTTTGGCAACAGCAGAGGCCAGGTACAAATGTGGCCAGCCAGGGCCCACTACTGGAGGACGAGGAGGACGAGGATGAGGAGGAGGTGGAGGAGGATGAGGATGAAGCATGGTCACAGCGGGGTGGCACCCAACGCAGCTCGGGTCCATCACTGGTGCGTGGCTGGGGGGAAAGGCAGGACGATGACGATACACCTCCCACAGAGGACAGCTTGTCCTTACCCCTGGGCAGCCTGGCACACATGAGCGACTACATGCTGCAGTGCCTGCGCAACGACAGCAGAGTTGCCCACATTTTAACCTGTGTGGACTACTGGGTTGCCACCCTGCTGGATCCACGCTACAAAGACAATGTGCCCACCTTACTTCCTGCACTGGAGCGTGATAGGAAGATGCGCGAGTACAAGCGCACGTTGGTAGACGCGCTACTGAGAGCATTCCCAAATGTCACAGGGGAACAAGTGGAAGCCCAAGGCCAAGGCAGAGGAGGAGCAAGAGGTCGCCAAGGCAGCTGTGTCACGGCCAGCTCCTCTGAGGGCAGGGTTAGCATGGCAGAGATGTGGAAAACTTTTGTCAACACGCCACAGCTAACTGCACCACCACCTAATACGCAACGTGTTAGCAGGAGGCAACATTTCACTAACATGGTGGAACAGTACGTGTGCACACCCCTCCACGTACTGACTGATGGTTCGGCCCCATTCAACTTCTGGGTCTCTAAATTGTCCACGTGGCCAGAGCTAGCCTTTTATGCCTTGGAGGTGCTGGCCTGCCCGGCGGCCAGCGTTTTGTCTGAACGTGTATTCAGCACGGCAGGGGGCGTCATTACAGACAAACGCAGCCGCCTGTCTACAGCCAATGTGGACAAGCTGACGTTCATAAAAATGAACCAGGCATGGATCCCACAGGACCTGTCCGTCCCTTGTCCAGATTAGACATTAACTACCTCCCCTTAACCATATATTATTGGACTCCAGGGCACTTCCTCATTCAATCCTATTTTTATTTTCATTTTACCATTATATTGCGAGGCTACCCAAAGTTGAATGAACCTCTCCTCTGTCTGGGTGCCGGGGCCTAAATATATGCCAATGGACTGTTCCAATGTTGGGTGACGTGAAGCCTGATTCTCTGCTATGACATGCAGACTAATTCTCTGCTGACATGAAGCCAGATCCTCTGTTACGGGACCTCTCTCCTCTGCCTGGGTGCCTGGGCCTAAATATCTGACAATGGACTGTTGCAGTGGTGGCTGACGTGAAGCCTGATTTTCTGCTATGACATGCAGACTGATTCTCTGCTGACATGAAGCCAGATCCTCTGTTACGGGACCTCTCTCCTCTGCCTGGGTGCTGGGCCTAAATATCTGACAATGGACTGTTGCAGTGGTGGCTGACGTGAAGCCTGATTTTCTGCTATGACATGCAGACTGATTCTCTGCTGACATGAAGCCAGATCCTCTGTTACGGGACCTCTCTCCTCTGCCTGTGTGCTGGGCCTAAATATATGCCAATGGACTGTTGCAGTGGTGGCTGACGTGAAGCCTCATTCTCTGCTATGACATGCAGACTAATTCTCTGCTGACATGAAGCCAGATTGTCTGTTACGGGACCTCTCTCCTCTGCCTGGGTGCTGGGCCTAAATTTATGAAAATGGACTCTTACAGTGGTGGGTGACGTGAAGCCTGATTCTCTGCTATGATATGAAGACTGATTCTCTGCTGACATGAAGCCAGATTGTCTGTTACGGGACCTCTCTCCTCTGCCTGGGTGCTGGGCCTAAATTTATGAAAATGGACTCTTACAGTGGTGGGTGACGTGAAGCCTGATTCTCTGCTATGATATGAAGACTGATTCTCTGCTGACATGAAGCCAGATTGTCTGTTACGGGACCTCTCTCCTCTGCCTGGGTGCTGGGCCTAAATTTATGAAAATGGACTCTTACAGTGGTGGGTGACGTGAAGCCTGATTCTCTGCTATGACATGAAGACTGATTCTCTGCTATGACATGAAGACTGATTCTCTGCTGACATGAAGCCAGATTCTCTGTTACGGGACCTCTCTCCTCTGCCTGGGTGCTGTGCCTAAATTTATGAAAATGGACTCTTACAGTGGTGGGTGACGTGAAGCCTGATTCTCTGCTATGACATGAAGACTGATTCTCTGCTATGACATGAAGACTGATTCTCTGCTGACATGAAGCCAGATTGTCTGTTACGGGACCTCTCTCCTCTGCCTGGGTGCTGGGCCTAAATTTATGAAAATGGACTGTTGCAGTGGTGGGTGACGTGAAGCCTGATTCTCTGCTATGATATGAAGACTGATTCTCTGCTGACATGAAGCCAGATTCTCTGTTACGGGACCTCTCTCCTCTGCCTAGGTGCTGGGCCTAAATTCATGAAAATGGACTCTTACAGTGGTGGGTGTCGTGAAGCCTGATTCTCTGCTATGATATGAAGACTGATTCTCTGCTGACATGAAGCCAGATTGTCTGTTACGGGACCTTTCTCCTCTGCCTGGGTTCTGGGCCTAAATTTATGAAAATTGACTCTTACAGTGGTGGGTGACGTGAAGCCTGATTCTCTGCTATGACATGAAGACTGATTCTCTGCTATGACATGAAGACTGATTCTCTGCTGACATGAAGCCAGATTGTCTGTTACGGGACCTCTCTCCTCTGCCTGGGTGCTGGGCCTAAATTTATGAAAATGGACTGTTGCAGTGGTGGGTGACGTGAAGCCTGATTCTCTGCTATGATATGAAGACTGATTCTCTGCTGACATGAAGCCAGATTCTCTGTTACGGGACCTCTCTCCTCTGCCTGGGTGCTGGGCCTAAATTTATGAAAATGGACTCTTACAGTGGTGGGTGACGTGAAGCCTGATTCTCTGCTATGATATGAAGACTGATTCTCTGCTGACATGAAGCCAGATTGTCTGTTACGGGACCTCTCTCCTCTGCCTGGGTGCTGGGCCTAAATTTATGAAAATGGACTCTTACAGTGGTGGGTGACGTGAAGCTTGATTCTCTGCTATGACATGAAGACTGATTCTCTGCTATGACATGAAGACTGATTCTCTGCTGACATGAAGCCAGATTGTCTGTTACGGGACCTCTCTCCTCTGCCTGGGTGCTTGGCCTAAATTTATGAAAATGGACTCTTACAGTGGTGGGTGACGTGAAGCCTGATTCTCTGCTATGATATGAAGACTGATTCTCTGCTGACATGAAGCCAGATTGTCTGTTACGGGACCTCTCTCCTCTGCCTGGGTGCTGGGCCTAAATTTATGAAAATGGACTCTTACAGTGGTGGGTGACGTGAAGCCTGATTCTCTGCTATGACATGAAGACTGATTCTCTGCTATGACATGAAGACTGATTCTCTGCTGACATGAAGCCAGATTGTCTGTTACGGGACCTCTCTCCTCTGCCTGGGTGCTGGGCCTAAATTTATGACAATGGACTGTTGCAGTGGTGGCTGACGTGAAGCCTGATTTTCTGCTATGACATGCAGACTGATTCTCTGCTGACATGAAGCCAGATCCTCTGTTACGGGACCTCTCTCCTCTGCCTGGGTGCTGGGCCTAAATATCTGACAATGAACTGTTGCAGTGGTGGCTGACGTGAAGCCTGATTCTCTGCTATGACATGCAGACTGATTCTCTGCTGACATGAAGCCAGATTATCTGTTATGGGACCTCTCTTTCCCGCCTGGGTGCCGGGGCCTAAATATATGCCAATGGACTGTTGCAGTGGTGGCTGACGTGAAGTCTGATTCTCTGCTATGACATGCAGACTGATTCTCCGCTGACATGAAGCCAGATTCTCTGTTATGGGACCTCTCTTTCCCGCCTGGGTGCCGGGGCCTAAATATATGCCAATGGACTGTTGCAGTGGTGGCTGACATGAAGCCTGATTCTCTGCTATGATATGCAGACTGATTCTCTGCTGACATGAAGACAGATTCTCTGTTACGGGACCTCTCTCCTCTGCCTGGGTGTTGGGCCTAAATATCTGACAATGGACTGTTGCAGTGGTGGCTGACGTGAAGCCTGATTCTCTGCTATGACATGCAGACTAATTCTCTGCTGACATGAAGCCAGATTCTCTGTTACGGGACCTCTCTCCTCTGCCTGGGTGCTGGGCCTAAATATCTGACAATGGACTGTTGCATTGGTGGCTGACGTGAAGCCTGATTCTCTGCTATGATATGAAGACTGATTCTCTGCTGACATGAAGCCAGATTGTCTGTTACGGGACCTCTCTCCTCTGCCTGGGTGCTGGGCCTAAATTTATGACAATGGACTGTTGCAGTGGTGGCTGACGTGAAGCCTGATTTTCTGCTATGACATGCAGACTGATTCTCTGCTGACATGAAGCCAGATCCTCTGTTACGGGACCTCTCTCCTCTGCCTGGGTGCTGGGCCTAAATATCTGACAATGAACTGTTGCAGTGGTGGCTGACGTGAAGCCTGATTCTCTGCTATGACATGCAGACTGATTCTCTGCTGACATGAAGCCAGATTATCTGTTATGGGACCTCTCTTTCCCGCCTGGGTGCCGGGGCCTAAATATATGCCAATGGACTGTTGCAGTGGTGGCTGACGTGAAGTCTGATTCTCTGCTATGACATGCAGACTGATTCTCCGCTGACATGAAGCCAGATTCTCTGTTATGGGACCTCTCTTTCCCGCCTGGGTGCCGGGGCCTAAATATATGCCAATGGACTGTTGCAGTGGTGGCTGACATGAAGCCTGATTCTCTGCTATGATATGCAGACTGATTCTCTGCTGACATGAAGACAGATTCTCTGTTACGGGACCTCTCTCCTCTGCCTGGGTGTTGGGCCTAAATATCTGACAATGGACTGTTGCAGTGGTGGCTGACGTGAAGCCTGATTCTCTGCTATGACATGCAGACTAATTCTCTGCTGACATGAAGCCAGATTCTCTGTTACGGGACCTCTCTCCTCTGCCTGGGTGCTGGGCCTAAATATCTGACAATGGACTGTTGCATTGGTGGCTGACGTGAAGCCTGATTCTCTGCTATGATATGAAGACTGATTCTCTGCTGACATGAAGCCAGATTGTCTGTTACGGGACCTCTCTCCTCTGCCTGGGTGCTGGGCCTAAATTTATGAAAATGGACTCTTACAGTGGTGGGTGACGTGAAGCCTGATTCTCTGCTATGACATGAAGCCTGATTCTCTGCTGACATGAAGCCAGATTGTCTGTTACGGGACCTCTCTCCTCTGCCTGGGTGCTGGGCCTAAATTTATGACAATGGACTGTTGCAGTGGTGGCTGACGTGAAGCCTGATTTTCTGCTATGACATGCAGACTGATTCTCTGCTGACATGAAGCCAGATCCTCTGTTACGGGACCTCTCTCCTCTGCCTGGGTGCTGGGCCTAAATATCTGACAATGGACTGTTGCAGTGGTGGCTGACGTGAAGCCTGATTTTCTGCTATGACATGAAGCCTGATTCTCTGCTGACATGAAGCCAGATTGTCTGTTACGGGACCTCTCTCCTCTGCCTGGGTGCTGGGCCTAAATTTATGACAATGGACTGTTGCAGTGGTGGGTGATGTGAAGCCTGATTCTCTGCTATGACATGCAGACTGATTCTCTGCTGACATGAAGACAGATTCTCTGTTACGGGACCTCTCTCCTCTGCCTGGGTGCCGGGGCCTAAATATCTGAGAATGGACTGTTCCAGTGGTGGGTGACGTGAAGCCAGATTCTCTGCTATGGGACCTCTGTCCAATTGATTTTGGTTAATTTTTATTTATTTAATTTTATTTTTAATTCATTTCCCTATCCACATTTGTTTGCAGGGGATTTACCTACATGTTGCTGCCTTTTGCAGCCCTCTAGCCCTTTCCTGGGCTGTTTTACAACCTTTTTAGTTCGGGTCCCCATTGACTTCAATGGGGTTCGGGTTCGGGACGAAGTTCGGATCGGGTTCGGATCCCGAACCCGAACATTTTCGGGAAGTTCGGCCGAACTTCTCGAACCCGAACATCCAGGTGTCCGCTCAACTCTACTTGTAATTATTGGCACTAACTGAACAGTTGTACCACAATGTGAATGAGGCCCACCTTTATGTGATATTCAGGTTGTATCGGAGTGCCTCTTCCTTGTAATTTTTGGCAGAACTTTATATACAAGTAAATATACAGAAAAGAATGTTTCCTAACAATTTTTCCTCAAAAATCTTCGGTTTGTGCTTATTATTGTCAGTCTGTAAAAGTGGCGTACTACTCGGAAAACATCGTTCCCAGCAGCGACCTGGGAGTCCAAGAGGAATCCAGACATCCTCCCCGTGCTGTTTCTGAACCATTTCGGTGGTGTTTCCATCAATTTCTGACCTTTTCCTATGAACCCGACACCCTCCCCTCTTCAGAGCAGGGCTTGCCTGGTTTAATGCTCGGGTTCTCCCATTGAGTCCCATTGAGTTCCATTGTGCTTGGGTGCTCGGCAGAGCACCCGAGAATCCCAATGTTTTTGGCCTGAGCCCCCAAGAACACCAGCACTATGGTGGTCGATCAACACTACTCTTTGCCTCTCTGTGACCTTTTTACTACAAAATCACGGTGACGACTTTATCTCACTGTGATTTTGTAGTAGAAAGATCACAGAGAGGCAAAGAGCGTTATCAGTCATGTTACTGCTCTGTGTCTCTGCTGTCGGGAACGGGGCTTCGCTCTCTTTTATGCAGCAGATTAACCACATGGCATCCGCTCGTGTGAAAAAGTCCTTAGGCCCCTTTAACACAAGCAAGTTTTCCGCGAGGGTGCAATGCGTGACATGATTGCATAGCACCCGCACTTAATCAACTTAATGGGTCTGTGTAAATTTTTTTCACGCATCAGTTCTGCGTTGCGCGAAAAATGCAGCATATATTCTGCGTTTCTCACGCAACCCTGGCCCCATAGAAGTGAATGGGGCTTCAGTGAAAAACGCATTGCATCCGGAAGCAAGTGCGGATGCAATGCGTTTTTCACGGATGGTTGCTAGGAGATGTTGTTTGTAAACTTTCTTTTTTTTTTTCATGCACGTGAAAAACGCATTCCACTTGCGCGGAAAAAGCTGAACGCAATTGCAGACAAAACTGACTGAAATTGCTTGCAAAATGGTGTGAGTTAGGCCTCTTTCACACGAGCGTGACGGATTAGGTCGGGATACATTCAGGATGCGTTCAGTCAAACTCCATTTTGCAAGCAAGTTCAGTCAGTTTTGTCTGCGATTGCGTTCAGTTGTTCAGTTTTTTCCGCGTGAGTGCAAGGTGTTTTGATGCATTTTTCACGCGCGTGGTAAAAAACTTAAGGTTTGCAAACAACATCTCCTAGCAACCATCAGTGAAAAAAACGCATGACACTTGCTGCCGTGCGGATGCAATGCATTTTTCAATGAAGCCCCATTCACTTCTCTGGGGCCAGGGCTGCGTGAAAAATACAGAATATAGAACAGGCTGCGTTTTTCACGTTCATGTACACAGAACCAAAGAAATGAATGGGTCAGGATTCAGTGCGGGTGCTATGCGCTCATGTCAGGAATTGCACCCGTGTGGAAAACTCGCTCGTGTGAAAGGGGCCTTAGGCTGCCTCCTGCTAATTAACACACCTGGGTCAAATGGGACCAGAGCTGATACCTTACGAGCACTTGGTCTCAATCTGGTTTCTGAGAGCACATGGAGAGGTGAGCTTTTGAGATCTGTTCACATTGTGCAGTGCTGCCTGGTGACTGGTGAACGCATTGCACCCGCACTGAATCCAGACCCATTCATTTCTTCTTTCGTGGTTGTGCACATGAGCGGTGATTTTCACGCATCACGCAAAGGTCCTTTTCCTTACAGATGAAGACAGAAGAGATGTCGGCTCCGTGAACAAGTGGATTAAGGTGAGTTAAAATATATATATTTTTTTTTAACCATGTTATATATTTTTGTAACCATGTTATAAGGGAAAATAATACAATCTACACAACCTCTGTGAAGAAGTTCAGGTCTGGGTACCACAGTTGTTTTTTTTATTAGGAGCGTGCAAAACACATTGCACCCGCGCGATAAAAAATGAGCAACGGGACGCAATCACAGTCAAAACTGACTGCAATTGCGTACCTACTCGCGCGAGTTTGCCGCAATGCACCGGGACGCATCCGGACACGCTCGTGTGAAAGAGGCCTTAGGCTACATGCACACGACCGTGCTGTTTTTTTGCAGTCTGCAAACCGCGGATCCGCAAAATGGACAAGAATAGGACATGCTATTATTTTTTTTGCGGGGCCACGGAATGGTGCAACGGATGCGGACAGCACGCGGAGTGCTGTCCGCATCTTTTGCGGCTCTATTCAAGTGAATAGATCCGCATCCGAGCCGCAAAAACGGCGGCTCGGATGCGGACCAAAACAACGGTCGTGTGCATGAGGCCTTACTCTGCTATTCTTATAACTCCCATAGAAGTGAAAGGAGGATTCTGAGAGTTGTAGTTTCAGAACAGCTGGAGCGCCGGAGGCTGCTGATCCCTGATCTAGGGGGTCTAGAATAGTGGAAAGGATAATGGCCAAATATCAGAATGTCTAAGGCAGAGGAGGGGTCGACCGGCAGAGCCTTGTTGGTCTTGGACAGGCAAAAAGTTAAAGGGGTTGTCTCATTAGAAAAACTGGTGGCAAATCGCTAGGTCCCACCTCTGGAACCTGCACCTATCTTCAGAACAGGCCCCTGGAAGTGTTCTCTATTCATTTCTATGGGAGTTCTGAAAAAAGCTGAGCGAGCGCACTTGGCTATTTTCTGGACGTCCACCGCTCCATTGCCATTTATGGGACTGCCGGAGAAAGCCGCGCACGAGCTGCTCTCCACTGACTGTCCCATTCTGAAGACAGGTGTGGATCCCACCTCTGAAACCTGCACCTATCTGACATTGGTAACGTACCCTAGTGATATGCCACCAATGCCTCAGATGAGACAACCCCTTTAAGGGGCAGATGCTTAGTGGTCTAGAACAAAGAAGGGGTTAATAAGAAGATCCCTGGTGGTCTCAGCAGTTAATGGGCAGATCCCTGTAGTTCTCTTCTTTAGCGCTCAGCAGGGGGTAGGTTTGTCCTCTCTTTGCACTGATCTTCCTGGCCTGTGTTGGAGGAGAACATGGCTGCAGGACTGCTTAAGTTCATACATATCCCTTCGGTCCTGAGGTGATAGAAAATCTCCCATGAGCCATCAGTGCAGAGCATGCACAGACCTCTTCACTTGCATCCCTTCTCCTGCTGGGAGCTGATAAAGCAACTACACTGGGGGATTTAGCAAAACTGGTGTAAAGTAGAACTGGCTCAGTTGCCCCTAGTGTGGCAGGCGCAGCACTATGAAGTGCCTTTTGCGCTGTGGCATTAGAAGAATTTTGATATCTCAGACTTTTTGGTCAAACTAGACTGTCTATTACTAGAAATGGCCTTGCGGTTCGCCCAGCGGTCAGTTCACGGCGAACTTTGCTCATTTGCGGTTCGCCGAACATGTGAACATATGGCGATATTCGCGTCCGCCATATTCTTTCACATTGTGAAGAACTTTGACCCATGACACATCCATCAGGTGGTACAGGACAGCCAATTGAGACATTTCAGCACACGGACACACCCCCTACCTTATAAATAGACCTGATCTGGCAGCCATTTTACATTCAGTCTTTTGCCAGTGTAGGGAGAGGTTGCTGTGCGGAGCAGAGACAGGCTGTTAGGGACACCAAACGCTAGCTAATAGGGCCACAAAAGTCTATAGGTGTGCTATTGATTGGTGTGAAGTACATAGGGGTGTAATACACTTATAATATACTTTCTAACATAGAAAGCATATTATAGTGGATTTGTATAGTGCAGCATTGCGACTGGTGAGCGGTTCTGCAGCGATACTACAAAGAGTGACAAACGCAATTAGAAAAAAGTATTATAACTGGTGTGATATACCAGTGCCCCCCCCCCCCCCCCAAAAAAAAAAAAAAAAAAAAGACAAATTGAAGCAGGGTGTTATATACCAATATACTTTCATAATAGTGTATTTGGTTACTGCAGATTTTTTTTTTTTGTTTTGCTGCATTCCCTCTGCTACACACAGTGACAAACGGTACTGGAAAAAATAATTATAACTGGTGTGATAGACCAGTCGCCCCCCAAAACGACTGATTGAAGGGGGTGTTATATACCTTCTTCCACATACACTGCGCTTCTCTAGAGACTTTTGTCTCAGGGTCATTTAAAAAATGACAGGCAGAGGAAGAGGCAGGCCATTCCGCAGGGGTGGTAGGGGTCGGGCAGGAGCACCAGGCCGGAGCCTAAGTGGGAAGTTGGAGAAGGTGTGTTCGATTACGTCAAAGGATGTACCAGAGTTGGTTGAGTGGCTCACTCAGCCTTCTGCTTCTGCACCCTCCTCATCCTCTGTATCTGAACCCTCTTCACTCTCTGCTGTGTGCACCCCCAAAGACACCAACACCAGCATATACCCTCCGCTTGAGTCACAGGAATTATTTTCTGATCCATTACAAGACATTTCCGATGCACAGCCATTCTTGGAATCGGATCGGGAAGAGGAGGTAGCAACAGCCGCCACTCAGTCTGACGACAGTACCCAGATCAGCCCAAGGAGGTTGGTCCCCGCTGTTGCTGCCTACTCCAAGATCTCTAATGTTAGTGGTGGGGAAGGTGACGTCGATGATGACGTGTCTATAAACGTTACTTGGGTGCCCACAAGAGAGGAAGAGGGGAGTTCAGCGGGACAGATGGACCAGCAGATAGGGAGGAGAAGCAGGCAGAACTTACATTGCACAGGAGAGAAAAAACAGACTGCTAATATATCAGGAGCGAGCCATCAACCATGTACGGTCACATCTGGCGCTCCCAGGACGCCTGCACATGGGTCCATAGTGTGGGCTTTTTTTAACCTGTCCGCTGTTGACAATAGTGTTGCCATCTGCAGCCTTTGCAATCAACGCATAAGTCGCGGTAAGCCCAACACTCGCCTAGGGAGCAACGCCATCAAAACCCACAAAGCCACACTCCTGGCGCTCACCGTCCAGTCTCTTCTCCTTCTCCTCTCTCCTCCCAGTTGTCCTCCACTCCACCTTCCATCATGCCGTCCTCACATTTATCTGGCAAAAGGCAGGCTTCCGTGGCCCAAATGTTCCAGCATATAAAAATGATGACGCCGGATAACCCTCTTGCCCAATGGTTCACCGCTGGCTTGTCGGAACTGATAGCCCGCCAACTACTGTCATATAAACTGGTGGACTCGGAGGCCTTTAGAAAATTTGTGGCCATTGGCACACCACAATGGAAGGTCCCAGGAAGTAAATATTTCTCCCAGAAGGGCATCCCAGAGCTATGTGGCCACGTTCAGCGGCAAGTGAATGTATCTCTGGCACACAGTGTCGGTGCCAAGATACATCTGACCACAGACACATGGTCTAGCAAACACGGGCAGGGAAGGTCCATAACTTTTACTGCCCACTGGGTGAACCTTCTGATGGGTGTCAAGTATGTAACCCGTGGGACCCATGTAGATTTGGTTTTACCGCCACGGATTGCGTGCAGGCCTGCCTCTTCTTCTCCTCCTACTCCATCCTCCCTCTCCTCCTCAGCTGACTCCTCCTTTTCCGCTGCTACCATCTCTTCCGCTGCGCAGCTCAAGATTTCCAGAACCTATTCGACATGCCAGGTGAGATGTTGCCATGCTGTGCTGCGTTTGTTGTGCCTGGAAGCCAAGAACCGGTCCTGCCCGCCTTTCAGCTCTGCGGTCACAGGCCGATCAGTGGCTAACCCCGCTCAATTTGACAGTTGGTAAAGTGGTGTGCAATAATGGTGCCAATCCGCTGAGCGCACTGAAACAGGGCAAAATGACACACGTTCCGTGCATGGCACACGTCCTGAACTTGGTCGTGCAGCGATTCGTTGTCAAATACCCTGGGGTCCAGGATTTCTTGCGGCAGGCCAGGAAAATCTCTGGCCATTTCAGAAGATCTTACACTGCCATGGCTCGCCTTGCTGACATTCAGCGGCAACACAACCTACCCGTCAGACGTCTTATTTGTGAAAGCCCGACGCGCTGGAACTCCACCTTGTATATGCTTGATAGGCTGCTCCAGCAGAAACGTGCAGTTAACGACTACCTGTACGAACTCTGCGGCAGGACAGGTTCTGGGAGCCTGTTTTTTTTTTTTTTTGTTTTTTTTTCCACCGCGCCAGTGGCTGCTCATGCCAGGGCGCCATC
The DNA here is from genome assembly GCF_014858855.1 of Bufo gargarizans. Lineage (NCBI taxonomy): Eukaryota > Metazoa > Chordata > Amphibia > Anura > Bufonidae > Bufo > Bufo gargarizans. The sequence goes on along the minus strand of NC_058087.1, from coordinate 24,502,159 downwards.
AGTGACATTGTACCTTTTTGCCTTCTTTCTGGAGCATACATTGCGTTGTGTCATTGATCAAGCCGTCGAGGAGCAGGAGCTGGAAGATGAGGAAGTAGCAATGCTGGATGAATTCCCAGGGGGGGCTACTCCATCTGAGACAAGTCAACAACAGGAGTCTGAAGAGGAGTCTGAGGAGGATGGTGCCGGGGCGGATGAGGAGGAGCAAGAAGAGCATGCTTTAAACCTTTCTGGGATCCCTGGTGTTGTCCGTGGATGGGGGGAGGAGAACGAGGACGACATTATCCTGGATGATGAGCAGGAGCCAGGGCGCTCCACCGCTTCCAGTTTAGTGCAAATGGGGGCCTTCATGCTCCAGTCTTTTAAGAGGGACCCCAGTATAAAAAGCATAAAGGGCAAGGACCAGTACTGGGTGGCAACGTACTTAGACCCCTGGAAATGGCGGAAATGTTACCACCATCACAGAGGGCTGTCAGAATGCAGCACTTTCAGGACTTCGAGAAATGCTGCATTCTGCTTTTGCGGGCGCTGGCAGAGGAATTTCCACTCACAGAGAAACAGTTGTGGGTAACAATCCAGCAGCACCTGCAAGAAGAGGGCGGTTTGAAGATGTGTTGGTCAATTCTGATATGAGATCATTCTTTCAGCCGACCCATCGACAGCTGTCCTTCGGATCCAGCATCATGGAACGCCTAGACCGTCAGGTGTCCGACTACATAGGGTTAACGGCCGATGTGGACGCTCTGAGAAGTGATGAACCCCTGGACTACTGGGTGGGCAGGCTTGACCTCTGGCCAGAGCTGGCACAATTTGCCATGGAATTCAACACATGTGACCAGTAGACCATGTTTGATTCAAATTCCTCATGACAGCCCACAAGTATTCGCCACCACCCATAAAAATTCATGGTCCTGTCTTAGGTAAATACAGCGGCATAAAAGGCCTTTTATGTCCGTTGAGTACCTAATTTTTGGGGCCTGTACTGGCCGACACGTACTTCTGTATCCGGTAAATGCCTAATGTACCTCCAGCCACAGAATACAAAGTTCTTTGCTGTCAGGTAAATGCCTGTTGGCTCATTTTTGGGGCCTGTACTGGCCGACACTTATTTATCCTGTGAATGCCTAATTTTTCTGACTGGAATTGAAAATGAATGGGTCTGTAAACGTTCCGCTAAATTGTGGAAAGGATGCGGACCCATTTTACAGAGGTGTGAATGGACCCTATATGTATTTGACATGTATTTACCAGCTGCTGTCAGTTCTGGCCGAGCTATTACACTAAAACAGAGCAATATTACAAAAAACTAAATACACGTTATAACTGTATAAACGATTTATATAATTTGTTGGAAAAGTTGCCTTAAAAAAATAAAATATTCTAATAGCAGGAGCATCTCCTGCACCTCCTCCATGGCCTGGCGTTGCCTCTCCTCCATGGCCTGGCGTTGCCTCTCCTCCATGGCCTGGCGTTGCCTCTCCTCCATGGCCTTCATCCGCTCCTAAATGGTCCTCATATCCTGGTGGTGCTCCTTCTGCATTTTGGCCATTTTGGTCTTCAATGTCTTGATTACTGTTTAAAAAAAAATAATACGAACATAATATGAACTTTATGATCGCTTGCTATTACACCTTCTTGTGATAAAATTTGTCCAAACAAAAGCCTTTTTGGAGAGTTTTAAATTTTTGTTTTGAAGGGTGTCCACCTGAGGGGTTAGTTGGTATGATATTTTTATACAGCTGGTTGTTACAGACGTGGCAAGACCTAATATGTTTCCTTATTTTTATTTTTTTTTGTTATTTCTGTTTTACACAATAAAAGCATCGTTGAACCAAAAATTATTCATGTTTTAGTGTCTCCATAGTTTGAGAGCCATATTATTATTTTTATTTGGCGATTTTCTAATGTTAGGGTTTCATTTTTGGCCAAATTAAATGACCGATTGTTACTATTTTGGGGTGCATATGCTTTTTTGATAGCTTGGTGTTGCACTTTTAGTGATGTTAGGTGACTAAATTTGTATATATATATTTTTTTTATTGTTTCTATTTTATTTTTATTTTTACAGTGTTCACCTGAGCGGTTAGATCATAGGATATTTTTATAGAGACAGTCGATGTGTACACGGCAGTACAAAATATGTCTGTCTATTTTTTACCTTTTTTATTTAATTTTTTTTAAATTTAAAGTTTTTATACACATTGACAATTTAAATCTCAATACGTTAGTGATATTTATGATGATTATATAGTTAGTGATATTTCAGTACAGTATAATTTTATTTGTTAGTGATGGGTCTATAGAGTTTAATATTTATTAAGTTAATGGATTTTAATGTAGATTAAAGAGTTATTGTCCAGTGTTAATTGTATTACTATAGTGTATGCTGTCCCCCTCATTGTTGGCCCTGTTAATGTACATGTTATGGATACATAATCATATTGCTATGTGCACATATTTACCCTCCTGGCTGGGGCTGGTGATCGCCTCCTCTTCCTCCGAGCCATGAGATGGGGCGGTGCTGGAGGGTCCAGCACTTTCCACCTCCTTCACTTCTCCCACATCTAGTGGGGGTGGCTCAATAGGCTGGGAGGGTCCGGCCTCATCCTCCTCTTCAACCTCCACCACCACCACAGCCTCCACTGATTGCCTTTTCCGAATGGAGGGAATAGGAACTTCTGTGATCACAAAATGTTCATATTTTAGATAAACAACTCAGAAATCTTAACAACATTAGATATAAAGAAATTCCAGTATGGATGGATCTACAGTTGCAAGAAAAAGTATGTGAACCCTTTGAAATGATATGGATTTCTGCACAAATTGGTCATAAAATGTGATCTGATCTTCATCTCTGAGACTCCCAATGAATGTGTTAGTTTATTGTTCCCTTTGTTCTATTGTGTTAGTGATGGGATTAAGAAGTATTTTATTTTTTGTTTAACCTGTTTACTAGGTATAGCAGTGGTACTATACACCCAAAAATGTTTTAATTTCACCATAAAATGTAACTGACAAAGTAGTGAAATTATATAAAATAAAACACGGGAAAAAAAAATGGATTTATGAGGTGGAGTACCATATGGAGTAGGAGTTTGAGGAGGCGGTGGACGTAGCAGAGTAGGTGGAAGCGGCGGTGGAGGAGGACGAGGTAGCCAACACAGGTTTTTGGTTTTAATTTAATTTTGTAAAATTAAGGTACACTCCAAAAGAGTGTGAAATATCCAAAATACAAAAAAGAGCAATTGCGCTGCAGTATAACAATGGCTGCTTAGTGCCGGTATACCTGTCTATTCTGCGCTAGGTATGGACAAGTCCTGAGGGATCCATGCCTGGTTCATTTTAATGAACGTGAGCTGTCCACATTGGTTGTGGACAGGCGGCTGCGCTTGTCTGTGATGATGCCCCCTGCCGTGCTAAACACACGTTCAGATAATACACTGGCTGCAGGGCAGGCCAGCACCTCAAAGGCGTAAAGGGCAAGCTCAGGCCATGTGCCCAATTTGGAGACCCAGAAGTTGAAAGGGGAAGACCCGTAATTCAGTACGTGTAGGGGTGTGCACACATACTGTTCCACCATGTTGGTGAAATGCTGCCTCCTGCTAAGACGTTCCATATCAGCTGGTGGTGCTGGTTGTTGTGGCGTGCTGACAAAGCTTTTTCACAGTTTAGCCATGCTAACCCTGCCTTCTGAGGTGCTGGCGGTGCCCCAGCTGCGTTGGCGACCTCTTCCTCGTCCTCTGCCTTCGCCTTGTGCTTCCACTGTGCTACCGCTGGCGGGTGGGAATGCCACCAGCAGTGCGTCTACCAGCGTGAGCTTGTACTCGCGCATCTTACGATTACGCTTCAGTGACGGAGTTAAGGACGGTACGTTGTCCTTGTAACGGGGATCCAGCAGCGTGGCCACCCAGTAATCAGCACAAGTTAGAATGTGGGCAACTTGGCGGTCGTTGTGGAGACACTGCAGCATGTAATCGCTCATGTGTGCCAGGCTGCCCAGAGGCAACGAAAAGCTGTCCTCTGTGGGAGGTGTATCGTCTGTGTCCTCTGTATCTCCCCCCCCCCCCAGCCACGCACCAGTGATGTCCATGAGCTGGTCTGGGTGCCCCCCTGCTGTGAACATGGTTCCTCCTCCTCCTCCTGAACTGTGCCCTGGCTGGACAATTGTGTACCTTGGGTTTGTGGGTGCAGGAACCCACCCTCGGAGCCACTTGGGAATGACTGGCCGGAAACCCTACAAAATGATCCCTCTTCTTCCTCCTCCGCCTCCTGTGCCACATCCTCTTCCATCATCGCCAGCTGTGTTTTTTCAAGGAGGCATAGAAGTGGGATAATAACGCTGAGAACGGCGTTATCGGCACTGGCCATGTTGGAGTACTCGAAACAGCGCAACAAGGAACACAGGTCTTGCATAGAGGCCCAGTCATTGGTGGTGAAGTAGTGCAGTCACTTTATGCAGCAGCTCTGACATGGGGTAATTTTTAAGGAATCTCTGCACCACCAAATTCAGCACATGCGCCAGGCAAGGGATGTGCGTCCAACCGGCTGGTCCCAGAGCTGCTACGAGGTTTTTCCCATTATCACCACCAGGCCGGGCTTGAGGCTCACTGGCACAAACCACTCATCGGTCTGTTGTTCAAGGCCTGTCCACAGCTCCAGCGCGGTATGGGGTTTGTCCCCCAAACAGATACGTTTTAAAACTGCCTGCTGTCGTTTACCCCTGGCTGTGCTGAAGTTGGTGGTGAAGGTGTTACGCTGACTGGGTGAGGAGCTGGTAGAGGATGAGGAAGCAGAGTAGGAGGAGGAAGCAAGAGGAGGCAAACTGAAGCGCCCTGCAATCCTCGGTGGTGGAAGGACACGCGCCAAACTGCTATCGGCCTCAGGCCCAGCCGCCACTGCATTTACCCAGTGTGCTGTTATGGAGATAGAACAGCCCTGACTGTGCTTACTGGTCCACGTATCCGTAGTCGGGTGCACCTTGCCACAGATGGTGTTGCGCAGTGCACACCTGATTTTGTCCCCTACTGTAGGGAAGGGACGGCTCGCCTTGAAAAGTAGTGGCGGCTGGGCATGACGTACTGTGTGACAGCCACCGCCATAAGGCCTTTAAAACTATCCGTCTCCACCAGACGGAATGACAGCATTTCAAAGGCCAGTATTTTAGATTTCAGGGCTAGGAATCGCTGGTGGGTAGGGGGTACTTCCTCTTCCTCTCCAGTGTTTGGTATATGGATAGCTGAACGCTTCCGTGGGACATTGTGGAGATGCTTGGTGACCCAGGTGTTGATGTTGCTGGCAGATCCTCTGTTTGTGGGGTGCCAGGTGGCACTGTCACTCCAGAGGTGGATGAAGAGGCCGCGACTGCAGCAGAAAAGGAAGCAGGAGGAGCCAGAGACCTTTCTTGGTTTTTGAGGTGTCTACTCCACTGCAGCTCGTGCTTTGCACTTAAATGCCTGGTCATGTAGGCTCAGGTTGAGAACGTTTATGCCTCGCTTCAGGCTCTGATTGCACAGCGTGCAAACCACTCGTGTCTTGTCATCAGCACATTGTCTGAAGAACTGCCACACCAGGGAACTCCTTGGAGCTGGTTTTGGTGTGCTCGGTCCCTTGCTGCAGTGGGCAGTAGGAGGCGTACTGTCTAGAGGACGGCCGCTCCGCTTTTGCACCCTGCTCCCTCTTCTGCTGTGCTGGTAGCTCTGTGCGACCACCGCCTCTTCCTCTGAACTACATAGGTCACTCGCATGACCTTGATTCCATGTGGGGTCGAGGACCTCATCGTCCTCCACATCATCTCCCACCCAGTCTTCACCCCTACCTTCCTTGTCGGTCTGCACACTTTCGAAGTTGGCACCTGAGACTGCTGCATGACTTGGGGCTCAGACTGCTTGGCTGATTTGCAAGGGGGTGAGGTGAAAGACTGATGGACATCGGCTGCAGGTGCCAACTGTGGTCTTTCAGCAGGAGACTGGGTGGGAGACAATGTGAAGGAACTGGATACACTGTCACCAACCAAATGTACTATCGCCTGTACTTGTTCAGGCCTCACCATTCGTAGAGCAGCATTAAGCCCGACCAAATACCGCTGCAGGTTTTGTCGCCTACTCACACCAGAGGAAGGGGTTTCACTTGTGCGTGTAGCTGGCACAGATCGACCACATCCTCTCCCTGCAACAGGAGCTCCACCAGCAGTACCACGACCTGGACCACATCCCTTATTTGACGCTCTTCTCATATTTTTCGTATTTAGGATCTTGCCCTAAATGAGTGTTTAATAGTAGAATAGAACGACAGTATGTTAAGGGAGTATCTCACACGGCCTGAACCAGTGTAGGCCTGAAGTAAATATCTTTGCACAAAATGGCTGTATTTCAAATGGCTGTATTTCAAATCCCTGAATCAAACCCCTGTATGTAGAGGGAGTATCTCACATGGTCTGAACCACTGTAGGCGTGAAGTAAATATATATTTGCCCCAAATGGCTGTATTTCAAATGCCTGATTCAAACCCCTGTATGTAGGGGGAGCATCACACACAGGGCAGGTGCAAGGATTTTTGCCAACACAAGCAAAGCTACATTTTGGTGCCCCCCCCCCTTCCCTCTCCTCGCAGCTCACCTGGCCCTGGTCCCGTCTGCAGCAGCTGGCTTCCTGGCCTGGTATCTTCTCTCTGCTTCAGACAATCGCTGGTTTGAGGACCAACATTTTTCGCCCTATGAGGCTTAGGTTTTAGAGGAGGATAATAAGAAAAAAATATTTTCCATTACACCTCAGGTCAGACCAGCAATCAGACCCCCATTGTTAATCAGACCCCATTTCAGACATCACCCCCCATCAATCAGCCCCCCATGTCAGCCATTAGCCCCCATCCATCATGCCTCCATGTAAGCCATCATGCCCCCATGTCAGCCATCAGCCCCCCATGTCACATTTCTCCCCCTCCATGTCACATTTTTCCGCCCTCCCCCAGGGTGCGCCCTAAGGCAGACTGCTTGGTCTGCCTTATGGTAGCACCGGCCCTGATCACACAGGGCCTGAACCAGTGTAGGCCTGAATTCAATATTGGTGCACCAAATGGCGGTATTTAAAATCTCTGAATGTAACCCAAATGTATTAAGGGTGTATCTCACAATGACCTCTGCATCAAAGGCTGCCAATGAAATTTTTGGTGCCCAAACGAGTGTTTGTTTAACAACTGAATTTGACAGCAGTATATAAGCCTGTAATTTCACACGTGCTGATGCTGCAAGGCCTGAAAATAGTGTTTTTTGTCAAAGTGTGTTTTTCAAACCCCTGAAAATGATGGGTGTATTTTTAGCTTAAATTTCACACTGACTAATACAGATGTTGTAGATTGCCAGAAAAGTCTTTTTTTGGTAACCGAATATGAAAGCTGTATATATTAAACTTGAATTTAATATATATAGATCTGGAAAATACTTTTTTTATTTTATTTTTAAAGTGTGTTTTTCAAACCACAGAAAATGATGGGTGTATTTCTACCTTAAATTGCACACTGACTAATACAGATGTTGTAGTTTGCCCCAAAAAATGGTGATTTGCAATGTCCCAAAAGCTCAGATGCAGTGCTGGTGCACTGAGCTTGCTTAAAAAGGCCGCCACCGCCACCCACATAACTAACAGAATTATAAAAGTGTTTTTTGTTTTTTTTTTGGTCAATGGCCTCAGGGTAAAACGATTGTGCCCTGCACCCACACAACAATTTCTCTGTACAGTCGTAGCCAAAGGTTTTGAGAATGACACAGATATTCGTTTTCACAAAGTTTGCCGCTAAACTGCTTTTAGATCTTTGTTTCAGTTGTTTCTGTGATGTAGTGAAATATAATTACACGCACTTCATATGTTTCAAAGGCTTTTATTGACAATTACATGACATTTATGCAAAGAGTCAGTATTTGCAACTTCTGGGCCAATTCCTGACTGATAGCAACCCATTCTTTCATAATCACTTCTTGGAGTTTGTCAGAATTAGTGGGTTTTTGTTTGTCCACCCGCCTCTTGAGGATTGACCACAAGTTCTCAATGGGATTAAGATCTGGGGAGTTTCCAGGCCATGGACCCAAAATATCAACGTTTTGGTCCCCGAGCCACTTGGTTATCACTTTTGCCTTATGGCACGGTGCTCCATCGTGCTGGAAAATGCATTGTTCTTCACCAAACTGTTGTTGGATTGTTGGAAGAAGTTGCTGTTGGAGGGTGTTTTGGTTCCATTCTTTAGTCATGTCTGTGTTTTTGGGCAAAATTGTGAGTGAGCCCACTCCCTTGGATGAGAAGCAACCCCACACATGAATGGTCTCAGGATGCTTTACTGTTGGCATGACACAGGACTGATGGTAGCGCTCACCTTTTCTTCTCTGGACAAGCCTTTTTCCTGATGCCCCAAACAATCGGAAAGAGGCTTCATCGGAGAATATGACTTTGCCACAGTCCTCAGCAGTTCATTCACCATATTTTCTGCAGAAGATCAATCTGTCCCTGATTGTTTTTTTGGGAGAGAAGTGGCTTCTTTGCTGCCCTTCTTGACACCAGGCCATCTTCCAAAAGTCTTCGCCTCACTGTGCGTGCAGATGCGCTCACACCTGCCTGCTGCCATTCCTGAGCAAGCTCTGCACTGGTGGCACTCCGATCCCGCAGCTGAATCCTCTTTAGGAGACGATCCTGGCGCTTGCTGGACTTTCTTGGACGCCCTGAAGCCTTCTTAACAAGAATTGAACCTCTTTCCTTGAAGTTCTTGATGATCCTATAAATTGTTGATTGAGGTGCAATCTTAGTAGCCACAATATCCTTGCCTGTGAAGCCATTTTTATGCAATGCAATGATGGCTGCACGCGTTTCTTTGCAGGTCACCATGGTTAACAATGGAAGAACAATGATTTCAAGCATCACCCTCCTTTTTAATAGGTCAAGTCTGCTATTTTAACCCAATCAGCCTGACATAATAATCTCCAGCCTTGTGCTCATCAACATTCTCACCTGAGTTAACAAGATGATTACTGAAATGATCTCAGCAGGTCCTTTAATGACAGCAATGAAATTCAGTGGAAAGTTAGTTTTTTGGGATTAAGTTAATTTTCATGGCAAAGAAGTGCAGTACGCCGACCTGCAGGGTATTGCGATGTGAGGTCACGGTTAATAGGCATACGAGGGTTGCTCTGGGTTACTCAGTTTGTAGGGAGACCCTGGGCAGGCGTAGAGCAGTGATGGAGAGGCTGGCACAGAAGTCCTCTGGGGCACTCTTGGTATGTAGGGACCAGACCTGATGTTGGGTGAGGTGCCCTGAATGTTACAGGTGTTTAATGTGCCTGGGGCAAGGTCCCTTTAAGATTTGTGACGCCAGTGCCTGTAATGGTGGCACACCGATTTATAGTAGTAATAAGTGAGGAACACGATGTTGAGGTGAACCAAACTTCTTTTACTGGAAACGGTTAACTTTATACAGTCTTTCGTAAAGTTCCAGGTACAGCAGTAGTAATAAGCAGGTTTTAAATATATGGCAGGTACAATGTTCTTTGCAAGATACTTAGAGGGTAAAACAACACTTACAGACCAGGCTGCACTATTCCTCAGAACTCCTGGCTGTCTCAATCCCAAGGCCCGTATGCCCTAATGCTGGCTTTATCCTTGGTAGCAAACTTCCTCAGGTATTTATCCTTGCTTTGGGGTAAATCTTTCTGCCCTCCAGCTTAATTGTCTAGCTGGAATAATGACTCTGCTCTGCTTGGTGGGAACTTGGTTTCTCTCAGGAGGCAAACCCTTCTCCTGGGGAAAATCTTCTGAGCTAACTCTGGCTCAGGAACTTCAGGCTGACAAGACTCTTGGACTACACTGACTCTTACCTGTCTGGGCCTAACTATATATATAATTAGGGGCTCCCTATTTCCCTCTAATGTCTAGGAGGAGGAGCTACACCCTAACAGGCCTGATACACAGACAATAGGAAAATACACGTAAAACATCATATCCCTTACAATGGTCATATTAACCCTTGTGTAGTGCCCACATTTGCCTAGTGGGACACTACATAAGGACGATGCAATTCATCTGATCACTCTTCATAACATTCTGGATTATATGCAAATTGCTATTATAAAAACTTAAGCAGCAACTTTTCCAATTTCCAATATTTATGTAATTCTCAAAACTTTTTGCCACGACTGAAGATCGCTGAGTTAGATTCTCTCGTATTCTCTCCCTGAAATCACAAGTCCAGCAGCATCCTCTCCCTACACTTGTAACAGCAGAGTGACGTGCAGCGCTACGTGACTCAAGCTTATATAGGGCCTGGGTCACATGCTGCTCTGGCCAATCACAGCCATGCCATTAGTAGGCATGGCTGCGATGGCCTCTTGGGGCAAGTAGTATGACGCTTGTTGATTGACTTCTGTTCAGCTTTTCAAAAAGCACAGAACGCCGAACCCAAGCTTTTAGGGAAATGTTCAGGTTCAGGTCCGGGATCCAGAAAACCTAAAGTTCGGTACGAACCCGAACTTTACAGTTCGGGTTCGCTCAACCCTAGTCCTCGGTCCATAGCCCGTAGGAAGGAGTCTAGCCCTCAGGCTTCTACTGCAGACACAGTGATGGTTCAGTCCGTCACTTGTCTGGCACAAAGCCAACACATCACACAAAGAACACCACCCCCACAATGAAACATGGTGGTGGCAGTATCATGCTGTGGGGATGTTTTTCAAAAGCCGGGACTGGCAAACTGGTCAGAGCTGAGGGAATGATGGCTGGTGCTAAATACAGGGATATTCTTGAGCAAAACCTGTCCTACTCTGTATGTGATTTGAGGCTAGGACAGAGGTTCACCTTCCAGCAGGACAATGACCTCAAGCAACACATGACTGGTTTAAGGGGAAACATGTAAATGTGTTGGAATGGCCTAGTCACAGTCCAGATATCAATCCAATAGAAAATCTGTGGTCAGACTTAAAGATTACTGTTCACACGTGCAAACCATCCACTTGGAAGGAGCTGAATCAGTTTTGCAAGGAGGAATGGGCAAAAATCCCTGTTGTAAGATGTGGCAACTGCTCATAGAGACTTATCCAAAGCGACTTGGAGCTGTGATTGCAGCAAAAGGCAGCTCTACAAAGTATTGACTTTAGGGGGTGAATAGTTCTGCACATTGACCTTTTCTGTTATTTTGTCCTATTTGTTGTTTGCTTTACAATTAACAAAAGGTCTAAGTTGTGGGCATGTTCTACAAATTAAATGATGCAATTCCTCAAACAATCAATGTTAATTCCAGGTTGTGAGACAACAAAAAAAAAAGAACGAAGTCAAGAGGGGGGGTGAATACTTTTGCTTAGCACTGTATACAATACAGAGTGTTGGCAAAACATACAAAAGTTACAAAAGTTATTTATACATCTACCTGTGCATTTTCGTCCCGCATTCTATTTATAAACCATTTTTTGAGACCTGTTTGAGACCCGTTTTGCGGCAGATCACAAATGCCAGCTCCCGCACAATCCGTTGCTTCTCGGCGTGGAACCTGGTGCGTTCATATCCCCACCCCAACATCCGCTGCAAGATAAAAATGCAAGCATATAATCCCAATTTTTAACAATAATAGTATTTAAAATACTTTACTCAAGTAAACTGCAAAAAGTATTTAATGCTTAAAAGAGGAAATATTAGATTTAGGCCGCCTGCACCCGGCCTTCTGTCCTGCAGAGTGGACGAGCGTGTTGGTTGCTATGACGACGTGTGCTTCTGGCAATCACCGCTGTACTGTGATACAGTTGTATGATCTATAAAAGTGTATTACTGTACAGCGGTGCTGGTAAGAAGCGCACGGCATCTTAGCGAATTAGCAACCAATGACGCCGTGCGCTTGTCCACTCTGCAGGACATCAGCCTTGGTTTTTACGGTCCGTAGTTGTGAAAAAACACGCCCGTGTGCATGTGGCCTAACTGTTACGGTTAGAAGATGGGATTGTATTACGACTGTATGTGGGCTAGGTCTGAGCTATCAGATACTGTCCAGCTAAGCAGAGATGTACCTGTCTAGTGAAGTGTCGTTACAGTATGGGGTGTACAGCTGGTTCGCCTCCCCAGGATGCACCCTGGGTAACTCTAAATGAACAAGCAAATGCTGGCGGTCAGACAAAGAAAGCTTCTCCTGAGTCCTGACCAACAGGACACAAATTCTAATCTATAGACTGTGTGTGTGTGTGTGTGTGGTATATAGTGTGTGTGCGGTATATAGTGTGTGGCATGACAATGGATGTGCCATGTGCATGTGAAATATATTTGTATGCCTTCCATACAAATATGCTACTAACCTAGTGGGTGTGATGTCACAGGAATACTTAGTGCAACAATCACTAATATCTAGTGAGATCTTATAAAATGTGAACACTCTTTATGCATATAAAGCGATGGTTCAGACATGCAGGTGAAATGTAATCAAATACACTACTTTAATGTAAGATTACTTGCAGTCACCAGGAGTCCTTCCTCTTCGTCGCTGAACTTGGTTCCAACCATCGCATCCATTGAATTGTTAGTTGCAAACCAGTTGCTGTAGGCCACGTCTTCCTAGCGCATGTGCTCTTGCGATTAATACTTTGCCGAAATTTCGCCAATAAAAAAATAATACTTGTAGATCGCAGATTCGCTTAATACTCTGGTATGTCAGTGTCGGTGTCCATGTTGTGGGACTATGTGTGCACATCTAGTAAGTATTTTGTGGCTGCAAATATGACCTGGAGGTTTTTCAGGTTCTCCTGCCATTATTAAGAATGGGACCTGCGTTCGCGAACCATCCCAGCAGATGGTCGGCCATCACTATCTATTACTCTGTAATTCCTCTAGCGCCGTTCTATGGAAACAGTCGGTTTAAAGAGCACACCAAATGCTTCAAATAACTTTTTTATTAGGTTCAACTGTTCTTCATTTAACACTGCAGCAGATAGTCCATGTACATAACACATGTTGAAAAGATATTACAAAATGGCGGATATGATTAGGATGGTGGTTCAACTGTTCAATCTTGTCATTCAACATAAAATGGTGGATATATTTCTCTCGAGTATCTGTACTCTCACTTTAAGTTATTTAAGCACTTTATGATCTCACTATATCTGAGGTCTAACTAATAGTTCTGCTTGCTCAACTTGGTTTGCAGTATGCAATTGCTGATGATCTGGTATGAGCAGTTCGCAGTTTGTATGCAATTTGTTTGGAATCTGGTTTGTATGCTTGCAGATTGGTGGAACTGTAAGTAAACACATATATAACTGGTTCAGTATACAGTTCTAATCACAATACTAATAATATGAACGTTATATAACTGTTCTAAATACCTATTTTGGCCTCTTGTTCCCATAAAACTGGACTCTGACTGGAACATTGTGTCTATTCAGCTCCTCTCTCTGGTGAGTAATGATTCCAGCAGTTCCTGCTAGGTGAATTCCCAGACAGGCTGTGTGTGAGGCTGGCTGTGATTGCTCTAGACTTCTGCCCAGCAACAACATATTAACACTATGCTTTCTGTTGTTTCTGCTGTGTCACTGAGCTTACCTTTCATTTTGTAATGTATCTTAAAGGCATATTATCTTTTTCTGCTTCTGTGAACACAAAATATAACAGTTATGACATCCAAAACATGATTTCACAGTAAATAACTCTGCTTTTGTCTTTAACACATAAAGAGGAGAACTGTATTAAGGCTATTGGCAGGTCTAGCTGTATACACATATAAGCTATACAAGCAACCTAGGACATGTCTTAGCTGGCCAGCTACACATACACATAGCTTCCTCCTTTCATCTTCCAAAGGAGCTCAGAAAAATGAAAGGTGGAGTCTGATTGGTTGCTATGGGCAGCTAAGCCAGTTCTACTTTACACCAGTTTTGATAAATCTCCCTTTGTCTGTACCAGAAGTTTCAAGAAAAGTGAACATCAATTATAGCATCAGAGCAGGCCACACGGTAAGGGCTCATGCACATGACTGCATATTGGGCCTGCGTCCAATCCACAATATTTGCAGATCTCACACAAACCCATTTGTGTCTTATTGCCTGCTAAAAAATTTGGACAGGACACGGATGTCATCCGTCTGGATCCATGCCATTCAGCCCACTGAGTAAACATGTCCTATTCTTGTCCATTTTGTGGGCAAGAATAGGCATTTCTACAGTATAGCCCGCAGAATGGGTACATGGTCGGTATCCGTATTTTTCAGATCAATGGTTTTCAGACCGCAAAACTGCAACGGCTGTGTGCATGAGCCCCTATCAGGCAGTGCGGCCAACCGAGAATCTGCCCGGCAAGGCAGACCGCCAATGTGGGCCTACCTGTGGGTGCTGCAGTGGTAGATTTAGAGTAGGGACCCACTGAATAGAAGCCACCTTGAGTGGGACTATGCAATTTAAAATATATACGGTACTAAGGCCTATTGCACACGACCATATTATCCCCCGTGGCCGCATACGGCGGGTCTGCAATACACCGGTTGTGTGCATTCCGCATCACGGATGTGGACCCTTTCACTTCAATGGGTCCGAAAATCCAGAGATGCAGTGTGGAATGGAAGGGAACCACAGAACGGAAGCACTATGGAGTGCTTCTGTGGTGTTCTGTTCTGTGCTTCCATTCCGCAAAATGCTAGAACTTGGCCTATCTTTTTGTGGGACGGATAGATCGCGGACCCCATTCAAGTGAATGTGGTCGTGATTCGCAGGCAGCATATGTTTGTGTGCAAGAGGCCTAAGGGGCACATTTATTAAGAATGGGGTTTTAGGAGCCGGTCTTAATAAAGCCCTATAGCTGGAGGTGGATCCGCCAAAGTTAAGGCGCCTGCCTTTTCATTACTTCAGCGGTGGATCAGGCAGTTCGAAATGTAAGACCGCTTCCGAACTGTCTTACATTTAGACCTTTTTCTACATCTGAAACAGGAGTAAAAAATGGTAAATGAGGCGAGTGTGCCGGCCCTTCCCCACCCACATCACACCCACAAGCCCTGGTTTAGACCTCGTGTGAGCAGGGAAAAGTCGCAGATGGCGACAATACTAACCATTGCGCCGCCATCTGCACCTGAAATACACCTAATATAGGCGTATTTCAGGATAATAAATTACCCCCTAAGTCCCTTGTATCCACTTTTATAAATGATGCTGAGAAGCAATAGATCGATGCATGACATGTGGATGTGACAGCCGTGTCTTTTCTGCCACAGTCTCACAGTATTTTGGTTTTCTGTGGAATTACCATTGGTGTGTAATCAGGAGGCTCAAATTTTTCATAAAGTTTTAGGGCTCATCCACATGACTGAAACGGCTCCTGCAAACGGCGGGTCCGCAATATACAGGCGCCGACCATGTGCACTCCATGCTGTGGATAAGCGCCAATTGACTTGAATGGTTCAGTGATGTGCAAGATACAGCGAAAGATAGGACATGTCCTATTTTCTGCAGAGTGGAGGCATGGATCGGAAACGCTAAGAAATGCTTTTGGGTCCGTGCTTCCGCACTGCCAAAGATGGATCTTTTGCCGTATTTTGAAGATTATGGACCCATTGAAGTAAATCGCGCAATATGGGATTGACATGGCCAGCGCGGGTGCATTGCGGACCGCTATTAGCAGTCCACAGCACAAGCTCAGAGCCATTATAGTCGTATTAATAAAGTAAGCCATGTACTGTAACGGTGTGTACCAGCCCCATAAATGTGGCGATGACCTGGATTACGACCTTTGCCTAGATACAGGGTGTAGAAGTAGTAGAAGTTCCATCTTAAAGGGGTTGTGCAGTTGGGTTCGTGTTGAAGACCTAACCTCAGGATACATCATTAATATCAGATTGGTGGGAGTCCGTCACCCACCAACACCCTCCACCCCCTCCCCCAGCAGTTAATTTTGAGGGGGAAGCAGCGCTCGCACGAACACCGCTTCCTCTGCCAACAGCTGATTGACGGGAAGTCCTAGGAGTCAGACCTCCACCAATCTAATGTTGATGACCTATCTATAGAATTAGTCCTCAATATGTGCCCACTGCACAGCACCTTTAATAGACCCAAAGGCTCAGGAAGACACCAGTTTTATAAATGGTACATGTTCGTGGGGGGGGGGGGAATCCTCTTATAGATTCTGCATTGGCGCCCAGGAGCTTTGTTAGACCTCTGGGCCTTTTTTGACGCTATCTGCCACAGACACTATGGGGGTCATTTATAATTTCAGATCATTTTCATGGCACTGGTTTTGCATTGGTTGGTTACACCAAATTTCTGAAACAGCACACAGCAATAATATACAGGTCCTTCTCAAATAATTAGCATATTGTGATAAAGTTCATTATTTTCTGTAATGTACTGATAAACATTAGACTTTCATATATTTTAGATTCATTACACACCAACTGAAGTAGTTCAAGCCTTTTATTGTTTTCATATTGATGATTTTGGCATACAGCTCATGAAAACCCAAATTTCCTATCTCAAAAAATTTGCATATTTCATCTGACCAATAAAAGAAAAGTGTTTTTAATACAAAAAAGGTCAACCTTCAAATAATGATGTTCAGTTATGCACTCAATACTTGGTCGGGAATCCTTTTGCAGAAATGACTGCTTCAATGCGGCGTGGCATGGAGGCAATCAGCCTGTGGCACTGCTGAGGTGTTATGGAGGCCCGGGATGCTTCGATAGCGGCCTTAAGCTCATCCAGAGTGTTGGGTCTTGCGTCTCTCAACTTTCTCTTCCCAATATCCCACAGATTCTCTATGGGGTTCAGGTCAGGAGAGTTGGCAGGCCAATAGAGCACAGTGATACCATGGTCAGTAAACCATTTACCAGTGGTTTTGGCACTGTGAGCAGGTGCCAGGTCGTGCTGAAAAATGAAATCTTCATCTCCATAAAGCTTTTCAGCAGATGGAAGCATGAAGTGCTCCAAAATTTCCTGATAGCTAGCTGCATTGACCCTGCCCTTGATAAAACACAGTGGACCAACACCAGCAGCTGACATGGCACCCCAGACCATCACTGTCTGTGGGTACTTGACACTGGACTTCAGGCATTTTGGCATTTCCCTCTCCCCAGTCTTCCTCCAGACTCTGGCACCTTGATTTCCGAATGACATGCAAAATTTGCTTTCATCCGAAAAAAGTACTTTGGACCACTGAGCAACAGTCCAGTGCTGCTTCTCTGTAGCCCAGGTCAGGCGCTTCTGCCGCTGTTTCTGGTTCAAAAGTGGCTTGACCTGGGGAATGCGGCACCTGTAGCCCATTTCCTGCACACGCCTGTACACGGTGGCTCTGGATGTTTCTACTCCAGACTCAGTCCACTGCTTCCGCAGGTCCCCCAAGGTCTGGAATCGGTCCTTCTCCACAATCTTCCTCAGGGTCCGGTCACCTCTTCTCGTTGTGCAGCGTTTTCTGCCACACTATTTCCTTCCCACAGACTTCCCACTGAGGGGCCTTGATACAGCACTCTGGGAACAGCCTATTCGTTCAGAAATTTCTTTCTGTGTCTTACCCTCTTGCTTGAGGGTGTCAATGATGGCCTTCTGGACAGCAGTCAGGTCGGCAGTCTTACCCATGATTGTGGTTTTGAGTAATGAACCAGGCTGGGAGTTTTTAAAAGCCTCAGGAATCTTTTGCAGGTGTTTAGAGTTAATTAGTTGATTCAGATTATTAGGTTAATAGCTCGTTTAGAGAACCTTTTCATGATATGCTAATTTTTTTAGATAGGAATTTTGGGTTTTCATGAGCTGTATGCCAAAATCATCAATATTAAAACAATAAAAGGCTTGAACTACTTCAGTTGGTGTGTAATGAATCTAAAATATATGAAAGTCTAATGTTTATCAGTACATTACAGAAAATAATGAACTTTATCACAATATGCTAATTTTTTGAGAAGGACCTGTATGTGGTGTGAATGTAGAAGTGGACCAGGGGGTTGCCTGGTGTAGGTTGTCACTTTTGCAAAAGTCGCACATAGTAAATGAGCCATAATCCAGGTCTAATCTCACATTTAGCTCTTAAACATAGACCACTGGTGTGGTGGCGAGGAACACGAAATGCAGCAAAATTTACCAATTGTAAGGGTTGCCATAACTTTCAACTATCTATAACTATGAAATGCTTGATTTAAAGGAATGTTGCCCGTTTGCAAGTGACAGAGCAGCCATCCCCTGGAGGAGCGATAAGACAGATACTTGTGCTGAGGACAAGAAACTCAAGAACAGCTCATTCACTGCTCTCCTCCTCGCTGCTCAGGAAGAAAGATGGAGACTGCAATGAGAAGCCTTCTGTCAGATAACAGCAGATATGTTGAGTCCTTCCGCCTCTTCCTTAAGAATTCCACTGAGCACCAGTGCATGCAGCAGTTTATAGAGACCAGGCTGCCGGACGTCATCTCCAGGTAAGTCACCCTCACTTTATAGACAAGCAAGTCCCATTATTCTGACCACCAGATAATATCTAGAATAACCACTGTGTGCAGCACGGACCGCAGCTAGACGGGGTGGGGGTGACTCCATAAGGTTCTGGTTGGTTGTCACATGTATCCAGGGCCATCTTTACCAAGGGGCTAAAGGGGCAGCTGCCCTGGGCCCAGTTGCTCCTGGGGGGCCCAAGGCAGCTGCCTCTTGAGCCCTGCTAGCTACTGCCCCGGGTGTCAGGCTGTCGGCTACACAGGCATCATGATCGTACTGTGTTAATGATCTTAATTCTAGGACCTTAATGAGTTTTGCTCTAGGACCTTAATGACATCATTACCATGTGACCAGTAACCTAGCAATTACTGGTCACATGGCTATGAGGTCATCACAGGTCCTGTGGAGTGTTGCAGAAGTTAACTGTGGAGCTTTTTTGTGTAAAGATTACATCAGAAAAAGGTGACAGGGGCTGTTATGTTAATATACTGTAAACTACTGTATAGTGGGGTGCTGTATATTGTGTGGTGGGCTATATATTGTGTGGTGGGCTGTATACTGTGGGGGGGGCCTGTATACTGTGTGGTGGGCTGTATACTGTGGGGGGCCTGTATAGTGTGGGGGGGCCTGTATAGTGGGGGGGAGTGCTATACTGCTGTACTGTATAGTGTGGGGGGCTGTATACTGTGGGTGCGGTATAGTGTGGAGTGCTATACTGCTGTACTGTATAGTGTGGGGGGCTGTATCGTGTATAGTTTTGGGTGCTGTATACAGTGAGGTGTTGTATACCGTGAGGTGCTGTATACTGTGGGCTGCTATACTGCTCTACTATATACTGTGGGGTACTGTATAGTGTGGGGTGCTAAACTGCATACTGTGTGGTGCTGTATACTATAGGGTGCTATACTGCATACTGTGGGGTGCTGGGGTGCACTGTAACACTAGGGTGAGCCGAGCCCTGGTCTCCTTCCTGCAGAGCGGTGCCCACTTCCAGCCTGAGCCCAGCTGCCCAGAACACTAATCCTGAGCCACTGGAGTCTTCAGAACTGGAAGTATTTACAGTCATTCACTGGACTCTACCAGATGTGTGGATTTCTTGTGTGTGTGTTGTGGTGGAGGGCATGCTAAGGTGTGGGAAGGCGGGATCCAGGGGGCCCAAGTAAATTTTTGCCCAGGGTCCAATCAATATTAAAGACGGCCCTGCATGTATCTGGAGCCATGCTGACTACAGAGCATCCCACAGCTGCTGGAGGGGACGTGGGGGGGATCGATGGAGAGAACAGGACCATCCAGGTGGCCCCACAGATGCTCAGTTGGGTTCAAGTCTGGGGAAGGGGGCTAGGGAAGTACTTGGAAGTCTAGGTCATGTTCTTCCAACTAATATCGGACATTTCTAGCAATGCGACATGTAGCAATGCGACTTGTCTTGCTGGAAGATCCTATCCACCCCAGGGACAGAAATCAGCATGTATGGGTATACGTGATCTGCAAGTATGGATTCTTACCAAAATCGGGTGAGATAACTGGCCCAGAGAATGTCAGGAAAACCTTCCCCCAAACCATGAAGCTGCACCCACCAGCTTGTGCTCTTCTAGTAAAGGGTGGAGGGTGTTTGTTCTCTGATATTTCTCTCCTGACAAGCCAACGTCCATCCGTTCCATGAAGCAGAAAATGTGACTCATTGGAGAAGACAACCCTTTACCAATCAGTAGAGGTCCAATTCTGATATTGCCATGAAAAATTAAGCCTTTTCTGTTGATGCAGCTTCGTTATCAGAGGTGCAGTGACGTCCGTCTGCTCTGGATCCCCATAACTAGTGGCCCCTGTTCATTTTGGTGGTGAGCTTCTCCATTGTAGCGTGTTGGTCCCACGTCTCCATTTTTCAGTCCAGGGCTTGTTTACTTCCTCACCGTCACGGGCGTCGTCACCTGATCCTCTTCAGCCAACTGCTGATTTCGACAACTATGTGTCTCTTGTGGACAGCTGTTGGCTAAGGAGGATCAGGTAACCATGACCATGCCAGGGAGGAAGTAAACAAGCCCTGGACTAGAAGATGGAGGCGTAGGATCAAGTGCAGAGTGGCGGGGAGCAGGTAAGGATGATCCTTTCAGTAGCAGAGGCAGGCTGCCGACACCTGTTAGAAATTATGTATTCCCCAATAACCAATATAAACCTTTTTTCTATGGCTGACCCTTACAGAAAATAAGTATGAACAACTTAGTACCATAGTGAATGGGACTGAGATGCAAAACTAAAAGTGTGGCACTGTGCCTGGTACAATACGAAGGGGACATAGTGCTTGCTGGAGCACCTTCATCAGCTGATGGCTAGTGGTGCTGTAGACTTTTATCCCACTGATCTTAAATGGATGGCCTATCCTAACACTAGGTCTTCAGTTTTTCTAGTCCAGAATAACACAAGTTATGCCTCTAGGTATTCTTGGATTGTGTATATCAACCAGTATCTGTTTTCCAGTATAGGGGATGGAAAGACGACCATCAATGTCCTTGGAGTAGGAAGTGGATCGGGTAAGAACAATGTTAGTGCTGTAGAGTCATTGTAACGTCTGTGTACAGGGCAGAAATCGGAAGACCACATGTAGTAGTGAATATAATGGTCAATGGACAAATGGAGTTACATGGGTTACCAGAAACTGCTGCAAGTGAAAATATTGAACCAAAATCTAAAAGGGCAGTAGTAAAATATAACTTTTAATAATTAATCAAAAAGGCCCAAAATGTAACCATGAAGCCGCACTAATTGGGCAATAAACATCACAAAATCCATGTCGGATACGTGTATATTAAATCGGTATACTATAGTATATACATTGCTTACCCAAATTAATGTGTAGGGAAAGGTAGACAGAACCAGCGTCCACACCATTTAAATCTCGTCCTCACACATAGATGAACTGGGCTTCAGTTGTTTTCAATCCTCAAACACGTCGCCCCTTCATCATCTGATTTGATAGTGTAGTGTTTCAGACGACAGTGAAGAGCGAGAACCCTATCGATATTGATTTAAAAGGGTGCTAAGAAACCTACCCATTTATTTATTTATATAGCCCAAAACTTATCAGGGGAATATGGGGCTAATGCAACCTAGAGTGGGAAGCAAAGAAAAAAACTAAAATAAATATATGTGTGTGTTTTTAAAACGGGAGGTAATCCAGCCACCCATTCTCACCAGTCAGGGCAGCCGTTAGACCTCTCACTCACGTCTATATGGGATAGTCTATTCCTGGAATAGTAGTCCTGAGGGCGTGTAAGCTCGCACCTCCAGTAGTGTTCACCCGTAAACGATATGGGTATTATGACATAGGGTAAAAAGCCACTATAGGTGTGTGGCATCCCCTATCCAGTGTGGCGTCATAGCAATCAGGCGCCGTAGCGCACCTCCTTTTCAATTCAATCTCCGCCCACCAGTCCTGAAGTCACCCCACATTCGTGTGCAGGGTCATCGCGCACGTGGGGAGAGTCACATGGAATTGTAACATGCGTCCGGGGAGGAGGGCGGGGACTATTTAGTCAGTTACGCCTAGTCCCGCCTACTCCCAGGTCCTGAAAGATCATTATGCCACCAAGCATCTGTCGGGTGCCGCCCCCTCCCAGGTCCTGGAAGGTCAACACCTCACTTGTAAACACAGATCATGCCAGTACCAGCAAGGGGCATCACCACGATAACAATCTATCATAAGTCATTACAAATGGTTAACCTATTGAGGCATTTTATTTATCTAATCCCTTATATGGGTATTGTCCTTCAAGGGACAAACGATCAATAGATGCAAGAAACAATTGCAAATAGACATTCAAAGCTGGTTTTTCACCATGTCATATCAAAGAGCACATGAAAAAAAATAAAGATATATATGTTCTAAATAACAACCAAATAACAACCAAAATTCAGTTGTTCATTGAGGCCATGGGGGTTGGACGTATCAAGCTCAAAAATCCAACGGCATTCTCTTTCCAAGATGCGTCTATATTAATTACCTCCTCGTATGTGTTTTTGGACTCGTTTAATACCTGTAAATTTGAGCACCATCAATCGTCCACTATGCCCATCGCTGTGCCCCTGAACTGGTGGAAGTGTGATGATATTGGCATCAGGGCTGTTGAATTTTTCTTGAAGGCCAGAGGGCAACAATTTTTGCCCCATAATCCATTCGTATTGGAACTCCTGAGATTTATTCTCACCAGAAACTTTTTTCTCTTTTTAGCAACAAACACTTCCATCAGCTCCGGGGCACAGCGATGGGCTGGAGAATGTTGGAGAATGTTGTCCTGTGGTCCCGCTTCATAGATGACATTTTTGTCATATGAAGCAGGACCAAGGCTGATTTTGAAGATCTTGTGACAAAACTTAATGTCAATCAGATCAATCTTCACTTCACTTCTGTAATAGTAGAGGATAAATTACCTTTTCTTGATGTCCTAATCTCAAAAAACTGTTGGGGAGGACTCAATACTACCATTTATCGTAAACCCACTGCCACAAATTCACTACTTAGGTGGGAGAGTAACCATCCAACTTCATTGAAGCGTGGGATCCCAAACGGACAATATCTAAGATTGAGACGGAATTGTACCGATCTAAGAGAATTTAAAAAACAAGCTAGGGACCTGAGAAATAGAACTTTATGCGCTGCGTATCAACATGCGCTATCAGAAACGCGCACAACACTATTACATCTAAGAAGTGAGAATAAAAGTGATAGGTCCAATATTATTAGAATAATAGGGACCTATGATGCTGCAGCGGACGAGGTTAGGTGAGTTTTTGGTCATCATTGGGAGATATTGCTAGTGGACCCTGATCTTAAAGGGGTTATCCAGGTTCAGAGCTGAACCTGGACATACCTCCATTTTCACCCAGGCAGCCCCCCTGACATGAGCATCGGAGCAGTTCATGCTCCGATGCTCTCCTTTGCCCTGCGCTAAATTGCGCAGGGCAAAGGCATTTTTCTGAGTTCCGGTGACGTACCGGGGCTCTCTATGGGGCTGACAGGAAGCCCGGTGACGTCACCGGCACTGATGGGCGGGATTTGGCTCTGCCCTAGCCAGTAAAACGGCTAGGGCAGAGCTAAAGCCCGCCCCTCAGAGCCAGTGACGTCACCGAACACACCGCTGGGCGGAAGTTACCGCCCGGCAGTGTGTTATTGAAAACACAAGAGCCTGTGCCCTGCGCGATCTAGCACAGGGCACGGGAGCGCATCGGAGCATGAGATGCTCCGATGCTAGGCTCAGGGGGGCTGCCGGGGTGAAAATAAGGGTATGTCCGGGTTCAATTCTGAACCCGGACAACCCATTTAAGGAGGTCCTTAAGCCCAGACCAGCGATCACTTATAGAAGGGGAAAAATTTGAGAGACCATATGGTACATAATCACTATGTCCCACTTGAGAGACCATGCAACTGGCTGGAGAACCCGATCAGGGGTTGTTTTAGATGTGGGAATTGCAGTTTTTGTTATTTTTTATTTTTTATTTTTTTTTTTTTTTATAAGACCAGGAAGAAGCTTCACTATCACGAACACACAAAAACAATATGATGTACGTGATTTCATCACTTGCCGGACCCAGGGGTTGTCTACCTGGTTACCTGCACCTGTGGTTCACAGTGTGTGGACAAGATGGGTAGAGAACTGTGCCGTCGGGTAGGCGAACATCTTGGTGATGTCCGGAATAGAGACGCGTCGATAGCCAGACATGTAAATACGGTCCATAGTGGACGATTGATGGTGCTCAAATTTACAGGTATTGAACGAGTCCAAAAACCCATACGAGGAGGTATTTGGGATAGACGTATCTTGGAAAGAGAATGCCGTTGGATTTTTTAGCTTGATACGTCCAACCCCCATGGCCTCAATGAACAACAGAATTTTGGTTGTTTTATTTAAAACATTATATATATAATTTTTTTTTTTTTGTCATGTGCTCTTTGATATGACATGGTGAAAAACCAGCTTTGAATGTCTATTTTGCAATTGTTTCTTGCATCTATTGATCGTTTGCATCCCTTTGAAGGACAATAACCTATTGAGGCATTTTATTTATCTAATCCCAATTCTAACCATTTGTAATGACTTATGATAGATTGTTATTGTGGTGATGCCCCTTGCTGGTACCGGCATGATCTGTGTATACAGATGAGGTGTTGACCTTCCAGGACCTGGGAGGGGGCGGCACCCGACAGACGCTTGGTGGCATAATGATCTTTCGGGACCTGAAAGTAACTGACTAAATAGTCCCTGCCCTCCTCCCCGGATGCATGTTGCAATTCCATGTGACGCTCCGCTCCCCACGTGCCCGATGACGCTACACACGGATGTTTAAAAAAAATAATATATATTGATATATTTCATAGTTTTTTTTTTCTTTGCTTCCCACTCTAGGTTGCATTAGCCCCATGTCTCCACTCCCGATATGAGTTTTGGGCTATATAAATAAATGAAACGCGTAGGGACAATATTTTCTCTTTATCTGAGCACTTGTGGGTAGGTTTCTTAGCACCCTTTTGAATCAATATCGATAGGGTTCTCGCTCTTCACTGTCCTCTGAAACACTACACTATCAAATCAGAGGATGAAGGGGCGACGTGTTTGAGGATTGAAAACAATTGAAGCCCAATCCATCTATGTGTGAGGATGAGATTTGAATGGTGTGGACGCTGGTTCTGTCTCCTTACCCGAATTAATGTGTAGGGAAAGGTAATGTATATACTATAGTATACTGAATTAATATACACGTGTCCGACATGGATTTTGTGATGTTTATTGCCTAATTAGTGAGGCTCCATGGTTACATTTTGGACCTTTTTGATCTTTTAGATTAATTATAAAAAGTTATATTTTAAAACTGCCCTTTTAGATTGTGTGTGTTTTTTTTTTTTTGTTTTTTTTTTGTAGGACTACATCTTGTCCTATAAGTAGCAACAGCTCCTGTGGTGGCTGTATTGATTAAGTGAAAATCAAACCTTAACTTGCACTTCCTAAACCTCAAAAACCCAGCGGATGCACTCTGTGCCTGGACCAACTGTAAACAGCATCTATATTGACAAAACTATATTGGTAATTGGTCAGCCTGTACCCATCAGAAGTGAATCCGACTGATCGGTATGGTGATGTCACCACCACTAAGGATAGTCCAGAGGGGCAAACAATTCTCCATTTCGAAGGTACACCTCCCTTCATCAGGTCCCTTGTCCCAGCTCTGTTTAATTTTTGGTCCTGAGCTTGTCACCAAGTGGCACTAATGGAAGAACGGATTATTACATCAGGTGCAAGGAGCGTCAGGAGCAGACATCATGAAGAGGATACCGCTGATCCATCTCTTTCTGCTGGATTCCCACATACAGGTTAGCCTGACCAACCAATATGGTTTTGTCAATATAAGCGATGTTTGCAGCTGGAGCAGACATGCAGTGATTGGAATAGGTGCCTTGCAATACTTTAATTTACCTGCAGAGGTGCTTCCTTTTGTTGTAAGAAGATATCACATAGTAACATAGTACATAACATAAGACCAAAAAAAGACATTTGTCCATCCAGTTCGGCCTGTCATCCTGCAAGTTGATCCAGAGGAAGGCAAAAAAAAAACTGAGATAGAAGCCAATTTTCCTCACTTTAGGGGAATAATAATTCCTTCCCGACTCCAATCAGGCATCAGAATAACTCCCTGGATCAGCGACCCCTCTCTAGTAGCTATAGTCTGTAATATTATTACGCTCCAGAAATACATCCAGGCCCCTCTTGAATTCTTTTATTGTACTCCCCATCACCACCTCCTCAGGCAGAGAGTTCCATATTCTCACTGCTCTTACCGTAAAGAATCCTCTTCTATGTTTGTGTACAAACCTTCTTTCCTCCAGACGCAGAGGATGTCCCCTCGTCACAGTCCTGGGGATAAATAGATGATGGGAGAGATCTCTGTACTGACCCCTGATATATTTATACATAGTAATTAGATCTCCCCTCAGTCGTCTTTTTTCTAAAGTGAATAACCCTAATTTTGATAATCTTTCAGGGTACTGTAGTTGCCCCATTCCAGTTATTACTTTAGTTGCCCTCCTCTGGACCCTCTCCAGCTCTACTATGTCTGCTTTGTTCACTGGAGCCCAGAACTGTACACAGTACTCCATGTGTGGTCTGACTAGTGATTTGTAAAGTGGTAGGACTATGTTCTCATCACCGGCATCTATGCCCCTTTTGATGCAACCCATTATCTTATTGGCCTTGGCAGCAGCTGCCTGACACTGGTTTTTGCAGCTTAGTTTGCTGTTTATTAAAATTCCTAGATCTTTTTCCATGTCAGTGTTACCGAGTGTTTTACCATTTAATAAGTACAGGTGACTTGCATTATTCCTTCCCTTGTGCATCAGTTTCTATGTAGAGAACTCATCTCTACATAGAAACTGATTAAATTTGTTTGACATGATCGATCCCTCATGAAGCCATGCTGATATGGCGTTATTTGCTTATTTCCGTTAAGATGCTCTAACGTAGCATCTCTCAGAAAACCTTCAAACAGTTTACCCACAACAGATGTTAAACTTACCGGCCTATAGTTTCCAGGCTCGGTTTTTGGACCCTTTTTGAATATTGGCATCACATTTGCCATGCGCCAATCGTGTGGGACATTCCCTGTCAGTATAGAATCTGCAAATATCAGAAATAAGGGTCTGGCTATGACATTACTTAATTCCCTTAGGATACGGGGGTGTATGCCATCCGGTCCTGGCGATTTTGTCTATTTTAATCTTTTTAAGTCGCTGTTGCACTTCTTCCTGGGCCGACAGGACACTTTTAATGGGGAATTTATTTTTACATACTGCATGTCATCTGACAGTTTATTTTCCTCAGTGAATACATTGGAGAAAAAAAATATTTAACAGCTTTGCTTTCTCTTCATCGCTCTCTGCGACTCCCCCCTCATTACTCTTTAACGGGCCGACACCTTCAGATTTATACTTTTTAACATTTATATAATTGAAGAACATTTTAGGGTTAGTTTTACTCTCTTTGGCAATTAATCTCTCAGTCTCTAGTTTGGCCGCTTTTATTTGTTTTTTACATGTTCTATTTTTTTCCTTATAGTTTTTCAGTGCTTCCGTGCTACCTTCCTGTTTTATTGTTTTATATGCTTTCTTTTTGTCATTTATTGCTTTCTTATTGGTTTCTTTTTGTTCCTTAACCTTTTATTCTCATACGGTATGTACCTCTCACAATGAGATTTTAGGATGCTTTTACAGATATCCCATTTTGTGGCTGTATTTTTATTTGTGAGGACTTTATCCCATTTAGTTAGACCTATGGCCTCTCTTAGTTGGCTAAATTTAGCTTTTTTGAAGTTTGGTATTTTTGTTCCTCCCTGTAGAAACGCTCTTTTGAATGATGATTGGAAGGTTATTACTTTGTGGTCACTATTTCCCAGGTGTCCCCCAACCTGCACGTCTGTTGTTCTGTCAGGCCTATTGGTTAATACTAAGTCCAGTATGGCCGTCCCTCTAGTCGGGTCCTGAACCAGTTGGGAGAGGTAATTGTCTTTGGTTATTGCCAAGAACCTGTTTCCTTTATGAGATATACAAGTTTCAGTTTCTCAGTCTATATCTGGGTAGTTGAAGTCCCCCATAATAACCACCTCATTATGATTTGCCGCCTCGTCTATCTCGTTTAGTAGTAGATTTTCTGTGGACTCTGGTATATTAGGTGGTTTATAGTAAACTCCTATTAGTAATTTATTATTATTTTTAGCGCCATGAATCTCTACAGTGACTCCACATGTTCATGTCCCTCACTTATATCTTCACGGACTGTGGGCTTTAGACAAGAGTTTACATAAAGGCAGACCCCTCCCCTCTCTCCGGTTTTGACGATCCTTTCTAAACAGACTGTAACCTTGTACATTAACCTCCCAGTCATAGCTATCATCCAGCCATGTCTCAGTTATTCCCACTGTCATAGTCCTCCTCACACATCACTAATTCCAGTTCACCAGTTTTATTAGTCAGGCTTCTGGCATTAGTATACATACATTTGAGAGGTTTATGTATATTTTTTACTCTACACCTTGATAGACTTTACTGGTTTCTTTAAAACACATTCTTGTAAATTCCATATTTAGGTGAAATAGACCTAAAAATCTTCTCCAAAATACAAGATCGATATCCTGGAGTCCCCATCCATACTGATATTGTTGAGCCAAGCCCAGAGCAGATCCTCAGCTACAAGGGTAAGTGTGTCCTCCCTGCTCCTTAGTCTCTGTACTTTGCCCTCATTTGGTGCCTGTCAAGGAGTCACTTTAGTACCCCAGATATGTGGGTACTACAATTGTATATAGTTATGTTTATATTCTTACGTGTTTTGTATGTTATGGCAGTTATTACCAGTAAGGATATGGTTGGCAAAGGTTGACAGGACCACAGCTAACCACCCTGTTCTCCTCCTCTTGGTTGGAGTGGGCTGGTCCTGCTTCCTGCCAGGGGGGAGTTCCAGAGGAATCTGAGAGTGGAGAGGAAGCACACTGCTGAGCTCCTGCTCCTAAGGATTCTCTAAGCTGAATAACAGCTACACACAGCCTCAAGTATATCATTGAGAAGACAGACAACAGATTGAACAGTTACAACCAGTATTAAAGACAGAGGTTAGGTGAGGGACTACAGCTAAGACACCCATTGTCTAGAATACTACTAGGCCAGTAATAGTGTTAAACTTCAGCAAATCAATCTGCCTCCATCATCCTTACTGGTGCAAGAGAGAAGATTGCACTTAAAATCAGGTGCTATTGAATGTATTTGAAGTTCTACATTGCAGTTATTAAAAGACCTTTATACATTTAATTCTGGCCTCATTCTTCACTATTACAAATCCACTAACCCAATCCTAAGGAAACAATAGCTTGATGGAGTACACTGTGACACAACACATCATTAGGGCTACTACCACTCCCATTCTCTGCACCAACTCTTCCGGGGCTCGCTGAATCACTTTTCTGTGGGCATTGGACACACCAAAACCTTCTCTGGCTGTTTTATGGCAGTAATCTGATTTTGCTCCATGTGTTTCAGAGCGCGTGGCCAAGACCCCGGGACTTGAAAATGTTCATTTTAACTGGATCAACAAAACATCTTTTGAGTTTGAGGTTCAAGTGAAGCAAAAGAAGTCAGAAAGAAAGTATAATTTCATCCATATGATAGAGGTAAGTGTACACTGACGAGAGCCAATGAGACAAAAGCCGGGATGATTTGTATGATTACACTCACTTGTTTCCCATGGTTTATACAGCGCCTACATATTCTGCAGCGCTGTACACAGTGGGCGATCACCACATCAGTTCCTATATCCCTGGATATGACTTGTGCACATGTGCCAAATCCCTCCATTTTAATGAACCAGTACATGCTAATTGCACCTGACCAGCCAATGCCTTAGTGCTCTAGGTTTCCCCCGTCATGCCTTTCCTTAGCAATAATGAACTTTAGGCATACTTTCTCTTTTTCTGCTGTGCTAGACTGGCTTTGTTCTGGTAGCTGGACTCTGACAGTTCTGGTACCTTTGAGGGTGTACCTTTGGCTATTGACCCACTTGTAATGCTCTGTATCTGTAAGGAGTCAGGGGTTCTCTATGAGCTGTTTCCCTTAAGGAGGCTCCTAATGCAGGAGGGGGGCATTCCTCTCACTGCCCCATGACTTGACTCGCCTGGTTCCAACTCTTGACTCAACTAACTTTTAGCTTTCTGCAACCTGTCCCTTGGTAGGAAGCAGGACTAGCCCACTTCTGCCCAATGTATGGGGGAGGATGTAGGGAGAAGGGAATAGTAAGTTCCATTCTATCTAAAGATCTCTTTACCAGATACACTGCCACCTGCTGGTGAACCAGGCACATTATATGATTACATGTAATTACAACATAATTTACATAGCAATATTATTAATGCACAATATAAGAGTACCTGGAATAAATACAGATTAAATTATTGGTTAGCCATTCAGGACAGTACCACAGTGTAGGAATGGAATGGTAGTGCCCAATCTGGGGAACTGCACATGAAGAAATGTTTTTTGTTTGTTTTTTCTTGTTCTTTCTTTTCTGACATGTTAGTTTTAGTAACTACTCATGTACGACATGCAATAACAATTCTGGAGCTTCTATTCTTACGACTCTATGTTGTGCAATTTCTTTATTATTCCTGCTAGAAGTTATGAATTGCTAGCAGTTTGCAAGGAAGGTCCAGCTGGGTGTTACCAGTTGGGTAAGGGGGGTCCTGCACAGTCTGACACTGGCAGCACTGATTGGATAGTTTTTAGACTGTACTGGGACACACCCTTAACTGGTAACACTCATCTGGACCATCATTGCAAACTGCTAGCAATTCATAACTTCTAGCAGGAATAATAGAGAAATTGCACAACATAGAGTCATAAGAATAGAAGCTCCAGAATTGTTATTGCATGTCGTACATGAGTAGTTACTAAAACTAACATGTCAGAAAAGAAAGAACAAGAAAAAACAAACAAAAAACATTTCTTCATGTGCAGTTCCCCAGATTGGGCACTACCATTCCATTCCTACACTGTGGTACTGTCCTGAATGGCTAACCAATAATGTAATCTGTATTTATTCCAGGTACTCTTATATTGTGCATTAATAATATTGCTATGTAAATTATGTTGCAATTAAATGTAATCATATAATGTGCCTGGTTCACCAGCAGGTGGCAGTGTATCTGGTAAAGAGATCTTTAGATATAATGGAACTTACTATTCCATTCTCCCGAATTGTTATTGCATGGGGAATGCAAGTAGTTACTAAAAACAGAAATGTCAGGAGAAGTGACAGCTGTTTTGAAACCTCATGCCCACCTACATACTTGAGGTGCATTCATTTCAACAGGGCCATGCATACACAACAGTAGCAAAATATAATACACAAAAGAAGATAACGGCATCTACATGAATAGTATACAAGTGGAAATATGTCCTCGGCATAGATGTCTATTGTTCTTTATGCTTCCAGATGCTGTACTACGTAAAAGATGTGCCGGCAACACTGACCTTCTTCAGGAGCCTATTGGCACCAAATGGAAAACTCCTTATAATACTTGGATCTGGTAAGAGATTTAAGAGGACCTCTCCCCGCTCCTGACATGCCTGTATTAATAGCTTCATGCATTCCCCATGTAATAACAATTCTGGAGCATCTATTCTTATGGCTCTATGTTGTGCCATTCCTTTATTTTTTTCTACCAGAAGTTATAATTGAATTGCTATTAGCCTTCAGTAAGGGTACAGAGGGGCGGTAACCAGTTGGGGGGGTGTCCCTGCACAGACTCACTCTATCCAATCAGTGCTGCCATTTTCAGACTGTGTAGGTACACCTCCCCAACTGGTTACCTCCCTCTGTACCCTTACTGATGAAGGCTGATAGTAATTAATTCATAACTTATAGTGCAAATAATAAAGGAATGGCACAACATAGAGCCATAAGGAAAGATGCTCCAGAATTGTTATTACATGGGAAATACATGAAGCTATTAAAACAGGCACGGTGAGAGGTCCTCTTTAAAAACGTAACATTTTACTCCCCATCATCCAGAGGCGTCAGCCGAAAGAGCAAAATGTGATGTAAAGAGCCTATTGGCAGATTATCTAGGTCTTGTCTCAGTATGAGGTCCCATATGATCTGGCCATATTGAAGACGGATCATTTGGGCAAGACTCCCGGGCTTCATTACTGCACAGCCAGACTTGAGATAGCTAGTTCAAAACAGTAGGATGATCCACAGATATCAGTACAGAAAGGAGTGACTGCCATGTGACAGCCGATTCATTCCTAAAGATCTGGAGGAGCCGCTGTCAAGTAACCACTTGGAGCTTCTATTTACTCAGATTCTACTGATCGGGCCTGGTTTTAGATCACTTCATTTTCTATAAGTTATTATTGTATTTTATCACGAATATCAGCACTTCGAAAATTCGCAAATATTTAGAATATAGTGCTATATATTCATAATGACGAATATAATTATTAAAATATATATTTTTTTTACACCGTACACATCAGGTGATCATCCCTTCCTTCTTCTAGTTTGTGGGCCAATGAGAAGGCTTTGTCACAGCTTAGCAACATCCCTAGCAACCAATAGAAAAGTTGCCTACCCCTTCACTATATAAATTAAGACACTCCCCAGCAGCTGTTTTTTGGAGTTTTATGTGAAAGAGAGAGAGGACCTTGTGAATACTGTGCTGTGGTTTTTCAAATTACATTCCAAATCACATATAAGTAATCCTGATAGTTAGTGTTAGGCTACTTTCACACTTGCGGCAGAGTGATCCGGCAAGCAGTAGGAACTGCCTACTGGATCTGGCAAAACGTATGCCAACTGATGGCATTTGTAAGACTGATCAGGATCCTGATCAGTCTGAAAAATGCATTAAAATGCCAGATACGTCTTTCCGATGTCATCCGGCAAAATGGATCCGGCATCTATTTATTTTTTTTATTTTTTTTCGGATCAGGCACTAATACATTCCTATGGGTAAAAAAATGCTGGATCCGGCATTCAGGCAAGTCTTCAGTTTTTTTGGCCGGAGATAAAACCGTAGCATGCTGCAGTTTTATATTTTGCCTGATCAGTCAAAACGACTGAACGGAAGACTTCCTGATGCAACCTGAACAGATTGCTCTCCATTCAGAATGCATGGGGATAAAACTGATCAGTTCTTTTTTTGTATAGAGCCCCTAGGATCGAACTCAATGTCGGAAAAGAAAAACGCAAGTGTGATAGTACCCTCAGGGTACTTTCACACTAGCGGCAGGACGGATCCGACAGGCTGTTCACCCTGTCAGATCCGTCCTGCCACTATTTCGCCGTTCCGCCGGACCTCCACTCCTTCCCCATTGACTATAATGGGAACGGAGCTCCGGCACAGCAAGGCGGTGCACCGCGAGAGACTGTCGGACATCTCGTAGTTTTAGTCCGATGGCCTTTCATCGTGCTGCGCCAGAGCTCTGTCCCTGTCCCCATTATAGTCTATGGGGGATGGAGTGGCGGTCCGGCGGCACAGTGAAATGGCGGCAGGACGGATCCGACAGGGTGAACAGCCTGTCAGATCCGTCCTGCCGCTAGTGTGAAGTACCCTTAGATAGTAATAGGGAATTGTGTAGCTGAATAGCTGATGGGGTCCAGTGCAGGGTGTAGTGTAGGTTATAGAGATGGTTAGCTGAAATATATACTCCATATAGTTAGTGTTAGATAGTAAAGGTTATAGTGTGCGGCAGGAAAATAAATGTGCATGTGAGAGATTTCTCTGCTGTCCATACATACATGCTACAGAAATAGTTCTGTGATGTCCCAACAACGCTAAGTTCTACAATCAGTATTATGTTGTCAGACCTGATTAAAGGTGAAGTTGTATGTATTGTGCTAAAATATACGAATCAATAGTGGTGATTTGCGCAATCTCAAATATAACGCAATTGTTATGACATGCATGGAATTTTAATCTAAAATGGTGCTGTAATGTACAATTACTCACCGTGATCAGGAGTTCTTCCTTACTATCTCGAAAGTTGCTGGCAAACATTTTTATCACTTATGTAGCTAATAGTACGTGCACGCATAATAGCGCAATCGAAAAGAATTTCACAAAATCACGACTATTTGGTGAATATTCGGCTAAATATTTGTGATGTATCGAGAGTTCGAATATTGCCCCTGACGGTCATCACTATAAGTTATGTCCCTTTCTCAAGTTCCCTCCAAATTTTCTTTCTTCCCATCAGGAAATAGCGGATTTTCTATTTTATGGAAGAAGTACGGACCCCGTTTGCCCCGAAACGACCAGTGCCTGTACATCTCAGCGGACGACATTGCAGACGTGCTGAGATCAGAGGGCACAAAGTATCAGAGCTATGAGCTGCCATCTTACAGGAACATCACTGAATGCTTCATCGATGGGAACAGGAACGGAGACTTGATGTTGGATTTTCTCACGGAGACTTATGATTTTAACAAAAATGCCTCTCCCGAGCTGAGAGAGGAAATAATTCGAGATCTCAAGTGCCCAAAGTACAGCTCTGTTAAAGAGGGAAAGATCATTTTAAATAGTAATCTTAGTGCTATAGTGGTGGGGAGTGGATAGATATGAGGAACAATGGGCGCGTCCATGCAACTGGTTTCAGGGATTAAAAAAATTCTCTAAAACTTGACTCCTTTTTACTGTTTAAAAAGGTTGTGGGTCACCCTTTTTGCTATTTTGGGGACTGTTAATGTAGTAGAATTCAACATCAAGGTGGGAAGGCTTGGGGGTTCTCTACGCCTCTCCATAGTCTATGCTTTTTTTTTCTTTATATTTTGTTTTTTTGGGTCAAGGGTAAAACCTACAATCTCTCCCTCCATAATTTACTAAATGCCCCTTCCATAAGTCTCATACACATCAAATGCAGAGCGCCATATACAAGCATAACCAGCCCTCTGTTTAAATATATAGGGCATTAGACACACAGAATCGGCAACAGGACTCTTTTTAAATAGGTAAGAGTCAAAATGATGGGTCCAACACCTAGTTTTGTGCATGTGTCCTACTAAAGGATTGTCCCGTTGTCCCAATCGTTTTTGTTTAGGACTCCCAGTGGCTTAAAAATAAAGGCCATACTGATTTCACCATGCTCCAGTCCCTGGTGCTCTTCAATTCCTGGTCCCAGTTTAATGTACCAAAAATACCTGAAAAAGCCAATCTCAGGCTAAGGTGGTCCACCACAAGTGATCTGATAAGTCAATTCGGGACCAGGGATTGAAGAGCCTTTTGATATGTAAAATGGCAGGCAACATTTTGAGCGGTTCATGTTGGTTGAATCTCAAAAGTTTTGGATTTGCTGGCAACCAAAGTTTTAAAGAAATTCGTAATGAATTTCATTAGTATAGAATCGATTTGCTCATCTCTACCCAGCAACCGTCAGGAGTGCTGTGCAGCGGCGCCTCTACATGCTCTGTCGGATCGTCAGCTGCCCCGTCTGCCATGCAGCAGCACCTTTTCATGCCACATGTTTTGGCTGGACAACCCCTTTAAGAAAAAAAACATTCCTAGTGAATGTCTTGTACAAGTTAAGGAACCAACCTTACCTAAGACGAAGACAATACAACCAGCCCCTTGAGAACTGAGACCCAGGTGCTGCTGACCTTAAGAATCTCAATGCTTATAATATGAGCTCTGGTAAGGCTGTCCTGTTTTCCATAGTTCTGATTTTTAAATATTGCACCATCTTGTTAATGAGTTATTTGGTTATTACGGGCCGGTTGTGCTAAAAGGAATAACAGCGATATTGAGTAGAGTCTCTGGGTCACGCCGCCATGTCAAGTGCTCCTGCAAAGGCTGGTGCCTCGCTCCTCGCCACTCGTCTTGTTAATTCTTGTAAGGGCTTTTATTTTAGGTTTGCCATTCTGCTTTGATTAATGTATAATGTTTAATAAATGTGACTAAGTAGAACAACAAACTTGGCTCTATACTCTATAGTTTTTACTTTTTTAAACTTTTGATAAAGTTTGAACTTTTTAAAGAGCCAGTTTCTTATTTTGGGGTTTTATGCATATGATGGCTTCCAGCTGTCCCTCCTGCTTTTGACATTGGATGAAACTTGAATAGATGGACATTGCCAGTGCTTCAATCAGCCTGAAAAATTGAATATGACTCTCTGATGTCTCAATTTTTTTATTATAAACAATAGAATTTTATTTTATTTTTTTAGGTTTTGGACTGGTTTTTGGAGAAAAAAAATGGGCGTAATTTGGAAGAAATATGCAGAATGCAGCTATTGACACACTAAAATATGCTCAGTTATAAACTGTATTGCCTTTCTCAGGACGATGATGCAATTTCATACTGTAGCATGGGCGGCAGTATGTTGTGCTGCACTGTGGTATCTAGTACTGCTGGGGCAGTATTTTGTTCAGCACTATGGTATTGCTAGCCCTGCCTTATTCTGTTGCCTGCCTTATTCTGTTGCCCCACATTTTGTCAATTTGGACCAACCTCCAACATGTGGCCACTTTAAGTTCCCAGTCGGCCCTGCCAGAAAATCACATCTTGTATTATATTCCAGAGCTTTACTCCCTATTCTGCTGGTGCAGTCACTGTGTACATACATTACTTATTCTGTACTGATCCTGAGTTACATTCTGTATTATATTTCAGAGCTGCACTCACTAATCTGCAGCCTTCAGAGCTGAAATCCCCCAACTTCCCCTGCAGGCTGTGTGTCTGTACAGAGCTTACATTAATCATTTAAATTCTTTTTATTAAAAGCTCGAGGAGTGTGCTTTCTACACCCATGCAACAAAATCGTGCAGCGTGCCACACAAAAAATTTCCACTAGGTTACGGTCCATCGCGGGCCCTCTCCAAAGGAGAAGGGCCCACCATAATCCTTTCCCAGTCCCTCTGGGCCACAAGGCTCCCGCAAGCGACTGAGACAAAACGGGCAACCCCCAGTCAAAGCCAGGGGTACGCCCAGGCAACCTGAAGCTGAGGTTAAGCCAAGTCTGTGCTCCGGCTTCCACTTAGGCGCCACCCCAGGTGTCGTCACGGAGATTCTACTACTAGGCTGGAATCTTCCCGGAGGGAGACTGCAAGGATTGCAGGGGGGTGCGGAACTAGAATGGCCACACGCACCCTGCGTAGACCTCTAGGTGTGTACCCGTCAGGGTGCCGCTACCCAAGAAATCCTAGTGACAAACAAACATGGAAAGTGAACACACAGCAGAGACCTTGGTCACCTAGGATAGGACACTAATGGCCCAAGACGTACACCCTAGGGATGCTGTGTGGTTCTCTGCTTTACAGTCTAGAAGCTCAGATCTACCTCCAGAACTGATACTACACTTGATCTTAGCCAAAAGGCCTAGAAGCGGTTTGTTACTGGGGTATTATATTGAATTTTAGTTTTATTCCGATTTTTATTTTATTCCTGGGATATTATACAATCACAATTAGATGTTTTAATCAACAAAGAAACGGATAGAAATTGGAAAAAAATGGAATCGGAATAAAACTAAAATTCAATATAATATCCCAGTAACAGACCGATTTGAATCACCCACGGATGTACAGTTAGACAGGACACCACCTTACCATGGTCAAGAAATTGACACAATCACAAATAATGGAGAACAGACACCAGAGATCACCATCACCAGCACACATATACAATCTGAGACACAGACATCACAAACAAAAATATGTGAGAAATACATCACCAATTCAGCCACAAAGACTGACACATTCACGTACAACATTATTAATAGGAAATGGTAAAGGAGTCTAAATCGCAGAACACCACATACAAACAACAACACAAAAAGATACGGAGAGGCAGGCGAGGGAGAATTCCCAGAAGACACCGGACATGTTAGTAATAGAGGGATATAGTCCTTAATTTAAGTAAAATTAATTTGACAATCTCAAAACAAATTGTTAAATAAAGGTTTAACATTTTCAGTTTCAGGTTTGGACGTAAATTGGGATAAAACTACGCTTATGCATTTGGATAGTACGAATATGTAAATTTACACTCCGCAATGAGAGCACTTTGAACATCGAAAGAATTATTAATGATTTACTTTGGGGGAGGAAACGCGTAAGACTTAAGTTAGAGCATTGGTATAAGCCATTGGAGAGGGGAGGACTTAATCGCCCTTGTTTCAGGGGCTATTTTTTAGCTGCACAGTTTTGTTTTCTCCACGAGTGTAAGGATAATCCACTCTGCAGGTATTTAGTTAATGGATCTCCATATGATAACTTTTTTACTTTATTGGAGTCTGATCAATTGTCCGACTCCGATAAGGAATTTAGATCTGCCAGGAATCTTTTTATGAAGTCATGGTACTCTATTAGACTTTGGTGTGGGGTGAGGGGTTCACTGGAATGCACTCCTTTGTGGTATAATCGGCACTTACAAACTTTAGATGAATTAGGTAGGGATCAATACTGGCAAAAAAGTAATATTTTATATGTGACACAGGTAGTAGGCAATTATCACAAAGAGAGAAAGCACAGAAATTATTATGGTTTCGGTATTTACAGTTAAGATCGGCACTTTTTAGGAGTAAAAAAAAAATATTTGACTTGTAATACACACTTCTACACAATTGAATTATTGGATAGGGAATTTGGGTCAAAAGATAAAGATTTCTCAACTTTATAAAAATTTACTTATAGCACGATTTAGAGATACCTCCTCCTCGGTCAGAAGGCTTGGCAAAATGAATGTCCAATGATTAATCTGGATGACCAGGAGAAGCTAACGATTAATTTAAAATTAGTTTCACATAATTTTAATCACGTTGTCGTACAGTTTAATATTCTACATGGACTTTATGTCACACCTCTTTGGCTTAATAGATGTGGTATCCGGAATGATTCTAATTGCCCTAGGTGTGATGCTCCCGAAGCGGATTATTTGCATATGTTCTGGTCCTGTCCAGAGTTGAAACCAATATTGGGGAGCTATCCACAAATATATTGAGGGGAAAATTGAATGTGCAGATCCCTTTTACTGTGGAATGTTGGGTGCTGGGCAAGCTTGCCAAGGTGCGCTTTCAGCAATATAAAAAATATATTTTTTTTAAGATAATGTTTTTGTCACGACTTCTTGGTTCTCGCGAAATAGTCCCACCACGAATACATGGTTAAATCTGGTGAATAGTAATAAGAAATATGAATATATTCTGTATAAGCAGAGAAATACTGAGAAAAAATTGAGTGAAATCTGGGAAGACTGGAACTCTTAGAGCTTCCTCCGCTCTCCATGCTTTCCCAATACTCCTCAGTCTGGTTACGGAGGGGCGGTGGTGAAGGGAGGACACATCGCAGATGGGGGAGAAGGATTTAAGGGGGAATCGGGGTGAAAAAGCTGTTGATAATGATATGTTGTTGTTTGGCTTTTTTTGTTGATTGTTAATATTGGAACTTTAATAAAATTTGTTATAAAAAAAAAAAAAAAAGTTTAACATTTTCACCCACTATAGGGTATAGATAGATTCAACATTTGAAAAATCCAATTTTAAAAA
This sequence comes from Bufo gargarizans, assembly GCF_014858855.1. Lineage (NCBI taxonomy): Eukaryota > Metazoa > Chordata > Amphibia > Anura > Bufonidae > Bufo > Bufo gargarizans. Next base: position 24,462,698 of record NC_058087.1, on the reverse strand, counting down.
CTAATATGGACCCTCCAAAATATACACATATGGAATTAAGACAAAAATCCCGAAGATATCCCAAACAAGAAATCGGGCAAGAAATGGCTACATTTAAAAAATGAGTTGAATCGGACATTAGGTAATAAAACATGAGAAACTATCGAAACAGGAGATTCACGCTATTAAACAATTACAAAAATCTGAAACTATTACAATTAGACCAGCGGAGGGGTCAGGGGGGCCCTTGTCATCTTAGATTCAGAGGATTTTAATAGGGAATGTATGAAACAATTGTCCGATAGCGAAATATACAGGCCGTTGAAAAGGGATCCCACACAAGATTATTTGAAAGAACTTATTAAATACTGTAAAAAAGGACTTGATAAGGGTATTCTACTAGAGCAAGAATACACATATATAACGAAGACGCAACAAAGAATACCGGTATTCTATTGCATTCCAAAAATCCATAAAGATCCAAGAAATCCACCCGGTAGAACAATTATCTCTGGCATGGCATCCATTTCATCGAATCTATCTCAATATATAGATAGGATGTTACAACCAACAGTTAACCCCTTAGAGACCAGGCTCATTTTCACCTTAAGGACCAGTGTCACTTTATGTGGTGGTAACTTTAAAATGCTTTGACTTATCCAGGCCATTCTGAGACAGTTTTTTCATCACATATTGTACTTCATGACACTGGTAAAATGGAGTAATAAAAAAAAAAAAATTATTTATAAAAAAATACCAAATTTGCCAAAAATTTTGAAAAATTAGCAAATTTCCAAGTTTCAATTTCTCTACTTCTATAATACATAGTAATACCTACAAAAATAGTTATAACTTTACATTTCCCATATGTCTACTTCATAGCACAGTTTTTACTTTTTATTTTTTACGGTGTTCATCTGAGGGGTTAGGTCATGTGATGTTTATAAAGCCGGTCGATATAGATGCAGCGATGCCTAATATATCAACTTTTTTTTTCTTCTAATTTTTACCAATTTTTTTTTTTTACTTTATTTTGGGAACATGAGGTCTTTATTTTGACTTTCAACTTTTTTTTCACTTTATTTCTTGTCCCACTTTGGGACTTCAACTTTTGGGGGTCTAATCCCCTTTACAATGCATTCCAATGCTTCTGCATTGGAATGAATTAGCTGTATGAGTAAAACAGTGTGTATTATTCATACAGCTTCCGGCCTGTGAGATCCAGGGGGCTAGATCTCACAGGCTCGTCACCGGAAGGTACCGCCAATGCCTAAGGAAGGCATCGCGCTGCCTTCCATGCCATCGGGTCCACCTTACAGCCGCATGGGAACCCGATGGCACCGCCGCCCGCCACCGCAACCTGTAAAAGCCTCAAACCGCAGGTCTGAATTGACCTGCGGTTTGCGGCGATCACCAACACTGGGGGGGGGGGGGGGGGTCACAAGACCACCCCCGTGTATTGTCCCCGGGTGCCTGCTCAATGATTTCAACAGGCACCTTGTTCCGATCACCGCCGGGCGGCGTTGATCGAAACTACACATGACGTACCGGTACGTCATGTGTCCTTAAGTACTGGGACGACATGTGCCCGCAACAGGTTAAAAAGATACCTTCATATATAAAAGATACAACTGACATTATAGCCACATTGGAGAAGTTAGATGTAGAAGATCATTGGATTTTAGGTACTATGGATGTGAACTCATTCTATACAATCATTGATCACACACAAGGTGTAAATGCATTGAAAAATAGATTAATACAGGGTGGTGAAATGCATAAAGAACAGATTTTATATCTGACTTTTATTTACAGACTAGGGGGACTGCCATGGCACCAGGTTCATCCCCAGTTATGCCAATTTATTTATGGCCCATTGGGAGAATTAGGTCATCAGTCCCAAACTGGAGAGAGCCTGGTGCTCTGGCGTCGATACGTAGATGACATTATATTTATTTGGCAGCAATCAGAAGATGATTTATGCACATTCATACAAGAAATAAATATTAATCGGAGGAATTTGACCTTCAATACAAATATTAGTAGACAAGAGGTGGATTTCTTGGATATTACTATTCAAAAGCAAAATCATAGTTTAGTTTGCAATACTTATCAGAAGCCAGTTAATAAAAATAGTTATATATTATTTTCCAGTTGTCACTTACCAAGATGGCTGATTAATATGCCTACTAGCCAATTTAGAAGATAAAAAGGAATTGCACAATTGATGAACAATTTGAGAAGGAAGCACAATTGAGAGAACAATTCTTAATAAAAGTCTACCCTTTGAAAATAATTGACACATCTTTAAATAAAGTTGGATCTATGAAAAGAGAATCCTTCTTCACAGAGATTTTAAAAGAGATAAACGAGGAAGACATTTCAAGAATAACTCTACTTTTTTAATAGCCAATATAAAGGCATAGAGAAAATAATAAACATTGGCATTACATCTTGGAGGATAAAATAATAGGCTCAACATTAACCCCTATTCCGAAGATAACGTATACTCGAGCACCGAATTTAGGTCTAAAGGTCTAAATACCAAATTTGCCAAAAATACAAAAGGATTTAAAAAAAATGATAAATAATTGGTTGGAATTAAGGGGATTCTTTAGATGTGGAATGTGCAGTAACTGTAAAACCACTAAATTTTCAAAGAAAACAGTTAAGGTACATTCCACTAGGAATTCTTTTCATTTAGAAATTAGAGATAATCTGACATGCAATTCAACAGATGTGATATATCTGATACAATGTCCATGCAACAAGCAATACATTGGCAAAACCAAACGTACATTAAAGAAAAGAATATCGGAGCATATTAATAATATTAAGAATGGTTTTGTACAGCATTCCTTATCAAAACATTATAAAGAGTTCCACAATAAAGATCCATCGACATTTGCCTTTACAGCTCTGGAAAAAGTTAGAAAGCAATGGAGGGGAGGTGACGATATACAGCGAGGAACATAAATATTTGAACACCCTGCGATTTTGCAAGTTCTCCCACTTAGAAATCATGGAGGGGTCTGAAATTAACATTGTAGGTGCATTCCCACTCTGAGAGACAGAATAAAAAAAAACAAAAAAAAAAAACAGGAAATCACATTGTATGATTTTTAAAGAATGTATTTGTCTTGCACTGCTGAACATAAGTATTTAAACACCTGAGAAAATTGGTGTTAATATTTGGTACAGAAGCCTTTGTTTGCAATTACAAAGGTCAAACGTTTACTGTAGTTCTTGACCAGGTTTGCACACACTGCAACAGGTATTTTGGCCCACTCCTCCTCTAGATCTGTCAGGTTTCAGGGCTGTCGCTGAGCAACACAGAGTTTCAGCTCCCTCCAAAGATGTTCTATTGGATTTAGGTCTGGAGACTGGCTAGGCCCCTCCAGAACCTTGATATGCTTCTTACGGAGCCACTCCTTGGTTATCCTGGCTGTGTGCTTCGGGTCATTGTCATGTTGGAAGACCCAGCCACAACCCATCTTGAATGCTCTGACTGAGGGAAGGAGGTTGTTGCTCAAAATCTCACAATAAATGGCCCCATTCATCCTCTCCTTAATACAGTGCAGTCGTCCTGTCCCCTTCACAGAAAAGCACCCCCAAAGCATGATGTTACCAACCCCATGCTTCACAGTAGGGATGGTGTTCTTGGGATGCAACTCATCCTTCTTTTTCCTCCAAACATGACGAGTGACGTTTAGACCAAAAAGTTCTACTTTGGTCTCCTCTGACCACATGACTTCTCACATGCCTCCTCTGGATCATCCAGATGGTCATTGGCAAACTTCAGACGGGCGTGGACATGTGATGACTTGAGCAGGGGAACCTTCTGTGCAATGCATGATTTGAAACCATGACGTCGTAGTGTTCTACCAACAGTGACCAGCTCTCTTCATGTCATTGACCAGCTCCTCCCTTGTAGTTCTGGGCTGATTCCTCCCCTTTCTTATCATCAGTGATACCCCACGAGGTGAGATCTTGCATGGAGCCCCAGTCCGAGGGAGACAGTCATCTTTAGCCTCTTCCATTTGCTAACAATTGCTCCAACAGTTAATCTATTTTCACCAAACTGCTTGGCAATTGCCTCGTAGCCCTTTCCCGCCTTGTGGAGGTCCACAATTTTGTCTTTCGTGTCTCTTCACAGCTCTTTGGTCTTGCAAGGTAGTAGTTGGCGTCTGACTGACTGTGGGGTGGACAGGTGTCTTTAAAGAGCTCAGACAGGAGCTACTAAGTTAGATTAATAGAACCCTTAATACATATATCCTTTATTTGATATACTTCAAATAAAATCCTAATCGGTCACCCCTTATTCAAATGAACATTGGGTCCAGGAGCTGGTATAAATGAGGAAGTAACCATGGGAGACAAAGTTCCTGCCCTACAATGGTCCTAATTAATCCTCAGCCCGGTGGCCTCCCCTAATGGTGGGAATTCTCCGTCCCCATACCTACCCTGGAAAACCCTAACACGTCCTAAAAGCCAATAAGTACCCTGTTATCACGACGCGTTACCCCCCAGCATTTGGGTTCATACAAGGTAGAGAAAGGTACATACAAGGTAAAAATAAGGAAGTAGATTAAAAAAAAACTAATTATTTCAAATTTGCCTTCTTAACCCAGTACAATACACAAGTAGGACCACTGAAAAATTATTTGCAGAAAAACTGGTTCATTTTAAAAAATGACCCGGTGTTGGGACAGGTCATCCCCGAGCGGCCGAGAGTTTTGTTTAAAAGAACACCAAATTTATGAGATTTATTAGTCCATAGCTTTTTAGTGAAAAACAAAAAGCAAGGTAGGAAGCAGTTCACTTGCAGGAACCGCACTGGCGAGGACCAGAAGAGAAGAAATCAGCAGGAAGTTAAATTGAAGACCGGTACATCGCATAAAAGGGAATATATCGTGTGAGACAATGAGGGGTTATCTACATGCTGGAGTGCCTCTGTGGACTCCAGTATGTGGGTAGAACCCTATGTAAATTGAAGACCCGAATGCAGGAACATATAGGGAACATCAGGAAGGGTAAAGAGGACCAAAGTGTCCCACTACACTTCAAACTTATGCATGGGAAAAATCCAGCAGGTTTGAAGTTTAGTGGTTTGGAAAGAGTAGAGAGGAATTGTCGAGGAAGGGATCCTGTTGCTAATATCAATCGCAAGGAAGTAGGCTGGATATATAGATTGGGGACCTTGAAACCAGTAGGGTTAAATGTTGAGTTTGATCTTAAGCAGTGTTTGGTGGAATGAGGAAGAAGAGGTGAAGGTGGGGGGGTTTTGCCGCTGTCGTTGGATACCTGTTAAAGAAAATGAAAGTTTTGAATGAAGAGGATAATAGTGAGTTGTGATTGGTTCTAGGGGACCACGTGATCAGAGCGTGACCACGTGACCTTTCTATGAATGGAAAGGGAAGGGTACTTGGAAACATGAATTAAACGCCCTGGGAAGTAGCGAAGCAGTTAATTCTTTGTCAAAATACCGCCAACATTTGTGGATTTTAGGAGTTAAATGTTTATATATTGTTTGAAGCAAATATATAGAATTTTGTTGATATGTGCCTTAGAAGAGCAAAAGTTTTTTGCATAGAAGGGCGGTCCGTGGATGTGACCTATGGTTAATAAATACCGCACCTGTGAGGAAGGATATTATCGCCCCTGATGAAGCTGTACTGGCGAAACCCAGGTTGGGTGGACTCTTGAGATAAGGACATTCTGATTTTAGAAAGCTGAATTTTTATGTCTATATTGTAAGTAGTATAAATTTCTTTTAGCGGAATTACCTGGTGGAACTTCACTATTGTGTAAAAACTTCTCTCTAGGGTGCGGGGGTACGTGAGTGTGCCAGCCTCTGGAATCCGATTGTTTGGCTACAAGATGAAACAACTGCGCATTTGGGAAAATAATCTGGGAGTGGAATCCTACACTCATAGGCAGCGCGATCATCATCTTTTGGAACTTTTGACTGTGAAGCGAACTTTAACCACGTCGCTTGGTGGATCTGCAGCGCCGATAAGTAACCACAGAGATTAGAGACTGTCTGTCTGAATTTTACAAGGTAAAGAAAGGGCTAATCAAAAGGCGCTGCCTGTCCCACCCCCCACTTCTCCAGACCTGTGGAGGACAGAAAACAGATCACACCTGAAGATGGGGCTGGTTGATGCCTGCATATATTGTGTGGACATGTGATCCAATATCTAAGTGACCAGGTTTCACACTTGCGTCCGTGTTCTAATACGTCTAGCCCCACCTCTGGTGAGGCTGGACATATTAGAACATGGACACAAGTGAGGAATCCAGTCACTTAGATATTGGATCACATGTGCGTGACTTGTACTTCTCAACAACCTTGTCCCTTACTTGTTTGGAGAGATCCTTGGTCTTCATGGCAGTGTTTGGTTAGTGATGCCTCTTGCTTGGTGTTGCAGCCTCTGGGAACTTTCAAAATAAGAGTGTATAAGTAATGACAGATCGTGTGACACTTAGATTGCACATAGGTGGACATAATTTCACTAATTATGTGACTTCTGAAGGTAATTGGTTACACTAGAGCTTTTTATGAGCTTCCTAACAAAGGAGGCGAATACATACGCACATGTCAATTTTCTGTTTTCTATTTCTAAACAATAATTTTATTTATATGTTTTTCTCATTTCACTTCACCAACTTAGACTATTGTTCTGATCCATCATATAAAATTCAGATTAACAAAACAATGAACTTAAGGCTGTAATGTAACAAAACACGAAAAAAGTCAAGGGGGTGAATACTTTTACAAGGCACTGTAGGTGTGGAGGTCTATAAATAGAACTAGTAAGAATGCTCTAAGAAAACACCACCCAAAACTCTGATATTCTATTAGTTAAAAATGACAAGTGTGTAACATCTATGCCTTATATACTCATTTATATAATATATACCCAATAATTATATTATTTTCATTTTTTAAATGTCCCATAGAGAACTATATATGTTTATTAAATAGCATAACACCGCAAAATATATATTATGAGAAATTGGAACTATTAATGTATAAATCGTGACTAGATGGTTATTAATCTGAAGATCCATCCCAGCTTTTAATAGTATCCAAGAAAGGAATTGTTTCCACCCATGTTCTGGGGTTTAAATAGCTGCAATATGGGGATTGCTTATATGAACCACTGAGGAAGGAGCCGGGAGCTTAGAAACTCATGTGGTACTAAAAGCAATCCATAAGAGACCCCTGACACCACCGTACGGGACACCAGAGTTACAAGAACAGCCACCCAACCTTTCGAAATATCCGAGGTATACCTAACTGTAACAGACTGAATTGTTGTGAGTGTGCTGCATTGGTGATTCCAAAGACAGCCCGACCACGTGGGACGCCACATGAGACGGCGAGCAGAGGTACGTACTGTCTATAACACTGTGAGCAGGAGGTTCGTTCCCAGAGAACAATATTATCTGGAGAAGCAATCCAGAGAAGTAATATAATATTTTTATAATAGAAGCGGCATACAAAGGATAACAGTGGAATTAGCCATATCACTATTGATTATATATGAGGAGGACATTATACATATAAGATGGAATATGAATGCTAATCAATTATATCTATATTAGATCACCAGCTGTCATGAATATGCATCTATGAAAGAAACTGAACATTTCCTTTTTATTCAAGTTCATGCTATTGATTCTTTGTTCTTTTTTTGTTACCAATCATGTGCAAATATGAAATTGGAATAGCTGTAGCAACAGTTTTATCAATATACTTGTACTCAGTTCTTCCATATCAACATGGACATTCAATAAATCAATTTTGGAATGTGGACATTTTTGAGTGATACAAATGAATATTGGACTTTTTCTTTCCACCTTCGATTTGTATATGCATTATAGGTGATATATATTGATTATAGAGGGACATCTCGTGGGTATTAATCAACTGTAGTAAAGAAAAAGAGGAAAAGTTCAGCTCGATTAAATGTTACCTTTATTTTTCAGTGCGGATTAAAAGCCAGTTACACTCCAGTCAACATGTTTCAGATCAAAGACAATAGCGATCCTTCCTCATGACACAGACATACTAACCGGATTCCCAAAAAGTTGGGACACTAAACAAATTGTGAATAAAAACTGAATGCAATGATGTGGAGATGGCAAATGTCAATATTTTATTTGTAATAGAACGTAGATGACAGGTCAAACGTTTAATCCGAGTAAATGTATCATTTTAACCACTTAGCGCTACGCTAACGCCGAAAGGCGTCATCGCGGCGGCTCTCCCAGGCTACGCTAACGCCAATAGGCGTCATCTCGCGTGAGCCGAGATTTCCTGTGAACGCACGCAGACGCGCGCGTTCACAGGAACGGGAGGTAAGCGAGTGGATCTCCAGCCTGCCAGCGGCGATCGCTCGCTGGCAGGCTGGAGATGTGATTTTTTTTAACCCCTAACAGGCATATTAGACGCTGTTTTGATAACAGCGTCTAATATACCTGCTACCTGGTCCTCTGGTGGTCCCTTTTGTTAGGATCGACCACCAGAGGACTCAGGCAGCTCACTAAAGTAGCACCAAACACCACTACACTACACTACACCCCCCCTGTCACTTATTAACCCTTTATAAACCACTGATCAGCCCATATAGACTCCCTGATCACCCCCCCTGTCATTGATCACCCCCCTGTCATTGATCACCCCCCTGTAAGGCTCCATTCAAAAGTCCGTATGATTTTTACGGATCCACGGATACATGGATCGGATCCGCAAAACGCATACGGACGTCTGAATGGAGCCTTACAGGGGGGTGATCAATGACAAGGGGGTGATCACGCATATAGACTTCCTGATCACTTCCCTGTCATTGATCACCCCCCTGTAAGGCTCCATTCAGACGTCCGTATGATTTTTACGGATCCACTGATACATGGATCGGATCCGCAAAACACATGCGGACGTCTGAATGGAGCCTTACAGGGGGGTGATCAATGACAGAGGGGTGATCACCCATATAGACTTCCTGATCACCCCCTGTCATTGATCACCCCCCTGTCATTGATCACCCCCCTGTAAGGCTCCATTCAGACGTCCGTATGATTTTTACGGATCCACGGATACATGGATCGGATCCGCAAAACACATACGGACGTCTGAATGGAGCCTTACAGGGGGGTGATCAGTGACAGGGGGGTGATCACCCCATATACACTCCCTGATCACCCCCTGTCATTGATCACCCCCCTGTAAGGCTCCATTCAGACGTCCGTATGTGTTTTGCGGATCCGATCCATGTATCCGTGGATCCGTAAAAATCATACGGACGTCTGAATGGAGCCTTACAGGGGGGTGATCAATGACAGGGGGGTGATCAATGACAGGGGTGATCAGGAAGTCTATATGGGTGATCACCCCTCTGTCATTGATCACCCCCCTGTAAGGCTCCATTCAGACGTCCGCATGTGTTTTGCGGATCCGATCCATGTATCAGTGGATCCGTAAAAATCATACGGACGTCTGAATGGAGCCTTACAGGGGGGTGATCAATGACAGGGAAGGTGATCAGGAAGTCTATATGGGTGATCACCCCTCTGTCATTGATCACCCCCCTGTAAGGCTCCATTCAGACGTCCGTATGCGTTTTGCGGATCCGATCCATGTATCCGTGGATCCGTAAAAAATCATACGGATGTCTGAATGGAGCCTTACAGGGGGGTGATCAATGACAGGGGGGTGATCACCCCATATAGATTCCCTGATCACCCCCCTGTCATTGATCACCCCCTGTAAGGCTCCATGTAGACATTTTTTTGGGCACAAGTTAGCGGAAATTTTTTGTTTGTTTTTGTTTTTTCTTACAAAGTCTCATATTCCACTAACTTGTGTCAAAAAATAAAATCTCACATGAACTCACCATACCCCTCACGGAATCCAAATGCGTAAAATTTTTTTGACATTTATATTCCAGACGACTTCTGACGCTGTAGGGCCCCTAAAATGCCAGGGCAGTATAAGTACCCCACATGTGACCCCATTTTGGAAAGAAGACACCCCAAGGTATTCCGTGAGGGGCATATTGAGTCCATGAAAGATTGAAATTTTTGTCCCAAGTTAGCAGAAAGGGAGACTTTGTGAGAAAATACAAAAAAAATCAATTTCCGCTAACTTGTGCCCAAAAAAAAAATTCTAGGAACTCTCCATGCCCCTCACGGAATACCTTAGGGTGTCTTCTTTCCAAAATGGGGTCACATGTGGGGTATTTATACTGCCCTGGCATGTTAGGGGCCCGAAAGCGTGAGAAGAAGTCTGGGATCCAAATGTCTAAAAATGCCCTCCTAAAAGGAATTTGGGCCGCTTTGCGCATCTAGGCTGCAAAAAAGTGTCTCACATGTGGTATCGCCGTACTCAGGAGAAGTTGGGCAATGTGTTTTGGGGTGTCATTTTACATATACCCATGCTGGGTGAGAAAAATATCTTGGTCAAATGCCAACTTTGTATAAAAAAATGGGAAAAGTTGTCTTTTGCCGAGATATTTCTCTCACCCAGCATGGGTATATGTAAAATGACACCCCAAAACACATTCCCCAACTTCTCCTGAGTACGGCGATACCAGATGTGTGTCACTTTTTTGCCGCCTAGGTGGGCAAAGGGGCACACATTCCAAAGAGCACCTTTCAGATTTCACAGGTCCTTTTTTACACATTTTGATTTCAAACTACTTACCACACATTTGGGCCCCTAAATTGCCAGGGCAGTATAACTACCCCACAAGTGACCCCATTTTGGAAAGAAGACACCCCAAGGTATTTCGTGATGGGCATAGTGAGTTCATGGAAGTTTTTATTTTTTGTCACAAGTTAGTGGAATATGAGACTTTGTAAGAAAAAAAAAATAATAATAATAAATCATCATTTTCCGCTAACTTGTGACAAAAAACAAAAAGTTCTATGAACTCACTATGCCCATCAGCGAATACCTCAGGGTGTCTACTTTCCGAAATGGGGTCATTTGTGGGGGTTTTCTACTGTTTGGGCATTGTAGAACCTCAGGAAACATGACAGGTGCTCAGAAAGTCAGAGCTGCTTCAAAAAGCGGAAATTCACATTTTTGTACCATAGTTTGTAAACGCTATAACTTTTACCCAAACCATTTTTTTTTTACCCAAACATTTTTTCTTAATCAAAGACATGTAGAACAATAAATTTAGCGAAAAATTTATATATGGATGTCGTTTTTTTTGCAAAATTTTACAACTGAAAGTGAAAAATGACATTGTTTTGCAAAAAAATTGTTAAATTTTGATTAATAACAAAAAAAGTAAAAATGTCAGCAGCAATGAAATACCACCAAATGAAAGCTCTATTAGTGAGAAGAAAAGGAGGTAAAATTCATTTGGGTGGTAAGTTGCATGACCGAGCAATTAACCGCTAAAGTTGTGGAGTGCCGATTTGTAAAAAAGGGCCTGGTCACTAGGGGGGTATAAACCTGTGGTCCTTAAGTGGTTAAAGGAAAAATACGTTGATTCAAATTTTCACAGTGTCAACAAATCCCCAAAAAGTTGGGACAAGTAGCAATAAGAGGCTGGAAAAAAGTAAATTTGAGCATAACGAAGAGCTGGAAGACCAATTAACACTAATTAGGTGAATTGGCAACATGATTGGGTATAAAAAGAGCTTCTCAGAGTGGCAGTGTCTCCCAGAAGCCAAGATGGGTAGAGGATCACCAATTCCCACAATGTTGCGCAGAAAGATAGTGGAGCAATATCAGAAAGGTGTTACCCAGCGAAGAATTGCAAAGACTTTGCATCTATCATCATCAACTGTGCATAACATCATCCGAAGATTCAGAGAATCTGGAACAATCTCTGTGCGTAAGGGTCAAGGCCGTAAAACCATACTGGATGCCCGTGATCTCCGGGCCCTTACACGACACTGCACCACAAACAGGAATGCTACTGTAAAGGAAATCACAGAATGGGCTCAGGAATACTTCCAGAAACCATTGTCAGTGAACACAAGTCCACCGTGCCATCCGCCGTTGCCAACTGAAACTCTACAGTGCAAAGAAGAAGCCATTTCTAAGCAAGATCCACAAGCTCAGGCGTTTTCAGCCAGGGATCATTTAAAATGGAGTGTGGCAAAATGGAAGACTGTTCTGTGGTCAGACGAGTCACGATTCGAAGTTCTTTTTGGAAATCTGGGACGCTAAGTCATCCGGACCAAAGAGGACAAGGACAACCCAAGTTGTTATCAACGCTCAGTTCAGAAGCCTGCATCTCTGATGGTATGGGGTTGCATGAGTGCGTGTGGCATGGGCAGCTTGCATGTCTGGAAAGGCACCATCAATGCAGAAAAATATATTCAGGTTCTAGAACAACATCTGCTCCCATCCAGAGGTCATCTCTTTCAGGGAAGACCCTGCATTTTTCAACAAGATAATGCCAGACCACATTCTGCATCAATCACAACATCATGGCTGCATAGGAGAAGGATCCGGGTACTGAAATGGCCGGTCTGCAGTCCAGATCTGTCACCTATAGAGAACATTTGGCGCATCATAAAGAGGAAGGTGCAACAAAGAAGGCACAAGACGATTGAACAGTTAGAGGCCTGTATTAGACAAGAATGGGAGAGCATTCCTATTTCTAAACTTGAGAAACTGGTCTCCTCGGTCCCCAGACGTCTGTTGAGTGTTGTAAGAAGAAGGGGAGATGCCACACAGTGGTGAAAATGGCCTTGTCCCAACTTTTTGGGGATTTGTTGACACCATTAAATTCTGATTCAACATATTTTTCCCTTAAAATGGTACATTTTATCAGTTTAAACTTTTGTTCCGTGATTTATGTTCTATTCTGAATAAAATATTAGAAGTTGGCACCTCCACATCATTGCATTCAGTATTTATTCACGATTTGTATAGTGCCCCAACTTTTTTGGAATCCGGTTTGTACTAAGGGGGAGGTTGCATATATAGTGCCTCCACCTGAAACAGGTGGACGCACTAACTGCAAGCCCCTCCTTACAATGAAATTGACAGCACATGCTAAAAAGCATGGTGAGTAAAAACAAAGGAACACACATGGCTTATGGATCAAAAAAATTCAGTAGTGTAGCATCAAGTCGTGCTTACGGTTAAGTCCATTTGGTATAGTGGACCCCATTTTGAAGATCCAGAACGACTCACGGTTCAAAAGCTTCTTCTTGTAATTACCACCCCTAGATGGTGGAGTAACCCTCCCCAAACCCTGCACAATTAGACCCTCTGTGTCACCGCCATGCACCGCTGAGAAATGCAGGCTGACCGCAGACACATTTCTGGCATGTGAATGAGGAATGTCAGAGATGTGACTGCATAGTCTGACCTTGAGGCCATTAGTGGTGCAGCCAAAGTACTGGAGTGAACAGAGGGTACATGAAATACAATACACCACATGAGTGGTGTTACAGTTTGATGGAAAAACATTGATTCATGGCATAGGAAAAGACTTCCTTGCCAGGTCGCATATAGGAGCAACATCTGCAAATTTTGTGCCCACATTTATAACTGCCAAGAAACCGCAACCATACTGGAGAGGCTCGTGCCCCCTCAGTAAATAGAGAGGGGCAGAGTTTATTACCCAGCGTGGGCGCTCTGCGGGCTGAGCACAGGATGCCACCTTTCAAGACATTACACCATTGATCATCTGTTGACAGTATAGGTAAGTGCTTTCTTACTATGTTGCAAATCTGCGAATATTGTGTACTATAAGCCGTAACAAAAACAGGCAGACGAGAATGTCGTGACTGATTTGTATTTCCAGGGCGACGTGTGCGACTGTGGTGAGTAAATAATAATGTCTGTCTAGGTATAGACAGGGCCTGCTTCTGGGCATGTTCCAGACCATGCTGAGAATATTGTCTGGTGGAGAGGCGAGAGGCCGCATGGCGCATCTCCATGCGGCATGTTGCGTCCTGAGTGCAGTTTCGTCTAATGCGAATAAACTCACCCTTAGGAATATTTTTAGCAACATGGGGAGGATGGCAAGAGGCCGCATAGAGAATTGTATTACCCGCAGTTTCCTTGCGAAAAGTGCGGGTATAAATTGAATTAGTATGCGCATCACCCTCAAGAGACAAATCCAGAAATGAAATAAAAGTGGCAGGGAAATACAAAGTGAATCTCAGGCCGCAATCATTGCAGTTCAGAAAATCCCCAAAGAGTGGTATGGCCGCCACATCGCCCGACCATATGAACAGCAGGTCGTCGATGTAACGGCCATACCACTCCAGGGAGGATGCCCAAGGATTAGTCAGGGAGAACAAAAATGTCTGTTCCCACCAAGCCATGTATACATTGGCCAGGGAAGGGGAGAATTTAGCTCCCATGGAAACTCCCAATAATTGCAGAAAAAAATCTGTCATTGAACATTAAAAAATTATGTTTTAATAGAAAATGAACCACGTCGCACACGTAGCACCGAAAAGAAGTGGAAAAATCTGAATACACAGCAAGAAACCAACTGAGAGCCTTGATGGCCATATCATGTGGAATAACTGTGTAGAGGGAGGTCACGTCTGCAGAAATCCATGCAAAACGTGACTCCCATTTCAGGCTGTGAAAGGCCTGCAGAACACTCTTAATCAACTGTGCGCATCTGATGTGGTGCATACCTGTCCCCCTCTTTACAGCATAATATTGGTCTTGTTGGATGGGACAGGTGGCCATCACATGTGCAGGGCTTTTTAAAAAATTTATGTATTTTTTTTTTAGTTGTTTAAACTTATGATTTTGACATATTGGAGTTGGATTAAACTTAAATAGATGGACATCCATGTTAATAGGGGAACCTGTACTGTAAAATACTTGGTTGATCGGTCATATGCCTGTGGACAGCTATAGTGTAAGGGTGGAGTGATGTAAGGCTCTGCTCATCATATATTGTTTCAGATGTCCCATTTCAGCACAAATGTACACCATAGAATGGGTGGTCAATGTCTGATACCCAGAGAAGTCAGACCAAAGATTTCCTAGATATCAGCATGGCTCCATCTATCTCATGTATGGTAAAATGCTAAAGACAGATCATGGGACCTACCAGAAGACTCCATTGTAAACATGGCTACATGGAAAGACTTTCTAAGAGTTGAGGTCCCTTGGGTTAAGAAGCAAGGAGTAAGAAAACGGGTAGAAGCATTGCTGAAAGTGTGCAAGGAAATAAAGAAACAAGGACATTCCAAAAGGTTAGTTGAGAAAGGTCAACAAGAGTATATAGTTTGCAGCAAGATGAGGAGCATGCAGCTGCTAGGATCACAGGCAGCTGTTAGACCTGACCCCGATTCCACATCAAGGAGGAGTCTTCCCTACATTAAACCCTCAGACTCCACTTGTGCAGCGTCCCACTCAGGACACATGGGAACTGCAAAATTACTGTAAAACTGCATTACTGTGTTGCATGTCATTTTGCATTACATCACCTGTTGGATCCCTGTTCATAGGCTGGTTAGGTGTATTTTATACATCCCACCACTAGAGGGGGATAGCACTTAGTTTATATAAATACTTTAGGTCAGGCCTAGTGTGGTGAGAAGGAGAAGGTAAAGGAAGAGAGGAGTAGAGTCAGTTGTTAAGCTGAGGCTACACACCACAGAGTAGTGGGTGAAGTCAGAAGCAGCAATGAGGTAGTGCCAAGGTATGAGGGACAGGAGAGCGTGTTCCTCCTGTGATCCTCTTATTTCCTTATATCCTACAACCAGAGGATAGTGTTGCGTCCCTGGAAGAAATCCAAGCACAGAGAGACATCAGTGATAACGGCAGCCACTACCTAAGGCTTAATGGGCACCTTTGCACCTGGTGGAAGACAATCTAGCTACAGGCAGCCTCTAGCCAAACCTATTAACAGTGGATCAACAGAATTCCTCTATCAAAAGACTGTATTCTGTCTGGATGTATATGCCGCAACTAAAACCAGCTACAGTAAAAGTTGTGAGTTGAATCCTACCACTGTCTACTTCATTCTTCAATATTTCTACAACTGGTTGTACCACCATAAACGGTACTGGCGTCACGACAAATACCACCAAAGGACCCAGCCGCCACAAGCACCCTAAACACTGCTGTTATCAAGGGCACATCAACCTCCATCTAGGCTGGTGTTTCCCTACCACAGAGTGTGCCCCGGAGGATTTCGTCCTGTCTTCCTCATCACTGTGCTGCTGGCCTAGGGGGCTTTCTGCTAACCGTGAGTAAACCGATGAACTGTATTATTACTGGCATCGTGCACTTCACGCAATACTTCCTCAGCTCAATCTGCCCCTTTTTCTATTTCTGTATCGCCAAATCTCCCTGTGTGTCTAGCAAGATGACCCTTCATGGCACTGGTGCTTCTACAGACGTGGACAAAATTGTTGGTACCCTTTGGTCAATGAAAGAAAAAGTCACAATGGTCACAGAAATAACTTTAATCTGACAAAAGTAATAATAAATTAAAATTCTATAAATGTTAACCAATGAAAGTCAGACATTGTTTTTCAACCATGCTTCAACAGAATTATGTAAAAAAATAAACTCATGAAACAGGCATGGACAAAAATGATGGTACCCCTAACTTAATATTTTGTTGCGCAACCTTTTGAGGCAATCACTGCAATCAAACGCTTCCTGTAACTGTCAATGAGACATCTGCACCTCTCAGCAGGTATTTTGGCCCACTCCTCATGAGCAAACTGCTCCAGTTGTGTCCGGTTTGAAGGGTGCCTTTTCCAGACTGCATGTTTCAGCTCCTTCCAAAGATGCTCAATAGGATTGAGGTCAGGGCTCATAGAAGGCCACTTTAGAATAGTCCAATTTTTTCCTCTTAGCCATTCTTGGGTGTTTTTAGCGGTGTGTTTTGGGTCATTGTCCTGTTGCAAGACCCATGACCTGCGACTGAGACCAAGCTTTCTGACACTGGCTAGTACATTTCTCTCTAGAATTCCTTGATAGTCTTGAGATTTCATTGTACCCTGCACAGATTCAAGACACCCTGTGCCAGACGCAGCAAAGCAGCCCCAGAACATAACAGAGCCTCCTCCATGTTTCACAGTAGGGACAGTGTTCTTTTCTTGATATGCTTCATTTTTTCGTCTGTGAACATACAGCTGATGTGCCTTGGCAAAAACTTCGATTTTTGTCTCATCTGTCCACAGGACATTCTCCCAGAAGCTTTGTGGCTTGTCAACATGTAGTTTGGCATATTCCAGTCTTGCTTTTTTATGATTCGTTTTCAACAATGGTGTCCTCCTTGGTCGTCTCCCATGTAGTCCACTTTGGCTCAAACAACGACGGATGGTGCGATCTGACACTGATGTTCCTTGAGCATGAAGTTCACCTTGAATCTCTTTAGAAGTCTTTCTAGGCTCTTTTGTTACCATTCGGATTATCCGTCTCTTAGATTTGTCATCAATTTTCCTCCTGCGGCCACGTCCAGGGAGGTTGGCTACAGTCCCATGGATCTTAAACTTATGAATAATATGTGCAACTGTACTCACAGGAACATCTAGTTGCTTGGAGATGGTCTTATAGCCTTTACCTTTAACATGCTTGTCTATAATTTTCTTTCTGATCTCTTGAGACAGCTCTTTCCTTTGCTTCCTCTGGTCCATGTCGAGTGTGGTACACACCATATCACCAAACAACACAGTGATTACCTGGAGCCATATATATAGGCCCAATGGCTGATTACAAGGTTGTAGACACCTGTGATGCTAATTAGTGGACACACCTTGAATTAACATGTCCCTTTGGTCACATTATGTTCTGTGTTTTCTAGGGGTACCATCATTTTTGTCCATGCCTGTTTCATGAGTTTATTTTTTTACATAATTCTGTTGAAGCATGGTTGAAAAACAATGTCTGACTTTCATTGGTTAACATTTATAGAATTTTAATTTATTATTACTTTTGTCAGATTAAAGTTATTTCTGTGACCATTGTGACTTTTTCTTTCATTGACCAAAGGGTACCAACAATTTTGTCCACGTCTGTATATCTGCTGGAAGACCCGCGCACTTCTTCCACCCCTCTAATGTTGATACATCCCAAAGAAGGGCACCTTTTAAGGCCAGCTCGTTACAGGGGTTGCTATCAAACTACATATGTGGGGAAGGATCAACACTGTGTATAGTGTTGTTTCAGGATGATGTTACAGCAGATACATAGTACGCCAGAAGGAACGGGAATGGATAGAAGTGCTTTACCTGCACTTGAGTCCTTTGTGCAAGTAACCTCAGTTACTGGGTACCTGATGGTTGTACAAACCACAACTTACATGTTTGGCCAGAGCAGGGGTACACCCACTTTAAGCACATCAAACAGGTTAAGGAAGAACATGAAGGGACTGTGATAGATGGTGAATCTTCAAGACATGAGCTCCTTAACATGCTCTAGATCTGGCTAAATAAGCTTGAGGGAGGAAGTTTAAGTATCCATAATGTTCAAATCTGATCATAGGACCCAGGAATCTCTTCACCCGGTTACAATTGGTCTTCAGTGATCAGGACCATGGTTTGGATTTACAGTGGGACAGTGGACTGTTTAGGACCTGTTTCATTCATGGACTTCGGACTTCATGAAGGAATGAGTTGATGAGGATTAGGACAGAATGGTTTGAAATTGATGTCCACCAGATGCTTAGTGGTGAAAAGAATTGTTATGGTGGTAAGGGAACAGGACGAAGGACAAACTAAGAAAGTTTAAGCATTTTGGGTTCTAGTCCAAGCAGCTGAGCTAAGCTAGTCTGTTCTGCCTCTCCAATATAAGCATTGAAAGTGTGATCTCTGTAACTTACAGTTCTGCTGAGATAGCGGTAACCATCAATCTTAGGTGAATTGGCTGACAGTGGCTCGATCCAAACTGTGCGGATCCTACAGCGATGAACAAATGGATAGGTCAAAAAGTCATGCTGTGAGCAGCTAACAGAACAAGTAGCTGACATGAGGGGTGAAGCCAGAATGAAGAAAAGGGGAGGAGGCAAGAGAGAGAGCAGAAGCTAAGGGAAGAGAGAAGGGACACACATATTGAAAAGGCAAACCATGCATGTGTAACATGATACTCCCCGCCGAAATCTATGATTTCTAATAACATTTATAACAATAATAACCTTGTTCAAGTCCATAAAATATAGATGTTTTTCTACTGGAACACCTGCAACAAAGTGAACAAAGGAACATAAACAAGAAAACATTACTACAATACTTTTAGAAAAGCTCTTGAAGTGTGGAACGGTAGGAAGTAGATAGTCCATCTTCAGAGGGGAAGGCAGCAACAGCACCAGTCCTTCTTACCTCCCTTTGTATCAACCTGGTGTGAGGAGTTCTTTACAAATGTGCCACTTACGACACTCTTGAATTGTGCCATCCTTGTTTGCGAAGTGATGAGCGATGTGAATAAGACATGTAGTAGCTCGTACAGCCGAAGTCCACTTAGAAAACCGCTCAAATCGACGAGATTTCAGTTTTACGTTTGCTTCCACAGAGGTGTTAAGTGTAACTGCAATGGTCTTGATTTATTTACCAGAGTCCGGCTGGACAAGTTCAAAGATAGACTCTACAGGCCTTGAGAAGAATTCTTCATTCAAGAGTACTGGTGGGGATATCCATGATATATCCAGAAATGTAGCAGCAGACACTGCACGGCAGGGTTAAGGTCGGTGGGTACATAGTGCCATTGCTCTGGCGTGGAGAATTTCCTGATGCGTTACACTCAATTGCCGACATACACATGGAATTGTCTTGTTTGATTATGTATGTATCCTAGCACGATTTTGCTATCTGTGTAAAAGTCAAAGGAATCAATGTCAAGGTCTGTTTCTTGCTCTATAAGCTCAGCAATTTCAACAGCTAACATGGCTGCACAGAGTTCAAGCCTTGGGATGGTATGTGCAGGCTTCGGAGTTAGCTTGGTTTTGCCCATGACCAATCCTACTCCTATTCCACCGTTAGAGTGTACAGCTTGGAGATAAGCTACAGCAGCTATGGCTTCCATGAATGCATACGAAAAGACATGGATCTCTAGTCCGGTGGCATTCTTCAAGGATGCAGGAGTGTAAGAGCGTGGTATCTTGAACTGTTCCAATGCCTGGAGGGACTGCTTCCAGGATTCCCACCTTTGTTGTTTCTCCTTGGGTAAAGGGGTATCCCAGTCAGTGTTCTCTGTAGTCAGTTGTCTGAGTAATATTTTACCTTGAATAGTAAAGGGTGCTATTAATCCCAAAGGGTCGTGGATACTGTTTACTGCAGACAGTACTCCTCTTTTTGTGAAGGGCTTGCCGCAAGCTGATGTTTGAAATATGAACTTATCTTGCTTAACATCCCACAGCAATCCAAGGCTGCGTTGTGTGAGGGAAAGGTCAGACTCTGGTTGGAATTCCTTGGCACTGACAGCATGATCATCGGAAGGAAATGCTCCCATTACCTTATTGCTGTTGGAGATGATTTTTTGTAGTCTGAGGTTGGCAGTGGCGAGCATGTTCCGAGTTCTGGTGAGAAGGTCAATGGCCTTGAGCAGTTTTTCTCAATCCATAAATGGCAACTGCTGGGGAAGGGCTATTGCCGAACATGTGAACTTTCATCCGATAGTCTATGACCTCGTTGTTGACATCATTATTGCAATACCATCGGAACCTGAGGAAGTTTCTGATATCTTCACGGACGATGAAACAATGAAACATTTGTTGAATGTCGGCCATAATGGTAATCGGCTCTTGTCTAAAGCGGAGTAGGACTCCCAAGAGGTTGTTGTTCAGATTGGGTCCAGAGAGAAGATTGTCATTGAGAGAAACGCCTTCATGGCGAGCGCTTGAGTCAAAGACCACTCTAATTTGGTCAGGCTTACGAGGATGATAGACACCAAAACACGGTAGGTACCAGCATTCTTCTCCTTGTATAAGAGGGGGTGCAGGTTCAGCATGATCTCTCTCTTAAACACCTTCTGCATAAAGTAGACAAAATGTTTCTTCATCTCCGGTTTCCGGTTCAGGTTGCGCTCTAAAGAGATGAACCGTGACTCTGCGTGTTGTCTATTATTTGGAATTCTCTTCCTTGGAGTGCGGAATGGTAGCGGCGCCACCTAGCTGTTAGAATCATCTTGATAGAACTCTTTACTCATGGTTCTCAAGAATTCGTTGTCTTCCATTGTGGCTGCAAACTCATTGTCTTTTGTGGTTACTTCAAACACTGTGTTACCAATGTTGTCATTCTGAAAGATAAATGCTTTCCTATCATCGAGTATGATGTGCTCTGGCGTACCTTTGACACACAGTCTTTCTTTCACACTATAGTGATGTTGTTGTCTTGGAAAGCAAGTAGTGCGTCCATTGGGCAGGACATGAGCTTTAAAGGAAGGAACCGAGAGAGGTTTCCTGGTGTTGCTACGACAGACGTTGCCAATAATGAACCAGCCTAGATCCAGATGCTGGGCGTAAGGTGCATCATGTGGGCCGTTGATTTGATGGCACACCTTGCGCACCCTTAGGATGTCTCTCCCGAGTAGCAACAGGATATCGGCATTCTCATCAAAGGCTGGTATTTGATCAGCTATGTCTTTCAAGTGAGTATAGTGCAAGGCAGCTTCAGGAGTGGGAATCTTATCCTTGTTAGTTGGGATCTTATTGCACTCAATGATAGTGGGCAAGGGTATTTCCAAGTTGCCGTTGAGAGGAGTAACTACAAGGTCATTGGCTCTTATACCCCAGACTTCTGTAATCCCTGCACAAGTACCTAGGGTATAAGGTAGAGCATCTCATGTTATGCTTAAGAGATCAAAGAACCTTGTACTTGCGAGAGATCGGTTACTCTGGTCGTCGAGACTGGTATACAGTCTTACGGCCCATTCAGGTTTGCCTTCTGCATATATGCGAACCAAGCATATCTTAGCGCAGGATTTCCCACAAAGTCCTTCCCCACAGACTTCAGTGCATGTTGAGAACACTGGGGTGGAGGTTGCTGTTTGTTCAGTATGCTCCCTGTCAAGCTTTGCCCTGGGGGGGATGTCGGTGGATGGAGTAGTGCTGTGTTGGTACAGATAAAGGGCTTGAACATGGTTGTCACTACCACATTCTATGCACTTAATGATGGGATTACAGTCTTTTGCCAGGTGTTCTGTGGAAGCACAGCATCTGAAACAAACTCCAAATTCCCTTAAAAGTTCCTTGTGTTCCTGTAGAGGTTTCTTTCTGAAGCCGATGCACTTCTTAAAGGGAACCTGTCACCAGGATTTTGTGTATAGAGCTGAGGACATGGGTTGCTAAATGGCCGCTAGCACATCTGCAATACCCAGTCCCCATAGCTCTGTGCGCTTTTATTGTGAAAAAAACGATTTGATACATATGCAAATTAACCTGAGATGAGTCCTGTACGTGAGATGAGTCAGGGACAGGACTCATCTCAGGTTAATTTGCATATGTATCATATTATTTTTTTTACACAATAAAAGCACACAGAGCTATGGGGACTGGATATTGCGGATGTGCTAGCGGCCAAATCCAGGTGACAGGTTCCCTTTAAGTGGGTGTGGCTTGTTATATATGGGACATTGGCAATTCGGATCCTCAAGTTTCTTGTTTTGTCCAGTCTTCGGAAGAACCGTAGCAGGTGCAGGTTGAACATCAGTCCTTTTCACTGACACTGGACCCCTGCGGGCCCTGTGCATTATGCATGTGTTTGCAAGTCCTGGAGAAGGTGGACTAAGAGGGTTACAGTCACCGTAGAAGAAACTTGGGTCATTCTTAGAGTCCGCAATTTCCTTTATGAAGGTACAGAAGTAAGAAAAGGGAGGAAAGGCTACTCCATACCTTTTCTTGTAAGTAGATCCTTGACTAACCCATTTTTCTTGGATGCCATATGGTAGCTTAAGGACAATAGGGTTGATGCCACGAGGGGTGTCAAGGTAACTAAGACCGGGTAGGTGGGTGTCAGCCTTAGCTAGTTGAAGCTCTAGTAGAAGATCACTAAGTTCTTGAAGCTTTAGATTGTCTTTACCTGTCATCCTTGGGAAGCCTTGCAACCTTTTGAGTAAGGCATCTTCGATGGCCTCAGAGCTGTCAAAGCTATGATCAAGTCTGTCCCAAGCAGCGTTGAGACCTGCAGCAGGATTGGAAATATAAACGGTTTTAAGTCTCTTGATACGTTCAGCTGACTGAGGACCTAGCCACCTGATGAGTAGATCCAATTCTTCAGCAACAGTGATATCTAATTTTCAGGTTTGTCATCAA
Source organism: Bufo gargarizans (assembly GCF_014858855.1). Lineage (NCBI taxonomy): Eukaryota > Metazoa > Chordata > Amphibia > Anura > Bufonidae > Bufo > Bufo gargarizans. The sequence continues at coordinate 24,439,506 of NC_058087.1, read as the reverse complement.
ACGTGGTGAGGCCCGTCCTAGTGAGTTCTCTGCGAAGGATATACTTGGCAAACTGCAACATGTCTGTGTTTTCAGACTTTGGGTATACAATTGCAGGCGGAACAAGGTTAGTTGCAGTAGCTGGTACATTGACGTTGAGTGACTTCGGAACATAAGATGGTGCTGAGGCATTTAACACTGAAGCTGGTGTACGGTCCAAAGGTGTTTTGGTTTATAGCCACATAATAGTGGATTGGTTAGAGGGTGGCAGGTTAGTGCGATAGTGTGGTAGGTCATTTCTATTCATACCAGTTTCTGCCACTTGAGAAGGTGTAATAGATGTAGAGACAACACCTTGGTTGAGTTCTTTGGCTGCTATGACAGAGTGATGGAGTTTTGATGAGGTCTGTGATGACACTGATGCAGAAGATTGTATAACAGAGTGATGGCTACTGACACTTCTTTCATTGTCACTTACAGCCTGCTCTAAGACTCTTAGTCTTGCCATGTCTTTGGTGTGCTCACATTGTTTTTCTAAGACTTCTATTTCTGTTCTCTTCTTTGCAGCCTCAGCTTTCTTCTCCGCTTTCTTCTGTGCAGCCTCAGCTTTCTTCTCCGCTTTCTTCTATGCAGTCTCGGCTTCCATTTCCGCTTTCTTCTGTGCAGCCTCGGCTTCCATTTCCGCTTTCTTCTGTGCAGCCTCAGCTTCCATTTCCGCTTTCTTCTGTGCAGCCTCAGCTTCCATTTCGGCTTTCTTCTGTGCAGCCTCAGCTTCCATTTCGGCTTTCTTCTGTGCAGCCTTAGCTTCCATTTCCACTTCCATCTGTGCAGCCTCAGCTTCCATTTCCGCTTTCTTCTGGGGCGAAAACTGCCTGGATTTTAGAAGTTTCTGCATCAGCGCGGGCTTTGATGAGTCATTGGTTGAGAGTAGAAGATGTTGATCTTAAGGATTTGAAAGATTGTGTGGAGCGCTTAGAAGTTGTGGAGAGATGGGATGTAGATTCATGGAGATGTGCGATTTTTATATCTGTTTTTGTCCTTGTTTGTATTACTAGATTGTCTCTTTCAAGATTGAGCTTATTTAATTCCTGTAATTCTTTTAAGGAATTTTCTGTGTTGTACCGCTTTAAGAGATCAGCATATTTAGTAGACAGTCTTTGGTACTTCTCATAGGCAGCATTCAACTGCTTAACAGCGCCCTCTAGGTGCAATACCTTATGAGTTGGTTGAGACAGAGCATGCATTCAATAGTTTTAGACCAGGGGTGCACAACCTGCGGCCCGCGGGCCGCATGCGGCCCCCAGAGCCATGGTTTGCGGCCCCCGCCCTGCTGGGCAGAAACACAGCTGATCCTACAATCGGCTGTGTTTCTGCCCAGAGCGCCGCACAGCGGATGGATCACAGGTTTTGCTCCTGCACTGTAGCAGGAGCAGAAAGGGTCCCCGGCTATTAGCGAGAGTGGGGAAGCCGCTTCTGCCTTCTCCTCTATGAGCACTCTGCAGTGTGGACCCAGCGATCATGTGATCGCTGGGTGTCTCGGGAACAGAGGAGCGCTGCCCTGGTACAAAGCCTCCGCAGCAGGCTGGTTTCCCTGTAACTGGGGCTCCTTTGGATGCTCCAGTTACAGTGGTAATAGTACAAAAAAAAGTCACTTATTGTCTCCCAAAGGTCATTCAGTGACCTCTTGGGGACAAATTATGTGGTAAAAATATATTTGAAAAAAAGTAAAAAAATGATTTAAAAAAAATGCGAAAACTAAATAAATTAAAAAATTTAATAAAAAGGAAAAAGTGCTTAATAAAAGAGTGTTCACTGTCCCACCACAGTCTTTTTATGAAAAAGTGCAACATTTTAAAAAAGTGACAGTGTGCCCCAAAGTCTTTTTATGACCTCTTGGGGGGACATATTATGTAGCAGAAATAATATAAAGTAAAAAAAAAGATACATAAAAGAAAAAACACCCACACTAATCAAAACCATCACCATTACCGCCCCATTCACGTGAAACTTTTCATATTATATAGCAAAACGGCCTACACAAAATAGAGAACTAATTATAATAATTTATTTTGGTGTCAGTTTGCATATTTAAAGAATAAGGAGCTATAGTTTGGAAAAAAATATATACTTTTTAAAAACGTTTTGTACAGTTTCCCCCAAATAAAAATTGTTGCAAAAATTATTTTGGTAGTCCAACAAATAAGATAGTTACAACCATTTGAACCACCACGCGCACTAAATCACAAAAAAGTGTTTGGTCCTTAAAGGGACTCTGTCACCAGTTTCTAACCCCCACTTTTAAAAATATTGTTCTGTCCATGGAGCCCTTGTGATTACTATGGTGTTGTTATAAGCTAAATCTGCTGGCTCGTTTTGTTAAAAAAACGTTTTATCTAACCTGTCAGTCATATTGTTAAGGTGCCTAGGGCGTTTCTCATGGCCTGAAGATGCCGCCCGCCGCCGCCGTTGGTACCCAGCATGCGCACTTCGCTCAATGAGGCTGAACCGAAAAGTCCGCACAGGCGCATCAGGCACAGGCCTGTGCGCACGCGCGGGATCTTAGAAAAGAAGGAGGGGGGAGTGAGGGAGAGCCGGAGGCGTATCTCATGATTTTCAGGCGGCGCTGACGAGAGCAGAGGAGGAGCTGGGTACCAACGGCGGCGGCGGGCGGCATCTTCAGGCCATGAGAAACGCCCTAGGCACCTTAACAATATGACTGACAGGTTAGATAAAAAGTTTTTTTAACAAAACGAGCCAGCAGATTTAGCTTATAACAACACCATAGTAATCACAAGGGCTCCATGGACAGAACAATATTTTTAAAAGTGGAGGTTAGAAACTGGTTACAGAGTCCCTTTAAAGGGAACCTGTCACCTAAAAATCGCCTATTAAGCTGTTTACAGTACCTTATAGTGCTGTATAGTCGTTTCCTGATGCACTTTTTGTTAGTTTTGCAGCATGTATGCTCAGTCAGAAATCGATGTTATATTCAGCTGCTGCCCCGTGCTTCAAGTCAGGCTTGAAGTCACGGGGGCAGCGGCCTCGGCGTCTTACATGGCCCTCTCCCCGCCCCCTGCCTCTGTGACTGACAGCCGAAATCCGATTCCGGGACCGCGCTCAACGGCCGCATGCGCAGTAAAGGGCGGCAGGAGCGCGGTCCCGGCTGCCGCGCGTACTACGCGCCGTCTTACTTTCGCCGCACTGCGCATGCGCCCGACATCCTGTATCAAACGCGCCCGCGCCCAGATGCCGGGCGCGGGCGCGTTTGATACAGGATGTCGGGCGCATGCGCAGTGCGGCGAAAGTAAGACGGCGCGTAGTACGCGCGGCAGCCGGGACCGCGCTCCTGCCGCCCTTTACTGCGCATGCGGCCGTTGAGCGCGGTCCCGGAATCGGATTTCGGCTGTCAGTCACAGAGGCAGGGGGCGGGGAGAGGGCCATGTAAGACGCCGAGGCCGCTGCCCCCGTGACTTCAAGCCTGACTTGAAGCACGGGGCAGCAGCTGAATATAACATCGATTTCTGACTGAGCATACATGCTGCAAAACTAACAAAAAGTGCATCAGGAAACGACTATACAGCACTATAAGGTACTGTAAACAGCTTAATAGGCGATTTTTGGGTGACAGGTTCCCTTTAAGGCCTTTTCGGGCCTGGTCATTCAAGCGTTAACCAATAGGCGCCTTCCCCACTAGCAAGTTAATGTGCTACTGCAGGGTGCCTATAACTGGATTGGCAGAAGATGGTAGTAACCAGTGAGCTCCGTCCTCTGCAGTGAAGGAAAACGCTGATTTATAAATAGGAGGCAGGATGGAAGGAAATGTCGCCACTTTTCTGGTAAAAAAAGATTTTTAACAAGTTTCTGCAGCATGGCCTCTGAAATCAAAAATTCATAATTAACTGCTCTACTCCGCTCTGGTCCTCTGCACTGCCCTCGCTGCCTCCATCTTCCGGTTCCTGCTCTGTTTACACCTGTCGGTGCATGGCCATGGTCACTTGCACTGCTCCAGTCAATGACTGGCTTCAGCATTGACACGCTGCTTGTGGCCAGATGACCGCCTAAGCCAGTCATTGGCTGGAGTGGTGTATGACCATGTCCATGCACTGCCAGTTGTAAACAGCGGAGGCAATTCGAACAACCGGAGAGGCGGAGAGCAGGTAAGTATAACTCTTTGGTTTCAGGGGTTATGCTGCAGCAAAATATTTGGGATAATTACTGGGAACAAGTGTTCATAGGAGCGCTCATATCTTATATCTGGCCGGTATAATCGTGCAGCTGATTAGTCAATAAACAAGGAATTGCTCATTTGTCGGCTGATTTGCATATTTTATCAGGACGAAAGATGTCCGATTATCTGCAGCACGACTGTGGCAGTGATCACTCCTCCCCAGTCACTTTGCACTGGCTTGTGTTATAGGCAGATGAGCGCCGATCAACATTTTATTATTTGCGGCCCCTTGAAATAGAGCGATGTGACAATGCGGCCCCCAGACCAAAAAAGGTTGTGCACCCCTGTTTTAGACCATGAGTGGCTTATGTTCTGCAGCAGTTCTTCTTTGTCAGCCTCATAGTTCTCTTGGACTTTCCAAGTTGGCTTCACTAAACGTTTTTGTTTTATGTGGCCTTGAGGATCTGACTCCTGATCTGTTGGAAGTTCAGGTTCTTTCTGTGTATTAGGTTCCTCAGATTGTACATTGCCTTGCTGGTGCATTGTGATGACAAGCAGAGGGTTAAATCACAAGGTATGTGTTTGCATAGAAATGTATCAATCTTCTGGCTCTGGGAGAGGGTTTCCTAGACAACCAGTGGGAGGCGGAGTCAGAGAGAAGTTTAGCAATGGCTGCTGCAAAGTTAGTTTTGATTGCATACAGAGCTTAGATTGACTTCCAGGCAGAATGCATGTGACAATCCAGACAGTCTAGGAGCTGATTATATAACAGTTGCATGAACAGTTTCTTCAATAATCTGTGCAGAAAACTGATGAATCTTATGCTGAGATTTGCTTGCTGGCTGGAGTATACAGGCCTGTACATATATTCTGCTATATTCCAGTGTCCATATACATCTCACTATACATGCATAGCTAGCAAGGATCCCTTGAAAGATATTTTTTGCAGATCTTGTAAGATCCCTTCACTGATTTTTTTTTTTTTTTTTTTTTTTGACTGTTCTGCCTCTCCAATCTAAGCATTGAAAGTGTGATCTCTGTAACTTACAGTTCTGCTGAGATAGCGGTAACCATCAATCGTAGGTGAATTGGCTGACAGTGACTCGATCCAAACGACACCTTGTAGATCATGAAGAAGTTTATTCCAGACTGTGCAGATCATACACCGATGAACAAATGGATAGGTCAAAAAATCATGCTGTGAGCAGCTAACAGAGCAAGTAGCTGAGATGAGGGGTGAAGCCAGAATGAAGAAGAGGGGAGGAGACAAGAGAGAGAGCAGAAGCTAGGGGAAGAGAGAAGGGACACACATAATAAAAAGGCAAACCATGCATGTGTAACATGATATAGTCCATAGGGGCATATTTACTATTGCGTCTGTACCTGTTTTCATGTGTAAAAAGTCTTATTTTTTATGTCTCAATTACCAAGTGATTTTGAGCCAAGTTTGGAGGCATTTGCACCTATTTTGAGTTTTAAGACCAATTCAGAAGTTTTCAAATTTTTGCAAGTAAGGTTCTTAGCTAAGGATAGTTGCGGGTGACAAAAATACTCCACCTGCAACTATCCTTTAGCTGCAGGAGTGACGTCACTGGCCGCTCATCCTCTTTATGCATGTTGTCTTACTCCAAGCTGTATAGGCTCGAAAGCCTACTACCAATTAAGCATATTAGGTGATGTGCATCTCTGTAATGAGAAGGGTGTGGTCTAATGACATCAACACCCTATATCAGGTGTGCATAATTATTAGGCAACTTCCTTTCCTTTGGCAAAATGGGTCAAAAGAAGGACTTGACAGGCTCAGAAAAGGCAAAAATAGTGAGATATCTTGCAGAGGGATGCAGCACTCTTAAAATTGCAAAGCTTCTGAAGCGTGATCATCGAACAATCAAGCGTTTCATTCAAAATAGTCAACAGGGTCGCAAGAAGCGTGTGGAAAAACCAAGGCACAAAATAACTGCCCATGAACTGAGAAAAGTCAAGCGTGCAGCTGCCAAGATGCCACTTGCCACCAGTTTGGCCATATTTCAGAGCTGCAACATCACTGGAGTGCCCAAAAGCACAAGGTGTGCAATACTCAGAGACATGGCCAAGGTAAGAAAGGCTGAAAGACGACCACCACTGAACAAGACACACAAGCTGAAACGTCAAGACTGGGCCAAGAAATATCTCAAGACTGATTTTCCAAAGGTTTTATGGACTGATGAAATGAGAGTGAGTCTTGATGGGCCAGATGGATGGGCCCGTGGCTGGATTGGTAAAGGGCAGAGAGCTCCAGTCCGACTCAGACACCAGCAAGGTGGAGTACTGGTTTGGGCTGGTATCATCAAAGATGAGCTTGTGGGGCCTTTTCGGGTTGAGGATGGAGTCAAGCTCAACTCCCAGTCCTACTTCCAGTTTCTGGAAGACACCTTCTTCAAGCAGTGGTACAGGAAGAAGTCTGCATCCTTCAAGAAAAACATGATTTTCATGCAGGACAATGCTCCATCACACGCGTCCAAGTACTCCACAGCGTGGCTGGCAAGAAAGGGTATAAAAGAAGAAAATCTAATGACATGGCCTCCTTGTTCACCTGATCTGAACCCCATTGAGAACCTGTGGTCCATCATCAAATGTGAGATTTACAAGAAGGGAAAACAGTACACCTCTCTGAACAGTGTCTGGGAGGCTGTGGTTGCTGCTGCACGCAATGTTGATGGTGAACAGATCAAAACACTGACAGAATCCATGGATGGCAGGCTTTTGAGTGTCCTTGCAAAGAAAGGTGGCTATATTGGTCACTGATTTGTTTTTGTTTTGTTTTTGAATGTCAGAAATGTATATTTGTGAATGTTGAGATGTTATATTGGTTTCACTGGTAAAAATAAATAATTGAAATGGGTATATATTTGTTTTTTGTTAAGTTGCCTAATAATTATGCACAGTAATAGTCACCTGCACACACAGATATCCCCCTAAAATAGCTAAAACTAAAAACAAACTAAAAACTACTTCCAAAAATATTCAGCTTTGATATTAATGAGTTTTTTGGGTTCATTGAGAACATGGTTGTTGTTCAATAATAAAATTAATCCTCAAAAATACAACTTGCCTAATAATTCTGCACTCACTGTAATGCTGCCAGATCGGGGGCAACAAGGAAAGAAGCGCTTGTAACGGATCTCCTGGCACCCCGACCGGGTACCTCCGTTGATAGATGCTCCTAGTGCTCTCCGAGGACGCCAAGCACTCCACTTGACACTGTAAGCACTGCAGACCCCACGAACCGCCGAAGCTTGGTTGAGGTCTCACCGTCTCATACCCACCCTGGACCTACGACAAGGCTCCAGGCTCCAGTGGGTGAACCTCTCCTAAAACCAGAGAGCAGGAACAGCTCTTACAAGAGCTAGTAGTAAAGCCAGGGGAGTATAGCAAATCTTCAGCGTATAGCAATCCCCCAGTGTTGATAAGTTACCCAAACACCAGCCTCAACATGATGAAGGATAAAACAGGCACGAATTAGACCAGGGGTTCAAGTTAGTCCAAGTCCTTTGTGAACAAATGAGGCCTGGCTGATGAGAGGGCCCATAATCCTGGGGCAAGAGGCTGGTAAACAGGCCCCTCCAAAACCCAGTGGCAAGGTTGGTTTCGCCACACATCTCCCCCTCCCAGGGAAGACTAACCAAGTACCTGACCTCACGGTCAGTACCTGAGTTAGTCTGGCAGTCCAACCACAACCCCATACTGGACCTGTTGAATTTTGGGGCCTGGCTCTGTTCTGTATGTACCCAGCTGTTGAGTGGGCATCTGCGACTCCTTGCTTCCTTGTTGTTCTCTAGCTTGGAGCTGTAGGTACTTGGTGGGCAGAGGCCGACTGCGCTCTGCCAAGATGCCAGCTCTTCTGCTGGGGTAGCCTATGGGAAGTCCGGCTCTGGCGAAGAGGATAGGGGAGGGCAGAGGCCGACTGCGCTCTGCCCAGATGCCAGCGCTTCCGCAGGGGTAGCCTGTGGAAAGTCAGCCTCTGGAGAAGAAGATAGGGGAGGGCAGTGGCCAACTGTGTTCTGCCCCGATGCCAGCTCTTCCGCTGGGGAAGCCTGTGTGGAGTCAGCCTCTGGAGAAGAGGATAGAGGCGGACAGAGGCCAACTGCGCTCTTCCCAGATGCCAGCTCTTCCGCTGGGATGGGGTCAGGGAATCCTACCCCCAGGACCTTGTTGCGGATCAGCTGTGGAGAGGAGGGATCACTTACATCCTCCTCCTGGCATTCCTGTGGGGTCGGTGGGGACTCTGTACCGGCCGTCCAGCATCCCGGTAGGCCTGGTGCAGAGACTGTGGTCCCATCTGCATCATTGGAATTAGGGGTACTGTCCCCCTGTGGTTGGGGAGAGAGACCGGTTGTCTCCTCTTTCTTCAAAGTACACTGCCGCTGGGAAGCAGGACCAACTGTCCCTACTCCCTGAAACTCCGGCTGCCATTGGGGATCTGGGATGACTTCCCAGCATCTCTGTAGGGCCGGTGGAGAGACCTCAGTCCCATCTCCACCTGCCATATGGGGTTCCCCCCAGGACCAGTCTATGAGGTCCCCTACCTTTTGTAGCTGGTACTGAAGCAGGGGGTACTTCAGTCGGGTCTTCCCAGTAAACCTCCACAATATCCTCCCAGCTGAAGGGCTCTGGACCTGAGTCTGACACTCTGCTCTCTCGCTGAGCCCTCTCAATGGAGTGGAAGAGATCTCGGTAGTCCTGCTCCAGTTCCCACTCCAGGGTTGCTAGGTGAGCCAGGTCTTTCTCTACCTCATGGGGGTCATCCCAATCCTGCCTAGCCTCCCTCTCGTAGAAGATGTTCTGAAGTCTGGACTGTGCAGGGCTCCCGAAGTCAGGCTCTGCAAAGGACTCCCATAACAAGCCAGGACCATAAAACTCCTCTTCCTCTGGCTTGTCATGCTCAGCTGTCCAGGGTATATACTGTGCCATATACAACCAGAGCGCCAGGTAGGCCTCCTCCAAACATAGCTCCTGCCATACCCGGTGCTCTAGTTCCTTAACTCATTCCTCCAGGGGCTGCACTCCCAGGAAGGGCATCCGCAGGGCCACTTGCTTCTGCAATCGCTGCTCTACACTGGGGAGACTCTCACCTCGCTGGTATTGTACATTACCCAGGGCCTGGCACCAGATGTCTTTCCTTAATGCATCCCGGCCATCCAGGTCTTCTTCATCGTAGTGGACCGCTGTTTGAAGACTAGCCGATTCCATCCTGCTGTAGCCAGGGGCGCTGTACGGATACTAGCGTTGCCCTAAATATACTCCACGAACGGTGTCTCCGAGCTGCTTCTCCTCACACTAGGACGCCATCCCACTGCTTGCCACCAAATGTAACGGATCTCCTGGCACCCCGACCGGGTACCTCCGTTGATAGATGCTCCTAGTGCTTTCCGAGGACTCTAAGCACTCCACTTGACACCGTACGCACTGCAGACCCCACGAACTGCCGAAGCTTGGTTGAGGTCTCACCGTCTCCTACCCACCCTGGACCTAAGAAAAGGCTCCAGGCTCCAGTGGGTGAACTTCTCCTAAAACCAGAGAGCAGGAACAGCTCTTACAAGAGCTAGTAGTAAAGCCAGGGGAGTATAGCAAATCTTCAGCATATAGCAATCCCCCAGTGTTGATCAGTTACCCAAACACCAGCCTCAACATGATGAAGGATAAAACAGGCACGAATTAGACCAGGGGTTCAAGTTAGTCCAAGTCCTTTGTGAACAAATGAGGCCTGGCTGATGAGAGGGCCCATAATCCTGGGGCAAGAGGCTGGTAAACAGGCCCCTCCAAAACCCAGTGGCGAGGTTGGTTTTGCCACAGCGCTATTGAAACATCCCTTCTCTATTTGTGAATAAACACTGAACTGTTTAATTTAAGAAATGGTTGGTGCCTCTATACTGCGTCCTCTTATGCTGTTCACCAGAGCGAATCCCCACACTATGTTAAAGATAATATAACCAAATCCGTTCATAACGGATGCAGACAGTTGTATTATCCTGATGGAAGCGTTTTTGCTGATTCCTGCCTGGACCCACACCTATCCCTAGAACATGAACGTCATCTGTATTTTTTGCTACTATGCTTCTGCCCAAAAAATTGATGCAATATGGATGTCATCCATATTTTGTGCGGATCCACATTTTGTGGACCGCAAAATACATATGGTTGTGTGAATGCACTTCAACACGTTGTAAAGAAGGAATGGGCCAATAAGCCTGTAAAAGGTCCTGAGGGTACTGTATGTCAAGAACAACCAGTTTAACCTACTGAAAGCTAATTCTGGGGAGGAAAGGAATTCCTAGTGGCCAAGCTGGCTTAGCGGACTGATTGTATTCAGCTGGTTTAAGGGCCTTGGGGGAAGGACGACAGGGGCCTTACATAAAGTATTTGAAGTGGTATTATACATTTGTTGCTCTTTATGTTAACTTTAAGCTTTGGTTTTGTGTTTTTAAAAGGATCTGTGATGCTATAGAGTGTCAAGTGCGCAGGAGCCTCAAACAGCAGTGGTGGACTGTTGTTCGGTCAGGGCCGAATGACATTCAAGTATGTCCTGGTCCAGGGGATCTGGGCAGAAGTAGATATGGAGCAAAAATTAAAAGAACAGGAAAATTTGAAAGAAACATTGACTGTGCCATTTAAGATACCATTTTGCCAGTATAGGGCCTCACCAACGTATACATATTTTAGGACAGTGTCTAGCCCAGATGTCCCTTGCGTGGATGCTTACTGCTCCACCCCGAAACTTAACACATACGTATATGGTAAAAAGTTAAAGCGCTAAGCTGTAGAAAAATAAACATGCCGTGTACTTTGTATACATGATCAAAACCCATAAGCCTACTCACCACATCATACAAGTGGGTTCCTATTCTACTTTGGCTCAGCACCACAGAACGAACACCAGCAGGCGGCAAGACCCAGCAGTCCAACAACAAACCTGCTATAGGGCCAAGCCACCCCGGCACTGGGCCCCACCTACCCAATGGCACAGGAAAAAACAGTCACCATATAGTGCTTCCCCATGTGAACGGATGGCAAAAGCACACCTTTCCATATGGGGGCACCACATTTATCAAGCTCACCTGTTTTTGGCCATAAAGTTAGACTTCAGCTGTCTTTCTTTTGCCAAGTATTTATTAATAGTTGCACGGCCCTTGATGAATACGACTAGGCATATTGCTATTCGTCTGCCCTCTGGTGGTTGTTTTTCAGTAAGACAGGTTCATATTCACTAAGACTGGTCTAATTTATTTGCACATTAAAAAGTTGCATCTTTGTGAGAAAAGTCGCCGCACGTCTCCCTAAAAGTGCAACTTTTAATGCAAAAAAGTTGCAATTCACCATCCAAAACAGACCAAGAAAAGTATAACAGCCCAGGAGTGGCGTAGAAAATAGACTGTTTTTGTGTCCAGTTCAGGCGCAAAAAAGGCGCACCTACATAGATAGGTTGCAAAAGTTAAAACAGAAGCAATTTCAGTAGTAAATGCAACAACAAAAAAATAAGTGTCTAAAACACAATTTTTATACAAGAAACAGGCGCAAATACTTTACTCAATGTGCCCCATGGTCACTATGCTATGCCAGTATTTGCATATATCCCTTGTAGGAAGGCACAAGGGTCCGTCATTGACGGAAGGTATGTGTCGCCGATGTTCCTGGCCTCGGTGAGGTAAGAGCCGGTAGTTTCGAGTGTCAGCGGCAGCTAGTGCTGACTGACACTGTTTGCTGTTAGTGTGACTGTAAAGCCGATCCGGGCCAGCTCTTACTGGGAGCAGCCAAAGTGCTGGGTGGGTGGCTTCTCCCCACGTTCCAGGCCGCGTCTTTACTGGCCTGTATTAAACCCGGCCAGCAGTCTCAGCTGGGTGTGGTTTTCTCCTTTCTGACAGTGGAGCGCTGTCAGTCTCTGTGTGTTTGGGAACTGAGAACTTTCCTGGGAGGGAAAGAAGCCACATCTCACTGAGAGATGCCTGCTGGGAAACAGGCCCTAAAGCTTGCTATGGACTGCGGGTGGAAAAACTGCTAACCAGGTGAAGGCTTTTGTTCTGTAAACTTATTATGATGTGAACAAACACCAAGACTGCAAACCATTACTTTTTGTTTTTCCTGATGTGTGAGTAAAACACTGAACTGCTTAAAACCTGGAAAAACATTCTGAACTAAGTATCATGCCATATACAGCGGCGCCCAGGGATCTCACTGCACTTACTATTTTCCCTGGGCGGGGCTCCGTTCTCCCGTTATGTCCTCCGGTATGTTCGGGGACTTGGTTATAGTAGGCAGAGACTTAGGACTCTTGGTTATAGTAGGCGGAGTCTGCCCATGTTCTGCTGGGCGTCTCCTCCTCCAAGGCTGTAGTGCTGGCCAATCGCAGCGCACAGCTCACAACCTGGGAGAAAGAAAACCTCCCAGGCTGTGAGCTCTGTGCTGCGATTGGCCAGCGCTACAGCCTGGGAGGAGGAGACGCCCAGCAGAACAATGGCAGACTCCGCCTACTATAACCAAGAGTCCTAAGTCTCTGCCTACTATAACCAAGTCCCCGAACATACCAGAGGACATAACGGGAGAACGGAGCGCCGCCCAGGGAAAATAGTAAGTGCAGTGAGATCCCTGGGTGCCGCTGTATATGGCATGATACTTAGTTCACAATGTTTTTCCAGGTGAAAGAAGGTCCTCTTTAAGGCTACTTTCAGACTTGCGTTCGTCGGTCCGCTCGTGAGCTCCGTTTGAAGGAGCTCACGAGCGGACCCGAACGCCTCCGTCCAGCCCTGATGCAGTCTGAATGGAGCGGATCCGCTCAGACTGCATCAGTCTGGTGGCGTTCAGCCTCCGCTCCGCTCGCCTCCGCACGGCCAGGCGGACAGCTGAACGCTGCTTGGCCGTGCAGAGGCGAGCGGATCCGTTCAGACTTACAATGTAAGTCAATGGGAACTGGATCCGCTTGAAGATTACACCATATGGCGTCCCCCATTGACTTTACATTGAAAGTCTGAACGGATCCGCTCAGGCTACTTTCACACTTAGAAATTTTTCTAAGTTATTAATGCAGACGGATCCGAACTGAACGGAGCCTCCGTCTGCATTAATATGATCGGATCCGTTCAGAACGGATCCGATCAAGCGCAAGTGTGAAAGTAGCCTAAGTTAAACACTTTGTGGTTGCCTCTGTACTGCGTCTGCTAGCCTGTCTGCCAGAGCAAATACCCACACCCTTTATACACCTTTTGTCACATGGACGTTTTTGCGCCATGCTTCACACTTGGCAGTAGTCAAGGGCATGTCAGGGACCGAGCCTGACACATTTAGTAAAGCCTCATTCACACGTCAGTGTTTCGGTCAGTGATTGAGTCAAAACCAGGATTGGAGCCTCCACAGACATAAGGTATAAAGGAAAGATCTGCACCTGTTCTGTGTTTAGAGCCGCACCTGGTTTTGGCTCAAAATCACTGATGGCAATCACTGACCGAACACTGACATGTGCATGAGGCATAACTTTTACACCTGGAAACAGGAATAAAAGCTGAGTAAAACCTATGACTATTGTTCAGAGAAATTGTGTTTTAAGTTCGGCGTCCAAAGTTTGGGTTATCGAAGAATCCCATTTTGGATTCCGCTACCATTGACCATAATGGGATTCTTAGATAACCTGAACTTTGGACGCTTAAAATACAAATTCGCTCAACACTACCCATGACTAAAGTCACGGGCTGGAGTAGTTCTTACTACAGGTGCAAAGATGGCTGGGGGTGCACCTAATTTATGACAAGGTCAAACTCATTTATAAACTGTACACGAGACACTTTATATAATTTTTGATACATAGCCCCACTCACCACGTCAAGGTGGCCTCTACTCCAAATTGGTGCAGCACCACATGGCGACTACGGCTGCCACAACCCAACAACACGCCTGCTGTGAAGCTTGGGCCCCACCAGCCCACAGGCACCACACAATGGGAACAGACCTCAAAAGCTCAACTTTCCATGTGGTCTCAGAAACCAGACTGAGGGCTGTTTCACACGAGCGAGTCCATTGCGGGAATCGCGCTCCGTGTGTGAGTGTGATCCTCCGCTCTGGACTTGCAGGAGCGCACGGCGTTATCATGATTTATAATGCTATGTGTCTCTTAATGGCCTTTTTTCCACAGAATCATAGCGACATAAAGCGGTCAGTACGATTCTGTAGAAATAAGGTCATGCAGAGACACATAGCATTATAAATCATGATAACGCCGTGCACTCCTGCAAGTCCAGAGCGGAGGATCACACTCACACACGGAGCGTGATTCCCGCAATGGACTCGCTTGTGTGATACAGCCCTGAGACAGAGCAGCAGCAGCTTATTAACCCTTAGGCCCCTTTCACACGAGCGTGACGGATTGGGTCCGGATGCGTTCAGGGTGCGTTCAATGAAACTCGCACTATTTTGAAAGCAAGTTCAGTCAGTTTTGTCTGCGATTGCGTTCAGTTTTTTCCACGCGGGTGCAATGCATTTTTATACGTTTTTCACGCGCGTGATAAAAAACTTAGGCCCCTTTCACACGAGTTTTCCGCGTGGGTGCAATGCGTGACGTGAACGCATAGTACCCGCACTGAATCCGGACCCATTCATTTCAATGGGGCAGTGCACATGAGCATTGTTTTTCACGCATTACGGCCCCATGCACACGGCCGTGTTTCACAGCCGTGTGCGGGCTGCGGAACCGCGGCCTGGATCCCTCCTGAGAGCAGGAGCGCACGGCGTCACTGGTTGCTATGACGCCGTGCGCTCCCTGCTGCCGCCGCAATACAGTAATACACTGGTATGATCTATACCAGTGTATTACTGTACTGTGCCGGCAGCAGGGAGCGCACGGCGTCATAGCAACCAGTGACGCCGTGCGCTCCTGCTCTCAGGAGGGATCCAGGCCGCGGTTCCGCGGCCCACACACGGCTGTGAAACACGGCCGTGTGCATGGGGCCTACTTCTGCGTTGCATGAAAATCGCAGCATGTTCTATGTTCTGCGTTTTTCACGCAGCCCTGGTCCCATAGAAGTGAATGGGGATGTGTGAAAAACGCATTGCATCTGCATCAAAACGCATTGCACCCGCACGGAAAAAAATGAACAGAACGCAATCGCAGACAAAACTGACTGAATTAACGCACCCTGAACGCATCCGGACCTAATCCATCATGCTCGTGTGAAAGAGGCCTTAAGGTTTGCAAACAACATCTCCTAGCAACCATCAGTGAAAAACGCATCGCACCCGCACTTGCTTGCGGATGCAATGCGTTTTACACGCAGCCCTATTCACTTCTATGGGGCCAGGGCTGCGTGAAAAACACAGAATATTGAACATGCTGCGATTTTCACGCAACACAGAACTGATGCGTGAAGTACACAGACCCATTAAAATGAATGGGTCAGGATTCAGTGCGGGTGCTATGCGTTCACGTCACGCATTGCACCCGCGCAGAAAACTCGCTCGTGTGAAAGGGGTTTTAGGCAGCCTCCTGCTAATTAACACAACTAGGTCGAATGGGACCAGAGCTGATACCTTACAAGCACTTGGTCTCAATCTGGGTTCTGAGAGCACATGGAGAGGTGAGCTGTTTACATCTGTTCACATTGTGCAGTGCTGCCTGGTGACTGTTGCTGTTGTGCCTGGGGGGGCAGGGGTGTTGTTGGGCTGCGGGGTCTTTTTACTGGGACTAAAAAGCAGCCCTGGCACACCAATCCCATCAGCCCACATACAACATCAGGGCATCCCCAAAATGCTTAAAAAGGAAACAAAACAATATCCTATGGGTGTCTGCACGCGGTGCTGATTTGTGTGGAGAAAAACTGTGTGAAATCTGCACCAAAACAACCCAACACTACTTATTGCGGTTTTTGTGCGGATTTTCTGTTTACGTTAACAGCCCTATTGAGGCCTACGGGCAAAACCAGTCTACACAGGTACGGAATCGCACAAACAATTGAAATTGGTGAGGGTTAATGGTCAGCTCTAGGGAAGCGATATTCCAGTTCAGGTAAGGGATTTTTGGGTAGATCTAGGACAGGGATCAGCAACCTCCGGCACGCCAGCTGCTGTGAAACTACAACTCCCAGCATGCACACTTACTCTGCTATTCTTGTAACTCCCATAGAAGTGAAAGGAGGATTCTGAGAGTTGTAGTTTCAGAACAGCTGGAGTGTTGGAGGTTGCTGATCCCTGATCTAGGGGGTCTAGAATAGTGGAAAGGATAATGGCCAAATATCAGAATGTCTAAGGCAGAGGAGGGGTCGACCGGCAGAGCCTTGTTGGTCTTGGGAAGGCAAAAAGTTAAAGGGGTTGTCTCATTAGAGAAACTGGTGGCAAATCGCTAGGTCCCACCTCTGGAACCTGCACCTATCTTCAGAACAGGCCCCTGGAAGTGTTCTCTATTCATTTCTATGGGAGTTCCAAAAAGAGCTGAGCGAGCGCACTTGGCTATTTTCTGGACGTCCACCGCTCCATTGCCATTTATGGGACTGCCCGGAGAAAGTCGCGCCCGAGCTGCTCTCCGCTGACTGTCCCATTCTGAAGACAGGTGTGGATCCCACCTATGGAACCTGCACCTATCTGACATTGGTAACGTACCCTAGTGATATGCCACCAATGCCTCAGATGAGACAACCCCTTAAGGGGCAGATACTTAGTGGTCTAGAGCAATGAAGGGGTTAATAAGAAGATCCCTGGTGGTCTCAGCAGTTAATGGGCAGATCCCTGTAGTTCTCTTCTTTAGCGCTCAGCAGGGGGTAGGTTTGTCCTCTCTTTGCACTGATCTTCCTGGCCTGTGTTGGAGGAGAACATGGCTGCAGGACTGCTTAAGTTCATACATATCCCTTCGGTCCTGAGGTGATAGAAAATCTCCCATGAGCCATCAGTGCAGAGCATGCACAGACCTCTTCACTTGCATCCCTTCTCCTGCTGGGAGCTGATAAAGCGAACTACACTGGGGGAGATTTATCAAAACTGATGTATAGTAGAACTGGCTCAGTTCCCCATAGCAACCAATCAGCTTCCTCATTTCATCTTCCAAAGGAGCTCTGAAAAGTGAAAGGAGGAAGCTGATTGGTTGCTATGGGGAACTAAGCCAGTTCTACTATACATCAGTTTTGATAAATCTCCCTTTGCCTGTACCACAAGCTTCAAGGAAAATGAACATCAATTATAGCATCAGAGCAGGCCACACGGTAAGGGCTCATGCACATGACCGCATATTGGGCCAGCGTCCAATCCGCATATTTGCAGATCTCACACAAACCCATTTGTTTTTTATGGCCTGCAAAAAATTTTTGACAGGACACGGATGTCATCCGTTTGCTGTCTGGATCCATGCCGTTCCACCCACTGAGAGAACATGTCCTATTCTTGTCCATTTTGTGGGCAAGAATAGGCATTTCTACAGTATAGCCCGCAGAATGGGTACATGGTCGGTATCCGTATTTTGCAATCAATGGTTTGCAGACCGCAAAACTGCAACGACTGTGTGCATGAGCCCCTATCAGGCAGTGCGGCCGACCGAGAATCTGCCCGGCAAGGCAGACTGCCAATGTGGGTCTACCTGCGGGTGCTGCAGCGGTAGAATTGTGCCAATTTTGAGTAGTAATATCCACCTTGACGAGGTGAGTGGGACTATGCATTCAAAATATATACTAAGGCCTCTTGCACATGACCGTGTGTTCCCCGTGGCCATATGGCGGATCCGCAATACACGGGACACCGGCCGTGTGCATTCCGCATCACGGATGCGGACCCATTCACTTCAATGGGTCCGCAAATCTAAAAATGCGGAACGGAACCATAGAACGGAAGCACTACGGAGTGCTTCTGTGGTGTTCCTTTCCATGCTTCCATTCCGCAAAAAGATAGAACTTGTCCTATCTTTTTGCGGAACGGACGGATCGCGGACCCCATTCAAGTGAATGGTGTCACAATCCACATGCGGCTGGCCCGCGGTCGGTGCCCTTGCATTGCGGACGGCATCTTGTTCTCTGCAGCACGGGCAGCATACGTTCGTATTAAGACCGGTGTTTTAGACTCCAGTCTTAATAAAGCGCTATAGCTGGAGGTGGATCCACCAAAGATAACTTCGGAGGAGGACCAGGCAGTTCTAAATGTAAGACCGCTTCTGAACTGTCTTACATTTAGACCTTTTTCTACATCTGAAACAGGCATAGAAAATGGTAAATGAGGCGGGTGTGCCGGCCCTTCCCCACCCGCTCCACGCCCACAATTTTAGACCTGGGGTGAGCAGGGAAAAGTCGCAGATGGCAACACAGCTAACCATTGAGCCGCCATCTGCGCCTGAAATACGCCGAATATAGGCGTATTTCAGTATAAAAAATGACCCCCTAAGTACCCCGTGTCCACGTTTATAAATGATGCTGAGAAGCAATAGATCGATGCATGACATGTGGGTGTGACAGCCGTGTCTTTTCCGCCACAGTCTCACAGTATTTGGTTTTCTGTGGAATTGCAACACACTGGCCACAGGGGGATAACTTGTGAGGTGACGGTGTACCGAGGAATAATAACAGTGAGTTCTTTACTCACAGTTTTGATGCTCCCTGGGCCGGGCTGCAGTGAAGGGGAGAACAGCACCAGATTCTCCGGGGCACACTCTATTACAGGTGACAGCGGCCAGGTGGTGACTGAGGTGCCCTTGAAGGTGATTGGATTTCTGGGTGCTTGTGCAGCTGGGCCCCTCAATTGGGTAATGTCATAACGCCAGCACCTTGGTGGTGCAAAATGATGAGTGGTTGCAGTATGGTAGTGGAAGAATGAGACAGGGTTCAAATCCAACTAAGAACTTTACTGTAAGCAGGGTCTTGACAGCAATTTATGTCCAGATATAAAAAGTCTCTCATGTTTATGGAGCTTGAATATTATAAATACCTTATAACAGGCTTTATGTTTGGTCCTGTATCAGGCTCAAGTCTTGCTAGAGTATGAGAATGTGAGATTGTGGAACAGCTCTTCCTGTATAATGTTTGTCCAAAATTGTATTGGAACTGTCATTTGGCATTTTGGGCACTAGAGGCCGCTGTTTCCCAACAAAGCTAAAGTGACTGCTGGATTTGAATATGCAAAGGAGCTGATGACTCATGCTTATGACTCATGCAGGCTGTTTTCTGAGAAGAACAGGAAGGAGAGAGTCAGACATCTTGGGAGGATGGTGTGTGCGAGACAAGCCGGTCTCATCATGGCGTTGGAATGTTCTGCAGTGATCAGGGTGATAGTAGTGAGGGACTGTCACCCATTCCGTCCCCAGATCCTATCCTCAGGAGAAGGGATTGTCTCCAGCAGAGCTGATTGGAGCTTTGAAAGAAAAGGACATCTACTCAACAAGGCTGCAGGTGTGCTTACAGGCCTGGAACTATCCTGATGGGAGATATCCTCTGTTACCAGATGGTATCAGATCAGTGAACCTGGGTTTTGTTGTGTTCATCGCACTGTTTTAGTGGTACCTGAAGAATCTGAGACTGAGCTTGTACCTGCCATTAGTGAGATAAGTAGGATCTGTATTCGGCAGGCTGCCTGGGATTGTTTGTGGCACAGTATCGACTTTTCAGGTTCTGCTGTGCACGCCACTGAGTTAGGGTCGGCTAGCCAGACTAGGACAGGACTCAAGGATGGGGAATTATTACCTTGTGTATTCCTACATCGTTATGTTGGTTCTCAATGTTTTGTAAAGTTATATTGGTTACTAAAAGCTGGAGTTTGTGTCGCTTTTCTCGTTTGTGACTTCGCTGTATCCTGGGGAGCCCACCCCGGTACACGGCTTACAACTTGGAGTAGTCGGCAGGATACAGCGACCGTTATGGACAGCGCCAGTGGCACCAGATCAGGACCCAGCTCCGGGTGCACCAGCGCAAGGCCAGCTCTCCCCCAACGCCACGTCTGCCCCAGTAGAATACATACCCGTAGGGGCGCTGCTGCATCATCTGCCAAAGTATGATGGTGAAAACATGATGTTGCAGGACTGGACTGAAAGGTTGTGAAGTGCAGTTAGACGGGTGTAGGGTGCAGGGTGTGAAGTGCATGTTTAACCTGGCCCCCGAGCTGCAGGCAGAGGTTGCGTTGGGAGCTCTAGAGGGTGACATTAGACGGACAGTGATCGTAAGGCCCGAATCCGAGAGGGACACCCTAGAGAAAATATTCTCCCTGCTGGAGGGAGCACTTGGGGGGGGGGGGGGGGCGTGCTAAAGTAGTGCAGCTACAGGAGCAACTTCTTCAACTGATCACAGCGAGAGGGTGAGACCCTGATGCAGTACTCCAATGCCCTACAGGAGACGCTCAATGAAATACAGCAGTGGGCCATGGGAGCCTTCCGGGAGGTGGACCGACTACTAAGAGATCAGCTTATAGTGGGGCTTGCCAACAAGTTCTTACAGGACAAACTGCAAATGACCCGGACAGTGGCCGACATGGCATTCTACAGTGTCTACCTAGCCGCAGTGGAGAGAGAGGAAGAGCACATGCCTGTGATGGCGAGAGTAGTGAGTAGCACCCATGCTATGGGACGTCAGTGTGCATCTGAAGACTCTAATTCCTTAAAGGATGTGGTCCAAGCCCTGCGGACAAAATCGAAAGAACTCCAGCTGGAAGTGTCCCAGATAAAGGCAGGATGACCCCGGCCTCCGGAAATGACCCCAGCACCCCACGCACTCCACCCAGGATAACTCAGGTGCGGGGGCACATCAAAAGAGGACCCCTCTGTTGGGCTTGTCGACAGTACGGCCATATAGCCAGAGAGTGCCCGGAACAGCTGAAGTCCGAGCCGACGTTGCAACTTCCGACCGCCGCAGTAGCTGGGCATACTGTGGCGGTACATCAAAAGCTACGCCCTATGCGTGAGGAACATGACATGTATGCCAGCAGCCCTGTTATGGAAGCCGAGTTGGAATGCCAGAAGGTACGCTGCCTAGTTGATACAGGGTCAGAGTGCACCCTTATGCCCCTGGAGTTCTTCGAAAGGGACTTCCGGCATATGATGGAGCCCGAAGATGGGAGCATCATCAGGCTGACGGCTGACGATAACAGAGAGATCTATGTCTGAGGGATAGTCTGGATGCGGGTCTGACTGGGTAAGACGTCGGCAAGAAGGGGGTCGTGCTGGTGGACCATTCGTCCCGGAAAGGAATAGGCATTACTCTGGGCATGAATGTACTGAGAGACCATCAACTCTATGCCAAGGAAGGGCCGAAGTATTGGCAACGGGCCACCATACACCGGCCTACCCAGAAGGTCTTACAACAGATGGTGAGGAGCTGTAGCCTGCAAAAGAGTAACCTTTCTGGTCGGGCCATTGGAGCCATGAGGGTGCTATGGAGGACTCAGTTGAAGATCCCACCTCGACAAGAGCGAATATTGATGACTCGCCCACTGGTAACCTAGGCCCCCTCGCCATTGTGTAGGATGGATGTGTGCCTGTACGCTGCTGTAATGTTGAGGACTGTGAGTTAACCGTCCCCAGAAACACCCTGCTGGCCAAAGTTTGTGTCTGAAGGGGTATCGCCCCCAGCAAGGTGGAGTCTATTCAGAAGTGGCTCCGGCCAAGTACACTACAAGAGTAACAGGAGTTCGTCGGACTGGCCGGCTACTACAGGAGGTTTATATCCAAATTCGCTCATCTGGTGGGCCCGTTAAATGAGTTGCTAAGAGGCATGGCTGGGGGCCCGAAGAAACGTCCCGTTGACTGGAGGCCCTGGCAACAAGAGGCCTTTGAAGCTGTGAAAGAGGCGCTGACCAGTGCCCCGATCCTGGCTTACGCACAGTTTGATACCCCATTCCTGCTGTATACTGACGGAAGCCTACATGGTCTGGGGCCGCACTATCCCAAGTCCAGGATGGAAGGGAGAGAGTCATCCCTAAGAGAGTCAGAACGCAACCCTGATAACTATAGCTCCTTTAAACTGGAACTACTGGCACTGGTGTGGGCCATGACCGAAAGGTTTGCGGAATATCTGACCTGGTGCACAAAGGGCCAGAAGTTGTTGAGGCAGTGGGACAAGCTGACAATTACCCAGGACCTCCTGTGTCAGACCATATACTTACAGTCAGAGCTGCAGTACCGGCAACAGATTGTCATTAATCATTTTCGTTTAGTAGATAATGCAAAAAACATACTTTTATAATATGCAAATTACCTGTCTACCAGCAAGTAGGGCAAAAAAACCGCCCCCTACTCCTGTTGATTGACAGGGCCAGCAGCAATCTCCTCCTCCGGCTGGCCCTGTCTGCATTTCAAAAATCGCGCACCTGTCTTGATTCGGCGCAGGTGCTCTGAGAGAAGGAGGCTCGCCTCCTCAGCACTGTTTAGTGGGGCGACAGATCACTTCACCAAGTATGCGGTGGCCGTGCCCACCAGAGACCAGACTGCAGAAGTTATCTGTAAACACTTTATACAGGTGTTCGGGTGTCCACGGAGGATACATTCTGACCAGGGAGCATGCTTTCAGGGTACTCTAATGAAAGAACTGTACCAGCTGTATGGGATTGAGCGCTCCTGCACCGCTCCTGTATCACCTACAAGGAAACAGGGCGTGCGAACACTTCACTCGCACCTTGCTTCTGATGCTGTGGACTCTGGAAGACAGTCAAAAAGCTCAGTGGCCCACGTACCTACCCGAATTGATGTGGGCCTATAACAGGGTACACAGTACCACTGGATACTTTCCACATATGCTTATGTTTGGAAGAGCCTGGACAGGAGATTGAAGACCTCCACATGCCCAACCCGATGGATCCCCCAACAAGAAGTACCACCGCTTGGGTGCAGGAACACCGCCGCTGGCTGAGAGCGGTCTACAAGGTTGTGGGGGAGCGCCTGGGACAGGTGGTAAACCCTAACCCAAGACCAGTGCAGAAAGATGGGTATGCACCGGGTGATGGTCAAAGCCAAACTACGGTCTGGGAAGTTGGATGGACAGTGGGAGTCCGTTCCATACATGGTGAAGAGAAGGGTAGACCCTGCTATTCCGGTTTATGAGGTAGAGCCAGTAAGGACAGGGGGACCCTTACAAAATCCATGTTAAACAAACAGTGACACAGCAAGAATACTTTTCCCGCACATTAAAAATGGGTGGCACCTGATTTTCCCGCCAAGCAGGGCGTTTTGCACAAGGATGGCAAAGGAGATTATACAAGAAGGCCTCCAGTGGCCATTTTGGGTTCAAGCGAAAAGTCAATTCAGTCACAGCAAGCAGGGCTAGTGACACAAAAGTCTGTGATTTCATCAGTTTTAACGGTGCAATTTCAACGGTGCACATCCATGGACTTTTTAAGTAGTTTAAACAGCTCTTTAGCCCAATAAAACTGTCAAACAAATGGGTCTCATTCACATAAGGCAGTCCACTATAGCGCACAGTTCCATTACTGTTTTTCGAAATCCTGTTTGTGACGCCAATTTTTATAACACACCGGCCACAGGAGGATAATTTGTGCGGTGACGGTCTACAGAGGAATAATAAACAGTCAGTTCTTTACTCACAGTTTTGATGCCCCCTGGGCCAGGCTGCAGTGAAGGGGAGAACAGCACCAGATTCTCCGGGGCACACTCTATTACAGGGGACACCGTCCAGGTGGTGACTGAGGTGCCCTTGAAGGTGATTGGATTTCTGGGTGCTTGTGCAGCTGGGCCCCTCAATTGGGTAATATCATGACGACAGCACCTTGGTGGTGCAAAATGATGAGTTGTTGCAGTATGGTAGTGGAAGAATGAGACAGGGTTCGAATCCAACTGAGAACTTTACTGTAAGCCGGGTCTTGACAGCAATTTACATCCGGATATAAACAGTCTCTCATGTACAGTATAGACCAAAAGTTTGGACACACCTTCTCATTCAAAGAGTTTTCTTTATTTTCATGACCTATGAAAATTGTAGATTCACACTGAAGGCATCAAAACTATGAATTAACACATGTGGAATTCTATACATAACAAAAAAGTGTGAAACAACTGAAAATGTCATATTCTAGGTTCTTCAAAGTAGCCACCTTTTGCATTGATTACTGCTTTGCACACTCTTGGCATTCTCTTGATGAGCTTCAAGAAGTAGTCATCTGAAATGGTTTTCACTTCACAGCTGTGCCCTGTCAGGTTTAATAAGTGGGATTTCTTGCCTTATAAATGGGGTTGGGACCATCAGTTGCGTTGTAGAGAAGTCAGGTGGATACACAGCTGATAGTCCTACTGAATAGACTGTTAGAATTTGTATTATGGCAAGAAAAAAACAGCTAAGTAAAGAAAAACGAGTGGCCATCATTACTTTAAGAAATGAAGGTCAGTCAGTCCGAAAAATTGAGAAAAACTTTGAAAGTGTCCCCAAGTGCAGTCACAAAAAACCATCAAGCGCTACAAAGAAACTGGCTCACATGCGGACACCCCAGGAAAGGAAGACCAAGAGTCACCTCTGCTGCGGAGGATAAGTTCATCCGAGTCACCAGCCTCAGAAATCGTAGGTTAACAGCAGCTCAGATTAGAGACCAGGTCAATGCCACACAGAGTTCTAGCAGCAGACACATCTCTAGAACAACTGTTAAGAGGAGACTGTGTGAATCAGGCCTTCATGGTAGAATATCTGCTAGGAAACCACTGCTAAGGACAGGCAACAAGCAGAAGAGACTTGTTTGGGCAAAAGAACACAAGGAATGGACATTAGACCAGTGGAAATATGTTCTTTGGTCTGATGAGTCCAAATTTGAGATCTTTAGTTCCAACCACCGTATCTTTGTGCGACGCAGAAAAGGTGAACGGATGGACTCTACATGCCTGGTTCCCACCGTGAAGCGTGGAGGAGAAGGTGTAATGGTGTGGGGGTGCTTTGCTGGTGACACTGTTGGGGATTTATTCAAAATTGAAGGCATACTGAACCAGCATGGCTACCACAGCATCTTGCAGCGGCATGCTATTCCATCCGGTTTGCGTTTAGTTGGACCATCATTTATTTTTCAACAGGACAATGACCCCAAACACACCTCCAGGCTGTGTAAGGGCTATTTGACCATGAAGGAGAGTGATGGGGTGCTGCGCCAGATGACCTGGCCTCCACAGTCACCGGACCTGAACCCAATCGAGATGGTTTGGGGTGAGCTGGACCGCAGAGTGAAGGCAAAAGGGCCAACAAGTGCTAAGCATCTCTGGGAACTCCTTCAAGACTGCTGGAAGATCATTTCAGGTGACTACCTCTTGAAGCTCATCAAGAGAATGCCAAGAGTGTGCAAAGCAGTAATCAAAGCAAAAGGTGGCCACTTTGAAGAACCCAGAATATGATATATTTTCAGTTGTTTCACACTTTTTTGTTATGAATATAATTCCACATGTGTTAATTCATAGTTTTGATGCCTTCAGTGTGAATCTACAATTTTCATAGTCATGAAAATAAAGAAAACTCTTTGAATGAGAAGGTGTGTCCAAACTTTTTGTCTGTACTGTATATGGAACCGGAATACTGTAAATCCCTTATAACAGGCTTCATGTGTGGTCCTGTATCAGGCTAAAGTCTTGTTAGAGTATGAAAGGTATCTTCTCACTGGTACTTAGCTCTTTCCCTTGTTCTAATCTCAGTAACGGTGGTTTAGATCCTTATCTTCTACACCCAAGTGCTACAACAGATGGCCTGTCTGTCTCTGAAGTAAAGGTGAGGCTGCCGGAAGCTAATAAACCTTCATCTTGGTACAAAGGAGCCTAAAGCCTAGTATAATGGCTATTGTCCTTCCTTTGTCTTTTACATAGAAATGATGAAGTCATCTGGCACTCCAGAAGAGTAGACGGTAGAAGAATGTCCTACCTCTGCCTGTTTCTTAGCTTGACAACTGAGACAACGAATTGGCTCCTTTGGGCCGCGAAGCCCAAGAGAGAGCTGAGAGGAGGGGGGTCCTCTCCTTCCCCCTGCTCCTCACTCCAGCTACTCCAACCACACAACCACCCACTAACTAGGCATGAAATGTTGTATATATAGACTATGGTGCTATCTAGTGGTGGAATAAGTGTAGTGCACCTGACAGCTTGTTAACAGAGATTTTACTGCTAAATCACAGAAATATGCAAATAACATAATTATGACAAACTTTGCAGTGCCCACGTACACGAGTGGGCCCACAGAAACACTACGAAGCTCTTTTGGGTCTGTGCTTCCGCACTGCCAAAGATAGGACATGTCTTATCTTTTGCCGTATTTTGCAAATCATGGACCAATTCAAGTCAATCCCGCAATACGGGATTCACATGGCCAGCGCACATGCATTGTGGACCGCTATTAGCAGTCCACAACACGAGCACAGAGCCCTTGCAGTCGTATTATTAAAATTAAGCCACGTACTGTAACAGTGTGTAAAAGCTCCTGTAAATGTGGCAGATGACCTGGATTATGACCTTTGTCTAGATACAGGGTGTAGAAGTAGTAGCAGTCCCATCTTAAAGGGGTTGTTCAGTTGGGTTCGTGTTGAAGACCTAACCTCAGGATACATCATTAATATCAGATTGGTGGGGGTCCAACACCCACCAACACCCCCCCAGCAGTTAATTTTGAGGGGAAAGCAGCGCTCACACAAACACTGCCTCCTCTTCCAACAGCTGATCGGCAGGAAGTCCTAGGAGTCAGACCTCTACCGATCTAATGTTGATGACCTATCCTCAGAATTAGTCCTCAATATGTACCCACAGCACCTTTATTAGACCCAAAGGCTCAGGAAGACACCAGTTTTATAAATGGTACATGTTTGGTGGGGGGATGCTCTTATAGAATTTGTACTGGCGCCTGGGAGCTTTAAGTTAGACCTCTGGGCCTTTTTTGACACAGACTCTATGGGGATCATTTATCATTTCAGATCATTTTCATGGCACTTTTAAGTCTGGTTTTGCATTGTGTGGTTGCACCAAATTTCTGAAATGACACACAGCAATAATATATGTGGAGTGAGTGTAGAAATAGACCGGGGGGTTGCCTGGTGTAGGTTGTCACTTTTGCAAAAGTCCCACATAGTAAATGAGCCATAATCCTGGTCTAATCTTACAAACCGGATTCCCAAAAAGTTGGGACACTATACAAATCGTGAATAAATACTGAATGCAATGATGTGGAGGTGCCCACTTCTAATATTTTATTCAGAATAGAACATAAATCACGGAACAAAAGTTTAAACTGAGAAAATGTACCATTTTAAGGGAAAAATATGTTGAATCAGAATTTCATGGTGTCAACAAATCCCCAAAAAGTTGGGACAAGGCCATTTTCACCACTGTGTGGCATCTCCCCTTCTTCTTACAACACTCAACAGACGTCTGGGGACCGAGGAGACCAGTTTCTCAAGTTTAGAAATAGGAATGCTCTCCCATTCTTGTCTAATACAGGCCTCTAACTGTTCAATCGTCTTGTGCCTTCTTTGTTGCACCTTTCTCTTTATGATGCGCCAAATGTTCTCTATAGGTGAAAGATCTGGACTGCAGACTGGCCATTTCAGTCCCCGGATCCTTCTCCTACGCAGCCATGATGTTGTGATTGATGCAGAATGTGGTCTGGCATTATCTTGTTGAAAAATGCAGGGTCTTCCCTGAAAGAGATGACGTCTGGATGGGAGCAGATGTTGTTCTAGAACCTGAATATATTTTTCTGCATTGATGGTGCCTTTCCAGACATGCAAGCTGCCCATGCCACACGCACTCATGCAACCCCATACCATCAGAGATGCAGGCTTCTGAACTGAGCATTGATAACAACTTGGGTTGTCCTTGTCCTCTTTGGTCCGGATGACATGGCGTCCCAGATTTCCAAAAAGAACTTCGAATCGTGACTCGTCTGACCACAGAACAGTCTTCCATTTTGCCACACTCCATTTTAAATGATCCCTGGCCAGTGAAAACGCCTGAGCTTGTGGATCTTGCTTAGAAATGGCTTCTTCTTTGCACTGTAGAGTTTCAGCTGGCAACGGCGGATGGCACGGTGGACTTGTGTTCACTGACAATGGTTTCTGGAAGTATTCCTGAGCCCATTCTGTGATTTCCTTTACAGTAGCATTCCTGTTTGTGGTGCAGTGTCGTTTAAGGGCCCGGAGATCACGGGCATCCAGTATGGTTTTACGGCCTTGACCCTTACGCACAGAGATTGTTCCAGATTCTCTGAATCTTCGGATGATGTTATGCACAGTTGATGATGATAGATGCAAAGTCTTTGCAATTCTTCGCTGGGTAACACCTTTCTGATATTGCTCCACTATCTTTCTGCGCAACATTGTGGGAATTGGTGATCCTCTACCCATCTTGGCTTCTGAGAGACACTGCCACTCTGAGAAGCTCTTTTTATACCCAATCATGTTGCCAATTGACCTAATTAGTGTTAATTGGTCTTCCAGCTCTTCGTTATGCTCAAATTTACTTTTTCCAGCCTCTTATTGCTACTTGTCCCAACTTTTTGGGGATTTGTTGACACCGTGAAAATTTGAATCAACGTATTTTTCCTTTAAAATGATACATTTACTCGGATTAAACGTTTGATCTGTCATCTACGTTCTATTACAAATAAAATATTGACATTTGCCATCTCCACATCATTGCATTCAGTTTTTATTCACAATTTGTTTAGTGTCCCAACTTTTTGGGAATCCGGTTTGTACTTTTAGCTCTTAAACATAGACTACTTTTAAAAGTGGTGAGGAACACGAAATGTGCGAGGGTTGCCATGACTTGCAACTTTTACGCCACAAAAATGACATTTGATTTGATAATGGTCTCCCTATATCTATACCCATGAAATGCTTGATTTAATGGAATGCTGCCTGTGTACAGGTGACATCTCATGACAGAGCAGTCATCCCCTAGAGGAGTGATAAGACAAATAGATACTTGTACTGAGGAGAAGAAACTCAAGAACAGCTCATTCACTGCTCCCCCTCTCGCTGCTCAGGAAGAAAGATGGAGACTGCAATGAGGAGCCTTCTGTCAGATAGCAGCAGATACGTCGAGTCCTTCCGCCTATTCCTTAAGAATTCCACCGATCACCAGTGCATGCAGCAGTTTATAGAGACCAGGCTGCCAGGCATCGTCTCCAGGTAAGTCGCCCTCACTTTATAGACAGGCAAGTCCCATTATTCTTGCGGCGACCAGACACCCTAGGGGTGATGTGCCTGATCGTACTAGTGATAAGGTGCCGAGGATAGTAGTACTCACGGTTAAGTTGTCCCTTGGGGCCAGCGTGCAGTGGATGGGAAGCACAAAATCTTCCGGGGCACTCTCGGTTGCAGGGAACGCCAGCCAGATGGAAGTTGAGGTGCCCTTGATGGTGGTGGTGTTTAGGGTGCTTTTGGTGTCTGGGCACCTGGTTTGTGACACCAGCACCGTTAGGTGCAAATATTGGTGGTAGTAGTAATGGTGATATAGAATAAGAAGACTAGAGCTTTTAACAAACTCCCAGTACTTTACTTTTCAATGTATGCAAAAGTCAATTACATCAATTCAGCTTTTACAGTGTTTCACATTAGTTCCCAGAAGTTGCATAAGGAATTTTCCTCTATGACAGACTCTCTCTCTCACTCTCACTCTCTCTCTCTCTTCTCCAGGTTGGAGGGTAATTCTGTTTTTACTGTAATGTATAATCCTATACTTCACAGTATCCTTTTCTAGGAATACTATATTCAGACAAATGGCTTTTTTGTCTTTAACTATGGTGGGTAGCTGGTAGCTGATAATTTCTCCAACTGATGCAAAGGAGTCTGGAGGAGTCTGATAAACAGTTACCTTCCTTTGTCGATATTCTTCTCCGAGTTGCCTGGAGATACTGGAGATATTCCTTTCTATGGGCTGTTACATCAAACTAAGCATGGAGTTTTTATAACTCTGCAAAATGGCAGCTGAGGTTCAGCTTGTCCTCAGACATCACACACTAACCTTCTTCTTCCAGCACTGTGCACTGAGTGTAGGGTGGAGTTAACACTGGGAGGCTTGTTAGAACCTACCCCTCCCTATGCAACTTTATGAGAACACATTTACAAGGACACAGTTTCAGGACACTGCATTCTGACCACCAGATAATATCTAGAGTAACCACTATATGCAGCACAGACAGCAGCTAGACGGGGTGGGGGTGACTCCATAAGGTTCTGGTAGGTTGTCACAAGTATCTGGAGCCATGCTCACTGCAGAGCATCCCACAGCTGCTGGAGGGGACGTGGGGGGGATCGACCATCCAGGTGGCCCCACAGATGCTTAGTTGGGTTCAAGTCTGGAAAGGGGGCTAGGGAAGTACTTGGAAGTCTTGGTCATTTGGACATTTCTCGCCGTGAGATTTGTCGCCTTGTCTTGCTGGAAGATCCTATCCACCCCAGGGATAACAATGAGCATGTATGGGCATACGTGATCTGCTAGGATGGATTCTTACCCAAATTAGTTGAGAGTGCCTTCCACATGTATAACTGGCCCAGAAAATGCCAGAAAAACCTTCACCCCAAACCATGAAGCTGCCCCCACCAGCTTGTGCTCTTCCAGTAATGGGTGCAGAGTATTTGTTCTCTAAAATTTCTCTCCTGACACTCCAACGTCCCTCTGTTCCATGAAGCAGAAAACGTGACTCATCGGAGAAGACAACCCTTTACCAATCAGTGGAGGTCCAATTCTGATATTGCCATGAAAAATGAAGTCATTAATGTTGAGGCAGCTTCGTTATTAGAGGAGCAGTGACCGTCCGTCTGCTCTGAATCCCCATACCCAGTAGGGTTCACTGAACTGTTGTGTTAGACACACGCCTGGTGGCCCCTGGTCATTTTGGTGGTGAGCTACTCCACTGTAGCACTGTAGCGTGTCAGTCCCACGTCTCCATTGTTCAGTCCAGGGCTTGTTTACTTACTTCCTGTCACGGGCATCGTCACCCGATCCTCTTCAGCCAACCACTGAGTTCAACGACGATGTGTCTTTTGTGGACAGGGGTTGGCTGAAGAGGATCAGGTGACCAAGACCATGCCAGGGAGGAAGTAAACAAGCCTGGCACCATAAGATGGAGGTGAAGGAGCAAGTGCGGAGGACCAGAGTGGCGTGGGGCAGGTAAGGATGATCCTTTCAGTAGACGAGGTAGGCTGCACACACCTGTTTATTTATTTACAAATTATGTATTCCCCAATAACCAATATAAACCTTTTCTTTATTGTTGACCTTTACCGAAAATAAGTATGAACAGGTTAGACCATAGTGAATGGGACTGAGATGCAATACAAGACACAGCCACTACTAAAAGTATGGTGCTGTGTCTGGTACAATACGAGGGGGACGTAGTGCTTGCTGAATCAACTTCATCAGACTTTTATCCCACAGATTTTAAATGGAAGGCCTATCCTAACACTAGATCTTTAGTTTTTCTAGTCCAGAATAACACAAGTTGTGCCTCTAGGTATATCTGGATTGTGTATATAAACCAGTATCTGTTTTCCAGTATAGGGGATGGAAAGACGACCATCAATGTCCTTGGAGTAGGAAGTGGATCAGGTAAGAGCAATGTCAGGGCCATAGAGTCATTGTAAAGTCTGTATGGGGCAGAAATCAGAAGACAACATGTAGTAGTGAATATAATGGTCAATGGACAAATGCAGTTACATGGGTTACCAGAAACTGCTGCAAGTGAAAATATTGGCACGCCTAAGTGCTAAAATCCTTTTACAAGAAAATCGGAACATAACTTGCACTGCCTAAACCTCAAAAACCCAGAGGATACACTCTGTGCCTGGACCAACTGTAAACAGCATCTACAAACCGGATTCCCAAAAAGTTGGGACACTAAACAAATTGTGAATAAAAACTGAATGCAATGATGTGGAGATGGCAAATGTCAATATTTTATTTGTAATAGAACGTAGATGACAGATCAAACGTTTAATCCGAGTAAATGTATCATTTTAAAGGAAAAATACGTTGATTACAATTTTCACGGTGTCAACAAATCCCCAAAAAATTGGGACAAGTAGCAATAAGAGGCTGTAAAAAGTAAATTTGAGCATAACGAAGAGCTGGAAGACCAATTAACACTAATTAGGTCAATTGGCAACATGATTGGGTATAAAAAGAGCTTCTCAGAGTGGCAGTGTCTCTCAGAAGCCAAGATGGGTAGAGGATCACCAATTCCCACAATGTTGCGCAGAAAGATAGTGGAGCAATATCAGAAAGGTGTTACCCAGTGAAAAATTGCAAAGACTTTGCATCTATCATCATCAACTGTGCATAACATCATCCGAAGATTCAGAGAACCTGGAACAATCTCTGTGCGTAAGGGTCAAGGCCGTAAAACCATACTGGATGCCCGTGATCTCCGGGCCCTTAAACAACACTGCACCACAAACAGGAATGCTACTGTAAAGGAAATCGCAGAATGGGCTCAGGAATACTTCCAGAAACCATTGTCAGTGAACACAATCCACCGTGCCATCCGCCGTTGCCAGCTGAAACTCTACAGTGCAAAGAAGAAGCCATTTCTAAGTAAGATCCACAAGCTCAGGCGTTTTCACTGGGGCAGGGATCATTTAAAATAGAGTGGGGCAAAATGGAAGAGTATTCTGTGGTCAGACAAGTCACGATTGGAAGTTCTTTTTGGAAATCTGGGACGCCATGTCATCCGGACCAAAGAGGACAAGGACAACCCAAGTTGTTATCAACGCTCAGTTCAGAAGCCTGCATCTCTGATGGTATGGGGTGGCATGAGTGCGTGTGGCATGGGCAGCTTGCATGTCTGGAAAGGCACCATCAATGCAGAAAAATATATTCAGGTTCTAGAACAACATATGCTCCCATCCAGACGTCATCTCTTTCAGGGAAGACCCTGCATTTTTCAACAAGATAATGCCAGACCACATTCTGCATCAATGACAACATCATGGCTGCGTAGGAGAAGGATCCGGGTAC
Organism: Bufo gargarizans; assembly: GCF_014858855.1. Classification (NCBI taxonomy): domain Eukaryota; kingdom Metazoa; phylum Chordata; class Amphibia; order Anura; family Bufonidae; genus Bufo; species Bufo gargarizans. Next base: position 24,406,465 of record NC_058087.1, on the reverse strand, counting down.
TGAAATGGCCAGTCTGCAGTCCAGATCTTCCACCTATAGAGAACAATTGGCGCATCATAAAGAGGAAGGTGCAACAAAGAAGGCCCAAGACGATTGAACAGTTAGAGGCCTGTATTAGACAAGAATGGGAGAGCATTCCTATTTCTAAACTTGAGAAACTGGTCTCCTCGGTCCCCAGACGTCTGTTGAGTGTTGTAAGAAGAAGGGGAGATGCCACACAGTGGTGAAAATGGACTTGTCCCAACTTTTTGGGGATTTGTTGACACCATGAAATTCTGATTCAACATATTTTTCCCTTAAAATTGTACATTTTCTCAGTTTAAACTTTTGTTCCGTGGTTTATGTTCTATTCTGAATAAAATATTAGAAGTTGGCACCTCCACATCATTGCATTCAGTGTTTATTCACGATTTGTATAGTGTCCCAACTTTTTTGGAATCCGGTTTGCATATTGACAAAACTATATCGGTAATTGGTCAGACTGTACCCATCAGAAGTTAATCTGACTGATCGGTAGGGTGTTGTCACCACCACTAAGGATAGTCCAGAGGGGCCAAAAATTCTCCAACACATTTCAAAGGTACACCTCCCTTCATCAGGCGTCTTGTCCCAGCCCGGTTTAATTTTTGGCCCCGAGCTTGCCACTAAGTGGGACTATTTGAAGAACGGATTATTACATCAGGTGCAAGGAGGGGCAGGAGCAGACATCATGAAGAGGATACCGCTGATCCATCTCTTTCTGCTGGATTCCCACAGCCTGACCACCAACCGATATGGTTTTGTCAATATAAGCGATGTTTGTAGCTGGAGTAGACATGCAGTGATTGGAATAGGTGCCTTGCAATAATTTAATTTACCTGCAGAGGCTCTTTTTTATTTTTTTATTTGTAAGAAGATATTACACGATAGACTTTAATGGTTTCTTAGAAACACTTTCTTGTAAATTCCATATTTAGGTGAAATAGACCTAAAAATCTTGTCCAAAATACAAGCTCGATATCCTGGAATCCCCATCCATAGTGATATTGTTGAGCCAAGCCCAGAGCAGATCCTCAGCTACAAGGGTAAGTGTGTCCTTATTCTCTGTACTTTGCCCTCATTTGGTGCCTGTCAAGGAGTCACTCTAGTACCCCAAACAAGTGGAGAGGAAGCACACTGCTGAGCTCCTGCTCCTAAGATTCTCCAAACTGAATAATAGCTAAACACAGCCTCAAGTATATCATTGAGAAGACAGACAACAGACTGAACAGTTACAACCAGTATTAAAGACAGAGGTTAGGTGAGGGACTACAGCTAAGACACCCATTATCTAGAATACTACTAGGCCAGTAATACATAGTGTTAAACTTTAGCCAATCACTCTGCCTCCATCATCCTTACTGGCGCAAGAGAGAAGATTGCACTTAAAATCAGGTGCTATTGAATGTATTTGAAGTTCTACATTGCACTTAGTAAATTTTAATTCTGTCCTCATTCTTCACCATTACAATTCCACTAAACCAATCCTAAGGAAGCAATAGCTTGAGGGAGTACACCGTGACACAACACATCATTAGGGCTACTACCACTCCCATTCTCTGCACCAACTCTTCTGGGGCTCGCCGAATCACTTTTCTGTGGACATTGGACACAACAAAACCTTCTCTGGCTGTTTTATGGCAGTAATCTGATTCTGCTCCATGTGTTGCAGAGCGCGTGGCCAAGACCCCGGGACTTGAAAATGTTCATTTTAACTGGATCAACAAAACATCTTTTGAGTTTGAGGTTCAAGTTAAGGAAGAGACGTCAGAAAGAAAGTATGATTTCATCCATATGATACATGTAAGTGTACTGTAGAGATCGCGTATTCTGCGCTGATGAGAGCCAATGATGCAAAAGCCAGGATGATTTGTATGATTATACTCGCTTGTTTCTCAAGGTTTATACAGCACCTACATATTGTGCAGCGCTGTGCACAGTGGGCGATCACCACATCAGTTCCTATATCCCTGGACATGACTTGTGCACATGTGCCAGATCACTCCATTTTAAGGAACCAGTACATGCTAATTGCACCTGACCAGCCAATGCCTTAGTGCTCTAGGTTTCCCTCGTCATGCCTTTCCTGAGCAATAATGAACTTTAGGCATGTGCAAAATGCCGCCCCCCAGGGTTGATCATGTACCAGGTTTTTAGAAATGCTGATGTGGCCTTATTAGTTGTTTTGTCATGGTTCTCCTACCTGGATACCATTGCCCCCCATGGTTAGGCTCTGCAGCAATAAAGGGGAGAGTAATAGTTGGTGGAGTAAGAGTCCAAACCTGGTAAAAATTCAACAGCTTTTGGCCTCATGCACACGACCGTTGTGTGCATCCGTGGCCGTTGTGCCGTTTTCCGTTTTTTTTCGCGGACCCATTGACTTTCAATGGGTCCGTGGAAAAATCGGAAAATGCACCGTTTTGCAGCCGAGGCCGTGATCCGTGTATCCTGTCCGTCAAAAAAATATGACCTGTCCTATTTTTTTGACGGACAACGGTTCACGGACCCATTCAAGTCAATGGGTCCGTGAAAGAACACGGATGCACACAAGATTGGCATCCGTGTCCGTGATCCGTGGCCGTAGGTTGCTTTCATACAGACGGATCCGAAGATCCGTCTGCATAAAAGCTTTTTCTGATCTAAGTTTTCACTTTGTGAAAACTCATTTCCGACAGTATATTCTAACACAGAAGCGTTCCCATGGTGATGGGGACGCTTCTAGTTAGAATACACTGCAAACTTTGTACAAGACTGCCCCCTGCTGCCTGGCAGCACCCGATCTCTTACAGGGGGATATGATAGCACAATTAACCCCTTCAGGTGCGGCACCTAAAGGGGTTAATTGTACTATCATATTCCCCTGTAAGAGATCAGGGCTGCCAGGCAGCAGGGGGCAGACCCCCCCCCACTCCCCAGTTTGAATATCGTTGGTGGCACAGTGTGCGCCCACCATCCCCCCCCCCTTCCTCCCTCTATAGTTAAAAATCGTTGGTGGCACAGTGTGCACCCACCATCGGCCCCCCTCTCTCTATAGTAGTAACAACCATTGGTGGCAGTGTGCGGCCTCCCATTCCCCCCCCCCACCACAGTAGAAGATTCATACTTACCTGCTTGCTGCTGCGATGTCTGTGACCGGCCGGGAGCTCCTCCTACTGGTAAGTGACAGTTCTTTAGCAATGCGCCGCACAGACCTTTCACTTACCAGTAGGTGGAGCTCCCGGCCGGTCACAGACATCGCAGCAGCAAGCAGGTAAGTATGAATCTTCTACAATTGTACTATTGCTAAGTAACCATGGCAACCAGGGATGCAGTAGCTTCCTGGTTGCCATGGTTACCGATCGGAGCCCCAGCGATTAAACTGGGACTCTGATCGGAACTCCGCTGCCACCAATGATGGGGGGGGGGGGGAATGGGAGGCCGCACACTGCCACCAATGGTTGTTACTACTATAGGGAGAGGGGGGGCCGATGGTGGGCGCACACTGTGCCACCAATGATTTTTAACTATACAGGGAGGAAGGGGGGGGCGATGGTGGGCGCACACTGTGCCACCAACGATTTTTAACTATAGAGGGAGGAAGGGGGGGGTCGATGGTGGGCGCACACTGTGCCACCAACGATATTCAAACTGGGGAGGGGGGGGGGAGTCTGCCCCCTGCTGCCTGGCAGACCTGATCTCTGGGGGATATGATAGTACAATTAACCCTTTCAGGTGCGGCACCTGAGGAGTTAATTGTGCTGATCACTGCCCTAAGATCGGGTGCTGCCAGGCAGCAGGGGGCAGACATGTACACAGTTTTTCAGTGTATTCTAACCTGAAGCGTCCCCATCACCATGGGAACGCCTCTGTGTTAGAATATACTGTCGGAAATGAGTTTCACGATGTAGCTCATATCCGACAGTATATTCTAACATAGAGGAGTTCCCATGGTGATGGGGACGCTTCAAGTTATGTTCGGGTGTCCGCCTGGCCGTGCGGAGGCAAGCGGATCCGTCTAGACTTATAATGTAAGTCAATGGGGACGGATCCGTTTGAAGATGACACACTGTGGCTCAATTTTCAAACGGATCCGTCCCCCATTGACTTTCAATGTAAAGTCTGGACGGATCCGTCTGAGGCTATTTTCACACTTTAGAAATGTTTTAACAATATAATGCAGACGGATCCGCTCTGAACGGAGCCACCGTCTGCATTATGAACACAAGTGTGAAAGTAAAGGGACTCCTGACTTTACATTGAAAGTCAATGAGGACGGATCCGTTTGCAATTGCACCATATTGTGTCAACGTCAAACGGATCCGTCCCCATTGACTTGCATTGTAATTCAGGACGGATCCGTTTGGCTCCGCACGGCTAGGCGGACGCCAAAACGACTTTTTTTTTCATGTCCGTGGATCCTCCAAAAATCAAGGAAGACCCACGGACGAAAAAACGGTCACGGATCACGGACCCACGGACCCTGTTTTTGCGGGCCGTGAAAAAAAACTGTCGTGTGCATGAGGCCTTACTTGAATAAACTTGCATCCAGACAACATTTGGTCTTTCTCTTGGTTTCAGCAGGTTTTGAGGTAAACTGTCAGGCAAACTTAGATACCTTACTTTCTCTTTCTCTGCTGTGCTAGACTGGCTTTGTTCTGGTAGCTGGACTCTGACAGTTCTTATACCTTTTGAGGGGGGTACCTTTTGGCTATTGACCCCCTCGTAATGCTCTGTATCTGTAAGGGGTCATGGAGCTGTTTCCCTTCGGAGACTCCTGATGCAGGAGGGGGGCATTCCTCTCACTGGCCCATGACTTGACTCGCCTGGTTCCAACTTTTGACTCAACTAACTGTAGCTTCCTGCAACCCCTCCCTTGGTAGGAAGCAGGACTAGCAGGACTATCTAAAGATCTCTTTGCCAGATACACTGCCACCTGCTGGTGAACCAGGCACATTACATGATTACATGTAATAACAATACATAAGTTACATAGCAATATTATTAATGCACAATATAGGAGGACTGGGAATAAATACACAGATGACATTATTGGTTAGCCATTCGGGACAGTATCATGGTGTAGGAATGGTAGTGTTCAATGTGGAAAAGTTTTTTCTTATTTTATTTTTTTCTCTCCTGACATGTTAGTTTTAGTAACTACTCACATGCAATAACAATTCTGGAACATCTATTCTTATGACTCTATGTTGTGCGATTCTTTTATTATTCCTGCTAGAATTTTTGAATTGCTATCAGTTTGAAATGATGGTCCAGATGGGTGTTACCAGTTGGTGGTGTTTCCCAGTACAGTCTGAAACTATCTGTCACACTGGACAGGATACAAGATACACAGAGTACAACAAAACAAATGTCTAGGCAAGAAGCTGGGGATAAAGTTCACCTCCTGACAAATCCCTACCAGCTCTCCCTAGACTTCTATGCCCACATTTAGACCCTGAAGGTGGGAATGAACGCGTCCTCGTGCCTAGGCTGAAGATTCCCTAAAATCCCTAAGATGGTGAAAGGGGGAAAGAGGCAGCCTGCTCCCTCGGAACCTGGAGGGGGCAGGCGTCTCTCTAACAGCCTATGAAGAGAAGTGCGCTACACCTTAAGTGGAGCGTGTGGACTGCTGGGGGCGCACGAGACAACCAAACAAGGACCGTGTTTTAATTTCGGCAGTATTCCATTTATTCGTAAGACAACGCGTTTCGGGGTAAAGTCCCCTTTATCTAGTCTGAGCCGGGAAGGTTAGGAGAGTGTCATGGCTCATCTGAAGAGGCACGTGTAGGAGCGTCCTACACGCGCCTCTTCAGATGAGCCGTGACACTCTCCTAACCTTCCCGGCTCAGACTTGATAAAGGGGACTTTACCCCGAAACGTGTTGTCTTACGAATAAATGGAATACTGCCGAAATTAAAACACGGTCCTTGTTTGGTTGTCTCGTGCGCCCCCAGCAGTCCACACGCTCCACTTAAGGTGTAGCGCACTTCTCTTCATTTCCATTACCGTAGTGGCAGGGTGGCCCCTGCCCAAGGTGTTAGGACGGATCTTGGCTGCACCAACCATCCCTTATCTATACTCGATCTCCATTGCAGTTGCATCCAATTGATGCAACCGCAGTAGGTGAGCAAACCATTTCTTTCATTAGAAATTTGTTGGTTTGAATTTACTTACCCTATGAGCGCCTTCTCTATCCCATTGGCCATCATTTGCTCTAACAGCCTAGACAGACAATCACAAGAAAACAAAATCAACTTATCTTGTACTGAGTAGGAACAGCAATCCTTCCCTCCTTCCTTCCTCTGAACAAGACAGAAGCTATAACCCGCACAGGACACTGGGAGTGGGCGTAATTTAAACTCATACCAATGACCCCACCCAGTGCACCTGAAGGGAGGTGGATATAGTTCAACTCCAAAACAATAACAAAAGGCTACACATGTGCTGCTAACCTAGCAGACCTCCACACATGACCTGAGCAGGGCATGACACTATCCAATTAGTTATGCCAGTGTCTGACTGTGCAGGGACACCCACCCCCAACTGGTAACACCCAGCTGGACATTCATTGCAAACTGCTTTCAATTCATAACTTCTAGCAGGAATAATAAAGGAACGACACACCACAGAGTCATAAGAATAGATGCTCCAGAATTGTTAGTGCATGGGGAATGCAAGTAGTTACTAAAAACAGAAATGTCAGGAGAAGTGACAGCTCCGTTTTGAAACCTCATGCCCACCTACATACTTGAGGTGCATTTATTTCAACAGGGCCATGCATACACAACAGTAGCAAAATATAATACACAAAAGAAGATAACTGCATCTACATGAAGAGTATACAAGTGGAAATATGTCCTCGGCATAGATGTCTATTGTTCTTTATGCTTCCAGATGCTGTACTACGTAGAAGATGTGCCAGCAACACTGACCTTCTTCAGGAGCCTATTGGCACCAAATGGAAAACTCCTTATAATACTTGTATCTGGTAAGAGATTAAAGAGGACCTCTCCCCGCTCCTGACATGCCTGTATTAATAGCTTCATGCATTCCCCATGCAATAACAGTTCTGAAACATCTATTCTTATGGCTCTCTGTTGTGCCATTCCTTTATTATTCCTGCTAGAAGTTATAAATGAATTGCTAGCAGTCTGCAGTAAGGGTACAGAGGAGTGGTAACCAGTTGGGGGGGGGGGGGGGGGGGGGGGGGGGGTGTTTAGACGGTCACTAAAACGCAGCTTGCAGCGTTTAGGTGACCGTCTGACGATGCAGAGCCAAATGGATCCGTCCTGACTTACAATGTAAGTCAATGGGGACGGATCTGTTTTTCACTGACACAATATGGTGCAATTGAAAACTGATCCATCACCCATTGACTTTTAATGTAAGTCAAGACGAATCCGTTTTGACTTAGACAATTTTTTTATGCATAATGCAAACTGATCCGTTATGAACGGATACAAGCGTTTGCATTATCGGTGCGGATCCGTCTGTGCAGAAACAAGATGGATCCGCACCAAACACGAGTGTGAAAGTAGCCTAAAACATGCATGTCAGGAGCGGGGAGAGGTCCTCTTTAAAACGTAACATTTTACTCCCCACCATCCAGAGGCGCCTCCAAGCATCTGCATTAGTGGAACAGCCGAAAGAGCAAAATGTGATGTAAAGAGCCTATTGGCAGATTATTTAGGTCTTGTCTCTGTATAAGGTCCCATATGATCTGGTAATATTGAAGACGGATCATTTGGGCACGACTCCCGGGCTTCATTACTGGACAGCCAGACTTGAGATAGCTAGTTCAAAACAGGAGGATGATCCACAGATATTGGTACAGAAAGGAGTGACTGCCATGTGACAGCCGATTCATTCCTAAAGATCTGAAGACGGGACTGTCAAGTGATGGCCACTTAGAGCTTCTATTTAAGCAGATCCTACTGATCGGGCCTGGTTTTATATCACTTCATTTTCTATAAGTTATGTCCCTTCCTGAAGTTCCATCCAACTTTTCTTTCTTCCCATCAGGAAATAGCGGATCTTCTATTATATGGAAGAAGTACGGACCACGTTTGCCCCGAAACGACCAGTGCCTCTCAGCGGACGACATTGCAGACGTGCTGAGATCAGAGGGCACAAAGTATCAGAGCTATGAGCTGCCAGCTTACATTAACATCACGGAATGCTTCATCGATGGGAACAGGAACGGCGACTTGATGTTGGATTTTCTCACAGAGACTTATGATTTTAACAAAAATGCCTCTCCCGAGCTGAGAGAGGAAATATTTCAAGAGCTCCAGCGCCCAAAGTACAGCTCTGTTAAAGAGGGAAAGATAATTTTAAATAATAATCTTAGCGCTATAGTGGTGGGGAGTGGATAGATATGAGGAACAATGGGCGCGTCCATGCAACTGGTCTCAGTGATTACAAAATTTTTCTAAATATTGAATTTTTTTTACTGTTTTTAGATGCGATGTTTAAAAAGATTGGGGGGGTCATCCTTTTTGCTATTATGGGGACTGTTAATGTAGTAGAATTCAGGAACAAGGTGGGAAGGCTTGGGGGTTCTCTACGCCTCTCCATAGTCTATGCTTTTTCCTCATATTTAGTTTTTTTGGGTCAAGGGCAAAACCTACAATCTCTCCCTCCATAATTTACTCAATGCCCCTTCCGTAAGTCTCATACACATCCAATGCAGAGCGCCATATACAAGCATAACCAGCCCTCTGTTTAAATATATGGGGCACTAGACACACAGAATCGGCAACAGGACTCTTTTCAATAGGTAAGAGTCACAAAGATGGGTCCAACACCTAGTTTTGTGCATGTGTCCTACTAAAGGATTATCCCGTTGTATTAATCTTTTTTGTTTAGGACACCCAGTGGCTTAAAAATAAAGGCCATACTGATTTCACCATGCTCCAGTCCCTGCTGCTCTTCAATTCCTAGTCCCAGTTTAATGCACCAGAAATACCTGGAAAAGCCAATCACGGCCTAAGGTGGTCCACCACAAGTGATCGGAAAAGTCGATTCGGGACCAGGAATTGAAGAGCCTTCTGATCTGTAAAATGGCAGGCAACATTTTGAGCTGTTCATGTTGGTTGAATCTCAAAAGTTTTGCATTTGCTGGCAACCAAAGTTTTTTAAGGAAATTCTTAATGAATTTCAGTAGTGTAGAATCAATTTGCTCATCTCTACCCAGCAACCGTCCTGAGTGCTGTGCAGCGGCGCCTCTACATGCTCAATGTCCGATTGGCAGCTGCCCCGTCTGCCATGCAGCAGCGCCTTTCCATGCCACATGTTTTGGCTGGACAATCCCTTTAAGAAAAACAACATTCCTAATGAATGTCTTGTACAAGTCAAGGAACCAACCTTACCTAAGACGAAGACAATACAACCAGCCCCTTGAGAACTGAGACCCAGGTGCTGCTGACCTTAAGAATCACAATGCTAATAATATGAGCTCTGGTAAGGCTGTCCTGTTTTCCATAGTTCTGATTTTTAAATATTGCACCATCTTGTTAATGAGTCACTTGGTTATGCCGGTTGTGCTAAAAGGAATAACAGCGATATTGAGTAGAGTCTCTTGGTCACGCTGCCATGTCAAGTGCTCCTGCAAAGGATGGTGCCTCGCTCCTCGCCACTCGTCTTGTTAATTCTTGTAAGGGCTTTTATTTTAGGTTTGCGATTCTGCTTTGATTAATGTATAATGTTTAATAAATGTGATTAAGTAGAACAATAAACCTGGCTCTATACCTTTTTTTTCACTTATTAAAACTTTTTGTAAAGTTTTAACTTTTTAAAGATTGCTTCCAGCTGTCCCTCCTGCTTTTGACATTGGATGAAACTTGAATAGATGGATATGCCAGTGCTTCAATCAGCCTGAAAAATTGAGTTTGACTCTCTGATGTCTCCTCTGATTTCTCAATTTTTTTTATTATAAACAGTAGAAAAATTGCGACAGGTTTTTGGAGAAAAAACAGGCTTAATTTGGAAAAATATACAGAACACTGCTATTGACACACTAAAATATGCTTTTTGCAAGCTTTACCCTTTCGTTAGCCATAGAACATGGGACTCGCCATAGAGCCTACAGGGAAATTTCCCAGTGGGCGATGTACAGCGACCCACCCAAGCACTCCTCTTGGCCGCAATCCGGGTACATAAAGATCTGATGATCTCAGCATTGATTAATGTAGAAGCATCAGTCATTTATGTTCCACAGGTGCCCTCCTGTATTCAACTTTCTCAGGATGATGCTACAATTTCATACTTTAGCATGGGCGGGAGTATGTTGTGCTGCACTGTGGTATCTGGTACTGCTGGGGCAGTATTTTGTTCAGCACTATGGTATTGCTAGCCCTGCCTACTTCTGTTGTCCCACCTTCTGTCAATGTGGACCAACCTCCAACATGGGGCCACTTTAAGTTCCCAGTCCGCCCTGCGGGAAAATCACATCTTTACATTACTTACCCTGTGCTGATCCTAAGTTACATCCTGTATTATAATCCAGAGCTGCACTCACTATTCTGCTGGTGGAGTCACGGCGTACATACATTACTTATCCTGTACTGATCCTGAGCTACATCCTGTATTATACTCCAGAGCGGCACTCACTATTCTGCTGGTGCAGTCACTGTGTACATACATTACTTATCCTGTACTGATCCTGAGCTACATCCTGTATTATACTCCAGAGCTGCACTCACTATTCTGATGGTGCAGTCACTGTGTACATACATTACTTATCCTGTACTGATCCTGAGTTACATCCTGTATTATACTCCAGAGCTGCACTCACTATTCTGCTGGTGCAGTAACTGTGTACATACATTACATTACTTATCCTGTACTGATCCTCAGTTACATCCTGTATTATACTCCAGAGCTGCACTCACTATTCTGCTGGTGCAGTCACTGTGTACATACATTACATTACTTATCCTGTACTGATCCTGAGTTATTCTCTATCGGAGGCCTGCTCACATCGCGGACGTAATCGGAAGTGACGTCTCGAATGTGGGAGTATCTGAGAGTACGTCACCGTTTGACGTAGATAATCAAAGTTAATGGGATTGGCGTGTAGTCATGCCATTCAGTGACAGCCTAGACTGGATTGGCTGAATCCATCTGACCCCCACAAACCGAACATTTATAATCTAGGGACCGCCCCCTCCATCGCAAACCTGCATATCCCCTGAGGACGCCGAAGTTTCGGCGAAACATGTAGGGAAGCAGGAATACTGTAGATTTTAGAATCAGATGGGCGCAGTGAGTCTCCACAGTAGAGATACATGAGCAACTAAACATAAAGTTGCTGAAAGAGACAAAAAGTTGCTGAAAGAGCTGTAGGGAATTGGGTAAGCCCTGAGAATATTATCAGGAGCTATCCTACCCAGTTTGTGTACACGGAGTAGAGGTACACATAGTCTGTATATCAGTTCTCACCGCTCATCTTGAGGATTTTTAATATAATTTAGAGTGTTCAAATAAAAATTTTAAATAGCAACAATAAAAGTATAAGTTTTATGAATAAAATTTAGTCAGTAGGTGATCCAAGCCACGCTGTGGTCTCATGACCCTTGAAATAAATGGTGTTATATATTTAAATTAGCGTGGCCACCTCCTGTAGGACCCAATAGTCTGTTGCACACACATCCTGTATTATACTCCAGAGCTGCACTCACTATTCTGCTGGTGCAGTCACTGTGTACATACATTACTTATCCTGTACTGATCCTGAGTTACATCCTGTATTATACTCCAGAGCTGCACTCACTATTCTGCTGACTTCGCCTGCAGGCTGTGTGTCTGTACAGAGCTTACTTTAATCATTTACATTCTGGTAAGTGGCCCAGTTGAAAGATTCAAAGTTCTCTAACCTTCCACCAAGATGACTCTTGCTTTTGGAAAGCCTCACACATGATTAGAAGCCCCACCCCATGTCAATCAAAAGAGCAAATTCCCCCCTCATAGCAGAAGTGTTTGTGTAGTGGGGGATGGGATCTCAGCTGCAGGCAGTGAGAAGAGGATTAGATTACGTGCAGTGGATCAATGTAAGAACTCCTGCATTTGTGGATCCGCAATACACGGGCGCCGTTCCGTGGGCATTCCGCATCACTTCACTTGAATGGGTCAGAAAATCCAGAGATGCGGAATGGTGCTTCACGGAAGCTCGAAACAGAACCCTACGGAAGCACTACGGAGTGCTTCCGTGGGGTTTTGTCCCGTACTTCCGTTCCGCAAAAAGATAGAACATGTCCTATCTTTTTGCGGAACTGGCGGATCGCGGACCCATTAAACTGCCCCACGGTCGGTGTTCGTGCATTGCGGCCCACAATTTGCGGACAGCAGCACGGCCACGAGGCGCACACGTTCATGTGCAGGAGGGCTAAGGCTCTGCTCACATCTGACCTATATGTTTAGTTACCATATAGAAGTATAGGAACCAAAGTTTAATCCTTGGACGATTCCTTTTGGGAAAAGGAGTCCGCTGACTGTCACCTCAGGGTGTCGTGGTACTAAGACCCCAGTGATCAAATGTGATCTAAAGGAGAACCTCACAGGAAGTGTTCAGTTTCCCTGCAGCGCCATCACTGGAGAAATGAAGCATTGCACTCTGGTAGCTTCTCAAGGAAAGAAGTTCCGTATACTGTGTTAATATGTCAAAATAAAATGAATATTGTAATTATCTGATAACACACCCCAAAATTTGTGGCTTCTTGATGCTATTTTTTGGCATAAAGGAAATTATAAATGATCCCTTCTATGCAATGACATCACGTGACCATAGTGGCAATGTGACATCAGCATTTTGGGTGAAAAGTCGCTGCTGCAAGTATCGATTGATCCCATGACCGGAGTATGCCCCTCTAATGTTTAATCAATGAATGCAGGTCCATTAATCAGATCCTACAGAGGGACTAAGGGATTGAGGCCATTAGTAGGAACTGTCGCCCAAAAGAGTGACACTGTGAAGGAACTGCATGTAACGGCCATGTCTCTGTACACAGATCCACACTGTGACATTGTTCTGGTGTCTCGCAGGCTGGAATCACTTCCTGGGCACTGGGCTGTAGAAGAATCTGTGGGAGGGGAAATTCAAGGCTGAGTCTACAGAAAGTTCACTTTCCTGTTTCAGCTGCTGGTGGTGAGTACACGACATAGGGAGAGCTGCAAACAAGTCTTCTGCTAAAGAATCAACACAATGTGCACAAGAGAGTGTCCCCAGGAGTGATCATAGTAGACATCCTCTACTTTCACCCTCAAGAAGTATGAAGGGGGGGAGCTGGGCCTGTTTTTGACAGCAACCCTCCTCCTGCCTTTAGGGAAATTGAATACAAATGTGGAGCACGGACAGAAAATGCAGCCCTGGGCACAGACATTACATTGATAGGCAATTTAATATCTATGGTGGCTTCCAGAAGTACAGTTCTGTGGTGGAGTATGTGGAGTATTAGATCTATAGTGGCCTCCAGATAGTTTTGTGGTGCAGTATTTAGGGTGTCGCATCTATGGTTGCTTCTAGTTATGCTTTTCTTTGAGGAACTGTTTGGGTTGTCTATGGTGTCTTCCAGAAGTACACTTCTGTGGTGTATTATTTGTAGTATCATATCTATAGCGGTTTTCAGATGTACAGTTTTCTGGTAGAGCATTTGGGGGTATTATTTCAATGCTGTTCTTTGAGGGACTGTTTGGGGTGTTCTGAGAACTGAAAGTCCTATTGTTGGCGATACATCAGCTCAAAGTAGCTACAATGTAAACTTTCTCATCTTAAAGGGGTTGTCAGCTGAAACAGGACATACCTCCATTTTCACCCAGGCAGCCCCCCCTGACTTGAGCTCCGATGCTTTCCTTTGCCCAGGGCAAAGGCATTTTTTGGAGATCCGGTAACGTACCAGGGCTCTCCATGGGGCTGCCAGGAAGCGCCCAGTGACGTCACCGGGCCTGATGGGCGGGATTTAGTGCTGCCCTAGCCAGTAAAACAGCTAGGGCAGTGCTAAAGCCCGCCCATCAGAGCCGGTGACATCACCGAACACACTGCTGGCCAGAAGCTTCCGCCCGGCAGTGTGTTATGATAAACAAAAGAGCCCATGCCCTACGCGATTTAGCGCAGGGCAAAGGAGAGTGTCAGAGCATAAGATGCTAGCCTCAGGGGGGCTGCCTAGGTGAAAATAAGGGTATGGCTGAACCCGGACAACCCCTTTAATGGAACACTCTGGGCATAGCTGATACATTGTTTCATGTCTAGTGCCGGGTCTGAGGATCGGGGCCTGTCATAGGGATTTGCTGTTCTGTATGCTTCAAATCTCTATGCCGTGTACGGCTCCTCACGCTCACGTAAAAAAGACATATTTTCACTTTTATGTGGAGATTTCCTTTAACAAGACGTCTTGGTGCTTGAGTGGCAGGCTCTGACTAATTCTTCATGCTAAGGTTTTATTAATAAAAATAAGTGACATACCAGTGTGTACCAGCCCCGGAGTGGCCCCATAAGTGCTTCCGATGTCCTAGACCTTTACAGGGATAGAGGAGGTGTAGAGGTGGAAACCCCTCCTTAAGGGGGTTGTCCAGGATTTTACAAGTGTTGTGCTATTGGAGCGAGACACGGGGAAGAGAGCATAGGAGTAGTGGTTGTGGCCATGAGGGTGGTAGTAGTACTCGCAGTTTATGGTGGCAATCTCCCTACTGGCGCTCTCTAGGGCCATGCAGTGACTGGAGGGCATTTTGGTTGCAATAAATAAAATATTTCTTTACTGGATGGAGATAGGAGCAGTAGTACAAATAGCAGCAGAATAGCTTTGTATAGGCAATGATTGTAGTAGTAGTCCCTGACTCCTTCTAAGGACACTTTGCAGTCCCTCCAAACAACTGTAGATGAGCTATGCTGCTGCTTTCACATTAGCATTTCGATTTTTCCGTATTGAGATCCGTCATAGGGTCTCAATACTGAAAAAAATAAACGCTTCCATTTTGTCCCTATTCATTGTCAATGGGGATAAAACGTAACTGAACGGAACGCTTGAAAATGCATTTTGTTCTCATACCAGAGAGCAAACCGCAGCATGCTGCGGTTTGCTTTCCGTCCTGGGATGCAGAGCAAAACCCACAATGCAAGTCAATGGGGACGGATCCGTTTTGTCTGACACAATAGAAAACAGATCCGTCCCCCATTGACTTACAATGGAGTTCATGACGGATCAGTCTTGGCCATGTTAAAGATAATACAACCGGATCCGTTCAGAACAGATGCAGACGGTCGTATTATCAGTAAAGGAAGCGTTTTTGCTGATCCCTGCCGGATCCAGTAAAAACGCTAGTGTGAAAGTAGTCTTAACCCTTTCTGCAGTTTAAAATGAGTGAATACCTTGCTGTCTGAAGCTTGCACGGCCTGGTTGGTTCTGGACCTTCTAAGGTGTCTGTTCTCTTTCTCTCAGGGTTAGGGCTCGTTCACACGACCGTGTCGTTATTTGCAGTCCGCAAATTGCGGATCAGCAAAAAACTGATGCCGCCCGTGTGCCTTCCGCAATTTGGAACATTATAGAAATGCCTATTCTTGTCCGCAAAACCGCCAGGAATAGGACATGCCTCATAATTTTTGTGGGGCCACGGAACGGAGCAACGGATGCGGACAGCCCACAGAGTGCTGCCTGCATCTTTTGCAGACCCATTGAAATGAATGGTTCCGTATACGGACCGTATGCGGAACGCAGAAAACGGCCCGTATACGGAACGCAAAATACGTTTGTGTGAACAAGCCCTTAGGCTACATGTGTATGTGTTTAGCGGTCCACAAATTGCGGATCCGCAAAAAAAAAACGGATGTCATCCGTTTTTTTTGCAGAGCCATTGTAGCAATGCTTAAAACGGACAAGAATAGGACATGTTCCATTTTTTTTGGGCGGGGCTATGAAATGGACACACTGATGCAGAATTTTTTTGCGGACCCATTGAAATGAATGTGTCCGCATCCTATCCGCAAAAAATACGGAACGGACATGGAAACAAACAATGTTCGTGTGCATGTAGCCTTAGGCTCCATTCACACATCCGCAATGTGTTTTGCGGATCCGCGGTTCCGCAAAACACGGACAGTGGCAATGTGCGTTCCGCATTTTGCGGACCGCACATTGACGGCACTAATAGAATATGCCTGTTCTTGTCCACAATTGCAAACAAGAATAGGACAGGTTCTATTTTTTTGTGGAACGGAAGTGCAGATCCGCAATTCCCATAGAAATTAATGGGTCCGCAATTCCGTTCCGCAAAATGCGTAACGAAATTGCGGACAAGTGAATAGAGCCTTACTCTGATGGTAAAACGCCTTCTCTGGCAGCTGTAGCCTCAGAGATAAAGGTTCACTTGACCAGGACCTAGCTCCGAGGAGCTTGTACATATACAGGTAGGGAATTTTTCCTGCTTTACTGAGACTAACTAACCAGGGGGCAGGCTAAGTGCATCACCCTGGTAACCTAGCCAGTCTGCCAGTGTTAACCATCTGTTGCTCATGCATGATTATGAGTGTACATAATACATAAAGAAATAAGTGCTTTACGAATAAATCACACCATTTCACTCAATAACAAGTTAACCCTTTTGGAGTCATCCTCTGGGGCACTGTGCTATCTGACTGCCGGGGGTCTGACACCTCACACCCCTGCCGATCAGCTCTTTTGGGGGAGCTCCGGTGCTGGAAGTCAGTTTGTTGTACAGCGGATGGTTACTGCAGGAGCAGCCGTGCCCACCACATGATGGATGGATTGGTGGGGGTGCAGGGTGTCAGACCACTGCCGGTCAGAGGATCATGGTCTATCCTGAGGCCCCCTCATCCGCAAAAAAGACTGTGGTATAATAAATGGCACATGATTAGTAGTGTTGAGCGCGAATATTCGAATTGCGAATTTTAATTGCGACTATCGCCACTTCGAGAATTTGCGAATATTTAGAATATAGTGCTATATATTTGTATTCGCGAATGGTGTTGAATATTCTAATCATGAATATATTACATTGCAGATTTTTGCAATCAAGTAAACAATGACTGGGGATCACGAATTCTTGAATTGCGAATATTCGGCCATAAATTCACAAAATATCGCAAATTCAAATATTGCCTATGCCGCTCACCACTAATGATCAGTGGGGCCCCAGTTAGAGATTTTTACGTTAGGGCCCAGGAACGTCAGGTTACCCCGGGCGGACTAATTCTTTTTGTGCGCTGGACCAGAGCTGTCTACTGTGTCTCGCACTGTATTACACTATATGTTAATGCCCGTCCAATAGAAGGAATCGAGGGAAGGCGTCGTACGGAGGACGGTTACACAGGGCGATGGACGTAGGAGCTCAGTCGTAGTAGCAGGTGACATCTCCTCGCTGCAGCAATCCCCCCGAGGAGAGATCAGACAGGAACTTGTGCTGAGGCCAAGAAATACACAAGAACGCCTCGCTCACTGCTCTCCTCCTCGCTGCTCAGGAAGAAAGATGGAGCCTGCAATGAGGAGCCTTCTGTCAGATAACAGCAGATACGTCGAGTCCTTCCGCCTCTTCCTTAAGAATTCCACCGAGCACCAGTGCATGCAGCAGTTTATAGAGACCACGCTGCCGGGCGTCGTCTCCAGGTAAGTCACCCTCTTGTTCTATTATATGTACGGTGATATATACCTAATACTAGATGTGTCGTCCTAATACTGTCTCGTATTCATACCTTTCAAAGATCTCTGTGGACACATTCCACATCGGAGACCCCCTCCCAAATAAGCTCCTTTGCTGTAATATATAATGTAACAGTTTGAAGGATTCTCCCAGGTCTTCAATATTGATGGCCTATTCTCTGAGATGCCTGCCAGTCAGCTGCAACACCATGCACAGCCACAACCATAGGTATGGCGCTGTTCCTATGTAAACAAAGAGCCGCTTGATTTGACCCTACCATATATTTGATCGGGGCAGGGGGGGGGAGCCAGCGGTAAGATGCCAGGCTCCCTGATGGACTGAATTGTAGTCAATGGGGGGTAGTCAGACGCTGTCGGTTTCAGTTGTGCGCTAACTCCAACCATTCCGTCATTTTCATTTCTGAACAACAGAAGTCAACAGAGGTGATGCTCACAAAGCCTAACTGCAAAGGATGCCTAAGGTAGTCTGAAACACACTCGCTTGTCACTGGCTCTGGCTCCCCCTCCCCAATACTTTACACTGCAGTCAGATTGTCTGTTCTGTATAAGATGATAGAATGGTAAGAAAGTAAAGCAAAGCAGAAGTAGAAGTAAGGATTATCAGATGTGATTGGATGCAAACAGCACCCAATATCTCTGCTTCCGAAATTACTGTAAGACTCAAAGAAGGTAGCGTTAAAGAGGTTTTCCAGGAGTTGAAAATTGATGAATCGCTTTAAGATGGGTGCGGTCCTTACACCTAAGGACTGCTTAGTGCCATTCGAGAGAATGGGATTGAGCTGCAGTACCAGTGTATGAAGCTGTGACTAATAAACAATAAGGCCTCCTGCACGCGAACGTGTGCGCCCCGTGGCCGTGCGGGTCACAATGCACGAACACCGACCGCGGGGCAGCCGCAGCGGATCGCGGACCCATTCACCTTAATGGGTCCGAAATCCGGCCTTTCCGCAAAAAGATAGGACATGTTCTATCTTTTTGCAGAACGGAAGTACGGGACAAAACCCCATGGAAGAACTCCGTAGTGCTTCCGTAGGGTTCCGTTCCGTGCTTCCGTTCCGCACCATTCCGCATCTCTGGATTTGCGGACCCATTGAAATGAATTGTTCACATCCATGATGCGGAATACACATGGAATGGTGCCCGTGTATTGCTGGAGCTCCGTGACCCCCTTCAATCATCTGATCGCTGGTGGTGCTGAGAGTTTTATCCTAAGAATAGTCCTGAAAAAACTTTTTACGCCTCTGAATATTTCTAGATTGTGTGTATCAAGCAGTATCTGTCTTTTTCTCAGCTTAGGAGATGGAAAGACGACCATCAATGTCCTCGGAGTAGGAAGTGGTTCAGGTAAGAGTCAGCCAATGTTAGAGCCACAAAGTCATTGTAAAGTCTTGTGTATGGGGTAGAAATCATTATACTTTATGCAAAAGTCTCAAAGGGGTTTTCCGGGTTCAGAGCTGAACCTGGACATATCCTCAATTTCACCCGGGCAGCCCCCCTGACTTGAGCATCGGAGCAGTTCTTGCTCCGATGCTTTCCTTTGCCCTGCGCTAAATTCGCATTCCGGTGATGTACCAGGGCTCTTCATGAGGCTGCCAGGAAGCCCGGTGATGTCACCGGCACTGATAGGCGGCTTTAGCGCTGCCCTAGCCAGTAAAACGGCTAGGGCAGCGCTAAAGCCCGCCCATCAGAGACAGTGACGTCACTGAACACACTGCTGGGCGTGCCCTGTGCGATCTAGCGCAGGGCAAGGGAGCGCATTGGAGCATGAGATGGGTGAAAATAAGGGTATGTCCGGGTTCAGCTCTGAACCCAGACAACCCCTTTAAGATGGGGGTCTTAATGGGGGCAGTGGTTTAAAAAAAAGTGTAATTCCTTGACAGATCTCTGGAGACCAAAAGGGACCACAGTGGTTGTCAGAACCCCATGGCCCATCGGCTACTCATCAGCTTCTCCTAGCTTTAGTCACGAAGGGCACCACAGCCACTCCTACCAAATGGTGGAAGTCTAAGCCCCGGACCCCCAGTGATACCCTCAATCATACAGCTCCACTTGAGCTATATATATTCATCAGTCAGCGAGATCTACCCATAGAGAGGACCGTCAGCATTTTTTCCTTTTGGAAATCATTGGGGATTGTGCAGGTCTTCTATAAGAAGTCCTAGGGACCTCTCCCTTCACATGCATCCTGGGCTTGTCTGAGCATGCATATGTTCTGAATAGGGAGAGGCAGATAAGCCACTGTCAGACCCCTCGGACATGTTGAAAAACAGCTGCCCAGTACTTCTCTCTCAGGAAACTTTGAGATGCCTGCATACATATTTGATGTTTGGCCCAAGATCGGTGGGTTCTGTCAACATTAAAGGGGTTGTCTTGTTTTTTTTCCTAAATCTTCCCCCAGCTAGTGGTACCTGTGGAGAAATCCATAGTCACCTGTCCTGCTCCCCTCGCACCGTTCACTGGACATCCGGTTCCCGTCTGTCAACCTCTGCACAGATGGGGTCATATGTGACACTGCAGCCAATGACTGGCCTTAGCAGTGACGCGTGCCTAAGTGCCACATGGGGACACATCACCGCCACGACCAGTGATTGGCTTTAGTGGTGCATATGACCCTGTCCGTTGGGGACCAGAATATTGCTTAAAGGATGCAGGGAGCTAGAATGGTCAGGAGCAGAAGAGTATGAGCAGCTTGAAAAGTCTCTAAAGGCTGGACAACCCCTTTAAGGCAGTCTTTGTGTGGATTGCATAGACTGCAGTAACATTTTCTAGCGCCCCCTATGTTAGCTAAAGGAAGACGAGCATTGTAAATGATGAGTAGACATATAGTAATTGGAATAAGTACCGTGCCATACTTTGGTTTACCTGCGGAGGTGCTAGTTTTTGCTTGGATAAGAAGATATTACATGATAGACTTTACTGGTTTATTAGAAACACTTTCTTGTAAATTCCATATTTAGGTGAAATAGACCTAAAAATCTTCTCCAAAATACAAGCTCGATATCCTGGAGTCCCCATCCATAGTGATATTGTTGAGCCAAGCCCAGAGCAGATCCTCAGCTACAAGGGTAAGTGTGTCCTCCCTGCTCTTTATTCTCTGTACTTTGCCCTCATTTAGTGCTTGTCAAGGTGCCACTTTCCTGTGAACTTTGGGCAGAAGGAAACCCTTCCAGGCTGCTTTATGGCAGTAATCTGATTCAATGTGTTGTAGAGCGCGTGGCCAAGACCCCAGGACTTCAAAACATAAATTTTAACTGGATCAAGAAAACATCTTCTGAGTTTGAGCTTCAAGTAAAGGAGGAAAAGTCAGAAAGAAAGTATGATTTCATCCATATGATCCAGGTAATTGTTCTGTAGTGTGTGTGTGCGTCCTGTGCTGATGAGCGCCAATGAGACGGATGCCGGGGTGGTTTGGAGGACTGCACTCACTGGTTTATACAACTAGTGGAAAATCAGGGAGGGGGGGGGGGATTAATGCAATGGAACTGATATTAACAAAGTATAAACTGCTAGTGGTGCCTGGTCAATGGTCACACAACCAAGTGGTGCCCCCTTTATATTGGGTTCTACAGCAGGATATATGTTGAACTCTCATTAATACTGGGTGGCATCTCCCCTGACTCAGAAGAAATGAAAGAGATTCCAAAACCGCTGCTCTAAGGTGGCCAAATTTATTCAAAACTAAAATAAATAGTTAAAAAACACAGTACTTGCAAGAGGGTATAATAAAGTACACAGTGTCTCGAAAGCGGTCTACCCCTTTCTCAAGAACCAACTCCTAGTGGTGTTTGGTCAGTAATCACACACAAGGTGGTGCCCCTGTTATTTTGGGTTCTGCAGCAGGGTATATATATATATCTCCCCTTGCTCTGGCATGGTAACAGTCATACAGATGCTGGATGTCCTCCTGTGGTTTGTCATTCCAAGCTTTTTCTACTTGGACCTCTAGTTCAGCCAAGATGGTTGTCGGCTGATGTGCACTGGAGATCTGATGCCCCATCCAGTCCTCGATAAGGCAAAGATCTGATGATCGAGCTGGCCAGGGGGGCTGCTGGACACCCCGAAGAGCACGTAGTGTAGAGTGGACAGTGTGTGGTGGACGTTATAGTCAAAAAAGGTAGTAGGACTGGTTCTACAATATCCGAAGAGTGGCCAATGTTCCCTTTGAAGGAAAATACTGGAACAGCCATTGTAGCTAATGGCGCCCCACATCATGGCACCTGGTGGGGGTACTGTGTGTCTCCACACCATGCATGATGGCAGTAGGCGCTCTCCAGCCCTCCTGTGAACCATCATCCATCATCAGTCTGGAGGCAAAACCTCCTTACATCAATAAACACTATTGTTTGTCTGCTTTAGTAACTACTTGCATTCCTCATGTAATTATAATTATGGAAAATGTACAGATGTAGCAGAGTTAACACTCAAACTCTTAACTCATTGTGTTATCTTAAGAACAACAGCCATTGAAAAGCAATTGAAGGTGTTTGCTTAAGACAATTAGTTTAGTTAACACGTTTCATAAAGCATGTGTGTTAACTCTACTACCTCTGTATTCTTATGACTCCATGTTGTGCTATTCCACTTATTATTCATGAAGGTCCAGTTTCCAGTTTTTTTTTTGTTTTTTTGGGGGGGGGGGATGGGTGTATCCCTGCACAGCCTGACACTATCCAATCAGTGCTGCCGGTGTCAGACTGTGTAGGGACACCCCCCACCCAACTGGTAATACTCAACTGGACCTTCATTGCAGACTCCTGGCAATTTATTGATAACTTCCAGCAGGAATAATAAAGGAATGGCACAACACACAGTCATAAGAAAAGATTTTCCAGAATTATTATCACATGGGGACTGCAAGGAGTTACTACAACATACATGTCAGGAGATGGGACAGTTCCTCATTAAAACCTCAGGCATGTGGGATCCATGCATACCACTGTTTCTTTATATGGCGGTATACAGTATATGGTACCATTTTTTTAATGCAGAATTCATTTAAAAAAATTCCCTGTTGGACCATATACTACCCAAGAAGTACTGCCAGTGTTTCTAGGTGACAATGCAATTCAATATACTATATGGCACCCAATATAGAACTCTTCTGCAGTATTCTGTCAGTAATGTCCTCAACATAGATGTCTATTCTTCTTTATGCTTCCAGATGCTGTACTACGTAAAAGATGTGCCAGCAACACTGACCTTCTTCAGGAGCCTATTGGCACCAAATGGAAAACTCCTTATAATACTTGTATCCGGTAAGAGATTGAAAAGTATCGTTTTACTCCGCACCATCGAGAGGTACCTCCGATTGGAACATCCGGAAGAGCAAAATGTAACGTAAAGAGCCTATAGGCAGATTATCTATGTCTTGCCTGAGCATAAGATCCCCATAAAAAGGATTACACGAGCAATGCAGCATGCTATGCCTATGGAAGGAGGAGATCAGCAGCTGCCAGACTACTCTAGTACCTCTTATCTCTAAGCTTGAAATGTGATAGCTAGTCCAAAAAGTAGAACAATCCACAGGTATTAGAGTGGAGCGACTGCCATGTGACAGCCGATCCATTCCTGTAGATCTGAAGGAGTGGTTGTCAAGTGATAGCCACTTCCATCTTCTTGCCAAATAGCAGAGTCTACCTAGAGAGTGGACATGGCGGCCATAAAGGGCTTGCTTTCAAATAATTGCATTTTCTAATTTTCCATCCAACTTCTCTTTCTTCCCGTCAGGAAATAGCGGGTGGTCTACCCTATGGAAGAAGTACGGATCCCGCTTGCCCCTAAACGATCTTTGCCTGTACGTCACGGCGGGCGACATTGCAGACATGCTGAGATCAAAGGGCGCCAAGCATCAGACTTATGAGCTGCCCTCTGACATGGACATCACGGAATGCTTCATCGATGGGGACAGGAACGGGGACTTGTTGTTAGATTTTCTCACAGAGACCTGTGAGTTTAACAAAAATGCCTCTCCCGAGCTGAGAGAGGAAATAATTCAAGATCTCAAGAGCTCGGGGTGCAGTTCTGTAAAAGATGGGAAGATCATTTTTAATAATAATCTCAGTGCTATAGTGGTGGAGAGTGGCTAGGTATGAGGAAAACCAAGTGAATCCACGTGTCTGGTCCAAAAATTTTCTAAAAAATTGTCCAAATCTAAATTTTTTTTATGCCACATATACAAAAATCACCAGGTCATCCCTTTTGATATTACGGGGAACATTCGTGAAATTTAGGATCAAGGCAGGAAAAGCTTGGGTGTTATTGAGGCAGTTCCACAGTCTATGCTAAATTTTTCCTTATTTTTAGGGAGGGGGGGGGGGAGTTTGTGCAAAGGAAAAAACATACTACCTCTCCACACCACAGTTTACTCAATCATCGGCCATTTCCCAAACCATACATTTCAAAAAGAGTGCAAGTATGACCAGTTTACGTCTATGGGGACGGATCACAGGACTCTTTCCAATAGGTAAGAGTCCCAGGGGGATATGCTTTAATTGGCAGATTGAAATCCCCTTTAAAGGGGTTGTCCAGCACCTCTCTCAAAGCCCAGTGGACAGACACTGCACCACTCCAGGCAGCACAATTGCCAATCTGACATACTACTGCACGCCGGGCAGGACAGATGCCAAGGTAATGTTCTAACATCTACAAAATATTATGCATACTGTATGTCCTATCAGCGGCATTCAGTTATTTATTTTTTATATTGGACTCCAGGTGGCTTAAATGCTATCACTGACCTCCCTGCACTGCCGCTCTGATGATGCTTTGGTCCCCTCTGCTGTCCTTCACTTCTTGGTCCCGGCTTGACACCCTGGAATTGCCAAAAAAGGCCGGTCACTTAAGGAGGCTGGTCACCACTATGGCCAGTGATTGGCTGAGTGGGCCTTTCCAGTGTATTGAGCTGGGACCAGTAAGTGAAGAGCAGCAGGGACTACAGCAGCATCAGAATGGCAGCAATGGGGGATTGAAGAGTAAATTTAGGGCTCTTTCACACTTTCTGATCAGGATGCATCAGGATGTCTTCAGTTCTGGAACGGAACGTTTTTTGGCCGGAGAAAATACCGCAGCATGCTGCACTTTTTGCTCCGGCCAAAAATCCTGAAGACTTGCCGCAAGGCCGGATCCGGAATGAATGCCCATTGAAAGGCATTGATCCTGATCCGGCCTTAAGCTAAACGTTGTTTTGGCGCATTGCCGGATCCGACGTTTAGCTTTTTCTGAATGGTTACCATGGCTGCCGGGACGCTAAAGTCCTGGCAGCCATGGTAAAGTGTAGCGGGGAGCGGGGGAGCAGTATACTTACCGTCCGTGCGGCTCCCGGGGCGCTTCAGAGTGACATCAGGGCGCCCCAAGCGCATGGATCACGTGATCACATGGCACGTCATCCATGCGCATGGGGTGCTCTGACGCCATTCTGGAGCGCCCCGGGAGCCGCACGGACTGTAAGTATACTGCTCCCCGCTCCCCGCTCCCCACTACTACTATGGCAACCAGGACTTTAATAGCGTCCTGGGTGCCATAGTAACACTGAACGCATTTTGAAGATGGCTCCGTCTTCAAATGCTTTCAGTTCACTTGCGTTTTTCCGGATCCGGCGTGTAATTCCGGCAAGTGGAGTACACGCCGGATCCGGACAACGCAAGTGTGAAAGGGCCCTAAGGCCACGGGGAATCATATAATAGAACACGTGCACCATACTCGCCGGGTGTCAGGCGGTTTTCTCAGCCACCGTCCTGAGTGGTATGAAGCAGCGCCTTTGCGTGCCCGATGTCAGATCGACAGCCGCCCCGTCAGCCATGCATCATTGTCTTTCTATGGCCAAGGTCTCGGCTGCACAACTCCCTTTAAGAAAAAAAACCTATGTCCCTAGTGAATGTTTTGTACAATCTACAAGTCAAATGCCCAACCTTACCTAGGATGAAGACAATACAACCAGCCCCTAAGGTTTTTAATGCCATCTGAAGTACCAGGTGATGTTGACCTCAAGAATCACAATCCTTACAATCTGAGCTCCGCTGAAGCTGCTTTTGTTTTTCCATATTTCTACTTTTTAAATAGTCCACCATCTTTCTTTTGTCTTGTTAATGAGTCACTCGGTTATTACGGGCCGTTTGTGCTAAAAAGCTAAAAGGAATAACAGCGATATTGAGTAGAGTCTCTGGGTCACGCCGCCATGTCAAGTGATCCTGGAAAGGCTGGTGCCTCGCTCCTCGCCACTCGTTTAGTTGATTCTGGAGAGGACTTTTTATTTAAGATTTGTTTTTCTGTGAAAACTTCAATTTTTTTTTAAAAATGCGACTAATGACCATAACAAGTTTAGATGGACGGACGGTAAACTTCTTGTAAAACTTTTAAGAGTTAGAAACTTTTTTTTTTAAATGATCTAAACTGCACTAAACCCCCAGGCTGCCCATAGTAATGCGGGATATGGCTAAAGGAACTTACCTATGAATGATGCTTGAAATGTGTGATTTTATATGCACTTCATGTTCCTAAGGGCTCATGGACACGAAGCCATGTCTGTTCAGTTTTTTTTGCGTCCCGTATGCGGAACCATTTATTTCAATGGGGGCCGCAAAAAATGGAAATGACTGCAAGTCCGTTCGGCAAAAAATATAGAACATGTCCTATTCTTGTCCATTTTGGAGACAAGGACAAAAAAAAATTGATGTAACACGGATGTCACATGGATGTTGCCCCGTTTTGTTTTGCGGACCCGTGTTTTGCAGACCGCAAAATACATACGCTCGTGTGCATGAGCCTTTAAAGGGATTTCCAGGAACTCAGCTTTCTGTCACTGAATAGAAGCATCGCTGAAAAACAAGTCCTTAGCACATCCTGCTTAATGTTTCGACAATCTTCTGTGATCTTAGCACAGTAATGCAGGGGTGGACACGCAGCCGCACAAGGACCTGGTAGATTAAAGAGCCCACTGTCACCTTAAAGAGGCTCTGTCATCCGGATCAACGTTACCCTACCAGGCATATAGCCTGGTAGGGTTGATGGCGCTGACAAAAACGATACCTTTTTTTCTGCTGTTGGTGGAGAAAAATGGAAATTTTAAAATATACAAATGAAGTATTTGAGCGCCAGGAGGCAGGCTGATGCAGTTCGAGCACCGCTCCAGCGACGCCCCTGGTGCTCCATAATGAAGCCCCTCTGCTGTAGTTCACACCACCTGCCTTTAGCGTGACAGCCCTAGACCCTTTGGTCTAGCTCTGAGATCCTGTGCCCAGAACGGCGAGTGCACACAACATCTTCAGCTTCATTCCCGACTTGTCACATATCA
The DNA here is from genome assembly GCF_014858855.1 of Bufo gargarizans. NCBI lineage: Eukaryota > Metazoa > Chordata > Amphibia > Anura > Bufonidae > Bufo > Bufo gargarizans. The sequence goes on along the minus strand of NC_058087.1, from coordinate 24,379,513 downwards.
GAACCTCCCACCGCCCCTGAATAATCCTGCTGGGTCCCTAGAAAAACACTTAGCTGCATTGTTGTCACCTGCCGGCAATGGTCCTGTTCATGCACAAAGTAAAGAGTTAACAATGTACTTTTGCTGTAATAACCTGCATATATATGTATTTGCACATATTGATAATAGACCATATTTACAGCCACCACTAGATGGTGCTAGTGTCATCTTCTGTAAAAATAGAGGAGTAGTCTGAGAGAACTAGTCAGTCAAAATGCAAAAATGTGGAGTTGACAGCATAGCTCGTCCTGGACCTGGTACCACCCAGCACATGGCCATAACATCACAGAAGCAGAACAGATGTAAGAGAGAGCGGTGTAGGGAAAGTCCAGCAGAGATAACTTGTCTGACAAGGACTTATTGACTCTAAGGTATCCATGTTCAGGAGAAAGCCTCCAGTGCCTGAGCATACCAAACCCCAGTTTGGCCCATGTGAAAATCCCCACATCCCAAGGTGGAGATTGTGGACATGTATGTACAGCAACTTGTTCAAAGAATAAAGCAGAAGAGTTTGTCAGCCGCTCTGGAGAAACGCCCTGTGGGTTGCATTGCATTTATTTAAAAATCTACACCTCATATCTCATGTTAATGTCAGAGACACCCTCTGGCCTAATAACTACCTGTGCAACTGTGAAACCTGTAACATCTGTGAAAGTGCATTCTGTGTACCATCTGCCGGTCCATGCATGCTAAGAACTTTGTGATGTTTGCATTGGAATTCTTCAGTAAAGAGCTGTTCTGCTGCACAACTGCCTCCTCATTGCTTTCTCGACTACTTTTACACTGGAAAGTGTTGGCGTCATGAACATTAACCCTTTAACCTTGCACCTTTAAACTATCAGAACTGGAGTGTGACCTGAAGGGAAGAAAAAGTGCCCCCTTCCCATCACTGCACTCCAGCTCAGGGAGCTTCAGAATTGTGAGAACAACTGCTTCTACTATTACACCCATCCAGCCATTCACACACACTCCCCTGTGGCCTAGTCATTGCATAAGTACTAGGGTGGCAGGGATATCAGCTGCCCAAAAACTAAAAGGATGCAGGAAGGGGATGTGTGGCCCCATTCTAAATGTTTATTATCCCTGTACTGTGACATCGCTGTGTATATTATCTCTGTACTGTGACATCACTGTGTTTATTATCCCTGTACTGTGACATCACTGTGTTTATTTCCCCTGTACTGTGACATCACTGTGTTTATTATCCCTGTACTGTGACATCACTGTGTTTATTATCCCTGTACTGTGACATCGCTGTGTATATTATCCCTGTACTGTGACATCACTGTGTTTATTATCCCTGTACTGTGACATCACTGTGTTTATTTCCCCTGTACTGTGACATCACTGTGTTTATTTCCCCTGTACTGTGACATCACTGTGTTTATTATCCCTGTACTGTGACATCACTGTGAGTATTATCCCTGTACTGTGACATCACTGTGTTTATTATCCCTGTACTGTGACATCACTGTGTGTATTATCCCTGTACTGTGACATCACTGTGTTTATTATCCCTGTACTGTGACATCACTGTGTGTATTATCCCTGTACTGTGACATCACTGTGAGTATTATCCCTGTACTGTGACATCACTGTGTTTATTATCCCTATACTGTGACATCACTGTGTTTATTATCCCTGTACTGTGACATCACTGTGTTTATTATCCCTGTACTGTGACATCACTGTGTTTATTATCCCTGTACTGTGACATCACTGTGAGTATTATCCCTGTACTGTGACATCACTGTGTGTATTATCCCTGTACTGTGACATCACTGTGTGTATTATCCCTGTACTGTGACATCACTGTGTTTATTATCCCTGTACTGTGACATCACTGTGTTTATTACCCCTGTACTGTGACATCACTGTGTTTATTATCCCTGTACTGTGACATCACTGTGAGTATTATCCCTGTACTGTGACATCACTGTGTTTATTACCCCTGTACTGTGACATCACTGTGAGTATTATCCCTGTACTGTGACATCACTGTGTGTATTATCCCTGTACTGTGACATCACTGTGTGTATTATCCCTGTACTGTGACATCACTGTGTGTATTATCCCTGTACTGTGACATCACTGTGAGTATTATCCCTGTACTGTGACATCACTGTGTGTATTATCCCTGTACTGTGACATCACTGTGAGTATTATCCCTGTACTGTGACATCACTGTGTGTATTATCCCTGTACTGTGACATCACTGTGAGTATTATCCCTGTACTGTGACATCACTGTGTGTATTATCCCTGTACTGTGACATCACTGTGAGTATTATCCCTGTACTGTGACATCACTGTGTGTATTATCCCTGTACTGTGACATCACTGTGTGTATTATCCCTGTACTGTGACATCACTGTGAGTATTATCCCTGTACTGTGACATCACTGTGTGTATTATCCCTGTACTGTGACATCACTGTGAGTATTATCTCTGTACTGTGACATCACTGTGTTTATTATCCCTGTACTGTGACATCACTGTGTGTATTATCCCTGTACTGTGACATCACTGTGAGTATTATCCCTGTACTGTGACATCACTGTGTTTATTATCCCTGTACTGTGACATCACTGTGAGTATTATCCCTGTACTGTGACATCACTGTGTGTATTATCTCTGTACTGTGACATCACTGTGTTTATTATCCCTGTACTGTGACATCACTGTGTGTATTATCCCTGTACTGTGACATCACTGTGAGTATTATCCCTGTACTGTGACATCACTGTGTTTATTATCCCTGTACTGTGACATCACTGTTTATTATCCCTGTACTGTGACATCACTGTGTTTATTATCCCTGTACTGTGACATCACTGTGTGTATTATCCCTGTACTGTGACATCACTGTGTGTATTATCCCTGTACTGTGACATCACTGTGAGTATTATCCCTGTACTGTGACATCACTGTGTTTATTATCCCTGTACTGTGACATCACTGTGTGTATTATCCCTGTACTGTGACATCACTGTGTGTATTATCCCTGTACTGTGACATCACTGTGTGTATTATCCCTGTACTGTGACATCACTGTGTGTATTATCCCTGTACTGTGACATCACTGTGTGTATTATCCCTGTACTGTGACATCACTGTGAGTATTATCCCTGTACTGTGACATCACTGTGAGTATTATCCCTGGCTGTGTGCATATTTCCTGTGCATAAAAGAGACCAAAATAATCACAAGCTTCACTTACTGTTGAAGACAGTCATGGTGGAGAGGGGCCCCATTACAAGTTTTGCAATAGGGCCCCATGGTCACTTGTTATGCCCCTGTTGCTAGGCAACCATCTTAATCTTCAGCGTGCAGCTGCTTAGAACCTTATAGAACAAGGCACAACCCATGGACAGGTCTGTGGAACAAATCGGCCAAGTTGTCTATTGCAGCTCAGCTCCACTGAAGTGAATGAGGCTGGGCTGCTATAGCACACACAGCCTGTAGACAGGGGCGGCGCTGTTTCTGCAAGAAAACAGCTGTGTTTTTCTAATCCAATACCTTTAAGATTGATTATAAATAATCATTCAATTTGATACAAGTCACACACACAGTAATTCTCATGATGTGCCACGCTTCAGACATATTGAAGAACAGCGTCCTGAATGGACAATGACAGCGGAAAGTAAAAGCTAAAGAATTGATACAAAACACATAAGGAAAGGATGATCCTTCCTTACCCTGATACTACATCAAAATGAGTTACCTCGCCACTCTGATTCTTCTGTGAGATAAAGGGCCTGCATGAAGAATGTGCATCTTGAAGGTGAAATTGATTTACAGGGGCTGTCAAAACCCGGCTGAGCGCCCAGGAGCCCTTGTTAACAATGCACTGGTCGTTCCCTGAATAAAGCAAATAATTCAACCAAAAGGGCCTTTTATTAAAGATATAACACCAGAGATGTGAGCATGTATCCCTAAGTATATAACATCCACCAGAACTGGGAAATATATACTGAGGTAGCAGAGCTGAGTTTGTTGTTTGGCACAACTCATTGAGATACCATCATGTGCTGCCTAAGGTTTCTTGACTGTTTTAGGCCTCATGCACATGGCCGCTGCACGGCTGTGCCTCTATTGTGACTGGGTGGCCAGACGTCCGGTTTTCAGGCTCCCTGTCCTCCGTCCGGTGCAATGCCTGGACGGACACAGGGATGTCCACCTTTTCAGTAGCTCACGCTCAGACAGCAGCACTGCGATGTCTGAGCGTGAGCTGCAGCAACTGACCCAAGCTTCTCTCACCCCCAGTAAGTCACTAGAGCCGCAGATATGGCTCCCTGTGGCTGACTGAGAGAATCACCCCGGCTGCCCCCGCTCACCTTCCATTTACAAAGTTCTTCCCTCTCCTCCCCTGTGTTTTTCCGGCCGGCGGTGCGGGTGTGCCTTCACGTGGTTTGGGGGCGCGGTTTGTGGCATTGTGGGCGTGGTTTGTGGCATGGACGGTGAGGTTCGGTTTTCTAGGATGAAGCCAGTGGCCACCTTAATTGTGACCCGCAATATACAGGCACTGGCCATGTGCATACCATATCACGGACAGGACCGTCTTTAATATTGATTGGACCCTGGGCAAGAATTTACTTGGGCCCCCTGGATCCCGCCTTCCCACACCCTAGCAAGCAATCACGTCCTCCACCACAACACACACACAAAAAAAATCCACACACCTCGTAGAGTAGTAAACGTTAAGGCCTCTTTCACACGGGCACTGCGGGTGCGTTGCGGGAACATGCGCAATTTTTCCACGCGAGTGCAAAACATTGTAATGTGTTTTGCACTCGCGTGAGAAAAATTGGCATGTTTGGGACCCAAACCCGAACTTCTTCACAGAAGTTCGGGCTTGGGATTGATGTTCTGTAGATTGTATTATTTTCCCTTATAACATGGTTCTGAATACAGAATGCATAGTACAATAGCGCTGGAAGGGTTAAGGACCAGTTCAGTTCTAAAGTCACCTTGTAGGGCTTACATAGTGGAAACCCCCAATAAATAATCCCATTGCAGAAGTTACTCAAAACTGATTTTACAAACTATGTTAACCCTTTAGGTGCTCCACAAGAATTAAAGTTAAAGGAAAATGGAGATGAAATTTAAAAATTTCACTTTTTTGGCAGATTTTCAATTTTTTCTTTAACACATCAAGGGTTAACAGCCAAACAAAACTAAATATTTATTACCCTGACTCTGCAGTTTACAGAAACACCCCACATGTGGTTGTAAACTGATGTAAGGGCACACGGCAGGGCGCAGAAGGAAAGGAGCGCCATATGGTTTTTGCTGGACTGGTTTTTAGATGTCATGTCCCATTTGAAGCCCCCCTGATGCACCCTTACAGTAGCAACTCCCAAAAAGTGACCCCATTTTGAAAACTATGGGATAAGGTACCAGTTTTATTAGTACTATTTTGGGATACATATGATTTTAAATTGCACTATATTACGTTTTTGTAAGGCAAGGTAACCAAAAAATGGCTGTTTTACAACATTTATCTGACAGGGTAGATCATGTGCTATTTTTATAGAGCAGGTTGTTACAGACGCAAAGATATCAAATATGTCTACTTTGTTTGTTTCAGTTTTATATCATTTTTCTTTTAAAAAATGCTTTATTATATTTTTGTGTCTCCATTTTCTGAACGCCTTATTTTTTTATTTTTCTGTCGATCGCCTTGTACAGGGGCTTGTTTTTTGTAGAAAGAGTTGACATTTTTATTGGTACAATTTTTGGGTACATATGAATTATTGATCATTCATTATTACACTTTATGGGGCAAGGTGACCAAAAAATTGTTGTTGGTTTTTTAACCGTTTTTATATATTTATTCTTACAGCGTTCACCTGAGGGGTTAGGTCACGTGACATTTTTATTGAGCACATGTTTACGGACGTGGCAATACCTAATATGTATACTTTTTCTTATTTATTTAAGTTTTACACAATAATAGCATTTTTTAAACAAAAAAATTATGTTTTAGGCCTCTTGCACACAGGCGTCACGGTTTTTGTCCGGATGCGTTGCGTGTGCATTGCGGCAAATCCGCGCGAGTAGGCACTCAATTTCAGTCAGTTTTGTCTGCGATTGCGTTCCGTTGTTCAGTTTTTTCCACGCGAATGCAATGCGTTTTGCACGCGTGTGAGAAAAAACTGAATGTGGTACCCAGACCCGGACTTCTTCACTGAAGTTCGGGCTTGGGATCGGTGTTCTGTAGATTTTATTATTTTCCATTATAACATAGTTATAAGGGAAAATAATAGCATTCTGAATACAGAATGCATAGTCCAATGTCAATTGAGGGTTAAAAAAAAAAAAAATATATATTCTCCTCATCCATTTGATCGCGCAGCCGGCATCGTCTTCTTTCTTCTTCTTTCAGGACCTGCAAAAGGACCTTCGCTGACGTCATCGCGGTTACCACGTGGTGATGTCAGTGCAGGTCCTGCTGAATAAAGATAGAGGGATCTCTCGCCTGTGTGAAAGGAACCTTATAAGTCAGCGGATATAGGAAAAGGCAATTTATTTTATTTTTAATTTTAATTTATTTAAAAAATAATAATTTTTGCTCACACTTTTTTATCAAGTCCCACTTGGATCTTGTAGATCCAGTGGGGCTGATGGCTGTACTATACTTTGCAATGTTCTTGCATTGCAAAGTATAATACTATCAGTTTTACACTGATAGATGGCAACACTGGATGCCTTTGCAGAGCCCCCTCCCTCTGTTAACCCCTTGGATGCCGCTGAGAGCGGCATCTAAGGGGTTACAGCAGAGTGTCAGCATAGAGCTGACACCTGCTGCTGATGGTGGCTGCTCAGGGACAGAGCTGCCGCCATCAGATACAGCAGCGTCACCGCACAAGGGGGCACAGATGAGAGCTGGGGAGGGGAAACAGATGGCAGAGGCCATGGATGGGGGCAGGCGGGCACAGTTGCCAGCACATACACAGTGCACGGCCGGCAAAGCTAGAGGCATGGTGCACAGAATGGGGCACAGATCGGGGCAGGGGGCTCACATATTGGGGTCACAGATTGGGGACATGGAGCATTTTTTTTCCAATTTCAACCAATTTTGAATTTTTTTTCCGAATCCTACTACATCATATGCAATATTACATAGTGATGTTGGAAAGTACAACTTGTCCCGCAAAAAGCAAGCCCTCATATGGCTATGTGAACAGAAAAATAAGGAGAGCTTAGCAGCCGTGTCTCTATAGCCCCTTGTCCCCTGATGAAGCCGCATAGTCGGCGAAACACGTTAGGGATGAGATTAGATACAATCTTTTAGGCAGTCTGTAATGTGGGAATGGGAGGTAAGAATAAAAGTTTCTCTGCTCAACGGACAAGTTACAGTGGGGTATAAGTTATACTGGGGTATAGTTATGGTGGTGTAAGTGGAACGACACATCCACTTTTTGTGGTGGTGTGCCACAATCCAAAAGTAAAAAACAACTCACTGTGCAAAGCATCAACGATAAAAAATTTAGTGGCGTTGCACAATGATCCAAAAGGGACCAGGAGGTTTACATTACTAACCACGTTCTATTTCAATATGCACTCTTTATTAGTAGATATCAGATATTAGTATATGATGGTATAATCAATATTTAAGATCAGCGATCACGCCACCCCCCCCCCCCCGTCATTGAACCCCCTCAGATGCCGCATTCATCACTGATCGCCTGATCATCTGAGGCTATAATTTAGGCATTTCATGGTTAATCAGGATAAAAAAAAATACTCACCTTATCCATTTACTCGTGTAGAGGCAGTCACAGCCATCTTGATTAAAGACACTGAAATCTTGTGTCATGACGTGATGACGTCATCACCTCGCCTGGCCGGTGCGCTGGGATGTCATACGTTATCCCGCGTGACAATTTGCGCAGTTTCTGCAATCAAGATGGCTGCAAAGGCCCCTTGACATGCAAATGGCCTTTATTAAAAATATTGAGCCGCTCTGTCACAAAGAGTTAACAGTTTTTCTAGCTGTGTGACTGGTACTTTCACTTTGTGCTGTCATCTAATAACCCTTATCTCTAAGCTTCTGAGAGGTAATAAACACTTATTTAAAGGGGTATTATCATCTTAATGATCACTGTTAAATCTGTTTTAAATGATTTAACAGTGATCATTTTTCTAAATATATTTAATTAACAAATTCCCACCCCTTAGAAGAAAATAAGCCTATACTTACCTGACTGTTGTCTTCCGTCTCCCCTGGTTACGGCCACTGCTCTTCTCAGGAATCGCGGTGGCGACTTCTTATCTTCTTCCGGCCGGACGCGCGCTGTACTGAACGCGCACACGCCGAGGCCGTGCAAGCGCTATGGTGATTTCTTCCTGGCCAGCACGTTCAGTACAGCGCGCGGCCCGGCCGGGAGAAGACATCAATCAAGATGGAGCCCGCCCGCTGCCGAGTGCCGAAACCAGGAAGTGGACAGCGCGCCGGGAGCAGATAAGTATTAAACGGAGTGTTGAGAATACCCCTTTAAGCCACATTCTTATCAGTAGGATAAGAACTGTGCTATAATGACTGTTTATAATGTCAGAGATCAGAGATAAGGAGTCCATCAGCTCCTGGTCTGACGGAAAAGACAGAAAATCCAAAAGCTTTGTACTGAAAAAAGGACACCATATCTTTTAAAATTTAACTAAAAATGGAGTACAATACAATAATTAAAAAATAATTGTCTCCAAAGGTGTAGAGATCTTTTTTAGAGGGGATTATTCCCCTCTCCGGACTCTGTTTTAGTAAATGAATTCTCTATAACATTATAATACTGGAGCATATTTTCTTAGAACTTTACACTGTGCCATTCCTCTTGTTATTCATCCTAGACATTTCTGAATAAATTGACAGCTAAGCATCTCCAGTTGGGGTGTTTTGCTGCTTACTATGACCATGTTCAGTCAGTGCTGACATACCCATTTTACAAGGGGAATGGTAAGATGCAATTTTTTGGTACATTTTGTAGGAGGTTTAACAGAGAACCAAAACCAAGCAGAGCTCTAGATGATCTAGAATGGTTTTATTATGGGGAAAACAGGCACCTACTAAAATACATACCGGGAGTGATAACGGATCTTTAGATTGCCTAGACTAGATAAAATTGTAGCCACCTGGTCAGTCGGACGAGAGCAGGATCAGTTATACAAGAAAGTTGCACACCTTTGTATTATAGAATGATTCAAGTCAATGTTCACTGTTGTGATTTGTGTGCTGATTTATTTCATGGTATAAATTACAGAAATTGGAGCTCCGAAGACGTCCAGTAGCGCTAAATGATAAAATTCTGGCTGCCTGTAGTCACCACTAGAGGGAGCTCACTGCATTTCATTTATACAGTGAACTTAAAGTGGTATTCCCATTTTATAAAGTGATAGCACGTCCATAAAATAAGACATTGTTTTATGGTTGGAGGACCCAACCTGTGGGACGCCTGCTGATCCTGAGAAAGAAGGGGATGGAAAAACAGTAAAGGGGTGCAGCACTACACCAGCACCCCTTCATTCTCAGGATTGGGGCCAGACTCCACTGATCATATAATGAGGGCATATTTTAGAGCTATTCCATCACGTTATAAGATGGGAATAACCCTTTAATAATTAAACAGTATGCAGTAACCTCAGAAGTCCCCCTAGTGGTAGCTGCAAGCAACCAGAATTGGCAGATTCAGAGCTCTGTATCAGGAAAATGAACCAATCCTTTAAAATATACCTGTATTAAATGGGTTATCCAACAAAATGTATTACTATGCAATGAATAGAGCAGGGATGCCGAACCTGTGGCCCTCCAGCTGTTGCAAAACTACAACTCCCAGCATGCCCAGACAGCCTATAGCTATTGGCCTACAGCAGGGCATGCTAGGAGTTGTAGTATTGCAACAGCTGGAGGGCCGCAGGTTGAGCATCCCCGGAATAGGGCATTGCAAATTAAGTTCTAAGGTTTTTAATGCACATTGCATTTTCCTCTCTTGTAGCGCCCACTGCCGTTCATTCTTCTGGTCCACCTTCTCCTGCATTCAGAGGTGGACAGACATGTTCAGTAACTTCCCTGCTCCCCTCCCCTCGGTGCTGGCATTTTGATCTCATAGAGAAGCAGGTGAAGCAGCCCATACACCTTTCATTCCCTAATCCCTACTTTTCATAGAAATATGTAGCTATATCTCTGTCAAGACAGTAGAGAAGGAAATTGTGGGGGTATTACATGCCTCATATGTCTCTCTGGCTGTATGCGAGGGACTGTTTTGTACAAGGGAGGAATGAGTTAAAAAACGGCAGTAATTACAATGTATCTTGAGAGATGATGGTGCTTGATTGTCACTTGTGAGCTGCTGCCCACCCACAGAAAGGAAAGAAAGTCCTCCAGATGAGTATGATGAGTAAAAAAAAGTTTTTTAAAAAAGAGTCCTCCAGATGAGTAAAAAAAGAGTTTTTAAAAAAAGAGTCCTCCAGATGAGTAAAAAAAAGAGTTTCAAACTTGTGCAACGACCAAAACACCTAAAAATGGTATTCCTTTAAGAAATGATGAAATCTGCAGAAATAACCTTCCAACTTTATAAAGTTTTCAACTTGCGAGCAGGAACGTGTGGCTCAGAAATAACTGGATGGCGACACGAGACGGGAGCTGGCACTTTGTGTCAGCATCTATTTCTAGAAGGCATTGTGTGTTCCTCACGGTAAGATTGGACCCGATCATTAATGGAAGCAAAAGGAGAGGCAAATGAAGGCTATTCACTGGAACAATTAATATGATTGAGCCGCGAGCCGGACACTGCGCGAGTACAGAGCGCGCTGATTACTTATTAAACGCCGCACATTATCAGGCGCATCACTTTGCAGTTTTGACAGATAGGAATAGTTTCCCCTCATTTCCTCTTTCTTTCTCCTTCTTGCATTTGTAGAAAATATTATTTAAGGAAATATCGGATGTCATCTCATCAGGACGATCGCTATCTTCAGGAGACCTGCCCTATAATTCCGACTCAGCGATGGAAACATCAAATGCATCCGTTTATATGAAAGAGACGCTATTAACATTAATACAGGGGCCGAGGACACAAGATTGCAGTTCAGAAGTCTCGGGGGGGAGCTGTGGACGTGTTGGTTGTCACACAGCTTTCCATTAGGCAGATGATGTAAGTGTTAGGCTGGTGTCACACATAGATTTTTTAAGGATTTTGCCATTTTTGGTAAATTTTTTTAACTGCTTCCTTTTTTAGTCAAAAAATACCAGCTCCAGATGTGACATCGGAGTCTTTGGGAAGCATTAAATGCAGCATTTTTTTTTTTTTATCGCAGCATGCTCTCATCCATTGAATTTTTTTTTCCCCTGCTTGAAAAACATAAGTGCCCATGTGTGAAGTTTTTTAAACCCTTAAGTACTCATAAAGGCCGATTTTTGGTTTGGCATTTTAGTTTTTTTTTCTCCTTACGTTCCAATAGCCATAACTTTTTTTATTTTATGTTCTTATAGCCATATGAGGGCTTATTATTTGCAGGATAAGTTGGACACCATTTAATTTACCATGTCAGTTATTAGACCACAGGAAAGAAAAATCTTTGTGGGGTTAAATTGAAACACAATTCTGCCAAGGTTTTTGTGGTTTTGACAACACAACACTCACTGTGTGCTAAAAATGACATGATGTGCCTATTCTGCGGCTCAATACGACTACAGCGATACCAAACTTGTAAAGGTTTTTTTTTGTTTTACTATTTAAAAAAAATAAAAGCCTTGAAAAACATCTAAAAATTTCTTTGTTTCGCCATTTTCTCACAGTTCTAACTTTTTTATATTTCCGTCCACAGAGCTGTATGAGGGCTTGTTTTTTGCTGGACGAACTGTAGTTTTTATTGGTACCATCTTTGTGATTATTAGTCCCTTTATGGGGCTAGAACCTGGGACTTTTTGATCCCTTGTCCTATCCATCCTAATAGAGATCTTTTAGGCCTCTTTCAGACGGGCGTCCCGGATTTGCTCCGGATGTGTCCAGGGTGCATTGCAGGAAACCCGCACGAGTGCGCACACAATTCTAGTCAGTTTTGACTGCGATTGCGTTGCGTTGTTCAGTTTTTATCGCGCGGGTGCAATGGGTTTTGCACACGCGTGATAAGTGATAAAAAACTGAATGTGGTACCCAGATCCGAACTTCTTCAATGAAGTTCAGGTTTGGGATCGGTGTTGTGTAGCTGTTATCATTTTCCCTTGTAACATGGTTATAAAGGAAAATAATAGCATTCTTAATACAGAATGCATAGTACAATAGCGCTGGAGGGGTTAAAAAATGATATATATTAACTCACCTCATCCACTTGATCGCGCAGCCGGCATCGTCTTCTTTCTTCTTCTTTGAGGACCTGCAAAAGGACCTTTGATGACGTAAGGATCTTCTATCTTCATTAAGCAGGACTTGCGCTGACGTCACCACGTGGTGAGCACGATTATGTCATCAAAGGTCCTTTTGCAGGTCCTGAAATAAGAAGAAAGAAGACGATGCCGGCTGCGCTATCAAGTGGATGAGGTGAGTTAATTTTATTTTTAAACTTATTTTCCTTTATAACCATGTTAACATCATCTCCTAGCAACCGTGCGTGAAAATCGCATTGCATCCGCACTTGCTTGCAGATGCTTGCGATTTTCACGCAACCCCATTAATTTCTATTAGGCCTGCGTTGTATGAAAAACGCAGAATATAGAACATGCTGCAATTTTCACACAACGCACAAGTGATGCGTGAAAATCACCGCTCATCTGCACAGCCCTTTTGAATTGATTGGGTCCGGATTCACCGCGGGTGCAATGTGTTCACCTCACGCATTGCACCCTTGCGGAATTCTCACCCATGTGAAAGGGGCCTTAGGGTGAAAAATATTTTTATACTGTCCCTGCTGTGCTGTGCCTTGTGCACAGCGCAGCAGGGAATTTACCATGGCAGCCATGGAAAGCTTCACCAGTGTCCAGGCTGCCATGGTAGCCAATTGTAGGGGTCTAATGACGGGATTTGAGCGGGATCGCCATTCCCCGTCATTGTGGCCGGGTGCCTGCTGTATGATACAGTCGGCATCAGCCACGTATAGATCAAGCTCGCCGCAGCAGCCTGCTCCATACATTCCCCCAACCACTGTGGCATACAGGTACGTCACGGTGGTTGAAGGAGTTAATGGCATTATTTTGTACCAATGTATTTTCCCTATACTTTCAGAGCACTAGAACTCTTCCACTTTGCACTTAAAATATATAAAAACAGGTCTCGTCTGCACTGGATACGTGCGGCGAGCCAATGGACTTAAGGCGCAAATCACAACCCGAGCTTGGATACGAGAATATTTTATTTTGAAAAGACGACGCGTTTCGGGGTACTCAGGACCCCCTTATCAAGTCTGAAAAAACATAGGGTTGTTACAGCGGTCTGTAGTGAATCAAAGGTGTAAATAATGTAAGAGTATAAATAATAAAAAATTCATATTAATATTAATAGTTGAACAATAGCTGCAACTGTGTGTGTACATACGTGCGTACAAGCACACATACACGCATTTATATCTGTATATACAGAAAATTATTTGGATGCGTGGATGGATCAATGGATGAAGACGAAAACACAAGCATAAACGTAATATATATCCATAAGTAATAGATTGGTTCAGTGTTTTGGCTGGATGATTGTTTACACAAATGATAAAATAGAGGATAAAAGTGAAAAATAGAAAATAGATAAAAAATGGCTAAAGGATATGGGTAAAATGGGTTATAGATCTAAAAAATAAATTAAAAAGCTGACACAGACCCTGTTTGGGGTATATATAGCTGTATAGGACTGTTTCCTGGTTGTGTACGGGTCTATATGTACGCAGGAACAGATAGGTAAAAGTACATGGTTTAGAGTGTAGATGAAGGGAGTCCCTTGCAAGGTGGAGAATGATAATATTTTTTCTTTTTTCTAAAGGAACAATTATTTGAGAATTTCAACTCAAAGTAAAATGCTATCGTCTGGATAGGAGTGCTAGACTTTGCTATTCTCTTGTTCTAAACAAGAGAATAGCAAAGTCTAGCACCCCAAACAGGGTCTGTGTCAGCTTTTTAATTTATTTTTTAGATCTATAACCCATTTTACCCATATCCTTTAGCCATTTTTTATCTATTTTCTATTTTTCACTTTTATCCTCTATTTTATCATTCGTGTAAACAATCATCCAGCCAAAACACTGAACCAATCTATTACTTATGGATATATATTACGTTTATGCTTGTGTTTATGTTTATGTCTTCATCCATTGATCCATCCACGCATCCAAATAATTTTCTGTATATACAGATATAAATGCGTGTATGTGTGCTTGTACGCACGTATGTACACACACAGTTGCAGCTATTGTTCAACTATTAATATTAATATGAATTTTTTATTATTTATACTCTTACATTATTTACACCTTTGATTCACTACAGACCGCTGTAACAACCCTATGTTTTTTCAGACTTGATAAAGGGGTCCTGAGTACCCCGAAACGCGTCTTTTCAAAATAAAAAATTCTCGTATCCAAGCTCGGGTTGTGATTTGCGCCTTAAGTCCATTGGCTCGCCGCACGTATCCAGTGCAGACGAGACCTGTTTTTATATATTCCAATACCCACCCAAGTGGCGGTTTGGCCCGCGCCCAGGGTTATTTCGGACATCATCCGGCAGCACCAACCCAGACAACCTCAACTCTTCAAACCTCCCTCCACCAAGGTTGCACCACAATCAGTGCAAACCAAACCAGGTGAGTAACTTCACTCATCTTGGTTAGGGGGAAGGGACATCTATCTGTTTACCCTCACCTATGAGCGCCTTCTCTCCTCTCTTGGCCATCTGATCACTTTGCACTTAAAGGCAGCCCCCTATCCGCCTGATTGACAGTGCAGACTTCGTGGCCCTATCAGCGCATGCGCAGTGCAGTAGCAGTATGCCTGCCTAAATGGGGTTGATCCTGCTGACAGATGTTCTTTAAGACAAAAGAAAGAACTCTACCTCTTTAGTCAGTAGGAGAGGAGCCACGTTCACTTATGTCGCAGCCTGACAAGCGCAGATGGCTTCCGCAGCTCCATAATCCACCCAGAGGTCTCTCCACAATATCATTCATTCCTACAGGATCTACATAATCTGATCCGGTTTCCTGGCGCTTTGATATATTGGAAAGTTTTGAACATTGCACTTATTTAGGCAAATCTCTGTTAACGGGCAAGGAAAGCAAGTAGCATATTGTAATTCACTACCGACCGGATCAATGCGAATCGGAGATGTAACCGCCGCTGACAATCCTGTCATATCACTGCTTAATACTAACGGTAGGGAACAAAGATCAAAGATCCATGGGATTTTTTTTTTTTCGTTTTTTTTATTTCTGAAGGATTTTCATCAGAACGTCGCTTTAAGTGAACAAATTAGCGGAATCAAAGCCGTGTTTAACGAGGGATTGAGAAGGGAGAGCGGCGAGGCTGCTCTGCCAGATGCTGGTTTTCTTTACAGGACTAGCTCTCCTTACAAAAAAAAGCAACCTGCTGCAACTCCAGAGGCTGCGGCTGGAAGATAAGCCTATAAAGCTGGCTATCTGCATGCAGCGAGGACGCCGCACACATGAAAGGCGTAATGATGATACAAATATGCTTAGACTGTCTCGCACTAGACAGCTCATTTTTCATACTTCAGTAATTTATGGAAAACATAGTCGGTTTTCTAAAAGATGCTCCTCTAGACCATTGTTTTGGGAAATAGTTTTCTGTTCCCTTTACTGGGGTGAGAGGACGTAGGGGTCTTCTGGACGGCATTATCAATGGTATATGGCATGTTTATAAGTTTCTTTTTTTACCCCTTAAAAATGCAGCAATGTTTTTGCATCCCAACACCATATACCACAACTTTTTTGTTGGTGTCATTGCTTTATGTTTGAGTTGCCATTTTGCACTGCACTTATTTATATTCTCTTTTAGCCTTTTATCAATAGGACGCAAAAATAAATAATTTTCACCATTGTTTTGCTCACCAAACCATATAAATGACCTCTGGTATGAGTTGTTTCGGTGAAAGGGGAATGATTTTATTTAAAAAGAAAAGTGTACAATGAGTTAAAAATAAAAAAGAGTCAATACTCACCTCACCGATCCACCTCTGCTGCTGTTCGGATGCTGCTCCATTCCCCGCTGCTTTCCACTTCCTGCTCCTGGTCATGAGACAGAAGAAATGGCTTCAGATGACCACTCAGCCAAAGGAATTTCCTGTGTGTTGAGGTTGAATTCAGTGGAGAGCAGCAGTGATCAAGGTAGCATCGGAACAGCAGCGGCTGGTGAACAAAGTGGTGAGTAATGATTCTTTTTTATTACTTAAATAAAATTCTTCCCCTAGAAAACCCCACTAATGGCATACTAAATATGTTCATTTTGTTTTACATTTGTGTCATAAACTACATTTCACTCTAAAGTAAATTTTCATCAATTACTCTAGTTCCCATTCCTTCTTGGATTGTTTTTTTTTTTATATAAGCAAATTTACTTAATTTGCAGTTTTCTCTTATCCCCCTACTTTCTTGTTGTCATGTGTCTGCTATCCCATCATGCCTTAGGGCAGTAAGATGTATCTTGACATGAGCAGATCATGTGACACTAACCATTCTCCTTGTGCTTTCTACTTTCTACATTAAAAGGTTCCAATGCAGGATTTAACCTAAAGTATCAAAACGGATTTCCCACAGGGTACAATACTAGGCTTATAACATTAAGTAATATAACAGTGCTATCTGGTGGGTGAGATACATTTATATTAGCGGCAACCCGTTTATTTTATTAAATTGAATTTAAAGGGCCTTTGTCAGCATGTTTGACCAAGGTAGGGGCTGAGGAGAGTAGTACTAGCATTGCTTTTGTGGAGCTTTTATTACTGGGAGTAGTGTGAATATTAACTTTTATTCTGACAGATTCTGCTCCTGCAAGTGCCCAGGAGGTGCAGCTTCCCTGTGAAGTTCTCTCCAAAGTGAGTTACTTCACAGGCCCTTCCCCCTGACAGCTGTAGAAATCAACCAAGAGACCACCGCGGCGGTCACTCAGATGCAGACAGCACTTTACAGTGATGCTGCACCTCCTGGGCACTTGCAGGAGCAGGACCTGGCAGAAAACATTTCCATATTCACACTACTCTTTATAATAAAAGCTCCACCAAAGCTATGCTAGTACTGCTCTCCCTAACCCCTACCTAGTTGTACTGTGGACTTATCTCAGGACAGCTCCTGTTAGGTCCCTTCCCGTCTTATCCAATTAGACCATAATCCTTGGTGAGCATTAATGCCAGGACTACTGATAAGTGCAACTGAAGGGTCACCCTCCCTTTGATGAGGCTATAGCCAGTTAATCACAGCTGCTGCTTCTCGCGGGTGGACAGGTCACTAATTCCATGCCTGCATGAGCCCAGCTCTGTAAATGCAAATAGCTGGGCATTACGTCCCAGATGAAGGCGGTGTATATTTACAGCACAGGGTGGGACGGGGTTAACTAAAAGCAGCTAACGTATAATGTCAGATTTGTTTCTTTTTTGATACATTTTGCCTTGTTTGGTTCTTGATATGTACCTTCCTGGAGAGAAGGTGAAGCGGCCATTGTATAGGGGAGCAGTCTAGCACCGATTATCATGAGGGCCTGGTTTATTTTTTATTTTAATTCTAAAGTAATCTTGATTATCACGGGTGACTATGGACAAGGACACTCGTTTAAGAGTTTCCCAATGTCCAGAGCACAACGCACCGTTATTTGTCCCCTCATATCCTCTTATTAATAAATTTAAATAACTTAATTAACGTAAATATTTTCTGAACATGTTGAATATGTAAATGTAGTCGAAAACATAAAACAAGAGGAAGCTCATCCTTTAAATGAAAGGAGGCGACCGCTGTGCTGAGTGACATTACCTATACGAAGCAAACAGGAGGTAAAGTGTTTTCATAAATATGCAAATCTCCCCAACCAGGGTATTCAGCTAATGTGCTGCGTCTTATAGACAGGTAATTAAATACTGTAAATATCTTTTTCCTCGTTTCTCTTGGAAACATTTGTCATAATTGACTACCATCTAAAGAGCAATCCCATTCCATACAACCCCCCACCTCGTCCAAGAAAAAAAAAGTCATCCTGGAAGATATCCTATATAACATGAGATAATAGGGGTTAGTCCTTAACCAGATCGAGAGTAGGGAAAATAGTGCCAAGACCGTAAAAGCCTCAAAATTTTAGATTTCATTAGCAAATCTGTTTTTCCTAATGGACTTTGAAGTTATACATTTACCTCCACATGGGGCAGACAGGCTGGGGAATTGTCGTCACAGATTATTTTGTGCCAGATCTGCAGCATTTTTCAGCAGATGAGATTTTAAGAAATTCCGTCCACACGCTGTGAAGCAAATTCTCAACGTAAATTGATTGACCTGCAGCGTGAATGATGCAGACCCGTGGCCATGGAATTCCTACTGTGGGAAATCTGCCCCCTGTGGCCGCACTCTTAATTGCGCATTCAACCTAAAGTTATAAAATCAGACAGGATACATAATGGTACCGCATGTAGGGCATAAAAATAGTGCACAACACCGGTATAAGTGCGTGGTCACACGGGGCAGAATTTCTTTTGTAGATCTTGCTGTGCATTCACAACTAAATCTGCAATGAGTCTGCACAGGTTGCATGTGGACTTGTTGTGGACTTTACACTATGCATTGCAAAGGGTGAAATCCAAAGCTGTGGATTTCAAATTTCCACTGCAAGTTAATTTGCCCTGAGTGTGTGGATGAGAGATTTCTTAAAATCTCATCAACGTTGCTGGCTATAGGCCCATATCAATGCACCCTGTCTCCAGACTAGTTATGCCGATTGTTGTCACCCAGCTTTCCCATATTTTTTTTTTTTTCAGTCTGAATTTCTGGTACTGAATTATGTAGCAGTATGGAAAATTTACATATTGCACCAGATCTGACACATTTCACATCCCGGGGAAAATGGCGGATCTGATTGGCTGACAAGCCTATAAGCCCTGGTGGATAATTTCACACAGTAAGTGCTAATCACATTTGCATACACAGGCAATTGCAAAACAGCACTGAAGACATAATGGTAGCAAAACCAGCTGTGCTCCATCCTAACAACTGAACATACAGTTAAAAGATCGGGGGGGAAAAAACTGATTTCACTGTGTGTAAACATAGCCATAGCCCACTATGCAAACATTACACTGCAGATTTTGTGTCCGAGCTTTGGAAGGACAACCCACCGTATGGTTGTCCTTCACATATTTAAGCATAATCAGTTCCCACATATATATGCTCAGTATTAGGGTCCATGGGGAAACTTAGAAGGGAATTGCAAGTATCCAGAAACCCCCTTTGAGCAGCAGAAGAGAAAACACAATTAATTCAGCTACCACTAGGGGGAGCTCCCTGATTTATTATTGTGCTAAATGGGAGCTGTGTAAATCAGTATACAGTGAGATCCCTCTAGTGGTGGCCGCTGGAGCTGTATACATCTATGTATGGTGAGTTCCCCCTAGTGGTGGCTGCAGGAGCTGTATAACTCTCTATGCAGTGAGCTCCCCCTAGTGGTGGCTGCAGGAGCTGTATAAATCTGTATACAGTGAGCTCCCTGATTTATTATTGTGCTAAATGGGAGCTGTGTAAATCAGTATGCAGTGAGATCCCTCTAGTGGTGGCCGCTGGAGCTGTATACATCTATGTATGGTGAGTTCCCCCTAGTAGTGGCTGCAGGAGCTGTATAAATCTGTATGCAGTGAACTCCCTCTAGTTGGGGTCATAGGAGCAGTATAAATCTGCATGCAGTGAGCTCCCTTTAGTGGTGGGCGCAGGAGCTGTATAAATCTCTATGCAGTGACCCTCCTTCTAGTTGTGGCCGCAGGAGCTGTATAAATCTGTATGCAGTGAGCTCCCCCTAGTGGTGGCTGCAGGAGCTGTATAACTCTGTATGCAGTGAGCTCCCCCTAG
The DNA here is from genome assembly GCF_014858855.1 of Bufo gargarizans. Taxonomy (NCBI): domain Eukaryota; kingdom Metazoa; phylum Chordata; class Amphibia; order Anura; family Bufonidae; genus Bufo; species Bufo gargarizans. The sequence continues at coordinate 24,359,454 of NC_058087.1, read as the reverse complement.
TGGTGGCTGCAAGAGCTGTATAACTCTGTATGTAGTGAGCTCCCTCTGGTGGTAGCCACAGGAGCTGTATAATTCTGTATGTAGTGAGCTCCCCCTAGTGGTGGCCGCAGGAGCTGTATAAATCTCTATGCTGTGAGCTCCCCCTAGTGGTGGCTGCAAGAGCTGTATAACTCTGTATGTAGTGAGCTCCCTCTGGTGGTAGCCACAGGAGCTGTATAATTCTGTATGTAGTGAGCTCCCCCTAGTGGTGGCTGCAGGAGCTGTATAAATCTCTATGCTGTGAGCTCCCCCTAGTGGTGGCTGCAAGAGCTGTATAACTCTGTATGTAGTGAACTCCCTCTAGTGGTAGCCACAGGAGCTGTATAATTCTGTATGTAGTGAGCTCCCCCTAGTGGTGGCCGCAGGAGCTGTATAAATCTCTATGCTGTGAGCTCCCCCTAGTGGTGGCTGCAAGAGCTGTATAACTCTGTATGCAGTGAGCTCCCCCTAGTGGTGGCTGCAAGAGCTGTATAACTCTGTATGTAGTGAGCTCTCTCTGGTGGTAGCCACAGGAGCTGTATAATTCTGTATGTAGTGAGCTCCCCCTAGTGGTGGCCGCAGGAGCTGTATAAATCTCTATGCTGTGAGCTCCCCCTAGTGGTGGCTGCAAGAGCTGTAAAACTCTGTATGTAGTGAGCTCCCTCTGGTGGTAGCCACAGGAGCTGTATAATTCTGTATGTAGTGAGCTCCCCCTAGTGGTGGCCGCAGGAGCTGTATAAATCTCTATGCTGTGAGCTCCCCCTAGTGGTGGCTGCAGGAGCTGTATAAATCTGTATGCAGTGACTTCCTCTTGTGTTGGCCGCAGGAGCTGTATAAATCTGTATGCAGTGAGCTCCATCTAGTGGTGGCCGCAGGAGCTGTATAAATCTGTATGCAGTGAGCTCCCTCTAGTGGTGGCCGCAGGAGCTGTATAAATCTGTATGCAGTGAGCTCCCTCTAGTGGTGGTCGCAGGAGCTGTATAAATCTGTATGCAGTGAGCTCCCTCTAGTGGTGGTCGCAGGAGCTGTATAAATCTGTATGCAGTGAGCTCCATCTAGTGGTGGTCGCAGGAGCTGTATAAATCTGTATGCAGTGAGCTCCCTCTAGTGGTGGTCGCAGGAGCTGTATAAATCTGTATGCAGTGAGCTCCCTCTAGTGGTGGCTGTAGACAGGCAGAATTTTATCATGTTGCTCTATGGCTTTGTGGAGGCAATTTAAAACTCATAAGAAATTCATGAATTCTGGGCCTTTTTTAGATTACATATTATGGAAATATTATTTGTATTACTATTCAAATGTTATTATATAATGTGTAGCATGATAAATTATATTTTATGACATTGTTTAAAAAAAAATCACCACTGAGTGTCACGGACGTTCCCGCGACAGGTGGCAGGAGATCTGTGAGACTGGCAACACAGGGTTTGATCTGATATGTTTTCCGTTTGGATCAAATGACGTCTGTGTTGTTTCTGGTGCCTGCCGCACCTTCTTTCCCCAGGTGTGGCTATTAGGGTCATTTAACCTTCTCTATTTATAGTTGTTTCTCGCACAATGCTGTGCGGTTTATAGCTTTTGTTTGGAACTTTGGAAAGATCCTGGTTGGATCTCGGCTGAGTTCCTGGTGATTCCATTGCTCCTTTGAAGTTAATTCTTTCCTTTCCCTTTTGTATTTTGTTTGGGTTCTGTGTGTTGCATTTCCCTATTGTTTTTATAAGGCCTGAAGGAGACTCTTATTCGTCCTTCCTTTTGGAGGAACAGGTAGTCTCGTCCCCGCCATTAGTACCAGGGTCCTATAGGGCTTGATAGGACTCTAGGTATTCCTGTGTATTAACTCACCTACCTTTGGGGTCTGTTCATACTGGTAGTCAGGATTTTGGTTAGGGTTTTCACTAAGAGGTGTTCATTTTATTTCCCTAGTTCTCAGGCCTGATTCCCTCTTCCCCCCTTCCCTCCTATGTTCAGTGTGGTGTTTCCCTCCCACACCGAAGTGTGACACTGAGTCAACATAGACCTCAAGAATATTAGAGTCACCCACACCTATCGTAGACCACTGAGGATCTGTGGTGTACATACTGTAAGAAAGAGGAAACCAGATAGCGAATATCAAAAGGTGCCCCCCCCCCCCCTTTAGCTAAAGGATGAAACTACAGAAGTTTCATCCTTCAGCTAAATCTAAGTTATAAAGCTATGCTGTTAGCACAGCAGAGCCAGAGAGTAGCAGACGTAGCAGAGAGGAGTTTGCCTGCCACAGTTAATGCCAAAGCCTGCTGGAACCAAGACAAAGCCTGAAACTGTTTGGAGGAACGTATATTCAAGTAAAGCTGTTACCAACTTCATCACAAGGTCTGGACTCAATTTATTTCTTCATCCCCTTCATCACCTACCCCCTTTGCTCTGCTTCGGATGACAACGCCTGGGGACACGTGCACCAACATTAAGGGACATTATAGGTCACCCTACACCACTCTGGCATTCCTACACCTTGGTACCATCTACAGTATCACTAAAAAGGGGCTCTGTTGCTTCACTGCAACTTGCGTCACGAAAACAAGTATGTTTATCTCATCTTAAAGGGACCCCTTGCCAGTTGCAGTGCATTGCACCTTCATCACCCTTCAGACTCCCAGGGTTGCAATGTACTAACTAGAGGCGTAGCTAAAGGCCATTGGCCCCTGGTGCACGAGTTCAACTTGGGCCCCTGTTCCCTCAGTGCTTTGTGGCCAGGGACAGGGGAGCACATAGCCCCCCTGCAGCTTGAGGCAAAAATTGACCCACCCCCCAAGCCAAATTCTTGACCTAAACCCATCGCTCCAGCCAGAGGTGTAACTTGAAGATTCTGGGCCCCAGTGCAAAATCTATAACAGTTCTCCCTGCATGCACTTTCTATAATACCGGTGTCTTCTTATGTGGCACAAGGGACTTTGGGCCCACTCAGGCTCCCCGGCCCGATAGTGACTTCTACCTCTGCACCCCCTATATGTCACTGTCATATTGTTGTTTGACCGTGACGCGGTTTCCCCTTTAAGGTGTGTCTCCCTGCTGTTTGGTGAGCGAGGGGTTAATCTTCTAGCTGGCAGGGATTTAGATGTGTCCTGGGTGTGGCCGATAGCTTGACTTTATCTGTGGCTTCCTAGCTGGGGGCAGTGGTACTCCAGCCTTGTTTGGTGATGGAGCTCTGCTGTTTTCCTGGGTGAACTTGCCCAGTCCTTGAGGGCCACCCTGTTGGACATAAATTGTCTTCCTTGTAAGGGGCGTATTAAGTGCATGATAGGCCCAGGGCTGTCTACCCAACTTTTTTTGTATGAAGAGGCTGCGGTGCTTTATGAGTGCCACAGTCTCTTCTTAGGCCATATGACATCTTCAGACAAAAAAAAATACCCCAAATTGGGTCCTAAACTGAAAAATTTGGTCGTCAAATTTAAAATACATATAATTGTAATAAAAAAGACATGGAGGAGAATACAGCACCATATACGTCTTACATCCAGTGACATCTCCTGTCATGTAGACCTTCTATTTCCTCTTCTCCTCCATTTGACCCAGACCGCCATGGCAAATTCTTTCAGCCGCATCTCGTCTCTACAGTTTGTAACACAGACACGTTAGATTTCTCAATTTTTCCATCAACCTCCTCATCCTGGTGTCCCCACAGTGTCATCCTGCTGCCCCCAATACTGTGCCCGTTGTGCTCTCCAATGCCCCAGGTACTATACTGCTGAAAAAATAGTGACCCTGATAGATATAATTGGGGTAATTTATCAAACTGGTGTAAAGTAGAACTGGATTTCCAAAAGAGCTGCCAAATATGAAAGGTGGAATCTGATTGGCTGCTATGGGCAACTAAGCCAGTTCTGCATTACACCAGTTTGATAAATTACCCCGAATGTTCCTATAGTGTTCACAGCAGCCATAATGTCCCCTAGAGACCCCCAGTAATAATACCACCCTCTATTGTGCTCCAGGCAATAATCCCTGTATAGTGTCCCCAGAAATAATAGAATTGCCCCTACAGTGCCTCCCCAATAGCAACATCCCCCATATAATTTGCCCCCACACAGTAATTTCCCCCAAACTGCCCCCATATAGTAGTTTGCCCCACACTGCCCCCATATAGTAGTTTGCCCCACACTGCCCCCATATAGTAGTTTGCCCCACACTGCCCCCATATAGTAGTTTGCCCCCACACAGTAATTTGCCCCACACTGCCCCCACATAGTAATTTGCCCCACACTGCCCCCACATAGTAATTTGCCCCACACTGCCCCACATAGTAATTTCCACCACACTGCCCCCACATAGTATTTTGCCCCCACTTAGCAATTTTCCCACATAGCAATTACCCCACACTGTCCCCACATTGCAATTTCCCCCACACAATAGTTTCCCCCACATAGTAATTTGCCCCCACACTGCCCCATCTAGTAATTTGCCCCCACATAGTAGTCCCTCTCATAATAATTTGCCCTCGCACAATAGTTTTTCCCACACTGCCCCCACATAGTAATTTACCCCCGCATAGTAATTTGCCCCCACATAGCAATTACCCCACACTGTCCTCCCATAGAAATTACCCCACACTGTCCCCACATGGCAATTTCCCCCACACTGCCCCCACACAATAGTTTCCCCTACATAGTAATTTGCCCCCACATAGCAATTACCCCCACACTGCCCCCAAGATAGAAATTTGCCCCCACATAGTAGTCCCTCCCATAATAATTTGCCCCCACACAATAGTTTCCCCCACACTGTCCCATCTAGTAATTTGCCCCCACATAGTAGTCCCTCTCATAATAATTTGCCCCCGCACAATAGTTTTCCCCACACTGCCCCCACATAGTAATTTACCCCCGCATAGTAATTTGCCCCCACATAGCAATTACCCCACACTGTCCCCACATAGAAATTACCCCACACTGTCCCCACATGGCAATTTCCCCCACACTGCCCCCACACAATAGTTTCCCCTACATAGTAATTTGCCCCCACATAGCAATTACCCCCACACAATAGTTTCCCCCACACTGCCCCCAAGATAGAAATTTGCCCCCACATAGTAGTCCCTCCCATAATAATTTGCCCCCACACAATAGTTTCCCCCACACTGTCCCATCTAGTAATTTGCCCCCACATAGTAGTCCCTCTCATAATAATTTGCCCCCACATAGTAATTTGCCCCCACATAGTATTCCCTCATAATAATTTGCCCCCACACTGCCCCATCTAGTAATTTGCCCCCACATAGTATTCCCTCCCATAATAATTTGGCCCCATACAGCCCCCACATTCCCCCCCATGTAATCGATTTATCTTCCCTAATAGGTCCTCCTGTGTCCCCCCCAAGTAGGCAAATGAAATAAAAAAATAAAAAATGAACAAAAAATGAAAAAATAAATACTCACCGATGTCCAGGGCCAGGCGCTTGCTCACAGAGGAAGGCGGGCGGGATGAGTCAGGCTCGTCACAGTGCTGCGTCCCGGCACAGGCGCGCGATGACGTCATCACGCACGCCTGCCCTGGGATTTCTCTACCGCATAGGGCTCAGGCCTATGCGGTGAATGCCGGTGATCGGCGACGGGACAGGGAGCTATGCGCTCCCGTGCCCCGCCGCAGTATGTGAGCGTTCGGGTCAGCGTTGGGCCCCCCAGCGGTGCTGGGCCTGGGGCTGCCGACCCGAACGTCCCTATTGTAATCCGCCACTGTTCCTTTTGTATGCTCCTTTTACCCTACCTCGCCATCCTACCATCGGGCTCCACTCATATGGTGAGGAGTTAGGGAGAGGATTAGGGACTCTATAGTCGTGCTTCACTTTTCCTGGCTTCTTGGCCTAGCAGCTATCACCACCTTGACAGTATGTCCAACAAGGTGGCCCTCAAGGACTAGGCAAGTTCACCCAGGAAAGGAACAGAGCTCTAACACCAAACAAGGCTGGAGTACCACTGCCCCCAGTCAGGAAACCACAGATAAAGCCAAGCTAGTGGCCACACCCAGGACACACCTAAATCCCCACTAGCTAGAGGATTAACCCCTCGCTCGCCAAACCGCAGGGAGACACACCTTAAAGTGGAAATGCATGTGCAAACCGACAACATGTTGCCACCGGCAACCAGTCTGCACGGCAACCATGTCATGGTCAAACAACAATATGACCGTGACACTATAGCTACGCCCATGGTACTAACCACTATGCAACTCTAGACCACCAGGAGGAGACCCCTACAGTATCATATGTAAAAATTTGTGATGTAATACACATAGAAAGTTGGCAAAGAGGGAATAATCAGAATCGGAGGTGAACTTTGCTGTCTCTGCCTCGGGCACCCACACATGTGAAACCCTCCTTTTAAAAACCCTGTGTTTGTCCCAGTATATAAACAGAATTTGGAGCAGCTGTTACTTTTTAAGCCTCTATTTACAATTGTTTACATTTTTTTTGCATAATTTTCAATTTTTTATTGTTATAACATAGATAGCTATTTTGTGGCAAAATAGAATTTTGAGGCAAAATAGAATTTTGCAAAATGACTGCAAACTCTGACTACACAGTAGTCTGTAACCATGGAGACACCTAGATCCGTATAGGAGCTGTATCCCAAAATTACAGGAGATTTTTTAATCATGACTATTAGCAAAACTTCTTTCTTTATTATTTTGGAGCAATAAAATCACTACTTGCCTTTAAGTTTTACTCATATAGACCCCGAGTACAGCGCGGTATATTCCTCAGACTGGATCCTTGCATTAACGGTACAAAACGGTACAAGAAATGTTCACTTTCTGCCTGACCTGTTGTGAAGTATGGAGCGTGACTGCTGCTCCTTCACCTTATAATCAGAGCGGAGGCGCCTTCTATAATACTCCACATGTGCAGCGATCTCTGATCACAGATCACTAGAGGACAGCACAGCCACACCGAAGCCCCGAGCCGTATCGGTCTCCTGCGGTCACACACGCACAGTGCTACATCTTATTTCACTTCTCATGTTCAATTACAAGGACATTTATTTTAATCTGACATATAACAGGCAGAAAATTCAGAGAATCGGAGACTGTTCCCTTTACACCCCTGCATGATAATCAGATGTCCTGTATGCTTATGAATGCTGTATACGAGGGCGTAGCTATAGGGAAAGCGGCTGCTTTGGGGCCCGAACTCAGAAGGGGCCCGCCTGGGACCAAAAGATTTTATTATTAGCGCCAGGGTGTTCAATTTTTCCGTATACGGAACCATTCATTTCAATGGTTCTGCAAAAAAAAACTGAATGTACTCCGTATGCATTCCGTTTCCGTATTTCCATTTTTCCGTTCCGTTGAAAGATAGAACATATCCTATATTTGGCCGCAAATCACGTTTCGTGGCTCCATTCAAGTCAATGGGTCCGCAAAAAAAAGGAACACATACGGAAATGCATCTGTATGTCTTCCGTATCCGTTCCGTTTTTTCTGAACCATCTATTGAAAATGTTATGCCCAGCCCAATTTTTTAAATGTAATTACTGTATACTGTATATGCCATACGGAAAAACGGAACGGAAAAACGGAAAGGAAACGGAAACACAACGGAACTCAAAAACAGAACATCGGATCCGTGAAAAACGGACCGCAAAAAACTATAAAAGCCATACGTTCGTGTGAACTAGGCCTAAGGCACATTCGCTACAAGTATTTAAAGAAGAACTCCCGCTAAAAATGTTATTCTCCGGCCTGTTAGAAAGGTACATGATCTGTAATCTGTAGTGAATGTAATCTTCTCATCAGTGACTCATACCGCCCAACTTTTTGGATGGTCAAAGAGGGACTCGTATGGTTGATTGTGTGAAAGATACATTTTTTCAGCGGCGCATAATAAATCTAAATTGCATCAAATAATAAATGAATATACAATGTGAGCTCTAATATATAGATAGGAGCCAAACACTTTCTGGATCAATATTGTAAATGTAATATTGCAAATCTATACCTGAGATGAAAAAGAGGGACATTTAATAAGTAGCAAAGAGGGACAGAAGGACTAGGGTCAAAAAAGGGACTGTCCCTCCAAAACACTGAGGTCTGGTGACTGTATTTGTGAGTTATAACCTCCCTTCTGATCCTCAACTGTGTCATGTGACCAACTCTCTGATCTCCAACTGACACAGGACAGGAATTCAGCTACTTCTCTATTCATTCCTATGAGACCGACATTGAGGCTCCCGTAGGAATACATGGAGAAATAGACTTCCTGTCCGCACATAAGATGCTGTGTTATTTGGAGAGTCTGATTGCTGGTCACATGACACAGCTGAGGATCAGAAGGGAGGGGATAACTCGCAAATACAGTCACTGATGAGAAGATTACATTCGTTACAGATTACATCATGTACCTTTCTAGCAGGTCAGAGAATAAAACATTTTTGCGGGAGTTCTACTTTAAATGGATGCTAGATAGGAGACACCCAGGATGTAATGGCCTCCCCCCTCCTTCAGACCCCCAAGTCTTCAATGCCACTGTTGCAATCTACATCCTGTGCTGAGTATTCACTGTGCCTTACTTATCTCGCATCGCTTTGCTGTTGACGGTTTCTACTCCGTTCACATCCAGAGCAACATTCTGAATTCTGCTGGCTTCCAGCGAGCAGTGCATTGTGGGAGCTCAGATGACACAGGTACACAGCGCTAAGCTGTTGGCTACATCTGACAATGGGCAGCAGAGTTAAACTGTCATCGTTTCTAGGGGCAACCAAACTCTCAGTATGACTGGAGATAAAATAAAACACAAAAGTAATAAAAAAAATATATATAAAAACTTTTTAAAAAGTGACCTTATTCTGCAGTGTTTGGGAAAGGCTACATGCACACGACCATTCAGTTTTTTGCAGTCTGCAAACTGTGGATCCGCAAAAAATGGAAGCCGCCCGTGTGCCTTCCGCAATTTGCCGAACGGAACGGGCGGCCCATTGTAGAAATGCCTATTCTTGTCCACAAAACGGACAAGAATAGGACATGCTATTTTTTTTTTTGCCGGGGCCACAGAACGGAGCAAAGGATGCAGACATCCGTATCTTTTGCGGCCCCATTGAAGTGAATGAAGCAAAAACTATGGCTCGGATGCGGACCAGAAAAACGGTCGTGTGCATGAGGCCAAAAAAAAAGACCCTTTTTCAGTCTGAAACAAATCCTCACGATAGGTCATCAGTATCAGATCGGTGGGGGTCCGACACCTGGAACCTTGATTGATCAGCTGTTTTGGGCAGCCGCCAGAAACTATACAGTGGGTGCAAGGCTGCGTTCACTATGTAATTTACGGTGTCGGTGCAGCTCAGCCTCCATTCACTTGAATGGGAGCAGAGCTGCAGTACCCCGGCGCAGTCAACACCCAGTGGATGGAACCGGGCTGCCAGCCAGGGTTCTGGATGCTGGACCCCCACCAGTCTGATATTGATGACTAGGAATGAGAGAACTTGCTGGCTTTCAGGTTCAGGTTCTAGGTGAATTCCGTCATGCTGGCCAGATCCGTTATGCTGCCCATAGACTTCTATTATGTCGGAATGCAAAACGGAATCCGTCTTAAAGGCTTCCATGGTGAATCCTCAGGATAGGCCATCAGCATCTAAGACCTGGAAAACCCCTTTAAAGGATTTCCCCAGGATTAGAAAATGATCTTGGTGTTCATTCGCATACAGTGCCACAGCCCTTTACAGGTGATGTACGGTACTGCAAGCCAGCCCAATTCACTATTATGTTGCTTATCTGTAATACCAGACACAGGTGGGGTGCAAATAGCAAAGAATGGACCATAAATAAAGGTTTAAAATAGAATAAAGATAAAACAAGATGATGGATATTGCATGTAGTACAGTGGCGATATTGTATCGAGTATGGTGGATTGGGATTAATTGTTACCATCCATAGCTAAACAGACCGAATTTTGTCCCTATAGGGCCCTCAGGAAGCCGAACAAAAATTTTACATAAGGTCAATTGACCAAAAATTCCTTTTAGGGAATTTACAAACTTTCTTATTGAATAATGAAAATACTACTCGGAGCGCTCATCTCCAAATTCATCTGTATCGCCGTCCTCAGGACAGCGATACAGATAAATGGTGCGGAGGAGCAGGGGAGAGGCGTCTCCCTTGGCCCTTCCTATGATAGGCTATAGGCCTAGTGCCTGTAGCCTATCAGAGGCCGGTGCAAGTGATGCAATGACGTCATCGCCCCGCCTGAGCCGTACAGAGCGGGACACAGGCCGGAAGAGGCCTTCATCGCATTGCTAACAGCAGTATAAGGTAAGTATATGTATTGTTTTTATTATTTATAGTATACTGTGGCAAGAAGGTGGGTGGGGGCCCTATATACTGGCACAATATGGGGGGGCACTATGGAGAAGAGGGGAAGCACTATGGGGGCCCTATATACTGGCACAATATGGGGGGCACTATGGAGAAGAGGGGATGCATCTACTGGCGGCCCTATATACTGAAAAAATATGGGGGGCACTATGGAGAAGAGGTGAAGCACTATGGGGGCTCTATATACTGGCACAATATGGAAAGGGCACTATAGAGAAGAGGGGATGCATCTACTGGGGGCCCTATATACTGGCACAATATGGGGGGGCACTATGGGGGCCCAATATACTGGCACAATATGGGTGGGCACTATGGAGAAGAGGGGAAGCACTATGGGGGCCCTATATACTGGCACAATATGGGGGGGTACTATGGAGAAGTGTGGATGCATCTACTGGGGCCCTATATACTGGCACAATATGGAGGAGCACTATGGATAAGAGGGGAAGCACTATGGGGGCCCAATATACTGGCACAATATAGGGGGACACAATGGAGAAGAGGGGATGCATCTACTGGGGGCCCTATATACTGACACAATATGGGGGGGGCACTATGGATAAGAGGGGAAGCACTATGGGGGCCCAATATACTGGCACAATATTGGGGGACACAATGGAGAAGAGTGGATGCATCTACTGGGGGCCCTATATACTGGCACAATATGGGGGGGGCACTATGGATATGAGGGGAAGCACTATGGGGGCCCAATATACTGGCACAATATGGGGGGACACAATGGAGAAGAGGGGATGCATCTACTGGGGGCCCTATATACTGGCACAATATGGGGGGGCACTATGGATAAGAGGGGAAGCACTATGGGGGCCCAATATACTGGCACAATATGGGGGGACACAATGGAGAAGAGGGGACGCATCTACTGGGGGCCCTATATACTGGCACTCATTATGGGGGGCTCTATGGAGAAGTGGGGGGTAAAGGAGCACTACGGGGGCATTTACTGGGGGCCCTATTTACTGGCACGCATTATGGGGGCACTATGGAGAAGTGGGGGAGAAGAGCACTATGGGGGCATTATATAGGGGCATTTAATACTGGCAACCATTTTGGTGCCACTATGAGGAAGGGGTAGAGGAGCATTATGGGGGCATCTATGTGGGGCAGTCTATAGGGGCATTTTATACTGGCACATTATGGAGGACACTATGGGGACGGGGGAGGGGCACTATGGGGCGTCTTCTGGGGCACCTAAGCTCAACTGGGGGCACTAAGTGTTTTTTCTAGTGGCACACAGTACGGGTCATTGGAACACATGAGGGCATTCTGGGGACATTGGCTCTACTGGGGGCACTAAGATGTGTTTTTTTTTGTCTTTTTTTATGGCGCTGGCGCACACTATAAATAGAATTATTACTAACAGGGGCATTATGGTGGGCTTTATTACAACTGCGGGACTATGGCAGCATTATTACCATACTTCTGGGACACAATTACTGTTGGGGGCACTGTAAGAGCACTATTACTACTAAGTGCACTCTGGCACAGAATTATCACTATTGTTGGGATTTTGGGGAGCTCTATTACTGTGGGGGCACCCTGGCCCAGTATCAGCTTAGCACAGTTATTTTTGGGGGACATTATGGTTACACTATTAGTGTCAGGGACACTATTTGCTGGGTGCAGTTATTTTTTAGAGCATTGTGTTCCAATATTTATTAAAGGGGGCGCTATCTGTGTGTAACTAGTATTTTCAGGGGGTTTATCAGTTTATGCAGTATAGTTTTGGGGGTGCATAATGGGATGTTGAGAAGGTTGCAGGATGATGGAAAAGTAGGAAACTAAGATGTCTGTTTGTAAAACTCTGCAGAGAGAAGAGATGGCTGAAAGAAATCACCATGGCGGTCTGGTCTGGAAGGAGAAGATAAGGAAAGAGAACATCTACATCAGAGGAGACGTCACTGGATGTAAGAGGTATGGGGTGCTGTATTAGTCTACTTTTACATCTGCGTTAGTGATTCTGGCAGGCTGTTCCAGCAGAGAATTCACTGGATCCGGCACTGCAGACTAAATGCCCTTTTTTGATGTTCGCCCTGTTGGTAAATTTCCCTAGAAACTGTCCTGGCTATTACACGACCTATTCGAGGAGTAGGGCCATTATCTTTCTAGTAGATCCACAGTATCTAGCGCCTGTTAATCAATACACTGCTAGCAATAGCTATAGAGTCAGTGTCGGACTGAGGTACCTAGGGACCATGAGTAAAATTTATTTTTGGGGGCCCACCGTACAGATACATTCAAATATAATAAATAATCTAACAAGTTTTTTATATGAACATAAGCTGGTTGTGGTGCTGTACATTGAATATATATATGTAGTGTACTAAATCTAATGTGTTAATGTGTTATGTGCCACTTGTGCAGGGGATGGGAGACTAGGGGCCCACCTTGCTCAGGGGCCCACCAGGGGGATTCCCCTGTACCCCTGTGGGCCAGTCCGAGCCTGTATAGAGTATTTGGTAGGCCACCTACCCTTCAAACAGAGTGCATAGCCTAGTGACAGAGACCACTTCAGATAGACAGAGACCATATCCAAGCCCTTCACTGTCTCCTGATAGTTTTAAACCACTCAATAGTATTGTTTTCTCCGAGTAGTATTTTAATTATTCAATAATAAAGTTTGTAGTTTTAATATAAACAATAGGACCCCTAAAAGTGTTTTCAATGATATGTGATAATATTCTATCACAGGCAATACCCATACAAGTGACACATTTGAAACATCTTAAAATAACACATTTAGAGCAACTTAAAATAATCAGCCAACGGTCTTCCGTATGGAGATAATGTCCCCTTTTAAAAGTAATTCACTCTTAGAACTGTTGATTGATTCAACATATTGGATACATTGAAATGTTTATATTGTATCAGTTGAATTTTGCAGGACTCAGTCTTATTAATAGCAATAGTTCACTTGACCATATTAGCAACAGTACTGTCTCTCAATGGACAAAAGTATATACTCGCCATCAGTAATTAACATCTACCGGTCGTGGCGTCCCACGCGGCGATCGATATACTGACTTTTGTTACGTCCTTTATTCAGCTGACTCAGCCGATGTACCATCTGCTCCCGACTATTATTCCCTGCAGTCCCCAGACCCGGTACCTGGCGTCCTACGTGGTTTGCTCCGCTGGTGTTTGGCGTTGTTGAGACTTGGCGTCCCACGTGTTCCAATGTGCCGGTCTCGGACTCGTGGGGTATCTTGATCACATAGATGATTCTGGGAGGAGGATTAAATTACCTGTGAAGCGCTTCACACCATTTATTGTAGAAATAGTCTTTTCATATATCCATGGATTTTTGGATAAGGGTAGTGATTGCAGGTATTAACACCAAGATAAGCCATGAAGATGAGCAAATCCAGTCACATCACGTTATTTTGGGGTCTGCTTTGGGCCAAAGTAATCCTATTTCACATATGAACTGTAATAGCAAAGCAGCAATTAGAGAGCAACCACCAGCAGAGGGCGCTCCTGAGATAGGGGCATGATGGATGTTGGGAATTGCTTTGATTTGATGGCTGCTGGGGTAATGCCACTGTGAGAGGGGCTGGGGGCATCATGATTTTGCGATGGGGCCCTCCTTCCACACCGTTTATTGATCTGAATGTTCACAGCTGTAGTGCAGCCTGTGGGGGGCCCTATACTATCTTTCATGACCGCCCCTCCTCTATATGTACAATGCACATCACAGAAGCATGAACATCATCCACATTTGTATCATGGCCGTCTCCCAGGCATCCACCTCCTATGTAGAAGACGTCTTCCTGGCCCAAGACATTAGGGGAAATTCCTGTTTGGCTCGCACTGTCCTTGACTTGTTGTGTAAGAACATCTGAGCTCGTCCTCCGCTCCTTCTGGAGAAGAGACATGGGCCCCGGGGGCATTTTATGTCCAGAAATTAAATCACAACTGTCCTACATCTGGCAATAATCCTGAGTAATGGATCCATTCAGTCAGCCAGATGGCCGGAGATTTACTACAAAACAGCACAAAAACAGAAGAAGCAGCAAGAAATGGTGGAAGAGGCTTCATATAGACAAACGTATAGCCTGCGACTCATCGTGGACCCTGTTATGGTGGATCTTCTGGTCCTGAGATATATAAAGGCTACTTTCACACTTGCGTTTTCCTTTTCCAGCACTGAGTTCCGTCCCAGGGGCTCTATACCGGAACAGAACTGATCGCTCTTATCCCCATGCATTCTGAATGTAGAGCGATCCGTTCAGGATGCATCAGGATGTCTTCAGTCCAGGACGGAGACAATACCGCAGCATGCTACAGTTTTATCTCCGGCCCAAAAAACGGAAGACTTGCCTGAATGCCAGTGTTCCGTTACATTTCCCTACCTTGTAAGATTTCCTTACCCTCGTCACTGCCGGTCGCACCGGACATGACATGAGGAGGTGTGCCGCGGCGTGCAGGCGCACAACGACGGGGTAGGGAAATTTCACAGCAGAGTGCGCATGCGCCGGGAGCCTCGCCATCGGTTAGGGTAGGGAAAAATTTCGGGCCAGTGCGCAGGCGCGGTGATCAGATGGATGTTCTCAGCTGGACATCGGCCGACACTGCGCATGTGCTGGGAACCTCACCAGTGGTTAGGGTAGGGAAAAAGCACTCCTGGCGCATGCGCACTCTGCTGTGAAATTTCCCTACCCCGACGTTGTGCACCTGCGCGCCGCGGCACACCTCCTCATGTCATGTCCAGTGCGACCGGAAGTGACGAGGGTAGGGAAATCTCACAAGGTAGGGAAATGTAACGGAACACTGGATCCGGCATTTTTTTCCCATAGGTGCTGAATTCGGCATTTAAAATACTGCAATGCCGGATCCGTCCTTCTGGTCTGCACATGTGCAGACCGAAAAAAATGTGAAAAAATATATCCCGGATCCATTTTTCCGTATGACACCGGAAAAACGGATCCGGCATTTCAATACATTTGTAAGACGGATCATGATCCTGATCAGTCTTACAAATGCCATCAGGTGGCATACGTTTTGACGGATCTGGCGGGCAGTTCTGGCGATGGAACTGCCTGCCAGAATTCCTCTGCCGCAAGTGTGAATGTACCCTAAATGAGATAGATAGATAGATAGTTAGATAGACATACTAGACAGACAGATGGAAAGTCAGATAAAGATATTGTAGATACAGGATAGATATGAAATAGATAGATATGAGATGGATGGATGTATAAATAGATAGATAAAACGGATAGATAGACAGGGAAATAGATAGACAGATAGATAGATAGATAGACAGATGTGAGATGGATGGATAAATAGATAGATGATGTCACTCAACAGACCTCACTGACCTATAATGGGGACTGTTGGTTTCCACTGAGGTGTCCGTTGTTTTTGCACACAGCGCTATTTTTTATTATATTTGGGCGTCTCCCTCACAGATGTGAAGCCTTGACAAGAGATCTTGAAATTGTGAGAAACTGAAACAGAAATTATATTAGAAAGTTGCAGAACTCTTAATTACACAATGGTAAAGCTCCTTGAAGGTCCATTAAAATTGTCTGGGCCACGATAATTGACCCCCTTACAAAAATATCCTTTGCAACGACGGTAAATGTTGCAGCGGTAGTGCGCGCTGTTAGGCCGCAAGTGTGAATTCAGTTTAATAAACAGACGAGAGCTCAGTACCAAAAATGAGATAAAGGGAGAGAAAGAGAGACATCAGGCGCCTCGCTGAGCCTCTAATTCTCGCTCCCTGCTGGAGAACATCTTGGCTTGATCCTTGACTCAGATCCTGAAACTCAATGTGCTAGAAAATAGAAATACACTGTTACCAGATGCAGCAGAGCTGAGCAGCGCGGGATTTGTCTGTAAGGGATCAGTGCAAGAGCAAAGCCAAAATGTTCTGCCAAATTGTGACTTTTTCCCAGTTCCAGGTTTCTATAGACAGAGAGCAGTGGTTACGTAGTGTTCTCTTGTAGGGAAGGAATGTAACATTTGTGGATTCCGCAGCTAAAACAAAGGTGTATTATGAAAGAATTGGTTATTATGTAGCTTTCGTGCTGTATTTCCTGCAGTCAGCATGACAGGTATTTGAAGGGAGATGATGTATTAGTGTCCTGCACGGTTACCATACAGTTTATTGTACAGCAAAAAGCAATTCTAGAATATTTCCGACACCAGGGCTACTGAGAAACAGCTGATCGATGGGGGTGCCAGGAGTCGGACGGCAGCTGATCATCAATATAAAAGTTCTGAAAGACCCCTTTAAAAGGGTATTCCCATCTGGGACACTGATCACCAGAATATGCCATCAATACAATGTCCGATCGGTGCTGGTCCCACCTCTAGGACCTGCTCCTATCTCCAAAATGGGTACCCGAAGTGAACAGAGAGCAGCTGCACATGCGCACTCACCCCGCGTTCACCGCTATGGGAGCTAAGCGCTGGCTCAGCTACTTCTGGGAGTCCCATAGCGGTGAATGCAGAGATGGCCGAGCATGCACGGTAAGTTCTCCATTCACTGCTATGGGAAAGTAGCCGTTTTTTTTCAGAACTCCCATAAAGATGAATGGAGAGCAAACTGCGCATGCGCAGTGTGTTCTCCTGTACTTCAGGAAGTCCTGTGCTGGTCACGGAGGTCACCTATCTGACATTGATGGCATAGCTTAGTGACATGCTATCAATGTCCCAGATGGGAATGCCCCTTGAAGGCTAGGTTCCCATCTGTGACAAAGAGCGGGACATGCAGTGGGTATTTTATCCGACAAAATGAAGGAAACCATTATAATAAATGGGGATTATTGGGCATTGCTGGTGCCCGTCATATGCCAGATTATTATTTTATAATTTTTTACATTTTTCTGTTCTTACACTGGCAAAATGGAAACTTTGTGGCAGATGTGAACCTAGCCTTACCCATTGAGCTCAATGATACAACACTATGCAGGAAACTGCTCATCTCCCCCTAGTGGTGACTGCAGGCAGGTAGAATTTGATTATTTAACTCTTTATGTCCACGCATGTCCTGCCACAGGAAAGCATGTCACTGTACAGCATATCAAGAAATGAATTCACACAATACTGCGGGTGTAAATGCAGCACGGCGTTAACGGCTGGGTATTAAAGATCTGATTGATGTCGTTACAGATTCTCCGAAAGACCCCTGCCCACTTATTGCTAGAAATAACACGGCTTGAGTAAGACATAAAGCAATGCAGTGGTGAGGGAGCAGCAGGTACAGCGTCTGGCAGGATCACGCTTCGCAGGCCGGTGATGCCCCCCGGGGGGTTTTATCAAGTGACTAAGATGGATGGCAGGAATTCCTCACACACTCGCTGCACAGATTACAATGTCCGTGGTGAGAGTGATCCACGGCCCAAATCCTCCGCACCGATCAGATAACGTTTCTAATTAACCCAGGATAATGTAATGTTATGGGAATTATTACAATCATGATTAATTTGCTTCCATTATAAGTACAGGGGAAGAGCACATGCTATGTACATGGGGGGAAGGGGGGGTACAGGACATGGACTCCAGTGGGGGAGGCTCCTGGGCCAGGTACAATACATTAGCTCCTCCATGGTCTGCAGCACCTGATAATAATGTGATCTTCTGAAATATATTTATTACAATATCTAAAATTTGTAGATTTATTACAATTCATGTTTTAATTGTCACGTTCTAGGAACTATAACTTTTTTTTTTTTTCATAGATTTTTTGCGGCACAACTTGTAGTCTTTAATCGCTCCATTTTTGGAGAACACATACGGTATGTTACTGATTAAAGGGGTTGTCTGGGATCAGAGCTGAATTCGGACATAGCCCCATTTTCACCCAGGCAGCCCCACTGATATGAGCCTCGGAGCATGAAATGCGCTGAATCGCACAGGGCAAAGGCTTTTTATGGAGATCCTGTGACGTACTGGGCTCTCCATGGGGAAAGATAGCAGTTTAGTGCTGACCGCCTAGCAGGCTTTAGCGCTGACCTAGCTGTTAAACGGCTTGGGCAGCGCTAAAGCCCGCCCATCAGTGGCGATGATGTCACCGGGAACACTGCTAGGCGGAAGCCTCCACCTAGCAGTGTAAGAATATAAACAAACAAGCCCGATGATCAAGTTGGAGGGGCACCTGGTTGAAGATGGGCTTATGTCCCTTTAAAGAGGTATTCCCATTAGCAGTTTTCATACTTACCTGCGGCGAGCGCGACGTTCACTTCCTGGATTCGGCTGGGCTTGATTGATGTCCTCCCCCGGCCGGGCCGCGCTTGCGCATAAGACTGAAGATTTTCTCCCGGCCGCGCCGCGCCATGTCCTGAACGCGCATGCGCCATGGTGACTTATTCCTGGCCTGTATAGTACAGAGCCGACGTGCGCGTTTGCAACAATAAATGTATCCCATATATAAATAAATATATCATGTACAAAAGTTACTGGTAATATGGTACAAATACATTTTTAAATTTATACAACTTTAACTTTTCAACTATTTTCAACCATTAACAAGTCCCACAAGGGGACTTTAACAGGGCGATCTTCTGATTGCTTCTGTAATGCACTGCACTGCTTATAAAGTGCAGTGTATTATACTGCCAGTACTATACTGGCAGAAGAGAGGCACAGCCTGATGGGCATACACTGCAGGCAGGTCTTCGTGGGCCTTCATTAGGCACCCAGCTGCCATATTCAGACATTGGCACTCCACAATCTCATTCATGGGGGTGCCAATGCCTGACAGAGGGAGTTCACTCCCACTAGTAACATAGTACATAAGGCCGAAAAAAGACACTTGTCCATCCAGTTCGGCCTGTTAACCTGCAAGTTGATCCAGAGGAAGGCAAAAAAAAAAACTGTGAGGTAGAAGCCAATTTTCCCCACTTTAGGGCAATAAAAAATTCCTTCCCGACTCCAATCAGGAATCAGAATAACTCCCTGGATCACCGACCCCTCTCTAGTAACTATAGCCTGTAATATTATTACACTCCAGAAATACATCCAGGCCCCTCTTGAATTCCTTTATTGTACTCCCCATCACCACCTCCTCGTCACAGTCCTGGGGATAAATAGATGATAGGATAGATCTCTGTACTGACCCCTGATATATTTATACCTATTAATTCGATCTACCCTCAGTCGTCTTTTTTCTAAAGTGAATAACCCTAATTTTGATAATCTTTCAGGGTACTGCTTAAATGCCACAGTCGCTATTGACCACAGCATCTAAGCGGTTATACAGTCTGGATCAAAGCTTCTACTGGTCCGGGCCGTTAGAGCGGGAGCCTGGCTCTCATGTGAGATCTGCTCTCCTGCTCTGCACTCCATGGGAAGGAATTTGGGCTGTGATGGCAGAGCTACCACTGAGCTTTGGGTCAGTGGTAATGTTCTTTGCTTTTCTGTTTTAGTTTTTCCCCCCATAATAGACATTTGAGAGAAATTTTAACTTTAAATTAGATTAATTTCTCCTGTAACTGGGCCTGTCATATTAACCCTACTTATTAGTAGAAATAGAGCCTCCATTTCTGCACCACAGAGCTCTTCTGACTCTCTTCAGACCCAGCAGCTCCTGCACCTCATTGGTGATCACATGAACCAGGACTGGATCTGTAAACAGCATTGTTTTTTGATTGCATGTGGATGTAGAGGGGTCGGCACTTCTGAGAGCTCTAGCTCAGTCTAGAGTGCAGCTAGAGCCGTGATCTAGCCTGAATTAGAGCAGGTTGAAGTGAGAGCTACATATACTGTCGCTGCATCTCAGGAGAGGGGGGGAGGGGGAGGAGCAGGCTGCATGCAGGGAGAGGAGGAGGCTCAGTATATACCTTCTATAAAGGGAGGCACACTAGACAAATACATGTGGCGCTCTGGGCCCATTGGGGTTAAATGAACACAAGGTTATAATATTCTGGATCCTTTAAAAAAACAAATCCTGTTTTATAGGATCTTTCTCTCTCTCTCTTCTTCTGATGGACCAGAAGAATGGAAAGATAAACGTTGATGTGAACTCAGTCTTATATGTTTTACTTGATACTTTGTTTACTTTTTAAATTTCTGTTCTGGGAGTTGTCTACCAGTGTAAATGAGTATATAAGCAGGTCTACTGAGATGGTGTTCTAGAGTCCAGGAAGAAGGGTGCACTGCTGGGTCATGTGCTGCTTGGGGACAGATCACCGCTGAGGCCAGTCCTTGGCTGCAGAGGTGCATGTGACCCCCCATCAGTGCATGACGTTTACATGCAGGGACCAGAAGTGCTATGAACAGAGCTGGAATCAAGTGGCAGGGAGCCGCTTGGTTCCAGGAATTTTTTCAAAAATTGTGGACATCCCCTTTAAATATAGCCATATACCTTAGATATATGTGTGTGACTCCACCTTCCCCTAAATATACCTGTGACATTCAGCCAAGCATGCATGTATTGGGAATAAAAGGGGTATAATCTTCTGCCATGCACTTGTGGAGGTGTCTTATCTCCACTAAGGATATCGGGCATGTTGAAGTTCAACTGATCGGTCCTTCTCTCTCTTGGGAGAGCCTGGAGACCCCCATACACATTAGACGGTGACCTGGATTCAGCAGGTTGAGCTAACATTAATGTATATGACCCAAATAAGACTAGGGTGCTCTGTGCCCGCTTTTACACTCTTCTGCAGGACATGAAATGCGTGAGCTGTCCGCAGCTTGCTTATGCATATGGCGTCTTTCATGGGAGTAAGAATCATCTACAGGTTTCTGGGAGTGAGTCCACGGCATTTAAAAGCACATCAGAAAGGATGAGCTTCCAGATAAGATTCACGATTACCCCGGGATTGCCGCAGCTTAGTGAGGAAAGAAGCTTATTCTCTGATAATTCCTGCAACTACATTCAATTAATGTTAAAGTTCTTCTGAAAGCAATAATATAAAGGAAGATTGATAAAATGTTATCCCTTTTCCATTACGCACAAACTATGATGGCAGATTAAAAGTCTAATCGCGCAGCCGCGGTCACGTGCCTTCCATCAGGTAACCGTCCACTGCTAAAAACATCAGGACCATTGGGGTCGTGGATCAGAATATTAATGTGATGACAGAATATTTATATAGATGGAAAGGTCACGCTCGTACAATTAAGGCAACATCTCAGGGGTTGTAAGGGACTACAGCGCCACCCTATTCCATGGCTGAGTGCCGTATTGCATTTTAGCTTATTTCAAGAGAAAACTGCAATACCACACACTGCCATGGGCAAGGGTGGCGCTGTTTATGGGGAAAAAACAGACCCTTTTTTTCCCTTATACTTAGGTAAGCATAGTTTGCTGAGACATTTCTGTATACATTTTCTGGGCTGGATTTTACTTGGACTGGTGGCTAGGCTTGGTGGTGTCACGACCATGGTCATGGTCGTGACTCCTGTAACCGCATGCAGTTGCCTGCGGTCTTGGTTTTGTTGTCAATCACAGGTGAGGGCTAAAGTATGTTGCCTCACCTGTGGTTGCCGTTGGCAACATTGTGTATGTGGCAGCAGAGCAGCCTGAGCGGTGCTAGGCAGCTTGCTGCAATAGACATGCGGTTGCACCTGGCAACCTGTCTTTGTTAGGTGTGCCTTTTATGTGTTTGGTGTGCACGAGGTTTAGGTGTGTGCACTGTGACACTTCCCTTCCCCTGTGGCTGCCCGTGGCAACGTTTGGTCTTTGTACATGTGGTGGCAGTGTCTCGGCCTTTTGGCCGGCTCCCATGACACGTTTGCCACACATGTCGTTGTCGACTGTAACAGCTGCAGTGAGTGTTTGTGTGTATTCCCCTTTATGTGGTTCCACTACACTCCCTGGTGTTGGAAGGGTTAACTTCCTTCCTTGTGTGTCTGAACACTGCGTGTGTCTGTGTGGGTGTGACTACTTGGGCCTATTTAGTCTCTGCTTTAAGCAGTAGTCAGAGGGGGTTCTTCAGCCATGCTTGCTGGAGACATCCTCCTGTTATTCACCATCTGCCAGTGGGGGCCACCCTTGTGGTCATAAGATTTATGTCATGATGTTATGTAGATGTGTATGTGTTTTGCTTGTTTATTGCACCTTATGGTTTCCTGGTTTCCCGTGTCTTGTATGGTGTGTGCTGTGTCCGTGTGTGTTCTTTGGACAGCAGCGCATCTGCATGGGTTCCAGGCTTTGTGTCTGTGGCAGGTAGGTGCTATACTTTGCATTTACCTGCCATTGCCATAAGTTGTTCGTGTCTTCCCCTTTTTTGTAGCTTGGCCACTTTAGACTCCTGTTTCTCCGCGTCTAGGAGGAACAGGTAGTCTACCCAGCTCCTAGCTTAGGGACCTGCAGAGGGTTAGTAGGGACCCGAGGTTCCGGAGCATGAGTCCTCCTACCTTCAAGGTCGGCTCATGCCGCTAGGAGTTAGGGTCAGATTAGGGAAGCTTTAGGAGGTGACCTGCTCCCTAATTCTGCCTTCCTGGCATCTTCTGGCATCGCACGGCTGAGGGTTTTCCCCATCCTCAGCCGTGACAGGTGGAATGAGTTCCTAGTCCACACCCTTCCAGTATGGGTTTTCTTTTCTTCTGAGGTGATCGCAGGTGAGGCCTGCTGTAATCAGGCTGGCATAAAGCGCCTTAAGAGTAGGTCAGTCTGAGGAAGGAGAGCGAGACTGTTCTGTGAAGCAGAGGCTCTGTGTCTGGTCTTATTCAAGCGGACTGACGGGCAACAAGGCTTTTAATAGCCTGAGGTTTGGAGGACCTAGCGACACCTAGAGAACGAGGGTTGCACGCCCAGCGTCTGAAGGACTACTGGGCCACACTCCCCAAAAGGTACTGGAGTTGCCACAGCCTTGAGGCTGCAGTATTGATGTTGGCTGAGGAAAGCCGCATATAATGTCCATGTGTGAACTGAGCTCTATGAGTGAGGTAGGGACGTATTGTGTTAAGGTAGCACCTAGACGGGCAGGAGTTTATTTGTGTTTTAAGTGTTGGTGGTGCAGGAACCTCACCCCACCCAGTGATGTATAAATGGACTATCCTTTATAAGAAGACTGTCAAAATAAATGCACAGTTTGGACATTAAAATCTGTTGTCTGGTGAGATATCTGTGAGTGTGCCCCCCTGAAAAGAGACGATCCCTTACAGTAGTTTTAGCGAAGATGATGTGGTTGTTGTCTAGAGGTAGTCTAGTTCATCACCTACCTTACACTAATGTACTAGGGCATTGCATGCATAGCAATTCTCTATTATATTATTGTAGTGTACGGGAGAGTAATACCCCGTCACTACAGAAGGGTCACTTGGGTATTGTCGTTCCCCCTGTATTTAAGGGGAGGTTGGTATAAAACATCTTGTAATGTCATGCTATGTACTTCCTGTTACTGTGAAACGTGCATGTGCAGGCCGGCTAGGGTGTCATTCCAGCTCTGAGTCACTAGAGGGAGCTAGGGAACCCTAGGTTATATAAGGCCCAGTCAGGAAGTAGTAGCAGGAGACAGACAGTGGGAGCAGAGGTCAGAAATGATCCTGTGTCTGAGAGAAGGCCAGGCTATGGGCCTGTGAGAGCAGAGCAGGCCTGAAGCCTGCCGACTAGGAGAGGGTAGTAAAGGCCCTGTAACCGGGTTCCGGATCCAAGGAAAAGGTTCCCCTCCTGAGTCATCATCCGTTTAGCTGAAGCAGCATAAGCAAGCCACCAGCCAAGACACAGATTACCACAGAGGCCGATCAGATAAAGCAAGAGGTACTCAAGATAACAGAGCAGGTACTAGATAAGGACAGCTTCAAGGGTACGCCAGATAAAGAGCATTAGACCTTGGAGGGAAAGTCACATGTGTCAGGACCAGTCAGGAATAGTGTGCAAGCCGCCTGTACTGCATCTCCTGCAATCAACACTCTGTATTATACATTGCTAAGACCGGCCATTCTGTGATTCCAAGAACCACCTGTATTTTTATGGAAAACCAACCGTCTTTCATGGAACTGTGCTCTACCTGTGTCCATGTATTATCCTGACTGATATTCAGTAAAAGTTCCAGTTTTTGTTGGCTATCCTATGCTTGCTTCATTCTTTTACCATACCCTACACGGCGTGTCACCGTTTAATTGACACTGGCGTCACGAACTGTTAAATACCTGCCTGTTCCAGTATTTGCCCCAATTGAAGACGACAGTGGATCCCAGGTTAGTGGTCAATCTGCACTACAAAGCCCAGCATACACTACTGACCCCCTGGGACACTGCATCGCTCTTTTTGGCGTCACGAACAGGATCCGCATACTTCTACAGTGCAGAGAAGTGTGAACTGTGTGCTTTAACTATTCCACCACCGTATTGCGAGGACTGTACCCTTTATTTCCAAGCCGGTGGATTGAAATTGTGCCTGGGAGGAATCAGAGACGCTGTACTGTGTTGCGCTACCCCCAGAGAGAAAAATCGTATTTGTGGAATGTGATTTATTGGACTTTTCATCATCCTGCTTGCTGTCAGTGAATTGCAGCATCAGGACATCTAAAATGGCCGCCGACGCCATGAGGCTTTTTACTGCGCCATCAGGATGTGCAGAGGCGCGAATATTTGGCGCCGAAACCTTCCAAGAAGAAGGAGGAGATTGCCCTGGAGCGCCACCCACCTTGAGGAGTGACGACGCGACTGACTACCCTGAAGAGTTACGCCTGGGAGGCGGGCCTCAGATGGAGGTAGACCGGCCCAGTGCGTGGGAGGAGTCAGTGTCGACGCTGCAACCAGGAAGAGGAGAGATGGCGTGTGCTGCAGAGCTAGAAGTCGAGACCACGTGCGAGTGGGGCGCCACTCCACCGGACTTTCCTGAGTTGGGGCCGTGGGACCCTCTAGCCTGGACGGCCACCCCCTGGGCCCAGGCCATGGACTTAAGTATCACCCGACCTGAGTCCCCACCGATCCGTCGCCGGCACGCAGAATGGCCGGCTATTATGGAGGAGTTGAGAGCCGCGGTGGCGAAAAAGAACACCAGCCGGAAGAAGCGGTTTGAAGAAATGGCTAAGTCCATACAAGGAGACTCCTTTCCGGGTAAGCCCCAGCTAGAAAGGCGCCGCGGGATCGTGGTGTCCTTTGATAAAGAGAAAGGCTACGGGTTTATCCAGGAGTTGGGGACTGGCCGGGACTTCTATGTAAACCGGCGATCGGTGAAGCGGCACTATCTCCCGGAGCATCTCCATAATTTAACTGTGGGAGAGATCGTTGAGTACACCCCCGCCGAAAGTCTAAGGGGTCCCTACGCCACCGCAGTGACTCGCCCGAAGGCGCCGGCTGAGAACTGGGACTCTGGGAAAGAGAGGTCAGAACCAGTTGAGACAGAGAGAACGCACGTGGAACAGGCCCGAACCACCCATCTGCATAGCCAGGCGTACCTCAGTCCCGACGTTTTCTGGGAGCCCATCGTGCTGCAGGGGCTGGAGGAGCGGTATCCCCCTCCGGATGCAGTGAGACGTGAGGAAGAGAAGGAGCGGCAGGACAGCTGCCGGCGAGCAGAGGAATGTGCTGAGGCCCGGCGCCAAGGAGCAGCTGCCATTGTTACCCCAGCGGTCACAGCCCCTGAACCTCCGGTAGCCCCGCTCACCTGCACTAAAGCTGAACTAGAGGCCCTACGCAAGAGGGTGTATTGGGTGGCGGACCTCGGCTGCGCAGGAGGCGTGCGGTGGTTTCCGTTTCCGAGGACGGAGGCCGAAATGGAGGCCGTGAAAGACAATCCTCCCCCTCTAAAAATTGTCAGGGGAGACGGGTTCCAAATGTGGCCGGCCTTGCCAGAACAATTGCTGCAGGTTCCGTACGTCGATTCATCATCCGAGGAAGAACATGATACTCGTCTGTGAGTACTCCTGCCCTCATGTCCATCTCCTTAATGGCCGTTTTGTCCCTCCAGTTGGCAGAGCTGGTCAAGCTCGCTGCCAGTTACCCACGGCCGGTGGCATCCTAGTTGAATAATGCGCCACTGTGTACCACTGCTTCCAGCTGCCCTTGTTATGTTTGGGACATCCGGTTTGCTGCTACAATCCCAGTTGTGCCTTAAAGTGTTGCACCATTTTACCCCTTTTTACCCCCATTTCAGGTTGAAAAGACATTTTTATGTCAGCACTATTTTAAAGGGTAAGCAGGACTTGCCAGGATAACAAGGCCCTGGTATTGTCAGAGTCCTGTATTGTCATTTTATATATGTGCTGCTGACAGTATTTAATAACCGTTTTTTTTTATTCAAGTATATGTGCCCAGAGATGGACTTCCTATGTGCAAGCCTCTGAGAGGTTAATTTATTATGGACTTATTTATTGTCATGGACTATCCTGGTTCTTTCAACATCCGCTGTGCCAGGTCAGCGCCCCCGTTCCACTCACTATCCTGTGAAAAAGAGAACGACGCCCCTTGTCACCAGACTTCACCATTTCCAATTGGGTCTGATAAGAGTGTAATTGACATATATGTATGTATGCATGTGTCTTCCTCTATTTCAGGTCATGATTTCAGTTGGGCGGGCCCTGAGGTCGTACTCAGCTTAAAGCAGCGGGGTATGTAGTGTACGGGAGAGTAATACCCCGTCACTACAGAAGGGTCACTTGGGTATTGTCGTTCCCCCTGTATTTAAGGGGAGGTTGGTATAAAACATCTTGTCATGTCATGCTATGTACTTCCTGTTACTGTGAAACGTGCATGTGCAGGCCGGCTAGGGTGTCATTCCAGCTCTGAGTCACTAGAGGGAGCTAGGGAACCCTAGGTTATATAAGGCCCAGTCAGGAAGTAGTAGCAGGAGACAGACAGTGGGAGCAGAGGTCAGAAATGATCCTGTGTCTGAGAGAAGGCCAGGCTATGGGCCTGTGAGAGCAGAGCAGGCCTGAAGCCTGCCGACTAGGAGAGGGTAGTAAAGGCCCTGTAACCGGGTTCCGGATCCAAGGAAAAGGTTCCCCTCCTGAGTCATCATCCGTTTAGCTGAAGCAGCATAAGCAAGCCACCAGCCAAGACACAGATTACCACAGAGGCCGATCAGATAAAGCAAGAGGTACTCAAGATAACAGAGGAGGTACTAGATAAGGACAGCTTCAAGGGTACGCCAGATAAAGGGCATTAGACCTTGGAGGGAAAGTCACATGTGTCAGGACCAGTCAGGAATAGTGTGCAAGCCGCCTGTACTGCATCTCCTGCAATCAACACTCTGTATTATACATTGCTAAGACCGGCCATTCTGTGATTCCAAGAACCACCTGTATTTTTATGGAAAACCAACCGTCTTTCATGGAACTGTGCTCTACCTGTGTCCATGTATTATCCTGACTGATATTCAGTAAAAGTTCCAGTTTTTGTTGGCTATCCTATGCTTGCTTCATTCTTTTACCATACCCTACACGGCGTGTCACCGTTTAATTGACACTGGCGTCACGAACTGTTAAATACCTGCCTGTTCCAGTATTTGCCCCAATTGAAGACGACAGTGGATCCCAGGTTAGTGGTCAATCTGCACTACAAAGCCCAGCATACACTACTGACCCCCTGGGACACTGCATTATTATCAGAGAAGTAGCTGGATGTAAAATCTATAACAGCCCCCCCACCTCTTCTTATTGGGGAGAGGGGCCTCTGTGTCCCCATAGGCATCAGAGCCCATTTGCAACTGCTACCACTTTACCCCTATATCTATGCTCCTAAGTATTATTGTTATTGTTGATTTGCAATGGATAGCATTTCCTCACCATCGCCCCATTCACCCAGCCTGTATTCTGTCTACGGTGGGACTACCCCATTAAATCACTGCATAATAAAACATTCTGCGACTTTCTAACATACTGTGCAAATCAATTCCTCTGCATTTTCAATATCTCGACTTGTCACCACTTGGGGGAGCTCTGCGCATAGAGGTTTTAAATTAAGTGTATACATTCTTATGCTCTGAGCTCCTCCTAGTGGTGACTGCAGGTAGACCGTTTTATAATAAAATGCTACAACACACTATGTAAAAAGTACAATGCAGCAGCACGCTGCAAACCAAATAAAGTACAAAAAAGTATTCTAATGCTAATGCTATGCTTATTATGTAAATTAGAGATGCTTGGCAAATACATTTTGCACAAAATTATTTGGGCCCGTCTGCCGCACGTCAAGGCGGTCTCTGTAAGACAGGAACCTAACACTAAATTCTACCTGTTATGTGCCATGACGGCTACCATACAATTCAGGGAGTGTACAGTTGTGGCCAAAAGTTTTGAGAATTACATAAATATTGGAAAAGTTGCTGCTTAAGTTTTTATAATAGCAATTTGCATATACTCCAGAATGTTATGAAGAGTGATCAGATGAATTGCATAGTCCTTCTTTGCCATGAAAATTAACTTAATCCCAAAAAAACCTTTCCACCGCACTTCATTGCTGTCAGTAAAGGACCTGCTGAGATCATTTCAGTAATCGTCTTGTTAACTCAGGTGAGAATGTTGACGAGCACAAGGCTGGAGATCATTATGTCAGGCTGATTGGGTTAAAATGGCAGACTTGACCTGTTAAAAGGAGGCTGATGCTTGAAATCATTGTTCTTCCATTGTTAACCATGGTGACCTGCAAAGAAACGCGTGCAGCCATCATTGCGTTACATAAAAATGGCTTCACAGGCAAGGATCTTGTGGCTACTAAGATTGCACCTCAATCAACAATTTATAGGATCATCAAGAACTTCAAGGAAAGAGGTTCAATTCTTGTTAAGAAGGCTTCAGGGCGTCCAAGAAAGTCCAGCAAGCGCCAGGATCGTCTACTAAAGAGGATTCAGCTGCGGGATCGGAGTGCCACCAGTGCAGAGCTTGCTCAGGAATGGCAGCAGGCAGGTGTGAGCGCATCTGCACGCACAGTGAGGCGAAGACTTTTGGAAGATGGCCTGGTGTCAAGAAGGGCAGCAAAGAAGCCACTTCTCTCAAAAAAAAACATCAGGGACAGATTGATCTTCTGCAGAAAATATGGTGAATGGACTGCTGAGGACTGGGGCAAAGTCATATTCTCCGATGAAGCCTCTTTCCGATTGTTTTGGGCAACAGGAAAAAGGCTTGTCCGGAGAAGAAAAGGTGAGCGCTACCATCAGTCCTGTGTCATGCCAACAGTAAAGCATCCTGAGACCATCCATGTGTGGGGTTGCTTCTCATCCAAGGGAGTGGGCTCACTCACAATTTTGCCCAAAAACACAGCCATGAATAAAGAATGGAACCAAAACACCCTCCAACAGCAACTTCTTCCAACAATCCAACAACAGTTTGGTGAAGAACAATGCATTTTCCAGCACGATGGAGCACCGCGCCATAAGGCAAAAGTGATAACTATGTGGCTCGGGGACCAAAACGTTGACATTTTGGGTCCATGGTTTGGAAACTCCCCAGATCTTAATCCCATTGAGAACTTGTGGTCAATCCTCAAGAGGCGGGTGGACAAACAAAAACCCACTAATTCTGACAAACTCCAAGAAGTGATTATGAAAGAATGGGTTGCTATCAGTCAGGAATTGGCCCAGAAGTTGATTGAGAGCATGCCCAGTCGAATTGCAGAGGTCCTGAAAAAGAAGGGCCAACACTGCAAATACTGACTCTTTGCATAAATGTCATGTAATTGTCAATAAAAGCCTTTGAAACAAAGATCTAAAAGCAGTTTAGCAGCAAACTTTGTGAAAACTAATTTTTGTGTCATTCTCAAAACTTTTGGCCACGACTGTAGGTACCAACATGCATGCCGAGCCCACTCCACACCTCTCCTGGTGCCAAATGGCTTCCAGTGAGTGCAGGGAGAGCAGGCTAAGCTTTATACTTACACTAATTAAAATCAGCCTATGGGGCTGACAGGCCGGTCAGGAGTGCACGACTGAAGTGTCAGCCACACCTCCAGTACAAACTGCAAATAAAAAAAGGGTGGTCAGTCAGCACATCCCAATGCTCAGGAGCACGGTGCTGTGGCTGAAAACACAAAGTAAAAAATACAATGCAACCGCTCTCTGCAAACCAAATAAAGTACAAAAAAGTATTCTAATGCTATGCTTATTATGTAAATTAGAGATGCTTGGCAAATACATTTTGTACAAAATTATTTGGGCCTGTCTGCCACACGTCAAGGCGGTCTCTGTAAGACAGGTCCTAACACTAAATTCTACCTGTTATGTGCCGTGACAGCAACCATACAATTCTGTACAGAATGTATTTGCCAAGAATCTCAATTTTATTTAATAAGGTTAGCATAAGAATACTTTTTTGTACTTTATTTGGTTTGCAGAGAGCGGTTGCATTGTATTTTTTTCTTTGTGTTTTCAGCCACAGCACCGTGCTCCTGCGCATCGGGATGTGCTGACTGACCCCCTTCTTTTCTTTGCACTTACAACACACTGTAAATTGTCAGGTGAAGCAGCAGACACAGGGCTGGAGGGGGAAGACTGTATCGTGTATTTATGCCAAGGTGCACACAGCGGCTAGGACCCACCCTTGGTGCACTTAAGCCCCATTTTGCATATTTTTTAAACCCCATTTGTTTTGGATATTTTAAAGGATGGGGAAAGATAGGTATGGTTTTAATGGTGTTAAGCGAATTGAAATCCATGAAGTGGACTTCAAATAAAGCAGAGGAAAAGTCCAGCTTCCAAACAATTGTGGCAACTTTATTATTTCAGTGCATTAAAGGGAACCAGTCACCGGGATTTTGTGTATAGAGCTGAGGAGATTGGTTGCTAGATGGCCACTAGCTGTCGGGATTCGAACCCGTGACCAGCCACATCCCAGGCAGTAGCCCTGCTTACTAGGCTACCATCCTCTCTGGACATTCCTCCCTGAAACCTATTAGTTAACCTCAGTCTTGCCAAGCCTTGCTCATCACCCTTGATTCCCCACACCTGGTACTTCCCTATATAAGTCCAGCCCCTTGCACTCTAGCTTGCTGATTATTGAGCTCCTGAGCCTTGATCAAGCTTCTCCTCATCTGTTGCTCTTGCTACTGCTGGAAGTCCACTGCTGACCAGGAATTGCCTACCGACTACTCTTCTGCCTTATCCTTACCTACTGAACTGCTACCACCGTTGCCATCCGGATTGTCTGACCACGCTTACTGCCGCCTGCCCTGACCCACCGCCTGCCTACCGACTACTCTTCTGCCTTATCCCTACCTACTGAACTGCTACCACCGTTGCCATCCGGATTGTCTGACCACGCTTACTACCTGCCTGCGGTCCTTGCCACTGGGCTCCACTCCTACCTCCAGCCAGCGGTCCTCTGACACAGGTGAGCCTGTAGGACTGTTACAGAATAATCAGCCGCACTATGGAGTCCGCAATGGCCACTCTGCGTAAGCAGGTCTCTGAACTTCAAGAATTTGGTACTACATATCAGGAGAAATTTGCCCAGCTCCAAGTCGTAGTCCAAAGCCAACAGAGCGAGATTATTGAACTACAGAGGCAACTCCTGGACGTCCGCGGCACGGCTGCAGACACCCGCATGCCACTCCCACCAAGATTCGGCGGTGATAGACGTCAGTATCGGGGGTTTCTAAACCAATGCCGCATCTATTTTCAGATGTACCCGGCCCCCTTCACCACCGAGAAGAAGAAGGTGCTATTCATGGTCAATCTCCTGACGGATGAAGCATTAGCATGGGCATCACCATACGTGGAGACTAACAGTCAGCTCCTGAACAACCTAAACAACTTCATCACCGCAATGAGCCAAGTCTTCGACGACCCCAACCGCTGTGCGACAGCCGAGGCGCGACTACATAGTCTGCGGCAAGGGAGACGCTCCGTCGCCGAATACACCGCTGAGTTTCGCCGTTGGGTCACGGACACCACCTGGAACCCATCGGCACAGAGGAGCCAATTCCGGCGAGGCCTGTCCGAATTAATAAAGGACGAACTCGCCAGAGTTGAGGCCCCGGACGATCTGGATGACTTCATTCAGTTATGCATCCGGATAGATCAAAGACTCTCCGAGAGGAAGAAAGAAAGACTCTGGTCCTTGGACCACAGACCCACTTATTCCTTCTCTTCCACCGCCCAGCGCGACCCCCGGTCAGCAACTGAACCTATGCAGGTCGACGCTCTACGTAGGTCTCTATCCACAGCTGAGAAGGAGAGACGGCTGGCCGAAAACCTCTGCCTCTACTGTGGGGAGCCGGGTCATTTTGCCATCAAATGTCCTCATAAGATCCGAAAGACTATTGCCGTCACGGAACTAAAGGAGCAACCACAGACTCCAACCCCACCAGCAGCCCCTGAAAATAACAACACGGCGGCTCATGGATCCCACTTCATCGTCCCCATCCTCATCGAGATTGAGGGGCGACAACTCCCCTGTTCAGCGATGTTAGACTCCGGGGCGGGAGGCAACTTCATGGACCTAACCTTCGCCCGCAAAAAGAATATTCCACTGACAATCAAGGCAGCCCCCGTTGACCTGGAAACCGTCGACGGATCCCCACTCTCCTCGGGGCCGGCCACTCACGAGACCACCGAACTACAACTCCTCATAGAACCAGATCACCGTGAAAAGATCCACTTCTCTCTGATCGCCTCCCCGAAGTTCCCAGTGATCTTGGGCATCCCATGGTTGGCCACCCACAACCCCTCGGTGGACTGGGAAACCCGCTGCATACGATTCCCGTCCGAGTTCTGCACGCTAAATTGCTCCCACAAACCCGTCCTTCCACCCGAAGACACCACCATCTCAAAACGATCTGTCAAGGATCTGCTACCCCCTCAATACAGCGAGTTCCAGGATGTCTGCGACAAGAAAAACGCAGACAAGCTGCCACCACACCGACCCTACGACTGCCCTATAGAACTGTTGCCCGGGGCCGAAATACCCTTTGGCAGTATCTACTCCCTCTCAGAGCCTGAACTCAAGGCACTGAAAGAGTACCTGGACGAGGACCTGAGGAAGGGGTTCATCCGGCCCTCCACCTCTCCCGCGGGAGCCCCCTTTTTCTTCGTAGAGAAAAAAGACTCCTCCCTGCGTCCCTGCATAGACTACAGAAAGCTTAATGACATAACCGTAAAAAACCGGTACCCGCTCCCACTGATTTCCGAACTCCTTGAGAGACTCCGGGAAGCGAAGATCTTCACCAAACTCGACCTTCGAGGGGCCTACAACCTCGTCCGAATCCGCCCTGGGGACGAATGGAAGACCGCCTTCCGGACACGTTATGGTCATTTCGAGTACCTTGTCATGCCTTTCGGACTCTGCAATGCTCCCGCCACCTTCCAGCACTTCATTAACGACGTCCTCAGGGACATGCTGGATCTGTTTGTAGTCGTTTACCTGGACGACATCTTGATCTTCTCTGAAGACCTCGAGCAGCACCGCGAACACGTCCGCAGGGTACTGCAGAGGCTCAGACAGAACTCTCTCTATATCAAGCTAGAGAAATGCGAGTTTGAGCGAACCACCACTCAGTTCCTCGGATACATCATCTCCCCAGAGGGCCTAAGTATGGACCCGGGGAAGGTCCAAGCTGTGATGAACTGGCCCGTTCCGAAAAACGAGAAGGAGATACAAAGATTCATTGGCTTTGCCAACTTCTATCGGAAGTTTATCCGGAACTTCTCCAAGGTCATAGCACCAATCACCCAACTCACCAAGAAGGCAGTCCCCTTCTCCTGGACACCCGAGGCCCAGGAGGCCTTCACCAAGTTGAAACTCCTCTTCACTTCTGCCCCAATCCTAATCCACCCGAACCCCGAGCTCCCATTTACAGTCGAAGTGGATGCATCAGACTCTGCGGTGGGGGCAGTTTTGTCACAACGGACAGGGGAGAGGATGCTATTACACCCGTGCGCATATTTCTCCCGCCAGATGTCCCCCTCTGAGAAGAACTATGACATCGGGAACAAAGAACTACTGGCGATCAAGGATGCCTTCTCCGAGTGGAGACACCTGCTGGAGGGAGCCACCAACCCCATAATCGTACTAACTGACCACAAGAACCTCGAGTTCATTCGCAGCGCTAAGAGACTCTCAGCCAGACAGGCCAGATGGAGCCTATTCTTTTCCCGCTTCAACTATCTCATCACCTATCGTCCTGGATCAAAAAACGGCAAGGCTGACGCCCTCTCCAGAATGTTTTCCAAGCCCTCACAGAGTAACAAGGGCCAAAATAACATCTTGCCCGAGAGAAGGGTCGTAGGGGCCACCTACTCTAAAGAACTCCTGGGCACAATCAAAGAAGGATATGAAAATGACCCCTTCCTCTCCCACCCCACAGGCAATGTCAGCCTTACGTTTAAGAACGGTCATTGGTTTCATCAGGACCTACAACTATATGTACCAGAAATCGCACGGCTCGAAGTGCTCAAACTCAACCATGACTCCAAGGTGGCCGGCCATTTTGGCACAAGAAAGACCCAGGAGCTTCTCTCCCGCTCCTTCTGGTGGCCAACATACAGGGAGGACATCAAGAGGTACATCTCCTCGTGCACGGTCTGTGCCCACAATAAGACTCCTCGTTCCTCTCCCGTGGGTCTGTTACAACCTCTCCCGATTCCCTCCCGCCCCTGGGGCTCGATCTCCATGGACTTTGTGGTAGACCTTCCTCCTTCAAAAGGGATGAACACCATCCTGGTCGTGGTCGACCGTCTCACCAAGATGGCCCATTTCATCCCCTACAAAGGCCTACCCACAGCCAAACAGACGGCCGATCTTATTCTCAGAGAGGTCTTCAGGCTGCATGGGATCCCGGACGACGTGGTCTCCGACCGAGGTGTACAATTTGCCTCAAAGTTCTGGAAGAACTTCTGCCTGGCGCTCGGGGTTAAAGTGAACCTGTCCTCTGCTTTCCACCCTCAGTCAAACGGGCAGACGGAGAGAACTAATCAGACCCTAGAGCAATACCTACGCTGTTTCAGCTCCCACCTGCAGGATGACTGGCTTGATCATCTCCCCACGGCCGAGTTCGCCTACAACAATGCTGAGCACAGCTCAACCAAGCACAGCCCCTTCTTTGCTAACACAGGCTCACACCCGGTGTTCATTCCCCACCTACCCGTTGCCTCCACCCTCCCAGCAGTGGCCGAACGCCTAACAACCCTACAGGAGGCACAAGAGAACATTATAGACAACCTCCAGCTTGCCCAGAGGCGCTTTAAACAGGGAGCAGACAGACGTCGCAAACCCACCCCGGGTTTCCATGTGGGAGACAAGGTATGGCTGTCCACCAGGAACCTCAGATTGAAGGTCCCCTCCAAAAAATTTGCCCAAAGATACATGGGTCCGTTCCGGATCACCGCACAAATCAACGAGGTCACGTTCCGGCTCGACCTTCCGGACTCCATTAGGGTGCACCCTGTCTTCCATTGCTCTCTCCTCAAGCCATACGTGGAGAACACCTTCACAGGCCGCCACTCGCCCCCACCACCACCCGTGAGGGTACAGGGTGAAGAAGAATACGTTGTCGCAAAGATCCTCGACTCCAGGATCCACCGGGGAAGACTACAATACCTAATTGGGTGGGAGGGTTACCCTCCCGAGGATAACTCCTGGGAGCCAGAAGAGAATGTCCACGCCCCCAGACTGGTAAAAGAGTTCCACCAACGGCACCCCGGTAAGCCTGCCCCTGCGGTGCCCGGAGGTCACCTTGGAAGGGGGGGGAGTACTGTCGGGATTCGAAACCCGTGACCAGCCACATCCCAGGCAGTAGCCCTGCTTACTAGGCTACCATCCTCTCTGGACATTCCTCCCTGAAACCTATTAGTTAACCTCAGTCTTGCCAAGCCTTGCTCATCACCCTTGATTCCCCACACCTGGTACTTCCCTATATAAGTCCAGCCCCTTGCACTCTAGCTTGCTGATTATTGAGCTCCTGAGCCTTGATCAAGCTTCTCCTCATCTGTTGCTCTTGCTACTGCTGGAAGTCCACTGCTGACCAGGAATTGCCTACCGACTACTCTTCTGCCTTATCCTTACCTACTGAACTGCTACCACCGTTGCCATCCGGATTGTCTGACCACGCTTACTGCCGCCTGCCCTGACCCACCGCCTGCCTACCGACTACTCTTCTGCCTTATCCCTACCTACTGAACTGCTACCACCGTTGCCATCCGGATTGTCTGACCACGCTTACTACCTGCCTGCGGTCCTTGCCACTGGGCTCCACTCCTACCTCCAGCCAGCGGTCCTCTGACACAGGTGAGCCTGTAGGAATGTTACACTAGCACATCCGCAATACCCAGTTCCCATAGCTCTGTGTGCTTTCATTGTGTAAAAAAAACGATTTGATACATATGCAAATTAACCTGAAATGAGTCCTGTCCCTGACTCATCTCATGTACAGGACTCATCTCAGGTTCATTTGCATATGTATCAAATTGTTTTTTTTTTACACAATAAAAACACAGAGCTATAGGGACTGGATATTGCAGATGTGCTAGCGGCCATCTAGCAGCCCATGTCCCCAGCTCTATGCGCAAAATCCCGGTGACAGGTTCCCTTTAAAAACCAGAAAAACAGTCCACGTCTACGCGTTTCGGATCTAGTGATGTTGGTGATGAAAATTCGATTTACTGCAAAGCCAAATTTCCTCGTCCTTTGTGGCAGCAAATTGATTTTCCCTGCAATAGTCTAAAAGACTGAAAAAATCCACTTGCTCGTGATGGGCCGGCCGCCGCCAATCTTGATTGAAGATCTCACACAAAATCCCGTGCACGGTGATGTATGACGTCACCACGCTGCCCAACGTGATGATGTCATCATGGGCTGCACGAGATTTCGTGCTAGATCTTGAGTCAAGATGGCGGCGGCTGGCCCGTTGCGAGCAAATGGATGAGGGAAGTACGATGTCATTTTTTTACACACTGTTATTACTGTCAGATGCTGCGATCAGCGATGAATGTGGCATCTTAGGAGTACAATGACGGGGGGCAGCACAATCGCCGCTTCCTGTCATTGCATCCACTACTTCACTTTATGACAAATTACTTACTAAATTATTTTTTTTATTCGGTGAAGCAGCCGAATCAAAGTTTTGAATACTTCGCTCTTCTCTAGTTTTATTCAACAGGGTCAGCACTAATGGGCATTATGGCTGGTTTAACTGGGTTGATCCTGCTGACAGATGCCCTTTAACACCCTATGCTATTGCTGCAGAACCAACCCGATCCACATGAAAAGAACTGATTTTTAGTTGCAGAAATCTGTTCACCGTTACAATATTGGAGGACGTGAATTCCTTCACTGTAACAAACCCTCTGCAGCTGTAGTTTGAAATTCCAAGAACCAATACAAAATCTGTTAGGCGCCATAGTGTAGCGTTCTTTCACATGGCACAGGGCGCCCCCCAGGCAACGGATTTGACTGCAGCCGCTGCCCCTTTGTATAATCCTATGAAGCTCGTCACGTCAAATAGCTAAGAATAAATCCTCTTCCCAGAGTTCAGAGTTGTCGGTGTATTACTCTTCCAGCCGATCATATTATCTGCCTGGCCCCGGCGCGCAGCAATGTGTAATAGCTGGAGATATTGATTTTACACTCCTTGCTCCAGTGGCCGGACTGACAGTTACTATACCGCAATGGTAATCCATAATCCTTTTTCTATAACAATTACCAGGGAGAATATAGATTTGTTACTGTTTCTCGGTCAGGAACGGGTTCAGTCCTTTGTCGGATTATTACAGCCGGCCATGTGGGGGAGGGGGAGACTGGTCGTCATCATTATGAGGTTTTGTTATGCAGAAAGAGTCCATATTTCCGGAAATATATTAAAGGGGTTCTCTGGATCTTGTAAAGCACCCTGCTGCCGGCATTTTGAGGTCATTTAGGGGATTCCTCTAATCAAGATTTTTTAGGAATAGTGAGCAGCTTTCCCTCAGGAGGACCCACGTCATCCATCGAAACCAGAAGGCGACCAATTGATTTTAGTTTATTACACATTTGCCATTGAAAATATTGTGAAGCAGATTGGGAACAAATTCCACCGGATCCTGGAGCAGAATATGCACCGAAATCTTTATAGAAAAAAAAAAGACATAAAATAAGAGTTCATCCCGCATTAGAGATTTGCTCTAGAACTTTTCAGTAGAACAATGCTGAGAAATCCGCATCTGCAAATCCAAAGTAATCATGCAGATTTTGGAGCGGAGACGCGTTTCCGATTTTCCAGTGGACGCAGTGAATTACTCTGTAAAGAAAAGAAGGGGGTCAGTCAGCACATCCCAATGCGCAGGAGCACTCTGCTGTGGCTAAAAACACAAAGAAAAAAATACAATGCCACAGAACTCTGCAAACCAAATAAAGTATAAAAAAGTATTCTAATGCTAAGGCTTATTGCACATGAACGTGTGCGCTCCGTGGCCGTATTGGGGACCGCATTTGCGGATCCGCAATACATGGGCACCGTTCCATGTGCAATTCTGCATCACGGATGCGGACCCATTCGCTTCAATGGGTCCGCAAATCCAGAGATGCGGAATGGAAGCACGGAACCACTGGGGTTTTGTCCCGTACTTCCGTTGCGCAAAAAGATAGAACATGTCCTATCTTTTTGCGGAACGGCCGGATCGCGGACCCTTTAAAGTGAATGGGTCCGCGATTCGCTGCGGCTGCCCCAGGGTGGGTGTTCGTGCATTGTGGCCTGCAGTTCGTGTGCAAGAGGCCTAATGCTATGCTTATTAAATAAAATTTAGATTCTTGGCAAATACAATCTGTACAGAATTATTTGGGCCCGTCTGCCACACGTCAAGGCGATCTCTGTAAGATGGGAAACTAACACTAAACTCTACCTGTTATGTTCCATGACGGCCATCATAAAATTCAGGGAGTGTAGGTTCCACATGCATGCTGGGCCCACCTATATTTTTTTCATTTTTGTTGCCAAAATGGCCTCCATTAAATCCAGGGAATATTTTTTTTCTTTGTGTTTTCAGCCACAGCAACGTGCACCTGTGCATTGGGATGTGCTGACTGACCCCCTTTTTTGCTTTGCAGTTTGTATCGGAGGAGTGGCTGACTCTTCAGTCGTGCACTGCTGACCAGCCTGTCTGCCCCATAGGCTGATTTTTATTAGTGTCAGTATAAGGGCCTCATGCACACGACCGTATGTATTTTGCGGTCCACAAAAAACTGATCTACAAAAAATACGGATGTCATCAGTGTGCATTCTGTATTTTGTGGAACGGAACAGCTGGCCCTTCATAGAACAGTACTAACCTTGTCCGTCATGCGGACAATAATAGGACATGTTCTACATACGGAATGCACACGGAGTTACTTCAGTTTTTTTTTTTGCGGACCCATTGAAGTCAATGGTTCCGCATACGGTCCGCAAAATAAAAACGGAACGGACACGGAAAGAAAATACCCAAAGCTTAGCCTGCTCTCCCTCACTCACTGGAAGCCATTTGGCACCAGGAGAGGTATAGTGTGGACTCTCATTGCATTCGTTGTGGGCCATCTGGCACCAGGAGAGGTGTGGAGTTGGCTCGGCATGCATGTTGATACCTGCACTCCCTGGATTTAATGGAGGCCATTTGGCACCAAAAGTGACAAAAATTAAGGTGGGCCCAGCATGCATGTGGAACCTACACTACCTGAATTTTATGATAGCCGTCATGGAACATAACAGGTAGAATTTAGTGTTAGGTTCCCGTCTTACAGAGATCGCCTTGACGTGTGGCAGACGGGCCCAAATAATTTTGTACAAAATGTATTTGCCAAGAATCTCAAATTTATTTAATAAGCATAGCATTAGCATTAGAATACTTTTTTGTACTTTTATTTGGTTGTTTTTCTATAAAAATGCTCTGTGCACCCTGGTGACAAAAGTTCTCCAGTCTATTTATGTGGCCAAAGAGACCGGTGGTGCTACAATTACAGCATGGCTGCAAGGTCTCCATGGAGCGTAGCAGAAGGCACATGCATGGAGGGAGAGGAATCGGACAGATGGCACTTCCATGGCGGGTGTGGGGCTGCCCAAATGGCACTTGTATGCATGGAGATATAGGAGTGGTGCAGATGGCACATGCATAGAGGGAGAGGAGCAGGAGGTGAGGGGGGACAATGACACTTGTGTGACGGGAGAGAGGAGCAGGGGCAAGGGAATTTAAATAAAATAACTTTTATAAAACTACATTTTGGTAGATAAATAAAAAATAAATAAAAAAAATGCAATTAACTGATTTTGAATCTGAAAATTGCATTTCTGTGACAAAATTGTATTCCGTGTCACTAAGTGGTATTTGATATCACAAACTGGCATTTGTGTGACCCTAAAATTCACAAATCTACATAACTGCTGTGAACTGGTATTCTGAATCTCAAAATGGTATTTTCGTACCAAAATTGTATCCTGTGTCACAAAATGGTATTTGAATGTCACAAAATTGTGTTAATAGCTTTTGTGTCATTAAATGTTACTCTGTATCAAATAAGGATATTCTCTGTTACAAAATACCATAAATTATGGAAAAAATGGCATAACGCATCAGAAAATGTCATACATATGCTATATGGACCTATTCTGCTGATGGGGGAGGCAGGTTACACCCCTACCAACCAAACATTTGTGGCCTAGCGTTTACAATCGCGCATACAGAGACAAGCGAACGCCCATTGTCGCGCGTTCCCGAAAGTCTCTGTACGGGAACGCGAGACAAAACGCCCCAAAGAAGCTTAAGAACTTTTTTGAGCGTAGGGCGTTTTACAGCGCAGGTTATAATAGGGTTGTTTGGGTCGGTAGCCCCGGGCCCGGAATCCGTGGGGGGCCCAACGCCGACCCGAACGCCCACATACTGCGGCGGGGCACGGGAGCGAATAGTTCCCTGCCCCGCTGCCGATCACCGCCATAGGCTTCAGGCCTAGTAGGCCTGAGGCCTATGCGGTAGTGAAATCCCAGCGTAGGCGTGAGTGATGACATCATCGCGCGCCTGTGCTGGGAGGGATGCAGGACAATGAAGAATGCGCACCTGCCTCACCATGTCGGACACAGGTGGGGGGGGGGGCAGAGGAGGACATGGGGCAGTGTGGTAGCAAATCAGTTTTGGGGGGGGGGCAGATTATTTAATGGGGCAAATTACTTCATGTGGGGCAGATTATTACTTGGGGCAAATTACTTCATGGGGTGCAGTGTGGGGCAAATTCTTCATGGTGGGCAGTGTGGGGCCAAATTACTTCAGGGGGTGCAGTGTGGGGGCAAAATACTTCAGTGGGTGCAGTGTGGGGGCAAATTACTTTAGGAGGTGCAGCGTGGGGGGCAAATTACTTCATGGGGGTGCAGTGTGGGGGCCAATTATTTCATGGGAATGCAGTGTGGGGCAAATTACTTCATGGGGCAGTGTAGGGGCAAATTACTTCATGGGGTCAGTGTGGGGGAAATTACTATATGGGGGCAGTGTGGGGCGTTTCTATTAGGGGACATTATTTTTCGGGACACTATATAGGGATTATTACCTGGAGCACAATATAGGGTGTTATTATCACTGAGGGTCTCTAGGGGACATTATAATTGCTGTAGACACTATAGGGACCTTTGGGGTAATTTATCAAACTGGTGTAAAGTAGAACTGGGTTAGTTACCCATAGCAACAGATTCCACCTTTCATTTTTGACAGCTCCTTGACCTGATTGGTTGCTATGGGTACCTAAGCCAGTTGTACTTTACACCAGTTTGACAAATGACCCCAATTATGAGAAATCTAACATGTCTGTGTAACAAACTCTGCAGAGACGAGATGCGACTGAAAGAATTTGTCATGGCGGTCTGGGTCAGACGCAGGAGAAGAGGAAAGAGAAGGTCTACATGACAGGAGATGTCCCTGGATGTAACAGGTATGTGGTGCTGTATTGCTCTATATGTAGAGATGGCTCAACACTGTGACCTGCGTCTCATCCTCTCCTCCAAGTCTTTTTTTTTATCATAATCGTATGCATTTTAAATTTGGCAACTAAAATTTGAATTTGTCACCTGCAGTCCTATGTAACAGCCCAGATAACAGTGATAACTTTCTGTGTACATACTGTATAATGTAGTAGATTTTCCATGCAGTCCTATGTAACACCCCACATAACACAATAGTTCACTGTGTTATGTGGGGTGTTACATAGGACTGCAGGTGACATCTATGACATCTGTACTCAGAGTTATGAGATGGTGGGGGTTCGACTCCTGGCACCCCCGACAATCAGCTGTTTGAGGAGACTGCGATGTCCCAGTGAGCGCCGCAGCCTCTTTGCTCCTTACCAAGCACACCCCTGACTAGAATGGGTCTGTGATCTGCAAGATACGGTCGGCACCGCAAAAAAAAAAAGGAACATGTCCTATTTTTTTGTGATGCGGATCCGTGCCTCCACTAAGCAAAAAATTAGAACATGTCCTATTTTTTTGTGGTGCCAACCATATGTGCCCGTGTGTACTCTGTATCAAAGATGCGGACCCATTGACTTGAATGGGTACGCATCCGTGATACAGACTGCACACGGGCAGTGCCCGTATATTGCGGACCGGCCATTTGCGGTCCGCAATATGGGCACAGACTGCCTACGTTCGTGTGCATGAGGCCTTATTATTATGTGTGTGACAAAATTGTGCATTCAGTGTCACAAAATGATGTTTTATATGACAAAATGTCACTTGTGTAATAACATTATTCTGTATCAAATACCGGCATTATATTAACAAAAAACAATATTATGATTATTATGTGTGTGACAAAATTTTACTTTGTCTCACAAAATGATGTTTTATATGACAAAATGGTATTTGTGTGACATAATGTTATTCCGTATCACACAGTGGTATTTTGTGTCACAAAAACTTTATATATTGACAAAAAATAGTATTATACAGATGAGTATACGGTGTAAGTGTGATAAAATTGTATTCACTTTCACAAAATCATGTTTTATATGACAAAATGGTATTCCGTACCACACAGTGGTATTTTGGGTCACAAAAAATGTTATATATTAACAAAAAAAAGTAGTATGATGTGTCAGAAAATGCATTATTTGATACATAAATGGAATGAGCTGATTGATTAGGGTTGAGGTGGTTGGATAAGGATCCTACACATAAGGACAGAGGATCAATATTAAATTATTACTATTTAGAATGGATTTTTTATTGTTTATGATCAGTGATCGTTTCCTATAAATTATATAGGATTGGTACATACAGCATCTCAAGGGGCCTCAGGCGACACATTTGAGCAGACCCCATATAAAGTAGGTAACATATTGCGGATTACTGATGCGCATGTCACGTAAAGACCCCCATAGAGCGGTATGTCGCCTCACTGTCACACGCCGGTTGTTGGATGGCTCTCGCTGTCTGGCACGTTACACAACGCTGACTCGAGTAATGTCAAGTGACGTGTGTCAGGACTGGGAGGTGAAGAGTAATGTTCGGAAAAAGTGGAGTATTAATGGTAATAGGGAAGTAACGCACAGGTTTATATCTTGCAAATTTTGGCATTTGGTTAAAGAATACAGTGTGACATTTTGTGACATGAAATACCATTATGTGATAGAAAACTATACTTTGTGACCCGGAATACACTTGTGTCACACAGACTTTGTTTTGTGATACAGAATACCATGTAATGATATGGCATGCAACTTAATAGGGGTATTCCCATCACAGACAACGGGGGCATATGGCTAGGATATGCCCCCATTGTCTGATAGGTGTGGGTCCTGCACCTACACCGTTAACGGAGCGGGGAGAGCGGTGGCGGGAGGACCCCGGCT
Source organism: Bufo gargarizans (assembly GCF_014858855.1). Classification (NCBI taxonomy): domain Eukaryota; kingdom Metazoa; phylum Chordata; class Amphibia; order Anura; family Bufonidae; genus Bufo; species Bufo gargarizans. Next base: position 24,315,471 of record NC_058087.1, on the reverse strand, counting down.
TCCCCAGGGTCTGGCCACCGCCAAGCACTCTCTCCATACAAGTGAATAGGAGTGCACCACGAGTGCGCCCCCACTGCTCCCATTCATTTGAAAATGCAGAGCCAGTGCTTAGCTATTTTCTGTGGCCCCATAGCAATAAATGGAGGGCAGCTGCACAAGCACAGTGTGCCCTCCACCAACTTTCCCCCCGCTCCATTCTTGGTGTAGGTGCGGGTCCTAGAAATGGGACCCGCATTTATCAGATAGTGAGGGCAGATCCTAGCAATACGCCCCCATTGTCTGTGATGGGAAAACCCCTTTAACAAATTTTTTTTTTGCTTTTTGTGTCTGTCACCTAGAAATTCACTGCTACACCAGGCACAAGGCCTTGCAGGGCTGGCTCCACCGAATGTAACGATACCTTTTATTTCATGATCCATTGAGTCATTCTGGAAAATAAGTACTTTTTAGGGCTCTTTTACACGAGCGGATTCAGTGCATGGAATCCGCTGCGTGAAAGAGAGCCAAGCCCCATTCCGGACAGCAGAGACACGGAGCAGTGACATGATTGATAATGTGCCTCTCTGTAATCTTTTTACAAAAAAATCACATTGACAACTTTATCTCGCTGTGATTTTGTAGTAAAAAGATTACAGAGAGGCACAAAGTATTATCAATCATGTCACTGCTCCGTGTCTCTGCTGTCCGGAATGGGGCTTGGCTCTCTTTCACGCAGCGGATTCCACGCACTGCATTCGCTTGTGTGAAAGAGCCCTTAATTAATATGCAAATAAGATGTTAAGTGCACCGAGGGTGGGCCCAAGCCACTCTGTGCACCCTTGCACCTCTTGCTTCCTCTGCCAGCCCCTCCCTCTCCTTATTAATGGACCTAATGTTTGGTGATCTAAGCTAATATTAATATTTTTTGACCTAAAATGATGTGGTTTTTTTTGTCACAAATGTTTCATTTCCCTCCGTTCATCTCTGTAATGCTCCTGCCTCGGCCTGGTAAAAGCTGAATCTGGCTGTATTTTTTTTAAATAATGAAATTGATAAATATGAAAATTTTTATTGGAGCCTCTGGTGCCTGAGATTTCTTCTGAGATAATTTTGTTGTGAATTGGAAGTCTTTCCCAAGTTAAGAAGCGGCGGCTCTCTCCTCTCCTAAAATGTCTGTTTTAGTAAATACTTGCATCCCCAAATGTAATAAAAAAATTCCTGAAGCATCTATTCTTATAACTCTATGTTGTGCCCTTCCCCTATTATTTCTACTAGAAGGGTATGGATGAATTGCCAGCAAAGGTTCTACTAGGTCTTACCAGTCAAGGGGTTGTCCCTGCACAGTCTGACACTATCCAATCTGTGCATGTCAGACTGCGCAGGGATTCCCCCCCCAACTGGTAACACCCTTGTGGACCTTCACTGCAAACTGCTAGTAATTCATTCATAACTTCCAAAATAAATAATAGAATAATAACACATCATAGGGAATTATTACATGGGGAATGCAAGTAGTTACTAAAACTGACATGTCAGGAGAGGGGACGGCTCCGATTGGTGCGTGAAAACAGCAATTTGACCTGTATGTACTGGATAAGACTGGACGCAGAAGGGAGACATTTTCCAGCTGGACCAGTTTGCAGAAGAGTTTAGAAGTAGAAAACTAAACATGATGAGAATTGTATTTCATCTCTTTGCTATGTCACCGATCTGCTGTGTGACATTTGATACAAATTGCACAAATGCATCAATGCAGCAAAACAGCATATACATATCCAAATAAAGAAGAAAGGAGGTCCAGCTTCCAAATAGAGTGGAATCTTTTAATGAATCAGTGCGATAAAAACCATAAACAATCCAGGTCTACGCGTTTCGGATCTTACAGTATAGATCCTTACTCATGACCACCTTGTCCTGAGTAAGGATCTATACTGTAAGATCCGAAACGCGTAGACAGTGTCGGGCAGGGGTGCTTAGGGCCCACCTGTAAAATTTATTTTGGGGGCCCACCATGCGGATACATTCAAATATAATAAATAATTGAACAAGTTTTTTTATATGAACATAGGCTGGTTCAGGTGCTGTACATTGAAAGTATGTATGTACTGCAGTAAGTCTACTGTGTTATGTGCTACTTGTGTAGGGGGTGGGAGACTAGGGGCCCACCGTGCTCAGGGGCCCACCGGGGGATTCCCCTGTACCCTTGTGGGCCAGTCCGAGCCTGCGCGTAGACCTGGATTGTTTATGGTTTTTATTGCACTGATTCATTAAAAGATTCCACGTTATTTGGAAGCTGGACCTCCTTTCTTCTTTACTTGGATACGTACCTTTCACGCCCAGGTTCCCGGCGTTGTCCGTGCATCCTTGATTGGCCTCAGGTGAGCGCACCACCCTTGCTTTTTTCATAGCATATACATAGGATGGAAAGCACAGATCTACACATACACTGTATATTGCAACAATGCTGATCCTTAATCAGTAAATACGTGGCAGCAAAGTCTTGCAGTAATTCCTTTGCAGTGTTTGCACCAAATCTGATGAGTCAGAGGGTGAAAAGGGATTTCACTGCATTGACTCTGCTACATATTGTTACAGCTGGTGCAAGGTTCAGCATCGTTCTGATGGCAGATAGGACGCGCGTGTCTCTGGGACGTGTCCACTTTTAAATCTGCAGTTTATGATAGACATTAGGTGGCCTCATAATAGATGACATCTCCTTTTTATACGTTACGCCTTGAAGTAGACAACGGGGCTCTCAATCACTCCATAACCTTGAAACTGCAGTGATACAAAATTGCTATCATGAATATTGTACGGACGTAGATAGAACTCAGCAAACCCCCGCCGTGCATACTAATGGCCACAAATAAAACATCCAGGTGAACCTATCATCTTCCAGCTTATCTGCCGGTGGCTGCTGAATCAGCATTGGAGACTGTGTGCTTTATGGCACTGAAGTAAACACTCCACCTAAAATACCATTGTTTTAATCGATACAGGTCCCAAATTCTTTTAATGAATTTGATTCATTTCTTTATATATCTTTGGTTTTCTGATACAGAGCTCCAAATCCCCCGGATAGCCATCCTGGCTCTCTGCAGCCACCACTAGGGGGAGCTTAGGAGCTGGCTAATTATAGGGGTTTTTAGGTGTTGAATATTGATGACCTATTGTTAGAACAGGTCCTAGGACCCCCCTGATCATCTGTTGGCAGGGGCTCTGGAGAGTGCATGGCTCTGTGCTTGGTAGTTTATGAAGAGTTTGCAGGGAACCTGTCACCGGGATTTTGTGTATAGAGCTGAGGACATGGGTTGATGGCAGGGTATTGCGGATGTGCTAGCGGCCATCTAGCAACCCATGTCCTCAGCTCTATACACAAAATCCCGGTGACAGGTTCCCTTTAAGTTAGCTGATCTGTGGAAGGTCCTGGGAGTCAGACCTCCATCACTCAGATATTTATGACCTATCCTGAATCTAATAAAAATTATAACTGCTTTACCATTTGTACATACAGTCTAAGCACCACCATATACCATTTGCTGACTATACCATTGACCACCAGCTACTGGTAGCTGGCTATACTACTGACCACAAAGTTCTGGTAACTAACTATAGGAATGGCAACCAGGAACTGGTAGCTGGCTATACTATTAACAACCAGAAACTAGTAACTAACTATACCACTGATATCCAGGTACTAGATAAGATAAGATAAGATGCCTTTATTGTCACTGTACAATACAATGTAATACAATGTACAATACAATGAAATGTTGTTTGGAGCAATCCTAGATGCCATGGACAGGGAAACAAGAACTGACATTTAAACTAAAGCATTACACTAGAAATAAAAAAAAACATTGCACTAGAATGCATTACTATTCACAGGTCACAGCATATATATAGCAAGAGCAAAGTAGGAAGTGCTTATGAGTATATATACACACTGATTCAGACACCACTGCAGACAAGAGGTCATCATGGGGTCATGAATGCAGCAGTCACTTTCAGTCTGTGGTAGTTTCTATCCTAGGAAGGGGCAAATAATCTCCGAGCATTTAGGAGACTGATTGCTTTGGGGTAAAAGCTGTTCTTCTTCTAGCTGTTCTACTAGTAGACTATACCCCTGATCACAAGATACTGTTAACTAACTATACCACTGGCCACCAGTTATTGGTAGCCGACTGTGCCACTGATCACCATGTACACGTACTGTTGATGACTTTACCAGTACCTCTAGGTACTAGTAGTTGACTGTATCATTGACCACCTGGTACTGGTAGCTGACTATACTACTGACCACCAGCTACTAGTAACTGACTATACCACTGACCACCAACTACTGGTAACTGACTATACCACTGACCACCAACTACTGGTAACTGACTATACCACTGACCACCAACTACTGGTAACTGACTATACTACTGACCACCAGCTACTGGTAACTGACTAAACTACTGACCACCAACTACTGGTAACTGACTAAACTACTGACCACCAACTACTGGAAACTGAATATACTACTGACCACCAGCTACTAGTAACTGACTATACTACTGACCACCAACTACTGGTAACTTACTATACCACTGACTACCAGTTACTGGTAGCTGACTATATTACTTACCACAAAAGATCAGTAAAAAGTTTGCACTTCAAGATACATCTGTGCCAAAGACCGTTTTATTTTAAGAATTTTATAAAGGGAAGAGATCAGATGATGAGCGAGAGAACCTTCCATTATTTTAGGTCCTCACTAATACACATTTTACAAAGAAGCCAGCCCCGTAATGACAAAGCCGGCAGCAATTATGATCAAACAGCTGATTTCCCCGCATTAAACGTTTCACGATTTCCCTCCTTTTAAGTATTAATAGAGGATGTGCTCCCGGAGCCAAGATTTAAATACAAAAGGGTCCAAAGAAGAAAAACTCGGAAAGTGTCTGACTTCTGAAATGTGTGTGAGCCAAATGAAATATGTGTGTATAAGTGCTGCCCTGTACAATCCGACCATTTGTGCCGCCAAGCGATGAAAAGAATGAAAGATGATATAATTTGCCTATTATACCACAATTATTTATCCGGGTAACAACAGGCATTGAGATTATTTAGGAAGAAATATAGAATTATCCGTGACATAGGAGAAAAAAAATGCGGTGATTACCTTCTGCCATATTTGTCGCTATTGAAAGGGAACAAGAGGATCTAAGTAGGATAATTGATTGTCATTTACAAAGGCAAAGAACACTGGCATTTTCGAAGCCGCTGCCATACATATATAGATATATGCGGAGGCAGGAGGCGCCAACATCACTTCTGCGCTTCATTTAGATCTCTCTTTATCGGAGCCTTTTGTGTTAATTTATAGATCTTTCCAATATTGTAAATAATATGTGTCGGTGTTGGAACGTCTGCGCTCAGCCGCGGCCCGGCAAGGAATATTTTATTAGAAGGAATAAAAGTGAACGTTACATAAAAGAGCTTGAAATGAAATATTTTATGTCGTAAGCACCTGCATCGCCGGGTTTACGCTTGGGTACATGGTACATATCGGAGGTGGCCGTCTTCAGGTGGCCGTCTTCAGGCGAACAGAATATTATATGGGGGAAGCTCAACTCATGAATCCAAAATCTTTACAAAAATTGCAAGTTCACAATTAAAGGATTTACGCCACGAAAAATATTCAACATTTTTCAAAACAGCTCCTGGATCTCAATACTTTTATAATTGCAAGCAAGTAAAAATTTTGCATAGTCACTGAGTTAATCAATAAAATGTATCTCCATAGCGCCACCTGCTGTTTGTTTCTTGTCCACGTCACTGAGGTGGTCGCACGCGCTCAATTTAAATCTTCAACTGCCACCAGCCATATCTTTTGTTAGAAGCTGTAACAGTGCTACAACAGAAAGGACACACCCCCTGAGAAAGGATACCCCCCCTGAGAAAGGACACACCCCCTGAGAAAGGATACCCCCCCTGAGAAAGGATACCCCCCCTGAGAAAGGATACCCCCCCTGAGAAAGGATACCCCCCCTGAGAAAGGATACCCCCCCTGAGAAAGGACACACCCCCTGAGAAAGGACACCCCCCTAAGAAAGGACACACCCCCTGAGAAAGGACACACCCCATCATCTGCCAGCCTGAAGTAAATCTACCAGATCAATTAGAGCAATGAATGGGGAGATTTCTGGATCAATGTGAGGTACAGGGCTGGTTCTAGCTTTCTTAAGCTCATTCACACATCCGTGTCCATGCTTAAATCCGTGAAAAGGTGGTCAGTGATGGATCCATGTTGGGTCTGTGTGTCAGTTTTTTGCTGTCCGTGTGTGATTCGTGTTTCATTGACCAGCTGAAAAATAATTTTCAAAGAATCTCTTCCTAATGATCTGTAAAACACAGGGGAAACACGGATGGCATCAGTGTGGCATCCGTGGCTTTCATGGACCCAAAGACTATAATGGACGTGATGGATCCGTGAACACAGACAAAATAGAGCATGCATCCGTGCTAATAAAAAATAGACCCACGGACCGTGCTAAAACACGGATATGTGAATACACACATTAAAATGAATGGGGACGTGTGCTGTCCGTGGAGAACACCGACGTGTGAATGAGGCTTTACAAAGACATTGTCATGTACTATATGATGTCTGATTTTCATTTTTTACATCAACGATCAGTAATGAGCGGCAGGGGCAATATTCGAATTTGCGATATTTTGATAATATTTGGCCGTATATTAGTCATATATTTGCGAATTCCAAAATTCGTGATCTCGTCATTATTTTCTCGATAAAAATTTGCGATACGAAAATTTGTGATCAACACTACTCCTAAAGTCAAAGATATTGCAGCCTTCTCATTGGGCCACAAGCAAGAAGCAGGTAGGGATCATGGGTTCAGATAAAAAAAAATCTTGAATATTCGTGATTACAAAGATGTAACACTATATGCTAGATATTTGCGAATTCTCGAAGTGCCAATCTTCTCGATAAAAAATTGTGATTTAGAATATTCACGATCAACACTATCAACCATAGGATAACCCCTTTAAATGAAATATAGAGCAGGAGGAGCTGAGCAGATGGATACAAAGTTTTCTGGAAAAAAACAATTCAATGTAGCACATCATTTATTTATTTACACTCACCTAAAGAATTATTAGGAACACCATACTAATACGGTGTTGGACCCCCTTTTGCCTTCAGAACTGCCTTAGTTCTACGTGGCATTGATTCCACAAGGTGCTGATAGCATTCATTAGAAATGTTGGCCCATATTGATAGGATAGCATCTTGCAGTTGATGGAGATTTGAGGGATGCACATCCAGGGCACGAAGCTCCCGTTCCACCACATCCCAAAGATGCTCTATTGGGTTGAGATCTGGTGACTGTGGGGCCATTTTAGTGCAGTGAACTCATTGTCATGTTCAAGAAACCAATTTGAAATGATTCGAGCTTTGTGACATGGTGCATTATCCTGCTGGAAGTAGCCATCAGAGGATGGGTACATGGTGGTCATGAAGGGATGGACATGGTCAGAAACAATGCTCAGGTAGCCCGTGGCATTTAAACGATGGCCAATTGGCACTAAGGGGCCTAAAGTGTGCCCAGAAAACATCCCCCACACCATTACACCACCACCACCAGCCTGCACAGTGGTAACAAGGCATGATGGATACATGTTCTCATTCTGTTTACGCCAAATTCATACCATTTGAATGTCTCAACAGAAATCGAGACTCATCAGACCAGGCAACATTTTTCCAGTCTTCAACAGTCCAATTTTGGTGAGCTTGTACAAATTGTAGCCTCTTTTTCCTATTTGTAGTGGAGATGAGTGGTACCCGGTGGGGTCTTCTGCTGTTGTAGCCCATCCGCAAGGTTGTGCGTGTTGTGGCTTCACAAATACTTTGCTGCAGACCTCGGTTGTAACGAGTGGTTATTCCAGTCAACGTTGCTCTTCTATCAGCTTGAATCAGTCGGCCCATTCTCCTCTGACCTCTAGCATCAACAAGGCATTTTCGCCCACAGGACTGCCGCATACTGGATGTTTTTCCCTTTTCACACCATTCTTTGTAAACCCTAGAAATGGTTGTGTGTGAAAATCCCAGTAACTGAGCAGATTGTGAAATACTCAGACCGGCCCGTCTGGCACCAACAACCATGCCACGCTCAAAATTGCTTAAATCACCTTTCTTGCCCATTCTGACATTCAGTTTGGAGTTCAGGAGATTGTCTTGACCAGGACCACAACCCTACATGTATTGAAGCAACTGCCATGTGATTGGTTGACTAGATAATCGCATTAATGAGAAATAGAGCAGGTGTTCCTAATAATTCTTTAGGTGAGTGTATATCCCTGTTTTACTACTCAAGGAACTCAAAATGCTTATAGGGACACATATAATACCTATATGGGAAATGCTTTTAGTGTTATGTGATGACTACATGGCGGTATTATGTAGGCTCTTTAAGGGAGAAAAATTGGGATATTGCATATTATTTGAGCACTATATAGTGGTAATATGTGGACTCTGATGATGGTTTGTTTGTTGCCAAGGGCCCTGTATTCTATAAAACCAGCCTCTATTTCAAGGCGTCAACGCAAAAAAAGCTGAATTAGTATAGAGCTAGCTGGCATAAATCACCAGGTGACGTGTAGGGATGGGTTACAATTTTACCTACCAAAAATAAATTTGTAAACTCATTCCGTTGGCAAGTTTTTGGCTACACAGGTGTCAGAATTTCATTACATTGGTCTGTTTGATATTGCTCCGAAACAGCTGTAAGCTGACAGCCATCCTCAGGCACTGCACATTTATTACAACGGCGGCGGTCTATGTACCTCCCATGAGCAAAACCGGTGATTTTTTTTAAGATTCCTTGGCTTCTAGACAAGTCAAATATATGATAAAAGATTTTATGGTAATGGGTTTTACTATTCAGTCCACAGAACAGAGGATAAAACATGGTGACATTTCCCTTGGACAGTTTAGAATTTTTCGCCACGGCATGGCGACTATGAAATTTAAAAGATGTTTGCCGGAGGGAAGGGGCTAAAGGCTAGCATTACTGCTACACAGCCGTTTGTATGCTTCAGTGGATTTACACTATATTTGGTCTTTGGTGTTGATTATATTGCTCTTATGGAACACGAAGGTCATTTAAAAGGGGAAAGAATGAATCGTCTATGCGACAATATGCCCAACAGCAACCGTTAATGTCAGGACTCAATTATTAAAAAATGAAAAAAATACATTTATGTTGATTATATTCAAAACCTGACCAGGGCAATGCCATTCTGATGACTTTTCCTGCAACCTGCGTCCTATTTTATAACCATAACAAAAGCCACTAAATCAATACAATTAAATTAATATCCTGATATATTATAACATTAGCTACTATAATACAGCCTTATATGTACAATAACATAGCTAATATCATACTGTTCCTATGTACAAGAATATATCTACAAATATAATATTGCCTATTATGTACAAGAATATAACTACTATAATACTGTACCCTATGTACAAGAATATAACTACTATAATACTGCTCCTATGTACAAGAATATAACTACTATAATACTGCTTCTATGTACAGGAATATAACTACTATAATACTGCTCCTATGTACAAGAATATAACTACTATAATACTGCTCCTATGTGTAAGAATATAGCTAGTATAATACTGCTTCTTTGCATGGAGTATTAAAGGAATAATTTAATATAGGAATTTATTATTTCTGGAAGTAGCATTCCCCTCTCAGGCGTATAATGTCAATTGAGGGTTAAAAAATAATAAAAACATAACTCACCTCATCCACTTGATCGCGCAGCTGGGATCCTCTTCTTTGTTCTTCTTGAAGGACCTGCAAAAGGACCTTTGCTGGTGATGCCAGCGCAGGTCCTGCTGAATGAAGATAGAAGGTCCTTCCATCTTCATTCAGCAGGACCTGCACTGACATAATCGCACTCACCACATGGTGAGCGCGATGACGTCAGCGAAGGTCCTTTTGCAGGTCTTTCTAGAAGAACAAAGAGGATACCAGCTGCGCTATGAGGTGAGTTATGTTTTTATATTTTTTTAACCCTCAATTGACATCATACTTAACCATGTTATAATGGAAAATAAAGTAAATGGGGTCCTGGGTTGCTCATCCCTCGTCTCCTTAGCAACCATCCGTGAAAATTGCATCGCATCTGCACTTGCTTGCGGATGCTTGCGATTTTCATGCAGCTCCATTCACTTCTATGGGGCCTGCGTTGCGTGAATGTCATGGAACCATGAACCAGACGTACAACAGAGATGAGTGGAAATAAGAAGGCTTTATTGGAAATCAAGCCGTAGCAAAAGCCCAAACGGATGGCTAAACCGAAGCAGGGTCTTGCGTAGACAGAGGTCAGGAACCAGGAGGGTGGTCAGACGAAGCCAGGATCAGGAACCAACGGGGTAGTCAGACGAAGCCAGGATCAGGAACCAACGGGGTAGTCAGACGAGGCCAGGATCAGGAACCAGAAGCAGCAGCAGTCTTAGAAGCATGTGAACACAGGAGGACCAAGCAAGGAACTGAAGCCACAGACCTTCTATATATATGAGCTAGGCATCCAGCTCCTCCCAGTGGGAAGGAGGAGCCGCAGGGTGGGAGGCTACAAGAAACCCAGAAACCAAGATGGCCGCCAGCACATGTCAAACGAAGGAGAACAGTGAGAAGGTAAGACCATGACAGTACCTCCCCCTCAAGGGCCCCTCCTCCGCGGAGTAAGGAACGGTTTCAGAGGGAAGCGTGCGTGGAAGGCTCGGAGCAACGCAGGAGCATGGACATCTGCGGAGGGAACCCAGGAACGCTCCTCTGGACCATAACCACGCCAATGGACCAAAAACTGCAACCGACCGCGGACCAGGCGTGAGTCCAGGATATTGCTCACCTCATATTCCTCACGGTTGCCCACTTGGACCGGACGGGGCCGAGGAACCGAGGAAGTGAAACGATTACACACCAATGGCTTCAACAGGGAGACATGAAACACGTTGGAGATCCGCATGCCAGGAGGAAGCGCAAGGGCATAGGCTACCGGGTTTACCCTGTGAAGCACTCGGAAGGGACCAACAAAGCGAGGCGCCAGCTTGGGAGTGGGCACTCGAAGGTTGAGGTTGCGGGTGGACAACCATACACGGTCTCCGACCTGGTAGGAAGGAGCGGGCGCTCGTCTGCGATTAGCCTGGAGTCTCTGGCGTTGCGCAGAGACCTCAAGGGACCTCTGGATCTGTACCCAAGAAGTACGTAGGACGGAAAGGTGATCCTCCACAGCCGGAGTATCCTGGGGAGAGAATACCTCCGGTAACACGACAGGTTGGAACCCATAATTGGCCATGAAGGGAGACGTCCCAGAGGAAGAGTTCACCGCCGTGTTCCTGGCAAACTCAGCCCAAGGCAGGAGGTCAACCCAATTGTCTTGGTGATCGGAGACATAGCAACGAAGGAATTGCTCCAAGGCCTGATTGGATCGTTCTGCGGCCCCATTGGACTGAGGGTGGTAGGCCGAGGAGAAAGAGAGATGAATCCCCAACTGGGAGCAAAAGGCGCGCCAGAACCTGGACACAAACTGACTCCCCCGATCCGACACAATCTCCTTGGGCAAACCGTGCAACCGGAAGACCTCCCTGGCAAAAATCGAGGCCAACTCTTGTGCAGAGGGTAACTTCTTGAGAGGAACACAGTGGCACATTTTGGAAAACCGATCCACAATCATGAGAATGACCGTATGGCCTCGGGATGCAGGGAGGTCCACAATGAAATCCATCCCCAGGTGTGACCATGAACACTCCCCGGTGGCTATGGGTTGCAAAAGGCCCAACGGAAGGTGCCGAGGGGACTTACTCTGGGCACAAACGGAGTATGCCGCTACATATGCGGCGATGTCGGAACGTAGAGAAGGCCACCAGATAAGACGTGAAACCGCCCAGGACAGCTGATTCTTTCCAGGGTGCCCCGCGGCCTTGGAGTTATGGTAGGTTCGCAACAACCGAGTGCGCAACTCCTCAGGCACAAAACATCTGCCGTTGGGTCTCCCAGAGGGAGCACCAGATTGAGCCGCCAAAATCTGCTCACCCAGAGGAGAGGTCAGGCTGGTGCGAATAGCGGCCAGGATCTGATTCGGGGGTATGACCGTAGTCGGAATCGACTCCTCCCCGGACAGCTCGGAGTACTGCCGTGATAAGGCATCCGCTCTGATGTTCTTGGAGCCGGGTAGGTAGGAGACCACGTAATTAAAACGTGACAAGAACAGAGCCCATCTGGCCTGACGTGGTGTCAATCTCTTGGCCTCAGAGAGGTAGGTCAGATTCTTGTGGTCCGTCAGGATGAGAACCGGAACCACCGAGCCCTCGAGCAAGTGCCTCCATTCTTTAAGGGCCTGCACGATGGCCAATAACTCCCTGTCACCAATCTGATAGTTGCACTCCGCGGAAGACAGTTTCCGGGAGTAAAACCCACAAGGAAGCAGAGGACCCTCTGGTGTTCTACGCTGAGACAGGAGGGCGCCTACTCCCGTCTCAGACGCGTCCACCTCGAGGACAAAAGGCAACCCAGGGTTGGGATGCGACAGAATCGGAGCCGACACAAAGGCGGACTTTAGAGCCTCAAAAGCTCGGATGGCCTCGAGCGGCCAGACCTGAGGATTACTGCCCTTCCTGGTCAGATCCGTGAGAGGCTTGGCTAGCATGGAAAAGTCCCTGATGAACTTCCGATAATAATTGGCGAAGCCCAAAAAGCGCTGCAGGGCACGAAGCCCACTGGGCTGGGGCCACTGTAAGACAGCCGAAACCTTCTCAGGATCCATGGAGAACCCCTCAGCGGAAATGATGTAACCTAAGAAGGTTACCTGGGATCGGTGAAATTCGCATTTCTCAAGCTTACCGAACAGCTTGTTCTCTCGTAAGCGTTGCTACACTCGTCTGACATCCAGAATGTGGGCCTCCATGGATGCAGAATATACCAAGATGTCATCCAAATAGACCACCACACACTGCTGCAACAGGTCACGGAAAACATCGTTGATGAATTCCTGGAAGACTGCGGGCGCATTGCACAACCCAAAGGGCATAACCAAGGATTCATAATGACCGGTCCTGGTGTTAAACGCGGTCTTCCACTCATCGCCCGCCTTGATCCTTACCAGGTTATATGCCGCCCTCAGGTCGAGTTTGGTAAAGACTGTGGCCCCTTTGAGGCGATCGAACAGCTCGGAAATCAAGGGTATCGGGTAAGCGTTCTTGATCGTGATGCGATTGAGACCCCTGTAATCGATGCAAGGCCTCAACTCGCCGCCCTTCTTTTTCACAAAGAAAAATCCAGCCCCTGCCGGGGACGAGGATTTGCGAATGTGTCCGTGTGAAAGCGCCTCCCTCACGTACTCCTCCATGGCCTCATTCTCCGCTACCGACAGTGGATAGACTTTGCCACGAGGAGGAACGGCACCGGATTGTAACTCTATGGCACAATCGTATGGGCGGTGCGGAGGTAGGGCAACCGCGCGCACCTTATCGAATACATCCCGGTACTCTTCGTATTCAGGAGGCAACAGAGAGTCCGAGGAAGTACACAGCAACTTGACAGGCCCATGGATGCAACTAGCCCCACACTGCGGTGACCACAAGAGGATCTCGACCGATCTCCAATCGAAAGTCGGATTATGCTTCTGGAGCCAGGGGTACCCCAAGACCACCGAGTAGTGTGGAGACGAAATCACCTGGAGACAGACCGACTCTCTGTGAACAGCACCAATGGCTATCCCCACTGGAAGGGTCTCATGAGTCACGTGTGGCGGCAGAAGGGGTCTGCCGTCTATCGCCTCAAGAGCCAGTGGGGAACCTCGAGGCTGCAGAGGAATGGAATTGGCGGCAACGAACACTCTATCAATGAACAAACCACCAGCACCAGAGTCCACCAACGCCTGGGTCGTCACCGAGCCCCCGACCCAGGAGAGGACAACCGTGATCAGTGGTTTGTCAACACGGGAAACCGGGGACGAGGAGACTCCACCCAAGATCTGCCCCCGACAGGACCTCAGGTGCGAGCGTTCTCCCGGACGGTTCGGACATGCCAACCGAAAATGCCCACCGAGACCACAGTACATGCATCGGCCCTCGCGTCTCCGGAGTACCCTCTCCCCCTCAGACAGGCGAGCAAACCCCCGCTGCATGGGTTCACCCCCAGACAAGTCATCCCCAGGAGGCGTGGGAGGAGAGGGAGGCACGGGTGGGACAGCAAAGGTAGGCGCCAATCTGTTAGGAGACCTCCGCAGGCTCTCCTTAAAGGAAGGTCTCTCCCTGAGTCTGGTGTCAATCAAAATCAGGAAAGAAATAAGAGACTCGAGCTCCACTGGTAGGTCCTTAGCTGCAACCTCATCCTTCAAGGCATCCGAGAGACCATGAGAGAAAGCAGCGACCAGAGCCTCATTATTCCAGCCCACCTCTGCTGCCAGGGTACGAAACTCAATGGCGTATTCAGCTACGGATCGTGAACCCTGTCTGATGGACATAAGGAGCTTCGCAGCAGAGGCAGCACGAGCCGGCACATCGAATACCTTCCGAAGAGAAGCAACAAAACCGGAAAACTCGGCAACCACCGGATTGTTGTTCTCCCATAAAGGGCTGGCCCAGGCCAAGGCCTTGTCCGAGAGCAGCGAGATCAAGAAGCCCACCTTTGATCTCTCAGTAGGAAAGGCATGTGGCAGCAACTCGAAATAAATGCCCACCTGGTTAAGGAAACCTCGGCACTGAGTTGGCTCTCCCCCAAAGCGCTGTGGAAGGGGGGCAGAACCGGTCATACCCCGAGACACCGCAGGCGCAGCAACAGGTGTCGGGGTAGACTCTGGCGCAACAACCGGAGCGGCAGTAGGAGCGGGCCCAGGAGCGACAACCGACCCATCGGCAACGGAAGCGAAATGAGCCGTGCGTTCAAGCAGGGTTTGCAACGCCACAGCGAACCGACCCAACAGGTGATCCTGCTGATCAAGTCTGGCAACCAGCGTAGATAGCGAGGATGGCCCTGTACCGTCAGAATTCATGGCTTGGTCCTAATGTCATGGAACCATGAACCAGACGTACAACAGAGATGAGTGGAAATAAGAAGGCTTTATTGGAAATCAAGCCGTAGCAAAAGTCCAAACGGATGGCTAAACCGAAGCAGGGTCTTGCGTAGACAGAGGTCAGGAACCAGGAGGGTGGTCAGACGAAGCCAGGATCAGGAACCAACGGGGTAGTCAGACGAAGCCAGGATCAGGAACCAACGGGGTAGTCAGACGAAGCCAGGATCAGGAACCAACGGGGTAGTCAGACGAGGCCAGGATCAGGAACCAGAAGCAGCAGCAGTCTTAGAAGCATGTGAACACAGGAGGACCAAGCAAGGAACTGAAGCCACAGACCTTCTATATATATGAGCTAGGCATCCAGCTCCTCCCAGTGGGAAGGAGGAGCCGCAGGGTGGGAGGCTACAAGAAATCCAGAAACCAAGATGGCCGCCAGCACATGTCAAACGAAGGAGAACAGTGAGAAGGTAAGACCATGACAGTGAAAAACGCAGAATATAGAACATGCTGTGATTTTCACGCAATGCACAAGTGATGCGTGAAAAACATTGCTCATGTGCACATATCCATTGAAATGAATGGGTCAGGATTCAGTGCGGGTGCAATGCGTTAACCTCACGCATTGCACCTGCGCGGAAAACTCGCCCGTGTGAAAGGGGCCTAAATCACAGGCATCTGTAACAGTAATATGTAACATTATAATCCTCATTATTCACCATATATCAATGAGTAACATTACCCATTAAATGTGCAAATTCTAAAAGGTGAAAGAAAAGTGCGGAAAAAAAATGTGTTTGAGAGTCAGGAAACGAGCTTGGTAATTAGATATAATTGCTATCACCTCCATGAGGTGACAGAAGCAGGAGCAAACGACTGAGAACAAACCAATTTCATCCAACATGGTTACAGAGCGCTTCCCCCAAAATGAAAGCTTTGAATTCTTACAATTTCTAAATAGCCAATTTTAAGATTAATCTATAGAAAGACAAGCATTTTTTTCAGATCCCAAAATGGCAAACCTGTGTCATCTGACGCATTCACCAGATCGCCAGCGGTTGTCATGGTGGGCATATGGGTTGTCAGCCCACCTTCCTACAAACAGATTCAACTGGATAGAATATTTAGCCACTTGACTACAAATGACTACACTGTTACGACTGAGGTCCGTGCCTGCCGATGTCCCACTCCTCCGGAGGGGCTCAGGTGCTGAATAACTTACTCCTCCATACCCTGGTTTCAACTCTGATTTGAACCTTAAAGTGGCTCTCCAGGAATAAAAAAAATGAAAATACTTAAATTTTATTTTATAATAAATATATTCACAAATACCTTTCACCAACTTGCAGGATAACAGGCTGAACTGGATGGACAGATGTCTTTTTTCAGCCTTATAAACTATTACTATGTTATTACTTAGAATGGTTTGTTTTGTCTAGGGAGCAATCATTAGGAGAAATAAAATGGACGCCGTCCTATTAGTACACAGAAACCTGTCCTAATCACACAGGAGGCCAAGTTACTTCACCACAACGAGCCATAGTGCTGCCTCATCCTCCTCTCTGCTCTTCTTGTCAGGAATCATGATCCTGAATACAGGGGAATCTCTGGGGAATGGAGATGATGAGACATGAGAGGAGGGTGAGGTGTGGATAATGAGCAGCAGCACTTGTTTACAGTCTCCATTACCACAGCCTGTCCTGTCCGTCCTCTCTGTACTTCATGTCTCCTCATGAACTAAATTCCCTAGAGATTCAGCTAAAGTTCTTATCATCTGTATTCAGGATCATATCCCTGACAAGTGGGGGAAGAAGGATGAGGAGGAGGAGGAGGCAGCTCTTTACCTCAGTGTTGTAAAAAAACTTGTCCTCATTTGTGATCAGGACAGGTTTGGTGTGAACTAATGGGACAGCGGCCATTTTGTTTCCCGTGATGATTGCTCCCCAGACAAAAAGAGCCATTATAAATAATGAAAGGTATTTGAGAATATATTTATAATAAAGTAATATTTAAGCATTTTCATTTTCTTCATTCCCGGAGAGCTGCTTTAAGTAGGAGCCCGTTCGGCCCCAAAACATATTGTTCCTATCTCAATTAAAGGAAATGTGTCATTAGAAAGTGAGCTATTGTTGAAAGCACATTTCTATATTTAACATATTTTTAAATAATTTTGGTGATATTATTTTAAATTTTTCTTTTTACTATCTACCATATTTTTTGCTTTATAGGACGCACCTGATTATAAGACGCACCTAGGTTTTTGAGGAGGAAAATAAGAAAAAAAAATATTATGAACCAAAAGGTGTGCTTTTGGTGGATTTTGAACTAATGGTGGTCTGTGGATGACATTGTTATGGGGGATCTGTGGCTGACGCACTGTTATGGGGATCTGTGACTGACGCACTGTTATGGGGGATCTGTGGGTGACGCACTGTTATGGGGGATCTGTGAGTGACACTGTTATGGGGGATCTGTGGATGGCACTGTTATGGGGAACTGTAGATGACACTGTTATGGGGGATCTGTGTATGGCACTGTTATGGGGAACTGTAGATGACACTGTTATGGGGGATCTGTGGCTGATGCACTGTTATGGGGATCTGTGGATGGCACTGTTATGGGGAACTGTGGCTGACGCACTGTTATGGGGGATCTGTGGCTGACACACTGTTATGGGGGATCTATGGCTGACGCACTGTTATGGGGATCTGTGGCTGACGCACTGTTATGGGGGATCTGTGGCTGACGCACTGTTATGGGGGATCTGTGGGTAATGCACTGTTATGGGGGACCTGTGGCTGACACTGTTATGGGGGATCAGTGGCTGACGCAATGTTATGGGGGATCTGTGGGTAATGCACTGTTATGGGGGACCTGTTGCTGACACTGTTATGGGGGATCTGTGGCTGATGCACTGTTATGGGGGACCTTGTCAAGGAACCATGAACCAGACGTACAACAGAGATAAGTGGAAAATAAGAAGGCTTTATTGAAAATCAAGCCGTAAGCAAAAGTCCAAACGGATAGCTAAACCGAAGCAGGGTCTTGCGTAGACAGAGGTCAGGAACCAGAAGAGTAGTCAGACGAAGCCAGGATCAGGAACCAACGGGGTAGTCAGACGAAGCCAGGATCAGGAACCAACGGGGTAGTCAGACGAGGCCAGGATCAGGAACCAGAAGCAGCAGCAGTCTTAGAAGCATGTGAACACAGGAGGACCAAGCAAGGAACTGAAGCCACAGACCTCCTATATATATGAGCTAGGCATCCAGCTCCTCCCAGTGGGAAGGAGAAGCCGCAGGGTGGGAGGCTACAAGAAACCCAGAAACCAAGATGGCCGCCAGCACATGTCAAACGAAGGAGAACAGTGAGAAGGTAAGACCATGACAGTACCTCCCCCTCAAGGGCCCCTCCTCCGCGGAGTAAGGAACGGTTTCTGAGGGAAGCGTGCGTGGAAGGCTCGGAGCAAAGCAGGAGCATGGACATCTGCGGAGGGAACCCAGGAACGCTCCTCTGGACCATAACCACGCCAATGGACCAAAAACTGCAACCGACCGCGGACCAGGCGCGAGTCCAGGATATTGCTCACCTCATATTCCTCACGATTGCCCACTTGGACCGGACGGGGCCGAGGAACCGAGGAAGTGAAACGATTACACACCAATGGCTTCAACAGGGAGACATGAAACACGTTGGAGATCCGCATGCCAGGAGGAAGCGCAAGGGCATAGGCTACCGGGTTTACCCTGCGAAGCACTCGGAAGGGACCAACAAAGCGAGGCGCCAGCTTGGGAGTGGGCACTCGAAGGTTGAGGTTGCGGGTGGACAACCATACACGGTCTCCGACCTGGTAGGAAGGAGCGGGCGCTCGTCTGCGATCAGCCTGGAGTCTCTGGCGCTGCGCAGAGACCTCAAGGGACCTCTGGATCTGTACCCAAGAAGCACGTAGGACGGAAAGGTGATCCTCCACAGCCGGAATATCCTGGGGAGAGAATACCTCCGGTAACACGGCAGGTTGGAACCCATAATTGGCCATGAAGGGAGACGTCCCAGAGGAAGAGTTCACTGCCGTGTTCCTGGCAAACTCAGCCCAAGGCAGGAGGTCAACCCTATTGTCTTGGTGATCGGAGACATAGCAACGAAGGAATTGCTCCAAGGCCTGATTGGATCGTTCTGCGGCCCCATTGGACTGAGGGTGGTAGGCCGAGGAGAAAGAGAGATGAATCCCCAACTGGGAGCAAAAGGCGCGCCAGAACCTGGACACAAACTGACTCCCCCGATCCGACACAATCTCCTTGGGCAAACCGTGCAACCGGAAGACCTCCCTGGCGAAAATCGTGGCCAACTCTTGTGCAGAGGGTAACTTCTTGAGAGGAACACAGTGGCACATTTTGGAAAACCGATCCACAATCATGAGAATGACCGTATGGCCTCGGGATGCAGGGAGGTCCACAATGAAATCCATCCCCAGGTGTGACCATGGGCGCTCCCCGGTGGCTATGGGTTGCAACAGGCCCAACGGAAGGTGCCGAGGGGACTTACTCTGGGCACAAACGGAGTATGCCGCTACATATGCGGCGATGTCGGAACGTAGAGAAGGCCACCAGAACAGACGTGAAACAGCCCAGGACAGCTGATTCTTTCCAGGATGCCCCGCGGCCTTGGAGTTATGGTAGGTTCGCAACAACCGAGTGCGCAACTCCTCAGGCACAAAACACCTGCCGTTGGGTCTCCCAGAGGGAGCACCAGATTGAGCCGCCAAAATCTGCTCACCCAGGGGAGAGGTCAGGCTGGTGCGAATGGCGGCCAGGATCTGATTCGGAGGTATGACCGAAGTCGGAATCGACTCCTCCCCGGACAGCTCGGAGTACTGCCGTGATAAGGCATCCGCTCTGATGTTCTTGGAACCGGGTAGGTAGGAGACCACGTAATTAAAACGTGACAAGAACAGAGCCCATCTGGCCTGACGTGGTGTCAATCTCTTGGCCTCAGAAAGGTAGGTCAGATTCTTGTGGTCCGTCAGGATGAGAACCGGAACCACCGAACCCTCGAGCAAGTGCCTCCATTCTTTAAGGGCCTGCACGATGGCCAATAACTCCCTGTCACCAATCTGATAGTTGCACTCCGCGGAAGACAGTTTCCGGGAGTAAAACCCACAAGGAAGCAGAGGACCCTCTGGTGTTCTACGCTGAGACAGGAGGGCGCCTACTCCCGTCTCAGACGCGTCCACCTCGAGGACAAAGGGCAACCCAGGGTTGGGATGCGACAGAATCGGAGACGACACAAAGGCGGACTTTAGAGCCTCAAACGCTCGGATGGCCTCGAGCGGCCAGACCTGGAAATTACTGCCCTTCCTGGTCAGATCCGTGAGCGGCTTGGCTAGCATAGAAAAGTCCCTGATGAACTTCCGATAATAATTGGCGAAGCCCAAAAAGCGCTGCAGGGCACGGAGACCACTGGGCTGGGGCCACTGTAAGACAGCCGAAACCTTCTCAGGATCCATGGAGAACCCCTCAGCGGAAATGATGTAACCTAAGAAGGTTACCTGGGATCGGTGAAATTCGCATTTCTCAAGCTTACCGAACAGCCTGTTCGCTCGTAACCGTTGCAACACTCGTCTGACATCCATAATGTGGGCCTCCATGGATTCAGAATATACCAAGATGTCATCCAAATAGACCACCACACACTGCTGCAACAGGTCACGGAAAACATAGTTGATGAATTCCTGGAAGACTGCGGGCGCATTGCACAACCCAAAGGGCATAACCAAGGATTCATAATGACCGGTCCTGGTGTTAAACGCGGTCTTCCACTCATCGCCCGCCTTGATCCTTACCAGGTTATATGCCGCTGTCAGGTCGAGTTTGGTAAAGACCGTGGCCCCTTTGAGGCGATCGAACAGCTCGGAAATCAAGGGTATCGGGTAAGCGTTCTTGATCGTGATGCGATTGAGACCCCTGTAATCGATGCAAGGCCTCAACTCACCGCCCTTCTTTTTCACAAAGAAAAATCCAGCCCCTGCCGGGGACGAGGATTTGCGAATGTGTCCGCGTGAAAGCGCCTCCCTCACGTACTCCTCCATGGCCTCATTCTCCGCTACCGACAGTGGATAGACTTTGCCACGAGGAGGAACGGCACCAGATTGTAACTCTATGGCACAATCGTATGGGCGGTGCGGAGGTAGGGCAACCGCGCGCACCTTATCGAATACATCCCGGTACTCTTCGTATTCAGGAGGCAACAGAGAGTCCGAGGAAGTACACAGCAACTTGACAGGCCCATGGATGCAACTAGCCCCACACTGCGGTGACCACAAGAGGATCTCGACCGATCTCCAATCGAAAGTCGGATTATGCTTCTGGAGCCAGGGGTACCCCAAGACCACCGAGTAGTGTGGAGACGAAATCACCTGGAAACAGACCGACTCTCTGT
The DNA here is from genome assembly GCF_014858855.1 of Bufo gargarizans. Lineage (NCBI taxonomy): Eukaryota > Metazoa > Chordata > Amphibia > Anura > Bufonidae > Bufo > Bufo gargarizans. The sequence continues at coordinate 24,293,955 of NC_058087.1, read as the reverse complement.
GAACGGCACCAATGGCTATCCCCACTGGAAGGGTCTCATGAGTCACGTGTGGCGGCAGAAGGGGTCTGCCGTCTATCGCCTCAAGAGCCAGTGGGGAACCTCGAGGCTGCAGAGGAATGGAATTGGCGGCAGCGAACACACTATCAATGAACAAACCACCAGCACCAGAGTCCACCAACGCCTGGGTCGTCACCGAGCCCCCGACCCAGGAGAGGACAACAGTGATCAGTGGTTTGTCACACGGGAAACCGGGGACGAGGAGACTCCACCCAAGATCTGCCCCCGACAGGATCTCAGGTGCGAGCGTTTCCTGGACGGTTCGGACATGCCAACCGAAAATGCCCACCGAGACCACAGTACATGCATCGGCCCTCGCGTCTCCGGAGTACCCTCTCCCCCTCGGACAGGCGAGCAAACCCCAGCTGCATGGGTTCACCCCCAGACAAGTCATCCCCAGGAGGCGTGGGAGGAGATGGAGGCACGGGTGGGACAGCAAACGTAGGCGCCAATCTGTTAGAAGACCTCCGCAGGCTCTCCTTAAAGGAAGGTCTCTCCCTGAGTCTGGTGTCAATCAAAATCAGGAAAGAAATAAGAGACTCGAGCTCCACTGGTAGGTCCTTAGCTGCAACCTCATCCTTCAAGGCATCCGAGAGACCATGAGAGAAAGCAGCGACCAGAGCCTCATTATTCCAGCCCACCTCTGCTGCCAGGGTACGAAACTCAATGGCGTATTCAGCTACGGATCGTGAACCCTGTCTGATGGACATAAGGAGCTTCGCAGCAGAGGCAGCACGAGCCGGCACATCGAATACCTTCCGAAGAGAAGCAACAAAACCGGAAAACTCGGCAACCACCGGATTGTTGTTCTCCCATAAAGGGCTGGCCCAGGCCAAGGCCTTGTCCGAGAGCAGCGAGATCAAGAAGCCCACCTTTGATCTCTCAGTAGGAAAGGCATGTGGCAGCAACTCGAAATAAATGCCCACCTGGTTAAGGAAACCTCGGCACTGAGTTGGCTCTCCCCCAAAGCGCTGTGGAAGGGGGGCAGAACCGGTCATACCCCGAGACACCGCAGGCGCAGCAACCGGTGTCGGGGTAGACTCTGGCGCAACAACCGGAGCGGCAGTAGGAGCGGGCCCAGGAGCGACAACCGACCCATCGGCAACGGAAGCGAAATGAGCCGTGCGTTCAAGCAGGGTTTGCAACGCCACAGCGAACCGACCCAACAGGTGATCCTGCTGATCAAGTCTGGCAACCAGCGTAGGTAGCGAGGATGGCCCTGTACCGTCAGAATTCATGGCTTGGTCCTAATGTCAAGGAACCATGAACCAGACGTACAACAGAGATAAGTGGAAAATAAGAAGGCTTTATTGAAAATCAAGCCGTAAGCAAAAGTCCAAACGGATGGCTAAACCGAAGCAGGGTCTTGCGTAGACAGAGGTCAGGAACCAGAAGGGTAGTCAGACGAAGCCAGGATCAGGAACCAACGGGGTAGTCAGACGAAGCCAGGATCAGGAACCAACGGGGTAGTCAGACGAGGCCAGGATCAGGAACCAGAAGCAGCAGCAGTCTTAGAAGCATGTGAACACAGGAGGACCAAGCAAGGAACTGAAGCCACAGACCTCCTATATATATGAGCTAGGCATCCAGCTCCTCCCAGTGGGAAGGAGAAGCCGCAGGGTGGGAGGCTACAAGAAACCCAGAAACCAAGATGGCCGCCAGCACATGTCAAACGAAGGAGAACAGTGAGAAGGTAAGACCATGACAGACCTGTGGTTGACGCACTGTTATGGGGGACCTGTGGATGTCACACTGTTATGGGGGATCTGTGGATGTCACACTGTTATGGGGGATCTGTGGATGTCACACTGTTATGGGGATCTGTGGATGATGCACTGTTATGAGGGATCTGTGGATGTCACACTGTTATGGGGGATCTGTGGATGATGCACTGTTATGGGGATCTGTGGATGATGCACTGTTATGGGGGAATCTGTGGATGATGCACTGTTATGGGGAACCTGTGGTTGACGCACTGTTATGGGTGATGTGTGCTGTGACACACATATAGCATCTTATGCTGGTCACCCTCATGGCCCTATGTTTCACAGCATTACTTTATTAATATGTGTCCCATTACACTCTGCGCACAGCAGTCTCTTTGTATGTAAAGTCTATTTCTTTAATGCTGAAGCAATCGCTCTCCTTTGATAAACTACCCTAATCGCCTGAAACAGTACTCACTATGAATGCAGCGGTACGGCCGGCGCGTGACGTCAGTCAGTCAGTCACGCTCCTCCCACTTCACTAATGAAGCAGGAGCGTGACTGACTGACGTCACGCGCCGGCCGGATGGCAATAGATCAACTATTCACTGCCACAGTAGAGGCCTATGTAGACCTCTTTAAGTGTTATAACACCAGAAGCAGTAGATCTATGAGAATAGTATTGCTGCTTTAATTTACTGAAGTCTGAGCCATCTGCCCCAAATTTTAACCATTGAACAACCCCTTTAGCAAACTGTACATTCCAAAAAGAATAAATCTGCAGCATTTACCATCCAGGGCTAAAAACAAGTCTATATTTCAGCCTTGGCCTATAATGTGGACAGTCTGGTCCTGGGATAGGAAAAGAGTCAGGAGAGGTCAGGAGTGAGGAGAGGGCAAGAACAAAGAAAAGGCAGGAGTCCAGAGAAGGCAGGAGTCAGATAAGTGCAAGAGTCCAAAGAGGCGAAGAGTTAGAATAAGGTAAAATTCAGGATAGGGCAAAAGTAAGGATAGGACAAGAGTCAGGATAGGGAATAAGTCAAAAGAGGGCAAGAGCCAGGATAGAGCCAGAGTCCAGAGAGGACAAGAGTTAGATGGGGGCAAGTGTCCAGAGAGGGGAAAAGTTAGGATAGATTAAGATTCAAGTCAGGGTAGGGAAAAAGTCAGGATAGGGAAAGGGTTGGGATAGTACAAGAGTCAGGAGAGGGAAATTGTATGCACCTGTTGAAGCCAAAATGTAGGTAAATCATAATGGAAGGGAAAATAGGGATGAAGATACTGTTCCTGTTTTTAATCCATTTCTCATTTTAGATTAAAAAAACTGCATAGAAAAAGCCCACATGTATGGGCACATTTCAGAGAATACAGCTTTTGGTGTATGGCCATTGAAGGACTACTGGGCTCTCTGATGATCCTACGTATGGTTAAGCACGCTTAAGGTGTATTTAGACTCTCCGATATTTGGGCAGATTATTGAGTACGAACGTTGCTACGAACACTCGTTCCCGACAATCTGCCTTGCTAAATGTGCCACCGATCACTCGATAAACGAGCGAAACGCTCTTCATTGGGTGATCCTGTTGTTCATGCAGGAACACCAATTATTGTTTCCGGGCAGTAGATTGTGTGGTCTAAACAGCGATCTGCTGCCCAGAAACAATGCGGCTGTATGAGGACAAGGTGATCACTCGTCCTCACACTGTGAAGGAGATCACTGCATGTAAATACAGCGACTCCTTCACCGAACGAGCAGCCGACTGTCGGGAAGGAATGCTTCCTTCCTGACAATCGTCTGTTACATCGGGACGTGTAAATCTGTCTTTAGACCTAAAAATAAGAACGTTAGAATGACTTGGATGCTAAACTGAAATATTCTTCAGCTCCACAATCCTAAAGCTATCTGGTTCCCAAAAGGGTGAATCTAAGATGAAGAAGGAGAGGGTCAGTTATGATTGCACAATGGAAATGTTATTGGTAGCTCACGGGAATATGATAGTTTATCCGCATTAGCTATAGAAATCGCCACTGCCTCGTTGCAGTAAAAATGGCTGCGGGATTAAGAGCGCGTAATAGGATGATCTTCCTCGATAACAACACTAGCTTTCCCCATTGTTGCACCTGAAGCTATTCAGTCGGAAACATGAGGCAATTAATTTAGGCTGCCAAACAGAGGCGAGACGTAACGCCATTTCAAATATCAAGTCCAATTTCATTAAGACTTAAATGATTTTTCCGCTCTCTTTTCATGTAGATACCTCTGCAGTCAATTAGCATTGTCACTTTTAATCTCCCACACTTGGAGACGGGTTATTTCCTATTATAGTCTTATTATGTGGGATCTTTATGGAGAAAGAAAGTCTAAAGGACGTGGTTATTATCAGCCTGACATTTGCAAGGAGGGTTACATGTTACTAGCTTGGAGGGATAGGTATTTTCTTTACTTTCAAAATTTAAACATTTGCAAAATTGTGAGATGTTTTTAATTGTATGGTTTCAAAAGGGAGATCACCTAAAGATTTCTTCCATATTGTGCTTCCCTTTCAGTCCCATTCCCACTTATATAGTAAGAAAATAAAATGTATAATAGTAAAAACTGCTTTTAATCCACATGCAAATAAGGAGTTAAGTGCACCGAGGGAGGGGCCAGGTCACTATGTGCACCCTTGCCTCTTCTGCTTCCTCTGTTAGCCCCCCTTCTTGATTGACAGGACTAGGTTCCTGCATAGTCATCTCGTCTGGCCAGGTCTATCAAGAAATAGAGGAAGGAGCTGGCAGAGAAAGGAAGAGGATCAAGAGTGCACAGATTGCCATAGCCCCACCCTCAATGCATTTAATTGCTCATTTGCATATGGATTAAAAGTACTTTTTGTCCAGAATGAAGCTTTGGATTGCTAAGTGAAAGGCACCATTAACATTCAGCTGAATGAGCCCTGCAAGGCCTTGTGCTATTATGACTCCCTTTAATTTATCTTCAAGTCTTCAGACAGAAGACTGCCCCTAGTGGCCAAATCAAGAATATCTAGTTTTGTTTTTGTTATGGTATGATGTCCAATCTGCCAAGAAATTACTGTATAAGGGCTCATGCACACTTCCGTTGATTGGCGGTTCCGTGCATTGGGGACCGCAATTTGCAATCCCAAATGCATGGGCAACATCCGTGCGGATCCCGCAGACTGATCCAGACCCATTCAAATGGAATGGGTTCATGATCCATTTGCATCGCAAAAAAATAGAACAGGGTCGAAAGGTTCCGCTTCTGTGATTCGGTGCAAAAACGGTCATGTGAATGAGCCCCAATGCACATTCTCTTAGTACCCATTTTTTTCCGTTCGGGGTCCCCAGCAGTTTTACAGTAAGGGATGATACACTGATTTTCCCCCAGAAGCTCATCTTTCAAAGACAAGCTCCCATCAATAAAATAATTTTCAAAAGCGCACCCCGGCTGCTATGTGAACCCCTTATCTGCATCCTCTAGGTTCCCTTGTTTATGTCCCTCATGTCAGGTGCCCTTTAAGGTGATATCTGCAAATAATGACTTATAACAGGTCATACTATTACCGTTGGATAATGGCACAGTCAGATATTCCATTTTCATGTAGCTGTTGGGTTTAATCTTGAAGACCCAAATAATTTGTTTTTCTGATCTTAACAATTATAGTCTTATTCCTTTTTACAGATCATTGAATTAGCAGAGATTTGGCTCATCAAGATCTTTAAGAATTTTGACAATACAATCTATGTTTTCTTTAGATCAGGATGAAAAATATTACTTCAATACACATATTAAAGGGGACCGTCCAGGTTTGGGAGAGCAGGAAGTGGGTCCGGACCACCGGGAGACCAAGAGACAGGACAGGCGAGAGGAATACTGGTAGTCCTAAGCCATCACTGTAACAAATGGCCTGTCAACTTGGCCCATGGTTATAACAATATCTACAAGGTCCCATTTTAAATATAAACAAGTGGGTTCATCTCTGCCTAAAGGAGACGATAATAAGGCCCACATATGTTTATGACCTCCTGTACCTCTAAATTAGGCCTCATGGCCAGTTAGTGCCAGCATCTGTGACTTTATGCAGTATAGGAGGTTTCATAGCAAAGTTTAAAAGGACCCTTCCTTCTTTGCTCTTTGTCTGAGCACCATGTTTTGTTAGTTGTGTAGTGCCTGAACTGTCTTGGATTGTCCTGCCTCTGTACTTCTGTTGCTTGCTTTGGACTTTGTCTGCTTGGATTATTGTATTGTATGAACTCTACCAGCCCTGACATTTTCCATCATTGACCACAAATTTCATATCCTGATTTTGTTATTATGAACTACATTCTGTCCACAGCATGAATTCCATTCCAAAGACAGAGACCTCCATCCGAGGCAACCCAGATGATCCTCTAGCCAGGTAGGTCTTGTGTCACATATACTATCATCATCTACTTCTAACCACTGTTTTAAATCTCTAAATACTTTGTGCCATGGAAACACATTGTGCAGAAGGCAAAGGTTTCAGAATACATCACAGACATCCTTATCTGCAGCTAGAGTGCTCTGCTATCTTTATAGGACTTTATATCTGGCATGCAGTCTCCATTAGATCCCATTCCCTAGTATTTCCGTCTTGTCCCCGGATACTTTTTTTTTCTCTCATAGCTCTCCCAGAAATGTTTAAATTAAAGCATCTGCAGCTGCTCTGTCAGAGGCTCGCCGCGCACTACAGCCATCGAAGCAATTAAAAAAAATTGCACAGAAGGTAATTAAAAGCCTTACTGGTTCTTGCTATTAGACTGACATTTTAGATGTCTCTTGATGCTTTATTGCGCCAATATTCTATTTCCCTCTTCTCTGGGAGAAATACAACTGACAATCAGTCATTCTCCAAAATTATCTTCAGGTAATGTTATGTAGCAAACAGTAATAGATATTAAAGGCAGCGACAAACTGGAGCACTCAACAGGATATTCCTGCAGGGGCTTGCCGCATTAACATGACTTGCATTGATTATACACAGTGCGGACAACCTGACTATTATGCCGTTGCAGGCAAGTCGCAGAAATTGCAAGTAGTCCATGGGCCACACCGCAGATCACTGCATGCACAGAAGCATGGCAGGACAATTGTCTTGACCTCATCAGCTGTCAATGGGATTCCCTCTCTTTCATTCTCATATATACCTGTCATTCAAACCATATACCCTCCCATTGTCACGGCCCTTCTGCTTCCGTTTAGGTTCAATGTGACATGTAAAGCAAGAGAGGGGCAAATAAATAGATACATTCCTGCCCCACAGAATACAAATTATCATTCTAGGCTGATGTTATTGAGAAGGAAGGTCCTGGCATGGTAGTACCTACATGGATCCTATTTAAATGTCCACAGAAATCAGTGGAACTCACAGAATTTAACAAGATCACTTAAAGGTAATATGTAAAGTGAGGGGGCACACACACCAGAGAAACAGTATGGAAGGGGCGCAAGACCCCGAAACGCGTCTGGCATTGTGGAGTGAGCGTGGATTCAACAAAAGAATAAAGGATAAAGAAATTAAATATCAAGTTGCCAGCAGAAGAGATCCGCTACCAGATTTGAAATTACCGCCGCATAGCAGTGACGTCATCGCAGCGTCCGCCCGGAACCCCAGAGCATCAGGTCACGTGGGACGCCACAGACGGCCGTGTTCGGCTACCTGGAAAATCAGCGCTACAGCCGTACAATAAGGAGGGGTGAGACCGGGTGAGACCGGGAGACTGCAAGCGGCTGGACACTGTGAGTAATCTGAGGATCTGTGCAAACATTCACACATGCTATTTTGAATACTGGACATTGATATATAGCCAGCAGCATTGTTCCATTGCATTGAAAGTAAAATACACCTGTTGGAGTTACCTTCTGGACATTGCATACTTGTTCGTGCCACAGTACCGTACAAAGTGGGATACCATTTGGATGAACTTTATTTTACTATACCCACAGTACTATCCAGAATACTGCAGCTGAACAATCGACATTATTATCCATATCAGTGGATTTACATGACAATTAATTATAGGTTGTTATTATTTTATGTATGTTTTATATATATCTTTTTAGGGGAGTGTTTTTAGAGTAATAAATATTAATTATTCATCCGTTAATTGTTTCCATACTGTTTCTCTGGTGTGTGTGCCCCCTCACTTTACATATTACCTTTTGAATCCTTTGGGGTCCTGGGGGTAGGACCAGAGGGTGAGCACCTACCCATACGTGACAGGGGTGAGCCGCTGTATTCGATTTACTGTAAGATCACTTAAAGGCCTCTTTAACACGGGCGTCCCGGATTTGCTCCGGATGCGTCGCGTGTGCATTGCGGGAAACCCGCGCGAGTGCGTGCACTATTTCAGTCAGTTTTGACTGCGATTGCGTTGTTCAGTTTTTATCGCGCGGGTGCAAGGCTTTTTGCACGCGCGTGATAAAAAACTGAATGTGGTACCCAGACCCGAACCCGGACTTCTTCACAGAAGTTCAGGTTTGGGTTAGGTGTTCTGTAGATTATATTATTTTCCCTTATAACATGGTTATAAAGTAAAATAATAGCATTCTTAATACAGAATGTTTACAAAAATTAACTCCCCATATCCACTTGATCGCGCAGCCGGCATTATATTCTTACTTCTTATTTTAGGACCTGCAAAAGGACCTTTGATGACGTAATCGTGCTCACCACGAGGGCAGTGACATCAGCGCAGGTCCTGCTGAATGAAGATAGAAGATCCTTTTATCTTCATTCAGCAGGACCTGTGCTTACATCACCGCGCTCACCACGTGGTTACGTCATCAAAGGTCCTTTTGCAGGTCCTGAAAGAAGAAGAAAGATTATGCCGGCTGCGCAATGAAGTGGATTTTTAACCCCTCAATCAACATTTTAGTACGCATTCTGTATTAAGAATGCTATTATTTTACCTTATAACCATGTTATAAGGGAAAATAATACAGTGAATTTACTTTAATGGGTTCTGGGGTTGCTCATCCCTATATCGTCTCCTAGCAACCATGCGTGAAAATCGCACCATATCCACACTTGCTTGCGGATGCTTGCGATTTTCATACAGCCCCATTCATTTATTTGGGGCCTGCGTTGCGTGAAAAACATGCTGCGATTTTAACGCAACGCACAAGTGATGTGTGAAAATCACCGCTCATCTGCACAGCCCCATTAAAGTAGATGAGTGTGGGTGCAATGCGTTCACCTCACTCATTGCACCCGCGCGGAATTCTCTCCTGGGTGAAAGGGGCCAAAGGCTATGTACACCTTTGGGGGCATTTTTTTTTTATTATTATTATTGCATTGTACTCGTTTTGAGCTAATAATAATTATTTAATTGGTCTTTATTAAATTACCTCCGTTTTCTGTACAGAGCTGACATGCTCTAGTAGCACCCTATGGATTTTCTGTCTTTTCCGTCATCTGAGGAGCAGACGGACTCCTTATCTCTGCTCTCTGACCTTATAAACACTTATTATAGCTCAGTTCTTATATTACTGATATAATTGTGGCTTAAATAAGTGTTTATGACCTCTCAGTAGTTTAGAGATAAGGTTTATTAAATCAGGGTTTCAGTGAGGCTAAGCGCAAGCCATCAGCTCCCAAAAGCAGCAGAATCCAAGTGGTACAGAAGCAACTGCACAGCCAGCAACTTGGCCAGGTGGAAGTTAAGCCTGCGCACCTCTGGATTGCTGGTTGAGAATAGTTTTCTCATGGCCATACATTCCAATATGGATGTCTCACAATGGAGCGGAGGACAAGGATGAGGATTTTTTGGGGGGTTTATCAGACACTGCCGTAGCACATCCTTCCAGGGCACAAGCTAAAGACAGAATGGCATTCTATGACATCATCAGAAACAGAAATTCCTGAATACTGCCTTAAAGCCAATCAGTACAAGCTCCCACCTCTACTTCCTCCCAGTGTCATGTGATCCTCCATCTTCTTCCTCCTTCATGGTTTTCCCCGCCAATATTCATAGGAAAATAATGCTGGGCATTATTTTTACATGATTTGTCTAAAACATCTGATTCGTTCAGCAGACAAATTTCTGTGAAATTCGCAACTAATCAGATTTCTTTAGAATTGATTAGCTCATGTCTATTATAGATATTTTTCTTTCTTATATAGAGTGGCAGAGTTCGTCGAGATCCGAGGATCACTTTATGCAAACATTTTATTTATTCAGCAACTCACACATAATTTTTTCATTACCATTCAGCAGACTCGGCTTTATCCAGTAATATTTCCTGACAGATTTGTCTTAAGATCTCCCCCCCCCCCCCCGACCTTTACTTCACTGTGAGCCTTTTCTCCCTCACATTCTAGCCATTCATCACTGCTGACACTGCGTTTTTTTCACTAGAATATTATCAAAATGTTTTATTCTTTGTTCTTGAAAGGTTATAGTTGTTGAAAACTTCATTTTCTTGAATTTGCAAAAAAATAAAAAATAAAACAGTTTTAATATAATTGCATCATCTGCCTTTCTTATATATGCGAATATATACGAAATGTGTAGCAATCTGGCACTCTATGGATTAAAAAATGCTAAATGATTTCAAATCTTTTGAGAACTTTAAAAAAAAAATTGTAAGAAATAGTTTCGGGTTTAAGATTAAACTACTGGCTTAGGATCCCAAAGTCCTTAACCCCTTCCCGACATATGACGTAATAGTACGTCATGGCGGCAAATGACTTGCCGCATTTTGACGTACTATTACGTCATGGTGATCGGGCGGGCATCGGAGTGGTGCGCGCCCAATCACTGCAGGGGCCCGACAGTCCTTGATAGCCGGGCCCCTGCTGTATCTGCCGGCATCGCTGTAAAAGTCGATGCCGGCAGATTACCCTTTCTATGCCGCGGTCAGTGCTGACCTCAGCATAGAAGTTGCATGTGGCGGGTGAGGGAACCCATGGCTGCTGTGGCGGGGACCCGATGGGTGACAAGGCAGCCCGTCGCCATGCACAGGCTGCCAATGCCTTGCATGGCATCGGGACCTGCCTTCTACGGGGGCCGAGGAGATTAAGCCTCAGGCCCGGTTTCCTAGGCAACCTGTTAGTGTATGACTCAGTGTAGTACACGAACAGGTAATGCATTACAATACAGATGTATTGTAATGCATTGCAGAGGGGATCAGACCCCCAAAAGTTGAAGTCCCAGAGTGGGACAGAAATAAAAAGAGAAAAGCCCCCCAAAAAAGTAAAGAAAAAAAACATTTCAAGTAAAAAAGAAAAATAGCATTCTTATAATAAAAAATAGAAAAAAAAAACACACATTTTAGGTATCACCACATCCGTAACGACCGGCTCTATAAATATATCAAATGATCCACCCCGTCCGATAAACACCATAAAAAAATAAAAAATGTGTCAAAAAAAAACATTTTTGTCACCTTACATCACAAAAAGTGCAACACCAAGTGATCAAAAAGGCTTATGTCCCACAAAATGGTACCAATAAAATTATCACCTCATCTCGCAAAAAATGAGCCCCTACATAAGATTATCACTAAAAAAAACTATAGCTATCAGAACATGGAGACATTAAAACATATTTTTGTTGATTAAAAAATGCTATTATTGTGTTAAAGTTAAATAAATGACATATTAGGTATCATCGCGTCCGTAACAACCAGCTCTATAAGAATATCACATGACCTAGCCAGTCAGCTGAACATCGTTTAAAAAAAAAACTATGCCAAAACAATTTTTTGTCACCTTACATCACATAAATTGCAACACCAAGGGATCAAAAAGGCATATGCCCCTCAAAATTGTACCAATCAAACCGACACCTTATCCCGCAAAAAATGAGACCCTAACTAAGACAATCGGTCAAAAAAAACTATGACTCAGATAATGAAGACACTAAAATATGATTTTTTTTTGCTTTAAAACTGCTATTATTGTGTAAGTGAAATAAATAAAAAAAAGTATACATATTAGGTATTGCCACATCCATAATGACCTGCTCTATAAAACTTTCACATGACCTAACCCCTCAGGTGAATGCTGTAAAAATAAAACGGTGCCAAAACAACCAATTTTTTGGTCTCCTTGCTCCACAAAGTGTAATAATGAATGATTAAAAAATCATATGTACGCAAAAATGGTACCAATAAAAACTCTTTCTGCAAAAAGCAAGCCCCTGGACAAGACAATTGGCAGAAAAAAACAAAAGATATGGCGTTCACAAAATGGAGACACAAAAACATAATTTTTTTGTCAAAAATGCTTTATTATGTAAAACTGAAACAGACAAACAAAGAAAGTAGACATATTTGATATCATTGCATCCAAAACAACCTGCTCTATAAAAATAGCACATGATCTACCCTGTCAGATAAATGTTGTAAAAAATAAAAAATAAAAACTGTGCCAAAACAGCCATTTTTGGGTTACCTTGCCTCACAAAAAACATAATAGAGCAATTAAAAATCATATGTATCCCAAAATAGTACCAATAAAACAGGCAACGTATCCCCTAGTTTCCAAAATGGGGTCACATTTTGGGAGTTTCTTCTGTAAGGCCTCATGCACACGACCGTTTGCAAACCGTCTGCAAACCACGGATCCGCAAAAAACGGAAGCCGCCCATGTGCCTTACGCAATTTGTGAAATGGAACGGGCCCATTGTACAAATGCCTATTCTTGTACGCAAAATGGACAAGAATAGGACATGCTATATTTTTTTTGCGGGGCCACGGAACGGAGCAATGGATGCGGACAGCACATGGAGTGCTGTCCGCATCTTTTGCGGCCCCGTTAAAGTAAATGGGTCCACACCCGAGCCGCAAAAAATGTGGCTCGGATGCGGACCACAACAACGGCCATGTGCATGATGCCTAAGGGTGCATCAGGGGGGCTTCAAATGGGACATGGCATCTAAAAAACAGTCCAGCAAAATCTGAAAACCATATGGCGCTCCTTTTCTTCTGCGCCCGGCCGTGCGCCCTTAGATCAGTTTACGACCACATGTGGGGTGTTTCTGTAAATAGCAGAATCAGGGTAATAAATATTGAGTTTTGCTTGGCTGTTAACCCTCGATGTGTTAAAGAAAAAATTGATTAAAATGGAAAATCTGCCAAAAATAGTGAAATGTAGAAAATGTTATCTCCATTTTCCTTTAATTCTTGTGGAACACCTTAAGGGTTAACAAAGTTTGTAAAATCAGCTTTGAGTAACTTGAGGGGTGTAGTTTCTACAATAGGGTCATTTATGGGGGGGGGGGGGTTCCACTATGTAAGCCCCACAGAGTGACTTTAGACCTGAACTGGTCCTTAAAAAGTGGGTTTTGGAAATTCTTAAAAATGTAAAGAATTGCTTCTAAAATTCTAAGCCTTCTAACGTCCTAAAAAATTAAAATGACATTTACAAAATGATTCTAACATAAAGTAGACATGTGGGGAATGTTAAGTGAAAATATTTTATGAGGTATCACTTTCTTTTTTTAAAGCAGAGAAATAGAAGTTTTGAAAATTGTGAATTTTTCAAAATTTTTGTTAAATTTGGTATTTTTTTAAATAAATAAAGGTGAAATATATTGACTCAAATTTCTGACTATAATGAAGTTTAATGTGTCCCGAGAAAACAGTCTCAGAATGGCTTGGATAAATAAAAGTGTTCCAAAGTTATTACCACATAAAGAGACACATGTCAGATTTGCAAAAAATGGCCTGGGCAGGAGGTCAAAAACTGGCCCAGGGTAGAAAGGGTTGATATTTTTTATCCTAATTGTTGTCATTAAATTTGTCAAACCACCTATCATTGATTATATCCATTGAGTGACTATTGATAGCCATTGGCTATGCCAGTGGGGCCTTCGACAGTCAATGGAATATCATGGCTGCTGTTGTCCTGTGCATGCAGGCACTGGTTTCTGTGTGTGAATTGTGGCTTGTTTTTTTGCTCCTCTGTCTTCAGCACTGCTAGGGTTATTTTTCTTTCTGTGAGATTCTGCCTGGCTGTGTCCAATTGCTTATCTGCTGCTCCTGTAAAAACTTCTGTTTCCTTCAGTGGTTGCCTGTGCAATAGGTTTCTATAATCTGTTTCTCTGTCTGCTGCCCTTTGTCTTGACCTGTATCTGTTACCTTGATCTGTTCTTCTACCTGTTTCCTGGATTCTGACCGTAACTGACCATGGGACTTTTCTCTGATTTGCATGTACTCTGCCTGACCTCAGCCTCGTTCTGACTATGTGCTTTTCCTGATCCCTTGGTGTTTTTCAGCGGTGTTTGTGACTGCCATGGATCAGCTGCCAACTATACCGGATCTATTCCAAGAGGCAGAGGTCTGTTGGCTTCTCTGCAGAAAAGGCCAGATCCCTGTGGAGTTAAAGGGTAAAAACCATTGGATTGCTAGAACAATGCCCTCACGAATAGCCCAAAGTAAAACCAGTTGGTTGGCACAGTGATTCTACAACCATTGCCCAAAAAATGGAGGATGTCAGAATTGATGACTGAATTTCTAAATTTGAATTAGGATTTGGACACAAAGTGATTTCACCCAAATCAAAGGTGATTCAAAAGCCCTGAAAAGCTGTCGATGGTGTTTTGGTCTCTCTCTCTCTTTCCAAAAATTCTCCCGAATCAAATTACCTAAAATTCTGATGTTATAGAATGCATCTAAAATGAAAATCAATCAAGAAACTTGACATTAAAGGGGTTATCCCATGATTGTTGTAAAAAAGGAAAATTAAACATCATATGTTGGAATCTCTTTCCAACAAAGCTAGAAACAGCCCTGTACCTCACATGGATCCAGAGCTCTCCCCATTAATTGCTCCAATTGCCCTACTAGATTAATTTAAACCTGGCAGTTTAGGGGACGTGTCCTTTCTCAGGATGTATGTCCTTTCTGCTGCAGCTGGTGTTGGTGTCACGGCTGAGGATGGGGAAAACCCTCAGCCGTGCAATGCCAGAAGATGTTAATGGCTGCTCGGCCAGGACTACAGAATTAGGGAGCAGGTCACCTCCTAATACATCCCTAATCCGTCCCTAACTCCTAGCTACATGGGCCGACCTTGAAGGTAGGAGGGCCCATGCTCAGGAACCTCGGATCCCTACTCACCCTCTGACCGGTCCCTGAACTAGGAGTAGGGTAAGACGACTTGTTCCTTCTGGACCCGGAGGAACAGGAGTCTCACTGGCCAAGCTGCAAGGAATGGGGGAACAAATACAACATACAGATATGACAGGCGAACTAAAGTAGTTCCAAACATACCTGTCACAGCCACGCTGACTGGAACCCATGCATGACTACTAATGTCCACAGAACACTAAGGGACACAGCACACATATCACACAGGTAACCAGGACATCCATAGTTGCAATAAAGAGAAAACAAAGGAAAACATCAACTGAACATCATGACATAAAACTTAAACTTATGACCACAAGGGTGGCCCCCACTGGCAGGTGATATAACACAGGAGGCTACTCCAGATAGCCATGGCTGAAGTACCCTTCAGACTGGAGATTAACACAGAGGCTTTATAGGCCCAAGTAGTCACACCCACACAGACACACCCAGTGTTCACACACACAGAAGGGAATTAACCCTTCCAACACCAGGAAGTGTAGTGAGACCACATAAAGGGAAATACACACAAATACTCACTGCAGCTGTTACCGTTGACAACGACATGTGTGGCAAACGGGTCCTGGGAGCCGGCCAAAAGGCCGAGACACTGCCACCACATGTACTCTAAACCAAACGTTGCCACGGGCAGCCACAGTGAAGGGAAATGTCAGAGTGCACACCAAACATAAAACAGAGTGCACACCAGACATTCAAAGTGCATACATACACACACACAACTCAGGTGTAACCGCATGCACTTGACAGTAAGCTACCTAGCACCAGCTCAGGCTGCTATACTGCCAAGTACAATCACATGTTGCCAGCGGCAACCACAAGTGAGGCAACAAACTAGCGGCCCTCACCTGTGGCTGAACAACAACCCCCAAACCGCAGGCAACAGCATGCGGACACAGGAGTCACGACCATGACCATGGCCGTGACAGGTGGCTGAAGGATGGAACTGGAAGAGGATGAGACCTGCACACCCTTCAGTGGTAGGTGCTCATAGGAGGATTGTCAATCAATTCCAATGGAGGAATCTATGGCACACCAAAAATTCTTTTCAAGTGGTGCTTTAATACATAATGTGCAGTTTTACATCATTTTGTGTTTAGTTTATCAATGTAACAGGACATGAAAGTAGTCCCAACGTTTCGGTTGGTTAACGACCTTTATCAAGGGATCTATAAAGAATAAATTGTATATAAGGTATACAGGTTTAAAAAATGATAATAAAGATGTAGAGTAAATATGCAGATAAATAGAATATTTTTTTGCCCGATTATGGATAATATATACATTCATATGCATACTGACATAATATACATAAAGTTGCAAGAAAAAGTATGTGAACCCTTTGAAATGATATGGATTTCTGCACAAATTGGTCATAAAATGTGATCTGATCTTCATCTAAGTCACAACAATAGACAATCACAGTCTGCTTAAACTAATAACACACAAAGAATTAAAGGTTACCATGTTTTTATTGAACAAACCATGCAAACATTCACAGTGCAGGTGGAAAAGGTATGTGAACCCCCAGACTAATGACATCTCCAAGAGCTAATTGGAGTGAGGTGTCGGCCAAAAGGAGTCCAATCAATGAGATGAGATCGGAGGTGTTGGTTACAGCTGCCCTGCCCTATAAAAAACACACACCAGTTCTGGGTTTGCTTTTCACAAGAAGCATTGCCTGATGTAAATAATGCCTCGCACAAAAGAGCTCTCAGAAGACCTACGATTAAGAATTGTTGACTTGCATAAAGCTGGAAAGTGTTATAAAAGTATCTCCAAAAGCCTTGCTGTTCATCAGTCCACGGTAAGACAAATTGTCTATAAATGGAGAAAGTTCAGCACTGCTGCTACTCTCCCTAGGAGTGGCCGTCCTGTAAAGATGACTGCAAGAGTACAGCGCAGACTGCTCAATGAGGTGAAGAAGAATCCTAGAGTGTCAGCTAAAGACTTACAAAAGTCTCTGGCATATGCCAACATCCCTGTTAGTGAATCTACGATATGTAAAACACTAAACAAGAATGGATTTCATGGGAGGATACCACAGAGGAAGCCACTGCTGTCCAAAAAAAACCTTGCTGTTCATCAGTCTACGGTAAGACAAATTGTCTATAAATGGAGAAAGTTACGCACTGCTGCTACGCTCCCTATGAGTGGCCATCCGTAAAGATGACTGCAAGAGCACAGCGCAGACTGCTCAATGAGGTGAAGAAGAATCCTAGAGTGTCAGCTAAAGACTTACAAAAGTCTCTGGCATATGCTAACATCCCTGTTAGCGAATCTACGATATGTAAAACACTAAACAAGAATGGATTTCATGGGAGGATACCACAGAGGAAGCCACTGCTGTCCAAAAAATATTGCTGCACGTTTACAGTTTGCACAAGAACATTTGGATGTTCCACAGCAGTACTAGCAAAATATTCTGTGGACGGATGAAACCAAAGTTGAGTTGTTTGGAAGAAACACACAACACTATATGTGGAGAAAAAGAGGCACAGCACAGCAACATCAAAACCTCATCCCAACTGTGAAGTATTGGGGCTGCTTTGCTTCGTCAGGTCCTGGACGGATTGCTATCATCGAAAGGAAAAATGAATTCCCAAGTTTATCAAGACATTTTGCAGGAGAACTTAAGGCCACCTGTCCACCAGCTGAAGCTCAACAGAAGATGGGTGTTGCAACAGGACAACGACCCAAAGCATAGAAGTAAATCAACAACAGAATGGCTTAAACAGAAGAAAATACGCATTATGGAGAGGCCCAGTCAGAGTCCTGACCTCAACCCGATTGAGATGCTGTGGCATGACCTCAAGAAAGTGATTCACACCAGACATCCCAAGAATATTGCTCAACTGAAACAGTTCTGTACAGAGGAATGGTCAAGAATTACTCCTGACCATTGTGCATGTCTGATCTGCAACTACAGGAAACGTTTGGTTGAAGTTATTGCTGCCAAAGGAGGCTCAACCAGTTATTAAATCCAAGGGTTCACATACTTTTACCACCTGCACTGTGAATGTTTACATGGCATGTTCAATAAAAACATGGTAACATTTAATTCTTTGTGTGTTATTAGTTTAAGCAGACTGTGATTGTCTATTGTTGTGACTTAGATGAACATCAGATCACATTTTATGACCAATTTGTGCAGAAATCCATATCATTCCAAAGGGTTCACATACTTTTTCTTGCAACTGTATATTGCTCTGGGTCCAAATAGTAATGTGGAATGCAAAGTGAAAAAATATTATTCACAGTTGATATCAAATCAGTTTCAGGTAAGTAAATATAGTTCCAGGTAAGTAAATCTAATGTAAAGTGTTGCATAAGTTTGTCCAGTAGGTAGTCGTGGAAAGACATGGGAAGGTAAGTATAGATCTGTATAGTAAACAATGCAAGGAACAAGAGAAAAGTGCTTAGGGCAGGAAGAAGTCACTACCTGTGGCCTCAGATAGGTGAGATGTGCTCTGGATGTGCACGCCGAGTCGGGCGTGCCGCCTATACATAGAGGTTAGAGTGTAGCGTCTCCCAGGAGGGGACGCACAGGAGGATTAACGTCACGAAATCGCGCGCATGCACGTAGTATATAATGAGGCTAGAAGGGCAAGCACTATGCCCATATTGTGAGGGAGCACTTATGGTAATTTGTAAGTGGTTAATTAGAAGTGGAGGAGGTCCAAATGTATATATCAAGTAAATCCAACCAAAACCAGTCAGTGGCTCACCTGTTCAGGATCACAGATAAGGTGCTCTATCCCAGGCGTACCCACCGCCTGATAAATGACAATGTGTTTTGGTATAGACAAGATGGATGGCACTCTATTGACTGGTATGTAACATGGATAAGATCAAAATAAATATATTATTAAAAAGATATTCTTTAATTAAAAAAATATATTAAAAAAACTATGAATAAGCCCTATTTGAAATAGAATAGAAAACATAAAACATTAAATCTTAAAATTCCAATAACATACAATCAAATAGATCATGAATAATCCTGCAGCTCAAAAAATAAATCTAAAAAAGTCAATTAATGTTTAATAACCCAGACGAGAGTGATCGGTGTTGGTATCAAGAACCAAGAAGATGGAAAACAAAAATTGATTACAAACAATGAGAGTTCAACTGTCCTAGATGGACAACCAGATGTGGTCTTTTATCCACTCAGATAAGGTAGAGTATCAGCTCTAAAGAAAAGTTCTCCTCCGAGTGTCAGATGACAAGAGTAACAGACACTGGGTTTTATTCCCTTGGGGTTTTGTTTGCCGTGAGAATATAGTTGATATTAGTTGTATCACAATGAGCTGGTAACTATTCATTTAAAACTTCTGGTGGATGACATCTTATAATAAAAAATACCAAGGTAACATTGCAGGTATGTGTGGAAAACTGCTCAATTCAATCGCTATTTGATAGTACGTTACCACTCTTCAAGGAGTTGTTAGTTCTCTCGTGTTTGCGATGTATTGCTGTGGTCCCGGCTTCTTTCCTTACAGCTGTGCGCTGGGGTAGCGAATCAAGTTCTCCTCAAGCACACCACGTGGCGTCCCACGTGGTTCAATGCGTAGTTGGTTACTGGTTGTTAGTGTGGGATCAGTCTGCTCCTGTACCGCTTGTAAATCAGCTGCCTTTTAAATATGTGGAGAGTCCAGTAATAGCAGTCAAGATATAAAAATATAAAGTATTAGGATCTTTAGTAGTAATGAGCATCAGGGGTCATATTCGAATTCGCAACATTTTGTGAATATTTTGTAGAATATTCGGCGAATATTCGCGAATTCAAATAGCCGTTATATTCTAAGATTTTTTAATCGAAAAATCGAAAAAAGTAATGATCGCGTAATATGCAAATTTTACTAATATATGAAAAAAAGAATATATTCGTCTTTCGAATATTCGTAATAATCCGAATATATAGCAATATAGCAAATATAAAAAAAAAAACTAATATAAAGCAATTTAGCTAATATAGTGCTATAATCTTCTTTGTCTAATAGTTGTAATTTTTTTCTCATCTGAAGTTCAGATTGGAAAAAAATTACAACTATTAGAAAAAGAAGATCATAGCACTATATTAGCTAAATTGCTCTATATTAGTTTTTTTCGAATATTCGCTATATTGCTATATATTCTTGTTTTAGAATATTACGAATATTCGAAAAAACTAATATATTCGATATAGTGCTATATATTTGTTTTTTGGGATTATTTATCATTTTTTCAATTTAAAGTCATGATTCCTCCCTGCTTCTTGCTTGTGGGCCAATGAGTCATTGGCCCACAAGCAAGAAGCAGGGAGGAATCATGTTTTTACTCGGCAATTGAAAAATTAGCGATAAAAATTTGCATTACGAAAATTCGCAATGGAAAAAAATCTTGAGTATTCGAAATTACGAATATACACTCACCTAAAGAATTATTAGGAACACCATACTAATACGGTGTTGGACCCCCTTTTGCCTTCAGAACTGCCTTAATTCCACGTGGCATTGATTCAACAAGGTACTGATAGCATTCTTTAGAAATGTTGGCCCATATTGATAGGATAGCATCTTGCAGTTGATGGAGATTTGAGGGATGCACATCCAGGGCACGAAGCTCCCGTTCCACCACATCCCAAAGATGCTCTATTGGGTTGAGATCTGGTGACTTGGGGGCCATTTTAGTACAGTGAACTCATTGTCATGTTCAAGAAACCAATTTGAAATGATTCGAGCTTTGTGACATGGTGCATTATCCTGCTGGAAGTAGCCATCAGAGGATGGGTACATGGTGGTTATGAAGGGATGGACATGGTCAGAAACAATGCTCAGGTAGCCCGTGGCATTTAAACGATGGCCAATTGGCACTAAGGGGCCTAAAGTGTGCCCAGAAAACATCCCCCACACCATTACACCACCACCACCAGCCTGCACAGTGGTAACAAGGCATGATGGATACATGTTCTCATTCTGTTTACGCCAAATTCGGACTCTATCATTTGAATGTCTCAACAGAAATCGAGACTCATCAGACCAGGCAACATTTTTCCAGTCTTCAACAGTCCAATTTTGCTGAGCTCGTGCAAATTGTAGCCTCTTTTTCCTATTTGTAGTGGAGATGAGTGGTACCCGGTGGGGTCTTCTGCTGTTGTAGCCCATCCGCCTCAAGGTTGTGCGTGTTGTGGCTTCACAAATGCTTTGCTGCAAACCTCGGTTGTAACGACTGGTTATTTCAGTCAACGTTGCTCTTCTATCAGCTTGAATCAGTCGGCCCATTCTCCTCTGACCTCTAGCATCAACAAGGCATTTTCGCCCACAGGACTGCCGCATACTGGATGTTTTTCCCTTTTCACACCATTCTTTGTAAACCCTAGAAATGGTTGTGCGTGAAAATCCCAGTAACTGAGATGATTGTGAAATACTCAGACCGGCCCGTCTGGCACCACCGACCATGCCACGCTCCAAATTGCTTAAATCACCTTTCTTTCCCATTCTGACATTCAGTTTGGAGTTCAGGAGATTGTCTTGACCAGGACCACAACCCTACATTCATTGAAGCAACTGCCATGTGATTGGTTGACTAGATAATCGCATTAATGAGAAATAGAACAGGTGTTCCTAATAATTCTTTAGGTGACTGTATATCACTTTATTCTAAATATTCACAAATTTTTGAAGTACCTATATTCGCGATAAAATTTGTGATCAACACTAATCTTTAGTAGTATCTCGCCGGGTATGGATTATTGGCTATGGCATATCCCCAAACGTGTTTCGGAGCACATGCTCCTTCCTCAGTGGGTATCAGTAGCCATTTGATCTAACAGGTTTATATATGGTCTTCTATTAAACAATCTGGGCGATGTTCAGTCCGGCTAAGTATTATCAAAAATCCGGGCTGGATTATAAAGATATCAGATTGTTCTTACAGCCAAATCCACAGTTATTTAATATTATCTTGAGTGTTGTTTTAGACTCTGAGAAGTCAAAAATGTATGAAGAAAACAGAGAATAAAACATCATATTGACAAAAAAATGCATATGCGTTATCCATGCCTTTTTAGTGCATTTTGTGTTAATGGATGGTTAACGCATATGCGTTTTTTTGCCAATATGATATTTTTTTTGTCAATATGATGTTTTATTGTCTGTTTTCTTCATAAATTTTTGACTTATGTTTATTTTGAAAATAACTTACATCAGAGTCTAAAACAACACTCAAGATAATATTAAATAACTGTGGATTTGGCTGTAAGAACAATCTGATATCTTTATAGTCAAGCCCTGCTTTTTGAAACGGTCGCGAAGGAGCAAGAGGAACAGATCCGGGCAGTCGCATTCAAACGTGCTCCCAGGTAAAATGGACAACTTGGTGATTAATATTTCTTACATTAATTTATCACCCGCCCAAATCTCAGTGTTACAAAAAGGCTTATCATTCTGCCCTACAACCCCCATTGACACGTTTCTCCTTGAACAGGAATTACAACGGTTCTATCGAACCATTATATTAAAAACCCACTTTGGCCAGACTGATAATCAAAATATAACACAGGATACATAAGTGGGCAATGCATTAACACTACAGACCTTGGGTCTGCGGAACAAGAGTTCCTTCATGCCCACCAGAACAAGAGCCTTCTTTAATATTGATTGGACCCTGGGCAAGAATTTACTTGGGCCCCCTGGATCCTGCCTTCCCACACCCTAAAAAAAGCTAAAATCTGTGTCCTTTCGCTGGCGCTCACTAGCTGCTGGTATGGCCCGGAATGGTGCAACGCAGAAGTGTACATCTCACTGCTGTGCGTCCTGGCACAGGCCGGCGTGATGACATCATCACGCCTGCCTGCGCTTAGATTTCACTACCAAATAGACCTCAGGCTGTAGCCATTTTGTCATAGCGGACGTACACCCAATATCAAAGACAACACACCAACCAGGCTCTGGACTAGAGACAGGGGAAGGGTCACCTCCTAGCTAATCCCTGACCTCTTTCCCTGCACTGCTCAGCCCACAGGAGACCTTGAAGGTAGGTGTACTAGTGTCCTCCAGCCTGGGCTAACAAAAACCCTGAACTCCCTAAGATGGTGAAGTGGGGAGATAGGAGCAGTCTGCTCGCACAGAACCTGGATGGACAAGAAGATACAAACAACCGAACAAGCAATGACACTTATCTCTGAGAGCAGGAACAGACAGCCAACCTTCTCTCCAAACTTCCCAGACAGAATGAACAGTATAATCCGCTCAGGGCACTGGGCAGTGTGCTATTTAACCTAAAGACCCCACCCAGTGCACCTGATGAGAGGCGGATCCAGCACGGCTCCAAAGCAATCACTAAACTCGTGCTGCTATCCTGGCTGACCTCCGCACATGGTCAGAGTGGGGCATGACACATTTTGGTCGCCATCTGGAGCGCTGTATTACATCAGTGACATCACCACTCTCCACATATAATGATATATTACATCAGTGACATCACCGCTCTCCACATATAGGTGATATTGTACATCAGTGACATCACCACTCTCCAGATATATGTGGAGAGCGGTGATGTCACTGATGTAAAATATTTCTTATATGTGAACAGCGGTGATGTCACTGATGTAATATATTGCTTCTATGTGGAGAGCGGTGATGTCACTGACACTGATGTTACTTATAAGTGATATATGACATCAGTGACATCACCACTCTCCACATATAAGAGGCATATTACAGCACTGACATCACCACTCTTCACATATAAGTGATATATGACATCAGTGACATCACCGCTCTCCACATATAAGAGGCATATTACAGCACTGACATCATACCTCTATACAACGTTACAGATTACAGTTCGTTCTCTTGTATGACACAGGAGATTATAAAGCTGCAGGGTGAGACATCAGACATGTGCCTGACACACACAAACTGTCTAGAGGGTGGAGCTCCAGGATATGAGCGGGCGGCGGGGTTGGTCTCCATACAGTATATATATCTAAATGTACACGTGATGAGGTACCTGCTCCGCCACCATCTGCTTGGCCGCCACTGACGCCATCTTCCTTCTCTTCTAGCTGAGAGCCATTGCTCAGCTCACCTAAAGCCTCGATAGTCACGTGACTTTCAGTTGCGCTCCTGGGCTCCTGCAGTCATATTGAGGGAAAGTGACAGATATGGGGCGAGGGGCGGCTGTTGGGAGTGCAGCTCCCATGCCCCGCCGCAATATTCGGCTACAGTGCGGCAGCCCTGTCGCAAATGGCGACAAGGCTAAAAAGTCTTGTTGGTCGCCATATGGAGCGCTGCTTGGGCCCCCAGGGGCAACTGGGCCCAGGGCAGCTGCCCCTTTTGCCCCGTGTTAAAGACAGCCCTGCCTAGAACTTACCACCCTGCTGAAATATCCTTCATATCCTTCACACAGCAGTCCATACAACACATTCTGAGATCTCACACCAAGGGGGAATTTAAACACTCCCAAAAATTGACAATAGAAGAACCAGCAGACAAAGGGGGAGCATTAGTGGTCATGGATAAGTCTATGTACATCAGTGACATAACCAATCAACTAAATGATCAGGTCACCTATGCACTTCTTACTTCAGATCCTTCAATAAGTATTGCCAACAAGATCAGGACCACACTTCAATATCATAGATGATGGCACTGTGACTTTCTTGTCCAAATAACACCCCATAACACCTGTTTTTTACACCCTCCCGAAAATACACAAAAACCTTCACAATCCACCAGGTAGACCCATAGTGGCCTCCATTAGAACATGACAAGGGTATAAGAGCTACAGCACGACTCCTCTCCACACATTCCACACTCAATACTCAACAGCAAGAATTCTGCTTGTCACTGCTATCTTTAGTTTTGCACGAACATTCCTTCCTCTTCGGTGACAATTACTACGCCCAGAGACGGGGAACCGCTATGGGGGCTAACGCATATATGATCAATTTTGAGGAAGAATTTGTATATTCCTATCCACTTTTTAAACAACACGCCAGCATATGGCTACGGTTTATTGACGACATATTCTACCTTTGTAAAATCCCTACATCAAGTATCCTCCTTTTCCATCAATACCTGGATAATAAAATTCCAGAGTTGGGATTCACGATACAGAAAAACGAACACTCTTGTATTCAAAGATGAACAAGGACACATAGTTCGTCCTATATACTAAACCTACGGACAGAAATAGTCTCTTACATTACACAAGCAAACACCCCAAAGCGACCAAACCTCCACTGCCTCGGCCTCACACTCAGGCAGAAAATACTTCGTCAAGGGATACTTCACGTGTGACTCTACCCATGTGGTTTATCTCACTAAATGCCCCTGTGGACTCATCGATGTTGGTGAAACCACCCAACATATAAGAGATAGGATCTCTAAACACAAATCTACCATTAGGACCAATCAACTACTGTTACTAATCCCCGCTCACTTTAAGGAATTACGATTCCAAGTCTTACCCCACGAAGGGGCAGAAACCGGACATTATTATTAAGACAACGTGAATCCTTTTGGATACACCGCCTGGACACATTATCTCCAAAAGGACTTAACAGAGAATGTGATTTCTCCTGTAACATTAATTGTCTTTACATTTTTCTCCATAGTACGGATATATCTGACATATTATTTCCTTCATTACAGGTTCAATAATCCGGACTTTGACCTTAGTCATCTAAATTCCATGGGTGAGAATCCACCCCCCCCCCCTCCTCCTCACCACAATACAGTTATATCTCATTAATTGCTTTTTGTTTTTTGTTTTTTGACTAATCATTTTCATGTTTTCATTTTTCTCTTTATCTTATTTTAATTTCTATAATTTCTCTACTTCTTCCCCTTTTGCTTCTTTATAATTTGTATTATTGTTACTTTTCCCAATTTATAACTAATATCTACATACCTACATCTGTAATATGTAGGAATCATAGTATACCACCTCTTATTAACACAACCCCTAGCCAGCCAGAAGATAGTGTCCATTTCACTCTAATTAATGTTTCAATGTTACATCAGGTTCCTCTCTTCCCTCCTAGGTCATCAGTTATTCACATATATACATTTGGACCTCCTCCACCTCTAATTAACCACTTTAAAATTACTATAAGTGCTCCCGCACAATATGGCATAGCGCTTGCCCTTCTAGCCTCATAATATAAAACGCGTATGCGCGCAATTCGTGACATTAATCGTCCTGTGCGTCTCCTCCCAGGAGACGCTACACTCTACCCTCTATGTATAGGCGGCACGCCTGACCCGGCATGCACATCCAGAGCACATCTGACCTATCTGAGGCCACAGGTAACGACCTCTCCCTGCCCTTAGAACTTTTCTCTTGTTCCTTGCATTGTTTACTACACAGATCTATACTTACCTCCCCTTGTCTTTCCATAACGACTATCTACTGGACAAACTTATGCATCACTTTCCATTATATTTACTTACCTGGAACTATATTTACTTACCTGGAACTGATTTTATATCAACTGTGAATTCTCATGCCTTCAGCAGTTTGTTATTGTTAATTTATGCACAATTAGTATGTTTTAGAATGTATAGTTCTCTGTTCATTGTGTAACTGCACCATCTAGAGGCCGTATACATACACTGCAGCTCTTCACGGAGAAGTTTGACCCATTTCAGCTTCCATAACTTGTAGCCTATGAACTCTAGTGACATCATCAGCCCTGTACATAGCAGTCATTCACAGCCACCATTACAGAGGTATCCACAAGGTCTGGTAGTGCCCTGATCTATCCTCTTCATCTAAGCTTACAGTAGCATCGCTGGTATGTTTCATATGGTTTGCATCTGTATGTATATTGTATTATATCTGTCATATGTCAGACTACATTAGTAAGTGCATTATGTTTCTGTTCCTCAGTTTTACCTGATATATATACTTGCAATAAAGATGAATTTGGACGTTACTCCATTGTCAATTCATTGCTGGGAAAGGTTTAGCTGTCTGTCGAGCTATGTACCTTCACACATAAGGAGGACAGAACAGTGAAACAACGGCTTCTTATAAGCTGGATACGAGGAGCTGCGATTCCTTAAATCCTGGCCGCAGTAAAACAACAGCTTCTTACAAGCTGGATACGAGAAACTGAGATTCCTCAAATCCTGGCTACTGAGTTGGCAACCTCTAACAGGCTGGACCGCATGATACTAAACCCTGCAAGGTGCTACGTTGCAGCATAGTCACCCACGACAGTTGCAAGTGTGCAAACCTGTCCACAGTGTCATTATGTCGACATGAGAATCCGAACTGTTCGAGACAAGGTCTTGCATCTCAACTAGCTCCAGAAGCTCAAAAAGATCAGTGAGCAGCTTCCATTGCCCGTGCAAAAGCTGAGGTCGCCAAAATCTGCGCGACATTTGCCAAACAAGAAAGACAATTAAAAATAGAGAAAGCTCGTATGGAAATGGAGAAAGCTCGTATAGAAATGGAGAAAGCTCGTATGGAAATGGAGAAAGCTCGTATAGAAATGGAGAAAGCTCGTATGGAAATGGAGAAAGCTCGTATAGAAATGGAGAAAGCTCGTATGGAAATGGAGAAAGCTCGTATAGAAATGGAGAAAGCTCGTATGGAAATGGAGAAAGCTCGTATGGAAATGGAGAAAGCTCGTATGGAAATGGAGAAAGCTCATATGGAAATGGAGAAAGCTCGTATGGACATGGAGAAAGCTCATATAGAAATGGAGAAAGCTCGTATAGAAATGGAGAAAGCTCGTATGGAAATGGAGAAAGCTCGTATGGAAATGGAGAAAGCTCGTATAGAAATGGAGAAAGCTCGTATGGAAATGGAGAAAGCTCGTATGGAAATGGAGAAAGCTCGTATGGAAATGGAGAAAGCTCATATGGAAATGGAGAAAGCTCGTATGGACATGGAGAAAGCTCATATAGAAATGGAGAAAGCTCATATGGAAATGGAGAAAGCTCGTATGGACATGGAGAAAGCTCATATAGAAATGGAGAAAGCTCATATGGAAATGGAAAAAACTCATATGGAAATGGAGAAAGCTCGTATGAAAATGGAGAAAGATCGTATGGAAATGGAGAAAGCTTGTATGGAAATGGAGAAAGCTCGTATGGAAATGGAGAAAGCTTGTATGGAAATGGAAAAAACTCATATGGAAATGGAGAAAGCTCGTATGAAAATGGAGAAAGATCGTATGAAAATGGAGAAAGCTTGTATGGAAATGGAGAAAGCTCGTATAGAAATGGAGAAAGATCGTATGAAAATGGAGAAAGATCATATGGAAATGGAGAAAGCTTGTATGGAAGCAGCCCTAGCTGAACAACAAGCAACACTGGAAAAGCTAATTGTTGAAAAGGAAGCTGCAGCTGCTGTAGCAGAGGCAGAGGCTTTAGAAGAAGTAGCAAACTCCACAAGTGATAGACTCAGCAACATAATTGGGCCTGAACCTTATCATCACAATACCTCGCAACGCACTTCAGATTACGTCATGCAGCATGCTGATTCGGATGACGACCTAAATTCAGGTCCAAGAGCAGCGTCAACCCTTGCTAAAGAGCCCCAGATTCCTGTCACACAACAAGCGACCTCAGCTAACCAGAAACCCTGCATTGAACGAGACAGCAGTTTCATAGGGTAGCAGCCCTCAATGCAACCTGCATTCAAACCTATAAATGATCACAGTATATTCAAATTCTTTAAGAAAGAACAAGTAGATGGTGGCTATTACAGCAACAATCCATCAAACAGAGATCTAGGTTTGTCAGATTTTCTCAAATTCTTTGCAGACGTGAGTTAATAACCAAGGGGCTCTCCAAGTTTGATGACAGACCTGAAAGCTATAGGTCATGGCGATCGCCATTCAGAAATACAAAGACCTAGACCTGTCTGCATGTGAAGAAGTTGATCTTCTTGTCAAATGGCTATGAAATGAGTTGGCAGAGCATCCAAAGCGGATTAGAGCCATTGATATTAACTAGCCAAACACATGGTTAAACATGATAGAGAGGGAGAGACTTGAGGAATGTTATGGCTCACCAGAAGTGATAGAGAACACACTCTTCAAAAGAATTGAAGATTTCCCCAAGATCCAAAACAAAGGTTTCCAGAAGCTGAGAGAACTGAGTGATCTGCTGACAGAGCTCCAAGTTGCCAAAGCTGAAGGAGACTTACAAGGTCTGGCATTCTTAGATACTGCACGTGGTGTAAACCCCATAGTACAAAAACTACCTTATAACCTGCACAAGAAGTGGATTGCTTAAGGCTCCAGGCACAAGCAATGTCCCATTTCCTCCTTTCTCATTCTTTGTGAACTTTGTGCACCAGCAAGCAAAGACTAGGAATGATCCCAGCTTTGACTTCTCGATGTTTGACACCACTTACACCAAATCAGGTAAACCTGTCTCACTTCGTAACATAAAAGGTACACCTGTTGCAGTACACAAAAACAGTGTATCTTTGAAAGACCCCTCAAACAAAACCTACAGTACCACAGAGACTGAGAAGCTCTCAACAAAAGACCCATGCAGAGAATGTCCTCTACATAAGAAACCACAGTCAGTGCTGAAATGCAGAGGATTTACAGAAAAACTTCTCAGGGACTGCAAAACCTTCAAAGAAAACCACATTTGTTACAGGTGTTGTGCATCAACCTCTCATCTTGCAAAAGACTGTACAGCAAACATCAGATGCTTGGAATGCAACAGTGAAGAGCACAATACAGCTTTACACCCTGGGCCAGCTCCATGGACTCTCACACCCTCAGACCAGACTGTAGAGCACGGCGGGGAGGAGAGAGACACCGTACCTCCTGAAGCGACACCCCAGTGCACTCAAGTCTGTAGAGAAGGTCTTAGTAACAAATCCTGCTCCAAGATTTGTCTTGTTACAGTTTATCCCATTGGTCATAAAGAGAAAGTGGTAAGGTTGTATGCCATCCTTGATTATCAAAGTAATAGATCTCTTGCTGACTCGGCTTTCTTTGATATCCTCAATATTGAAGGACACTGCTTTTCATATTCACTTAAAACTTGCACAGGTGTGAGTGAAGAAAAAGGCAGAAGAGCTACTGGATTCCAAATCAAATCCATAAATGGTGAAGCATCCCTGCCTCTACCTACCTTGATCTAATGCAATCGGATGCCAAACAACAGAGAAGAAATTCCTACACCTGAGGCAGCATTACATCATGGACATCTGAAATCCATAGCGCATCTCATACCTGCACTCGACCCAGAGGCCCAAATAGTACTTCTACTCGGAAGAGATATCATAAGAGTCCACAAGGTGAGAAAACAAATAACTGGTCCTTACAGTTCTCAATATGCTCAGAAGCTTGACCTGGGTTGGGTCATTATAGGTGATGTTTGCCTAGGAAATGTTCACAGGCCAACCACGGTGAATTTTCTTTACACAAATACCTTAGAGAACGGACGTCCATTCCTCTTTCAGCCTTGTCCTAACAGATTCCTTGTAAGAGAGAAGCCGACAAGTGTGCTATATCATGACTTTACAGAAATCGAGGATCATTCTTGTGGTGGAGACCAAGACCACTTTGGGTGCACGGTGTTCCAGAGGACAAAGGAAGACCACAAGATAGCTCCCTCTATTGAAGATGAGGCCTTTTTAAACATAATGGAGCAAGGATTCCTCAACCCCCCACATTCCTCTCACATGGGAGGCTCTTGGGAACGTATGATTGGCATAGCCCGCTGGATCCTTGATTCTGTATTTCTACAGCTGGGAATTTCAAGGCTCACCCATGAGACCCTCTCAACTTTCATGGCTGAAGTAGTGGCGATCATAAACGCCAGACCTTTGACTTCAATATCCAATGATCCAGAGGATCCTTTCTTGCTCACCCCTTCCACTCTTGTCACCCAAAATATCGGTACAGCATCAGCTCCTCCTGGTAAATTTAGCACTAAAGACTTGAAACCCTAGCAGATGCCTTCTGGAATAAATGGAGGGAATAATACCTCTCCACACTACATGTCCGGAATAAATGGCAAACCAGAAAACCCAACATGGAGGTTGGTAGTGTTGTTCTTGTCAACGACTCTCAGTCAAGAAGAAATGGCTGGCCTTTGGGACTGATTACCAAGGTGTTCCCAAGTTAAGATGGGAAGGTCAGAAAGGTGGAAGTTAATGTCAGCAGGCAACATGAGCCTAAAGAATTCCTCAGACCCGTTATTGAACTGATTTTTTTGCTTTCTCCAGAGGTGACTTATTTGTGGTATCCTTAAGATACCAGGCGGGGAGTGTCATGCCTTCAGCAGTTTGTTATTGTTAATTTATGCACAGTTAGTATGCTTTGTAATGTATAATTCTCTGTTCGTTGTGTAACTGCACCATCTAGTGGCCGTTTTATATACACTGCAGCTCTTCACACTAGAAGTTTGACCCATTTCAGCTTCCGTTACTTGTAGCCTATGAACTCTAGTGACATCATCAGCCCTGCACATAGCAGTCATTCACATGGTTTGCATCTGTATGCATATTGTATTATATGTATTGTCATATGTCAGACTACATTAGTAAGTGCATTATCTTTCTGTTCCTCAGTTTTACCTGATATATATCCTTGCAATAAAGACAAAGTTGGACGTTACTCCATTGTCAATTCATTGCTGGGAAAGGTTTAGCTGTCTGTCAAGCTATGTACCGTCACACATAAGGAGGACAGAACAGTGGATGATATTTTTTTCACTTTGCATACCACATTACTATTTGGACCCAGAGCAATATATGTACAGTATATTAAGTCAGTATGAATATGAATGTATATATTATCCATAATCGGGTAAAAAAAATATTCTATTTATATACATATTTACATCTTTATTATCATTTTGCAAACCAGTATACCCTATATCCAATTTTTTTATATGCTTTCTAGATCCTTTGATAAAGGTCGTTATCCGACTGAAACGTTGGGACTACTTTCATGTCCTGTTACATTGATATACACTCTGGATGAAACTAAACACAAAATAATGTAAAACTGCACATTATGTATTAAAGCATCACTTGAAGAGAATTTATGGTGTGCCATAGATTTCTCCATTGGAAGGATGGAACTTGACATGTGCGTCCATCTCAGTGAGGTGGACAGAGAAATTAGAAAAAGAACAAACAGCAGGTGGCGCTTCACAGATAGATTTCATTGGATAACTCAGGGGCTATACAGAATTTTTATTACATGCAATTACAAAAGTTTTCACATCCAGGCGCTGGTTTGAAAAATTTAGAATATTTTTTTGTAGGGAAACCCCTTTAAGCCTTAATTATAAATGTTCTATTGTTTCGGGTCTACGGGGCTACGCAGACATAACCCGATTGCGCAGTCATACTTTCTTACTTCTGTTGCCAGCTGTATGTTAACATACATTCAGTAAATTACTAAGAAGTAGAAACTGAAGAAAATGACTGCAGGATCCGACTACACAGGGTTTGTTTGTTGTCTGTTACCATGGAGACAAAGATCTTCAGAGCTGTAAAAACAAAACAATAGGGAATCTTTAGTCAATACCTGGAGCAAAAAGTTACTTTATTTTTCCATTAAAATGGTTGAAAAGGTGGACACAGCCTTTAATCTGAAGAGAATTTGGATGAATAAATTAAAAGAGGCGCATGACAACTAAGCGGGTGACTGCGCAGTGATCGCTTTTAAATGACAAATTTAAAGTCAAAGGAGCTTTGCTACAGTTTATCATTACCCGGGTTACGTTATTCTCTCTCTAAAGATGACGATCTGGAATATTTACTGGAGAATATCAAAGCACCGTCATTCCGATACCCCACAGAGCTCCGGGCAAATTCATTTTTCTATTATGTTTGGTGAGCGACCAGGACGCGCCGCGAGGAAGATCTCTGTCTGTATCTCACTGAAAACACTTTTCCTGGGGAAACAGAGAGAATGTATTAATCAAACATGTGATATGATCTTCTAGGAGATATCTCAACAGGGGATGTTGTTCCAAACGGCTGATTCATTATTGTGTCTGAAATGACTCCCCATGTGATAAATCAGCCCTATAGCCGGATGTGATAATATCACACATGAGATTGTATCAGGCGTGTGATGAATGTACCTCCAAACATGCGTCCTCTTCCTGTATGAATTAAAAAAATATTGTAACCATATCCAGCAATTATATCCCTTTAAGGACATAGACGCACACGGCGCACTAACTAAAATTTCATTTTACAATTATATTTGTTCTGGAAAATGCGGGTGACAACCAACTTAGCCACTGTCACAGCTCCCAAAGAGGTTGTCAGACAACTTTCCCAGAACAGAGAATGGCAGATGTGCAGATGCGTGAGACATTGAAATATTCCCTTAATCTTGTATTCTCTTCTTAAAGGGGTTGTTCACCTTTTGGGTGAGTTTGGGCAGATCCCTCCTCCTGCCCAGACCTGCAAAGGGACCATATATGACCAATTGGCATGACGCTGCAGCCACTCAAAGCGGATGTTGACATCAGGGGACCTGAGCACAGCGGTGGTGGGGATCAGGTAAGTATGCCTACTGGTCTGGCCAGTGTGGGGGGGGGGTGCCTAAAGGGGAGTTGACTCCTTTAAAGTAACACTCTGGGAAGAACCAATGCACTGTGTTGGGGGGGGCATAACAGGATTTCTCTAGTGTTTTTTATTTAATTTTTTTTAAATCTTAGTGTCAGGCTCCACCCCCTGCCTTAGGCGTAAAAAACAATGGCAGAGATTTACTAATCAAAATGTGCCAAAGACCCTGTTTTAGAAACTTTTTTTTTTTGCAAAATATGGCATGTTTGGCACATTTGTTGGTGAAAACTAAGCCACAAAATAGATGCTGTAAAGTCTATAAAGCTATAAGTGCATAAAATAGAAATAAAATAATAAATCTAGTATATCCAGTACATAGCCGGCATAGATTTGAGGCACTGCCTGAAGATGCACCAGATTTGCCGCCTAATCAGTTTGAAACATTCTGCGACACCAGACTTTATAGTAAAGTAAACACAATGCAGCAGCACCCTGCAAACATAACATAGAACAGGCGACTTTCACACCAGCGTTTTGGCTGGATCCGTCATGGATCAGCAATAACGCTTTCCGTCATGATAATACAACCGTCTGCATCCGTTGTATTATCTTTAACGTATCCAAGACTGATCCGTCTCTAAAACCATTGTAAGTCAATAGGGGATGGATCCGTTTTCTTTTGTGATCCGTCTTGCTCCACATCCCAGGACGCACTCAAAAACACTGCTTGCTGAGTTTTTGTGTGCATCATGGGAAGGCAATGAAACGGAACGGAAAGCATTCTGGTGCTTTTTCTTTCCCTTCAGTTCAGTTTTGTCCCCATTGACAATGAATGGGGACAGAACTGAAGCGTTTTCCTCCGCCATATCCTATGACGGATCTCAATAGCGGAAAGGGAAAACGCTGCTGTGAAAGTAGCCATAGATGACCTAATGCTATAACAACTATATAAAAGGAATATGACATACATCGTAGTGATGGCCTTGCGGTTCGCCCAGCGGTCGGTTCATGGCGAACTTTGCGAGTTCGCAATCTGCCGAACATGTGAACATA
This sequence comes from Bufo gargarizans, assembly GCF_014858855.1. Lineage (NCBI taxonomy): Eukaryota > Metazoa > Chordata > Amphibia > Anura > Bufonidae > Bufo > Bufo gargarizans. The sequence continues at coordinate 24,259,527 of NC_058087.1, read as the reverse complement.
TGGCGATGTCCGCGCGCGCCATATTCTTTTGCATTGTGCAGAACTTTGACCCATGACACATCCATCAGGTGGGACAGGACGGCCAATTGAGACGTTACAGCACATGGACACCCCCCCAACCCTATAACAGAACCCTATAACAAAATCGCGCATTTTCCCGCAACGCACACGCCTCTTATCCGGGCCAAAAATATGACGCCCGTGTGAAAGAGGCCTAAGGCCTCTTTCACATGGGCGTGACGGATTAGGTCCAGATGCGTTCAGTGAAACTCGCACCATTTTGCAAGCAAGTTCAGTCAGTTTTGTCTGCGATTGCGTTCAGTTGTTCAGTTTTTTCCGCGCGGGTGCAATGCGTTTTGATGCGTTTTTCACGAGCGTGATAAAAAACGAAAGGTTTAAAACAACATCTCTTAGCAACCATCAGTGAAAAACGCATCGCATCCGGACTTGCTCGCGGATGCAATGCGTTTTTCACTGAAGCCCCGTTCACTTCTATGGGGCCAGGGCTGCGTGAAAAATGCAGAATATAGAACATGCTGCGTTTTTCACGCAACGCAGAACTGATGCATGTGCACAGACCCATTGAATGAATGGGTCAGGATTCCGTGCGGGTGCTATGCGTTCACGTCGCGCATTGCACCCACGCGGAAAACTTGCTCATGTGAAAGGGGCCTAAGGCTGAGTTTGCGGGAAAAGGTGCGGGTGCGTTGCGGGAACATGCGCGATTTTTCCACGCGAGTGCAAAACATTGTAATGCGTTTTGCACTCGCGTGAGAAAAATCGGCATGTTTGGGTTTGGGTTAGGTGCTGGGTAGATTGTATTATTTTCCCTTATAACATGGTTATAAGGGAAAATAAAAGCATTCTGAATACAGAATGCATAGTACAATAGCGCTGGAGGGGTTAAAAAAAATTATAAATAATTCAGGATTTTCCTAGGTTATGACGTAAAGTCATGATTTTATGAAAGACACGGAGGCGAGTATTTGCTTAACTCTTTCTTTACTGAATGTATAGCAGCAAAGACAACTGAAGAAAAAAAAAAAAAAGACATCAGTGTAACCATGGAAACAACTCCACCCCCATAGCCCCTATATAAGGCGCATCCCCACTTGGACACTTCCTCTTTCTTTGTGAACTTCAACCGATGAAACCTGGAACTTGGAACGGTCAACAAACAGCCTGAACTCCGGCCGTGAACAACGCTGGATTGCAGCAAGGCAAACACCTGGGAGCAGCTGACGGAGGATGATCAACCTGAAGAGAAAACAAGACATCATGGTAATATGGATACCAACAATCCGAGTGTGGACAACCATACCCGGACTCATTCCCTGCAAAAGCAATAAGGTATTAGATGAATACAAACAAGTAACATTCCATGCAAGGTCAGAGGACATTACAGACCAGACGGGAGGGTTCAAAATAATGGGAGGGAAATACTCGCCTCCGTGTCTTTCATAAAATCATGACTTTACGTCATAACTTAGGAAAATCCTGAATTTTATATCAAGACACGGAGGCTCATATTTGCTCGTTTAAAGCTGAGCAATCACGGAGGAAAAAGCGTGAGGAACAGGTCTAAAATAGAACTCCCGAAATGTAGCAACTCGGGACCAGTCTGCCAAACGCAACACATCCTCCAAACGAGCACCAGCCACAGACATAGAGGTAGCTGCCGCCCCACGCACAGAATGCGCGGTAAATATGGACGTGTCAATACCGGATAAGGATAAAATCCATTTGACCCAACGGGACAGCGTGACACTTGAAACCGGCGCAAAAGGGCGGCGGAACGAAACGAAAAGCTGGGGATCATTCCCAGAACGAGAAGCCAGAGTGCGAGCCTCATACTCCCGAAGACAGGCCACCGGACACAACTGCAGAGAGGAAGGGAAAGACGGATAAGCAACGGACTTAATGCCCGTCTTAGTGCGTCGAGAAATATTGAATAAAACTCCCTCAGGCGTAAAATAGCGAGCATCAACATCCAAAGCCCGGACGTCAGACACCCGTTTACATGAAATCAAACACAAAAGGGTCACTAACTTGGCCGATAGCTGTCGGAGCGACAACATATCGTTGGAGGGCCAACTCTCTAAAAACCGGAGAACCGTCGCCACGTCCCAAGTAGAAGAGAAGCGAGGACGTGGAGGCCGTGCCAAACGACAACCGCGCAACAACCTGCACACAAGAGCATGTTGCCCGGCCGGAACACCGTCAAAACCGGAATGCCTGGAAGAAATGGCAGACCTGTACACATTGAGAGTACGGAAAGCCTTCCCCGCTTCAAACAGAGATGTGAGGAACTGAAGAATGTCCGTCACAGGGGCAAGTACGGGATCCAAGTCCCGAGCACTGCACCAACGACACCAGACGTCCCAAGCAGCGTGGTAGGCTCGTCTAGTGCCTGGGGCCCATGCAGACTCCAACAGACGTCTAGTCGCCGCCGAAAAGCTGGAGGGATCCCAGGAACCCCTGAAACTCGACAGGCGAGAAGATGAAGCGATTCGTCTAGGAGTAGAGGATGTGGACGACCGTAAGGGTCGAGCAGGAGGCGAGGGAAAGGTGGCAAGAGTCGAGGTTCTTCCGACAGAAGACAAAGTAGCTGGGGAATCCACGACTGCGTTCTCCAATAAGGAACTATCAGGACTAACTGGGCCCGCTGGCGGCACACCTGAGCGAGCACTCGCGGGATGAGCGCGAACGGAGGGAAAGCGTAAAGCAGAGGACCGCCCCAGGGTTGAAGGAAAGCATCCACCGCTTCGGCCTCTGGGTCCGGACGCCAGCTGAAGAACCTGGGGAGTTGTGCGTTCAAACGCGACGCGAATAAATCGATGGATAACGGGCCCCAGAGAGATACAATATCCCGGAACACCTCCGAATCCAACTTCCAGTTGCTGGAATCTGAAAGACAACGAGAACTCCAGTCGGCCAACGTGTTGTGTAACCCAGGAAGGTACTCGGCCACGACTGAAAGACCCCTGGACAGGCAAAACTCCCAAAAATCTTTGGCCAGAGACGATAGGACCTTGGAGCGCGTTCCCCCCAGGCAGTTCACATAACGGACAGCCGAAACATTGTCCATCCGTAGACGAACACACGCCCGAGCCGACCCGTGAGCAAAGCTGCGGATCGCAAAAGATCCCGCTAAGAGCTCTAGAGCGTTGATATGCAGGTGTGATTCGTCCGGGGACCACGCCCCTCCCGTGGACACCCCTTGACAATGGGCCCCCCAACCTAAAAGGCTGGCATCCGACTCTATGACAAGGTCGGGGCTGGGACCGAAAATGGCTCTGCCATTCCACACAGATAAATTGTGGATCCACCACACGAGCTCGTGTCTGGTCTCTGTATCCAAAACCAGAGTGTCCGAGAATGAAGCCCCCGCCCTGAGGTGCGCAATCTTGAGCCTCTGAAGGGCTCGATAGTGAAGGGGGGCTGGGAAAATCGCCTGAATGGAAGAGGTTAGAAGCCCAATCAGGCGGGCCAGCTGACGAAGAGATACCTGCGGGAGGGAAAGAGAATGGCGGATCTCTTTGCGAATCGCCTTGACCTTGGATGCCGGCAGACTGAGCGTCTGACTCCCCGAATCTATGGTGAAACCTAGGAACTCTATGGAAGTGGCCGGCAAAAGGCAAGACTTCTCCAGGTTGAGAATGAACCCTAAGCCCTGAAGAAGGTCTTGAGTCAATTTCAGATGACCAAGTAAAAGGGGCGGATCCTGAGCCATAATCAGGATGTCGTCCAAATAAATGATCAGACGTATCCCTCTGCCCCTGAGCCAGGCCACCGCCGGCTTCATGAGTTTCGTAAAACACCATGGGGCAGACGACAGTCCAAACGGGAGGCAGGTAAAACGCCAGATGCGGCCTTTCCAAAGGAACTGCAGAAGGCTGCGGGAAGCAGGCGCCACTGGGACCGTGAGATATGCGTCCTTTAGATCTAATTTGACGAACCAGTCTCCTGGTTGAAGCATATCCCTCAACAGATGGATGCCCTCCATCTTGAAATGTCTGTAGCGAACGAAGACATTCAAATTTTTTAGGTTTATGACTGGACGGAATTGGCCTCCTTTTTTCTGCACCAGGAAAATACTGCTCAGTATTCCCGTGTGCGGATCGGGTGATAATTCTATCGCCTCCTTCCGGAGGAGGGAGGAAAGCTCCGTATCTAAGAGCGTCTGCATCTGGATCGAACAAGAAACCCTCGGAATGGGAGGAAGATCTCTTGGGGCGGACACTAACTCGATGGTGAACCCCTGGACTGTGGAGAGGACCCACTGGTCTGAGGTGATCCTTGACCACGCATGGGAAAAGAAACGGAGTCTTCCCCCAACCTGTAGCGAAATCGGATAAGACACACAGAGATGACTTACCATACGGGCGTCTGGATCCTGGAGCGCCACGGAACCCTCTGGAGCGGAACGAACCTCCTCAAGCCGGGAAGAAGGTCGGCTGGTATTTGGGGTCCTGCAGGGACTGACGATAATTGAAGGAGCCTCTGCCCGTGCCTCTGGGCTGAAAATTGGAGCGGCCGGACAGTCGGCCCCTGAGACTGCCGGCCCTGGAGGAGAAACGAGGCTGGAACACACGGCGCATAGAACTCTGCGCCTTATCCAGGGCTGTGAAGGCCCCCAATTCTTTAATAAAGGGGTCTCCGAAAAGGAGGCCCTGCGCCTCCTTGCCTGACTCAGAAAGGGACAGATTAGCTAATTTCGGCTCTATCTTCATCAAGATGGCCTTGCGTCTCTCGATGGCAATGGAAGTGTTCACATTGCCCACTATACATATGGCTCTCTGGGCCCAGCCGCTAAGATCCTCTGGATCGACCTGCGTGCCCGCTACTCTAGCGGCCTCGGCTAAATCGAGGATTTTTGCCAGAGGGCCGGTTACATCTAGCAATTTATCCTGGCAAGCCTTGAGCGCAGAATCAAGCCCCTTGCGGGGGTTAAAACCGGTTTTTGCCAGGAATTGGACCACTTTAGGATCCACGGAAGGGGTTTCGCATATCTTGTTAGGGATTAAGGGACGGGGACATTCCGCACGCAGTTTGCTGCGAGCCTCCTTGGAAAGAGGCGTGCGGATCCTGGCCTCTAGATATTGGGTCACATGGGTGGCGGGAAGCCACTCAGAGGACCGTGGATGGTGCAGCTGGTCGGGATTGAACAGAGGATCTCCCAAGGGGTCTATAATTGCGTCCTTGACGTCTTCAAGCGGCTCAGTAATGACACCCGTTGACAGAGACGGGTCATCTAAATCAGTGTCAACTGCAATATCAGCCAATTCATCCCCCGAGTGAGCGGACCAATTCTCAACTGCCTCCTCAACAGACTCTGCGTCTGAATCAGAAACCGGTTCCGGTTGTGCCCGGGCGGTTTTCCAGGTTCGCACCATTTCTGCCGAGCGCGGATTAGCTCTTTTGCGTGACTTATTCACGCAGTCAGTGGATGGACCAGAGCCATCAGTCAGAAGTGTTCTGGAGGCAGGGGGGGGCATATCAGAATTTGGGTGAGCCCTAAGGGCCTGTGATATCGACTGTGTCAGAGAGGCTGACATGGTCCCCATTGCAGCAACAATTGCATCGGAGATAGATTGCTGTAGCTGCGAGGCCTGCGCAACAGGAGCAGAAAACTCATTAACCCTGTGAGGGGTGGTGGGAGTCACCTGAATAGTATGCCTGTCCTGAGAGGAAACGGCCGGGGACGCTGGCACGGAGGACATGATTAAATCTGTAGGAGTAAGTCACCCCCAACAGATTCTGGGACACTGGGAGGAGGAATAAGGCCTAAATGTGCGGCGCAGGGAGGCACAGTAGCTGCTGAGCAGGGTAATGTGACAGGGTAATAGCGACAGGAGAAGCGAGATATAAACAGTACCGGTAGCCGGGACGTACAGCCAGAAGCCCGGGAACTGGAGGGGGAGTGGAAACGCAAGACTCCACCCCTCAGGAGTGAGGGCCAATGAGTGGACGCCAACGCAATGACGTCCGCAATGTCGCGAGATCTCGGCGCCCAGAACCAACGGAGTTAAAGATGGCGCCCGAGAATCTCGCACCTCGCGAGATTACGAACGCGCGCAGCCCGGGAAGAAGCGGCGAGGAGGTAAGGACCTGGGATGTGAGGAGGGGGGGCAAAAAGGCCGAACGCAGCGCAGTAAAGGGGGAAAGACCCAATCGTAGAAAAAACCGCACCCGGGATAAGGCGGTATTAAATAAGCAGAGACTGTAAAACCAACGAGAAAATAACGACTAAGGAGGTTATAATGACGGAAAGGGGGGGGGGGGAGAGAAAATCTCACAGAAAACGTGAGACAGAAAAACGGGCAGACCAAGGAGCCCTATCTAGCGGACGCTAAGCATGGCGACCCTAACCAAGAATACTACCTGTATAACCCTACTAGTATAAAGGGGGAAAAAAAACCTAACTAGTAGGGAATGAAAATCATACTGAAAATACAACCTAGCACAGATCAATCATAAACATGTACTTATCTGAAGCAGCAAAGAAAGAGGAAGTGTCCAAGTGGGGATGCGCCTTATATAGGGGCTATGGGGGTGGAGTTGTTTCCATGGTTACACTGATGTCTTTTTTTTTTTTTCTTCAGTTGTCTTTGCTGCTATACATTCAGTAAAGAAAGAGTTAAGCAAATACTCGCCTCCGTGTCTTGATATAAAATTTAACTCACCTTAATCCACTTTCTCGCGCAGCCGGCATCTCTTCTGTCTTCTTTCTTTGCTGTGTGCAGGAAAAGGACCTGTGGTGACGTCACTCCGGTCATCACTACAGATGTCCCGAACTATTCACTGGTGAATAGTTCCCGGCGAACATAGGTTGTTCGCGTTCGCCGCGGCAGGCGAACATATGCGATGTTCAGTCCGGCCCCTATTTGTCATCATTGTGTAAACTTTGACCCTGTACCTTACAGTCAGCAGACACATTCCAGCCAATCAGCAGCAGACCCTCCCTCCCAGACCCTCCCACCTCCAGGACAGCATCCATTTTAGAGCTGCATTCTCAGTGAGAGGAGGGACAGTGCTGCTGCTGATTCAATAGGGAAAGCGTTAGCTAGGCCAGTGTATTCAGTGTCCACTACAGTCCTGAAAGACTCTTCTGATCTCTGCTGTAGGGACAGCGTCCTGACAGCACCCCAAACAGCCCTTTTTAGGGCTAGAACATCAGTCTGCTTTTTTCTTTTTTTCCTGTGTAATCTAATTGCAGTTGCCTGCCAGCGTGTGTGTCAGGCTCACAGCGTATACTGTGCCCACTTGCCCAGTGCCACCACTCATATCTGGTGTCACGGTAGCTTGCATTTTAAAAAAACAACAACTTTTTTTTACTGTAATAGAATAGCAGTCAGTTGCCTGCAAGCGTCTGTGTTTCAGGCCCTGCAAGTGCAGATTGTCACCAGTGCAACTCATATCTGCTGTCACGGTAGCTTGTACGCGTAGTAAAACTAAACTCATCTAAAGAAATGACAGGCAGAGGCAGGCCACCCCGCAGGGGCCGTCGTGGTTGTGGTGCTGTGATTCCCTTTGGCCCTAGAATAATGCCCAGTGTTCAGAGGCCACGTACCCTGAACTCAAAAAGTTCTGAGGACATAGTTGACTGGCTAATACAGGACACCCAATCTTCTACAGCTTCCGCTCGGAACCTTGACGCACCATCCTCCTCCAGCTCAGCTTCGGGCACCTCTCAAGTTACCACTCGCCCGCCTGCCGCCACCACCAACACTAGCACCTCAGCCGCTTCACTTGATCTGTCAGAGGAGTTATTTACACATCAGTTGGATGAAATGAGTGATGCACAACCATTATTGCCAGAGGATGTAGATAACAGGGATATGTCTCAGTCAGGCAGCATTACACACATGGACGTACAGTGAGATGATGATGATGATGATGATGTTGTTGTACCCGCTGCTGCTTCCTTTGCTGAGTTGTCTGATACAAGTGAAGCGGTTGATGATGATGATGTCAGTATGGGAGCAGTATTATAGTAGTTATATTCTTGTACATAGGAGGCAGTATTATAATAGTTATATTCTTGTACATAGGAGGCAGTATTATAGTAGTTATATTCGTGTACATAGGGGGCAGTATTATAGTAGTTATAGTCTTGTACATAGGAGGCAGTATTATAGTAGTTATATTCGTGTACATAGGGGGCAGTATTATAGTAGTTATAGTCTTGTACATAGGAGGCAGTATTATAGTAGTTATATTATTGTACATAGGAGCAGTATTATAGTAGTTATATTCTTGTACATAGGAGGCAGTATTATAGTAGTTATATTCTGGTATATAGGAGCAGTATTATAGTAGTTATATTCTTGTACATAGAAGCAGTATTATAGTAGTTATATTCTTGTACATAGGAGCAGTATTCTAGTAGTTATATTCCTGTACATAGGAGCAGTATTATAGTAGATATATTCTTGTACATAGGGGGCAGTATTATAGTAGTTATATTCTTGTACATAGGAGCAGTATTATAGTAGTTATATTCTTGTACATAGGGGGCAGTATTATAGTAGTTATATTCTTGTACATAGGAGCAGTATTATAGTAGTTATATTCTTGTACATAGGAGGCGGTATTATAGTAGTTATATTCTTGTACAAAGGAGCAGTATTATAGTAGTTATATTCTTGTACATAGGGGGCAGTATTATAGTAGTTATATTCTTGTACATAGGAGCAGTATTATAGTAGTTATATTCTTGTACATAGGAAGCAGTATTATAGTAGTTATATTCTTGTACATAGGAGCAGTATTATAGTAGTTATATTCTTGTACATAGGAGGCAGTATTATAGTAGTTATATTCTTGTACATAGGAGCAGTATTATAGTAGTTATATTCTTATACATAGGAGCAGTATTATAGTAGTTATAGTCTTGTACATAGGAGCAGTATTATAGTAGTTATATTCTTGTACATAGGAGACAGTATTATAGTAGTTATATTCTTGCACATAGGAGGCAGTATTATAGTAGTTATATTCTTGTACATAGGAGCAGTATTATAGTAGTTATATTCTTGTACATAGGAGACAGTATTATAGTAGTTATATTCTTGTACATAGGAGCAGTATTATAATTAGGGATGAGCTAATCGACTTCGGATGAAACATCCGAAGTCGATTTGCATAAAACTTTGTTTCAATAGTGTATGGAGCGAGAGCTCCGTACAGTATTAGAATGTATTGGCTCCGATGGGCCGAAGTTATTACTACACCAAGTCTCACGAGACGTCGCATAATAACTTCAGAAATTGATTTATACTGTAAAAAAACATTTCCCGAACTCGGGAATACATTCTACATTCAAAGCTAATATATTCTAATACTGTACGGAGCACTCACTCCGTACAGTATTGAAACAAAGTTTTAAGCGGATCGACTTCGGATGTTTCATCTGAAGTCGATTCACTCATCCCTAATTATAATAGTTATATTCTTGTACATAGGAGGCAGTATTATAGTAGTTGAAGTCTTTAAATACTGCCAAAGCTCTGCTCTTTCTAGGCCATGTCTACATTACTAGATATGGCCTACAGACAAGGGCGATGCTTTCCTGGAATATCCAATATCATAGAATCTTTAAATACTGCAACCAGCTGCAATAATCCGACATTTTCACTCTCAAATCTCTTACTCTACGCACTTTTCAGATTAATTAAAGCAACAATTAATTACAATTATCCTGCCTGTTTTGGAATCCTGGGAGTCTTTGATCTTTCAGGTGTTGAAGCAAATGTATAATAAAGCATTTTAGGATTATCTCCGGGAAGCTTCACTTCATCTGCTATTCTTCACTTGTTTTGCCCTACTTAATCCATTCTTTGTCACCGTATTTAATTTGATTCATTCTTCATGAGAGAACAGAAGTCGTGTTTACCGCTGTGAGATTGATAATGCTCCATGTTATCAATCTCATAGTCCAGATACAGGACACAGGCTTCAACTAAGAGATTCCATTTATGCTATTAATCTCCGAGATTCCAGCAGCTCCTGAGCCGCTCTTTAGGCTTCTTGTTTTTTCCTTACTGTTGGCCGAAATGAAGACTACGGCTCAGTCTCCATATAAATGTCGGGTTGTTACAGCTTTTTGTTTGAGTTTCACGCCAGGTGAGGATTGTGCCGAAGCCAGTGGCTTGTTTGAATCCCTATATTACATGTCTTCTGCACGCCCACGCTCTGAGCTCTGCAGAACACAACTTTTTATAATTATACAGCTTTCTGTTAAATACTCCTCTTTATGACAGATCACACAAGCCTCCCTGAAAGACTTTATCCTGTTTCATGCTGATTCGATAACTGTAAGTATATTTATGTCTGGTGCTGTCATTTTATAATTAAGTTAAAGTGAGATGAGATTTTTAGCGAGGCTCATCATCATCACACCACGCACACAAATGACGGAAGGAAGCATCCGCAAACTTAATAACTGGGAACACTGGGGAGGATGGATGCTATCATCTATGCAAATCTTCGGTATTGTATCTGCACGGGAAAAATATTAGACTATATATACGGTATATATATATATACATAGTCATGTCAAGGATATAGTACATGAACCTAAAGTAAATGAAAAACATGGACATTTTGCCAAAAAAGCCTAAAAGGAATCTTTCAATCTGAGTCTCACTCCCATGATGAATTACGATGGAGGAGAGATCTCCTTTTTCCTGTACTCCTTGTCAACTCCCGCCGAGTATCTTTGAATTAGTTACCAAGAAAAAGCAGAGAAATAGAAGTGACAAGAAATCTCAGCACAGCAGTAGCATTGCCTCTATGGAGAAGTATATATCTGCTGGAATACCGGTCTCAATGTACAGTACAAAACTAAACTACCATAACTAAAACAATACTATAACTACTATACTACTGCCCCCTGTGGACAAGAATACATCTACTATAATACTGCTCATAAGTGCAAGAATATAACTACTATAATACTGCTCCTATGTACAAGAATCTAACTACTATAATACTGCTCTTATGTACAAGAATATAACTACTATACTACTGCCTCCTATGTACAAGAATATAACTACTATAATACTGCTCCCATGTACAAGAATATAACTACTATAATACTGCTCCTATGTACAAGAATATAACTGCTATAATACTACCTCCTATGTACAAGAATATAACTACTATAATACTGCTCCTATGTACAAGAATATAACTACTATAATACTGTCTTCTATGTACAAGAATATAACTACTATAATACTGCTCCTATGTACAAGAATATAACTACTATAATACTGCTCCTATGTACAAGAATATAACTACTATAATACTACTCCTATGTACAAGAATATAACTCCTATAATACTGCTCCTATGTACAAGAATATAACTACTATGGGGGGGCGGAGCCTGGCTGCAGACCTGGCCGGACGTGTATAGGAGAGCTCTCCTCCTCACCACTCTGCAAACTGGTTAATTTTGCGGTCTAAATCGCTCAAGAATGGGAAAAGTGGGTAGATACATACCCAAAGAGAAAGCTGAAGCCAACAAACTAGAGAGAGGCGCCTCCGATATGGAGAAATACCTCAATAAGAAATCACCAGCGCCGGCAGGCCCTAAGATGGCGCCGCCGGAAACTAGCGATTGGGGCAGAGAATCGGAAGAGGCCATAACCGAAGCATGCCCCGCTTCACAGAACGCTGCGCCGATCTCGAGAAAGTTCATACAGCAGGCGCTGTCGGCGGCCCTCACTCCGGTAATGCAGGAGCTACAAGAAATAAAGGCGGATCTGAAGCACATTGGCGGGAGAGTAGAAACGCTGGAAGACAACCAGGCGGCCATCACGACTTACATAAGAGCTGCGAGCGACAACACCATGGCTCTAGCGGCCTCCCTGGACACAGCATACTCACTTATAGAAGACCAAGAAAACCGGAATAGGAGGAAGAACCTCCGCATCCGTGGTCTGCCTGAAAGCATCGCGCACGAGGGCTTACCAGAAGCTGCAGGCGCCATCTTTTCCCTTCTCCTGGGAAGCTCCGGCACAGCCGAAATCCAGATTGAGCGCATCCACAGGGCGCTTAGGCCGAAGCCAAAGGAGACAGAGAACCCCAGGGACGTTGTATGCGGCCTACTGAGGTATGTGGATACCGCTGCGCTAATGCAGGCTGCCAGAAACAGGAGAGAAACCCTGTATGAAGGTGCCAAAATCACCATATATCAAGACCTGGCGTCCTCTACCCTGAATAAAAGGAGGGCGCTGCGGCCCCTCACAGAGCATCTGCGCCACCACAAAGTGCCATATAAGTGGTTATTCCCTTTCGGCCTTACATTCGCTGTAGATGGGAAGCGCTGTACCATTCGCCTGCCACAAGATCTCCAGGCTGCCTGGGAGCTGTTAAAGACGGATCCGCTAGAAGTACCATCCTGGCTGCCATCTGCTGACATCGGATCACAGCTGCCAGAACTACCTGAGGCCTCCAGCTGGCTCAAAGCTTCACATAAGAAGAAGAATCAGCTCAGATCAAGAGACACTTGAAGTCCTAGAGACTGACCAGTAGCTCTACCTACTCCATAGGAGTGACTTTCCACAAATCCCACGGAGGGATAGGTTCCAGCCGGTTCTATGCAACACCATGAGTCTGCAAGTATACCTGCCTGCTACAAGTTTTGCAAAAGTTCCCATTCTTGTTAGGTTCCGCAGGGTAGATTCCTTACCTTGCAATGCCGATTTTTTGCATCTGTACTTAGACCATTATTTGTAGGATGTTATTTGGCACCAGTCCTGCAGGTGGTGCAATGTGGATACCATTGTTCAATGTGGTTTCACCTTGTACCCCCCCCCCCCACCTACCAGGGCCACATTGGCACAAACCTGGTACATGTGCCTAATTGTGTGGCTGCTCACGCCCGCTTCACTGCAGCTAAGTGACCTGCTGCAGTGCTGCTGGCATGGGAGCCATTATACTGTTATATCTGTCATGTTGACGGAATCTGTAGTTGTGCTGTTGTTAGTCCACTCCCTAGATACGGTCAATATGTATGGCTGGAGTTCACAGGCTCCAAAGATACCCAGTTCTTGCAATAATGTCGTCAATTAAATGTACAACATACAATGTTAGGGGATTTAACACCCCACAAAAGCGCTCTCAGGTCATCCGTCTGCTAAAAAAGAATAACACAGATATCTGCTTCTTTCAGGAGCTACATTTTAAAGAGACACATATTCCTAAAATTCCAAACCCATACTTCCAGCACTGGTATTTTAGTGCTTTTGAGAAAGCAAAGAGAGGAGTGGGTATTGCTATTTCTAAAAAAGTACCATTCACATTGATATCTAAGCTGACGGACCCTGAGGGCCGCTTCGTTTTCGTGAAGGGCCTCATTGGCACACAAAAGGTTACACTTGCCAGTTTATATAGCCCTAACCGTGGTCAAAAAAGGTGGATGAGGACCACTCTGAGTAAATTGGAGTTGTTTGCGGAGGGGATCAGGATAGTTGGGGGGGACCTCAATGTCACTTTGAACCCCATCATTGATGCCTCTGACGGCTCCTCCCAATTGACCCAGTCAGCACTAGGAAGCATAAACAGATGCATTTCGGATATGAACCTGCTGGATGTCTGGCGCCTGGCCCACCCGGATACTAGGGACTTCACTTTTTTCTCGGCACCGCATAAATCGCACAAACGATTAGATTATATATTATTGTCCAGTAACGCCGTGGATATAGTGGACTCGGCAGACATAGGTGTTGTTACCGTCTCTGACCACGCCCCAGTATCTGCTGCCCTCAGATTCTCCAGCCTTCCAGCCTCAGTCAGACAGTGGCGCTTAAACGAGACGTTGTTAGACAGGCGTGCTGATGCCCTAGCCCTAGAGCAAAAACTTAGGGACTTTTTTGTGACCAATGCAACACCGGGTATGCCCCAGACGACACTTTGGGAGACACATAAGGTGGTCATTCGGGGGGAATTAATAGCCTTAGGCAGTAGAGTCAAGAAAGAGAAACAAAAGATCCTACAAGATCTCTTGGCCCAGATAGCAGACAAAGAAGCGGTCCATAAAAGATCTAAAGCAATAGAAGCTCTGACCGAACTGAACAGGCTGAGATCGCAGCTAAAGGATCATTTAAACATTCAAAATGCTAAAGCCTACCAATACGCCCAATATAAACATTATTCCCACGGTGACAAGGGATCTAAATTAACATCTTCCCTCACTAAACAAAGGAAAGACTCCATGTTCATTCCCAACATCAAATCCAGAAATGGAAGTATGCTGCATAAAACAGCTGATATTGCAGAGGAATTCCAGGAATTCTACAAGCAACTCTACGGCTTATCAGACCCAGACCACCCAGACCCCTCATTGCAAGAGGCAACAGACTTGTTTCTGAGAGGACTTAGTTTACCCCAGATTACCTCCCAGGAAAGTGATACCTTGCTTGAGCCAGTCACTGAATTAGAAGTGAAAACCATACTGTCTTCTATGCCCGCAGGTAAAAGCCCCGGTCCGGATGGATTCCCGGTGGGCTATTATAAGAAATTCCCTGACGTACTAATACCCCATCTGGTGACGTGGTGCAATGCACTCCTGAATGGGGAAACCTTACATAAACAGTCTTTGGAGGCCACAGTTACCATACTCCCAAAACCTGGGAAAGATCCCCTCCTCTGCGGTAGCTATAGGCCAATTTCGCTACTTAATGTAGACATTAAAGTATGGGCCAAAATCCTAGCGACACGGCTGAGTTGTCTGCTCCCCAAACTCATCCACCCCGACCAATCTGGCTTTGTTCCAGGGAGGGAAGGGAATCACAATTCCTGTAGGTTGATCACTGCGATACAGTGAACCAAAAAGAAAAACCTCCCCCTAGCGCTTCTTAGTGTAGATGCGGAGAAGGCCTTCGACCGGGTGAGCTGGGATTTTATGAAGAGGACAATGTCGCGGTTTGGAATCCCGACAAGATTTCAGGAGGCTATCATGTCCCTATATAAAGGTCCGAGTGCAAAAATTAGGATCAACGGTACTTTGTCCCCATCCTTTCCTATATGTAACGGGACACGTCAAGGCTGTCCCCTATCCCCGACCCTGTATATAATGGTCATGGAAACCCTTCTCCAGGCCATTAGGGAGCATGCGGATATTAAGGGGGTGTTAATAGGAAATAGGAGTGCAGAATATATCAATGTGGCTTATGCCGACGATTTACTGATCATGGTCTCCAACCCGGTCGAGGCCTTCCCGCATCTCTTGAAGCTATTTGAAGAATATGGTAGGCTATCGAACTACAAAATGAACTATTCCAAGTCAGAAGCACTAAATGTTAATGCCCCGGCGAGCTCCATAGCCACTTTGAAAGCTACTACACCTTTCAAATGGCAATCCTTATGTGTCTCCTATCTGGGGGTCAAGATCCCTGCGTCCATGGACGACCTTTTCCGGCTCAATTATACCCCCCTAATAGCAGAGGTCCAAAAACTTCTCCAATCGCTACGCCTCCCATACTCCTCCTGGATAGGAAGGAAAAATATCCTGAAAGCCTTTGTCCTTCCAAAAATTATGTATGTACTACAGATGTTGCCAATATTCCTGCCTAACTCGTACTTTACAAAGCTCCGTAGGCTTTTTGCGACTTACCTGTGGGGTGGAAAGAAGGCTAGGGCCCCTCACCAGAGGCTCGTACTGGGGCGTGGTCATGGAGGTATAGCACTGCCGGATGTCCAAACATATTACAGGGCCATACACCTGAAGAGGTGGTTGCAGCTCCACTCCCCTGCCTACAACACATTGGGCACGGAACTGGAACTAGCGCAGCTTACCCAACAACAGAAAGCGGCTTTATGGGGCCAATCAAATACGTCACTTCATTCCCATGTACTTCTAAAGGGCACCAGCCTGGTCATTAAACAGCTCAACAAGGCCTACGGGCTCCTACAAAACCCTCCCGGGGCGATGCCAGCAGACCTTATACCATACAGTATCCAACCCTCAGGTACCCAGGTCTCTCAGATTTGGCACAGAGTAAGAAGTTTCTCCACGGCCGAATTTATAGAGAAAACAAGAGGCACCCTGTCGGAGCAACACCCACTCAGCCTGGTCTGGAGGGCAGCCAACTTTCTAGACCTAATATCTGTAAAAGCCGCTGGGAAACAGCTACTTGCACAGAAACCATGTGTAGTGAACTCAACATGGTTTGAAAAGTTAGCAAATCCCCCCTCCCCTCAACGCAAATTGATATCTAACATATATATGGCCTTGACCTCACCCCAACGCCGCATAACCCCACAATATGTCCATACCTGGGCCTCTGATCTTCAGACTACTTTCTCTGAGACGGACATTCTCCGCATGCATGCGCACTCGCATGGCTTCTCGCGTTGTGTGAAGATCCAAGAGCATTCATATAAGGTCCTCACACAGTGGTACCTTACCCCCAAACAACTATTTCTTAGTGGCCTGAGTGACCATGACAAATGCTGGAGGTGTGGAGAGGAGAGTGGCACTCTTCTGCACATTTTCTGGTCCTGCCCTAAAATTAGAGGTTATTGGGACAATGTCTCCCGGATTATTAATGAGATGCTAAACATTAACCTGACACTAACCCCCCAACTGGTTCTTTTATGGCTCCCCACAAAGGACCTATCGCCATCAAAGAACAAACTCCCTACTCACCTGATCCAGGCTGCACGTTTACTCATACCCCAAAAGTGGCTGAGTTCGGATCCCCCCACAATCTCCCAGTGGTTAAATAAACTGGACCATATCCACCGTATGGAGGAACTGGCGGGATGGGAACTTAGATCTCACGAGAAACACACGAAGTTATGGGCCCCCTGGATTGCTTATAGGCAGGCGAATGGTACCCCAGCATCTTAGCGTTTGATGACTGGCCACAAACCTATACGAGCCCCGTAGTTGTGTCAGACACATTGGTGGGAACGGAAGACGCCATATGTCTTCCTATCTTTGGATTCATCTTCATATATCTTAAAGGCCAGAGACCGTATCTGTCCAGTTCTAAGGACACTTTGTACCCCCTCCCTTCCACTGCCCCCCCCCCCCCGCCTCCCCTATTGGTTCGTGTCTACCACGCCTACCTCAGGTTGCACTTTGACTGTCAATTGCTGTTATTGCTGAACTAGACATGGAATGTACATCCTGCATATGCCTTATGTATAATGTCAATGCACTTGTCAACTGCAACCAAGATTGTATGTATTGCAATTTGATTATTCATCATTGGATTGTGCTTCTTTTTCTTGATGCTTCTCAATAAAAAGACAATTGACAAAGAATATAACTACTATAATACTGCTCCTATGTACAAGAATATAACTTCTATAATACTGCTCCTATGTACAAGAATATAACTACTATAATACTGCCTCCTATGTACAAGAATATAACTGCTATAATACTGCTCCTATGTAAAAGAATATAACTACTATAATACTGCCCCTATGTACAAGAATATAACTACTATATACTGCCCCCTATGTACAAGAATATGACTACTATAATACTGCTCCTATGTACAAGAATATAACTACTATAATACTGCTCCCATGTACAAGAATATAACTACTATAATACTGCTCCTATGTACAAGAATATAACTGCTATAATACTACCTCCTATGTACAAGAATATAACTACTATAATACTGCTCCTATGTACTAGAATATAACTGCTATAATACTGCTCCTATGTACAAGAATATAACTACTATAATACTGCCTCCTATGTACAAGAATATAACTGCTATAATACTGCTCCTATGTAAAAGAATATAACTACTATAATACTGCTCCTATGTACAAGAATATAACTACTATATACTGCCTACTATGTACTAGAATATAACTACTATAATACTGCCTCCTGTGTACAAGAATATAACTACTATAATACTGCCTCCTATGTACAAGAATATAACTACTATAATACTGCCTACTATGTACAAGAATATAACTACTATAATACTACTCCTATGTACAAGAATATAACTACTATAATACTGCCTCCTATGTACAAGAATATACCTACTATAATACTGCTCCTATGTACAAGAATATAACTACTATAATACTGCTCCTATATACAAGAATATAACTACGATAATACTGCCTCCTATGTACAAGAATATAACTACTATAATACTGCTCCTATGTACAAGAATATAACTACTATAATACTGCTCCTATATACAAGAATATAACTACTATAATACTGCCTACTATGTACAAGAATATAACTACTATAATACTGCTCCTATGTACAATAATATAACTACTATAATACTGCCTACTATGTACAAGAATATAACTACTATAATACTGCTCCTATGTACAAGAATATAACTAATATAATACTGCCTCCTATGTACAAGAATATAACTACTATAATACTGCTCCTATATACAAGAATATAACTACTATAATACTGCCTCCTGTGTACAAGAATATAACTACTATAATACTACTCCTATGTACAAGAATATAACTACTATAATACTGCTCCTATGTACAAGAATATAACTACTATAATACTGCTCCTATGTACAAGAATATAACTACTATAATACTGCCTCCTGTGTACAAGAATATAACTACTATACGCATACAGCAGGGGTCTGGCTAACAGGAACAGCCAGTCCCCTGCATCTGATTGAGCGGGCACAGCTCCTACACCTACTCCCACAAGTCACTTCAGCCGTGCTACTACGCCGCTGGTCGGGAAGGGGTTAAATGTCTGGTTTTAGCTATGTTGTTATGTCTGGAAACTTGTTTTTGTCTGGAAAACCTGATGTGCCATTGCCATTGAGTATTACTGAAGCTCTAATGTAAGTCTATGAGTTTCTCCACTCCAGCCCTCCCAGTAGAAGGTTTTAGTCCTAGCAAAAACCGTATATAAAGAGAGCAGTCAGGCCCCAGTGTGCTGCAGTTAGGGAACAGTGCTTGGAAGAGGAGACTCTGCCAGACTACTAGAAGACGCTGAGACAGGGATATGCTGCCACAGACCCTGGATCACTAGCTTTAGACCAGGCTACCGGCCTTCTGAAAAGAAAGAGGGACAGCTAGCTCAGGCCTTTCCTCAGCATCAAACCCTTCTTCTGCCAGGGAGGAGACTGGAGAAGCCAGTCCTATGCCTCACCTGTATTGTTTTGCACTTGAGTTCCTCCAGTAAAGAAGCACCCACGGGCGAGATGTCCGCGCGGGTGCGATGTGTGAGGTGAACGCATTGCACCCGCACTGAATACCGACCCATTCATTTCTATGGGGCTGTTCACATGAGCGGTGATTTTCACGCATCACTTATGCGTTGCGTGAAAATCGCAGCATGCTCCTCTTTGTGCGTTGCGGTGCGATAATCCACGCAACGCAGGCCCCATAGAAGTAAATGGGGTTGCGTGAAAATCGCAAGCATCCGCAAGCAAGTGCGGATGCGGTGCGATTTTCACGCACGGTTGCTAGGAGACAATCGGGATGGGGACCCGATCATTATTATCTTCCCTTATAACATGGTTATAAGGGAAAATAATAGCATTCTGAATACAGAATACATAGTAAAATAGCGCTGGAGGGGTTAAAAAAAAATAATAATAATTTAACTCACCTTAATCCACTTGCTCGCGCAGCCCGGCATCTCCTTCTGTCTTCATCTTAGCTGTGTGTAGCAACAAGGACCTTTGGTGACGTCACAGTCATCGCATGATCTTTTACCATGGTGATGGATCATGTGATGACCGGAGTGACATCACCACATTCATTTCAATGGGGCAGTGTACATGAGCGTTGTTTTTCACGCATCAGTTCTGCGTTGCGTGAAAATCGCAGCATGTTCTATATTCTGCGTTTTTCACGCAGCCCTGGCCCCATAGAAGGGAATGGGGCTGCGTGAAAAACGCATTGCATCCGCAAGAAAGTGCGGGTGCGATGCGTTTTTCACTGATGGTTGCTAGGAGATGTTGTTTGTAAACCTTCCATTTTTTATCACGCATGTGAAAAACGCATCAAAACGCATTGCACCCGCGCGGAAAAAACGGAACAACTAAATGCAATCGCAGACAAAACTGACTGAACTTGCTTGCAAAATAGTGCGAGTTTCACTGAACGCACTCTGAACGCATCCGGCCCCAATCCGCAACGCCCGTGTGAAACCAGCCTTAGGCCTAGTTCACACGACCGTATGGCTTTTATTGTTTTTTGCAGTCTGTTTTTCACGGATCCGTTGTTTCGTTTTTGAGTTCCGTTGTGTTTCCGTTTCCTTTCCGTTTTTCCGTATGCCATGTACAGTATACAGTAATTACATAGAAAAAATTGGGCTGGCCATAACACTTTCAATAGATGGTTCAGAAAAAACGGAACGGAAACGGAAGACATACGGATGCATTTCCGTATGTGTTCCGTTTTTTTTTTGCGGACCCATTGACTTGAATGGAGCCACGACCCGTGATTTACGGCCAAATATAGGACAAGCTCTATCTTTCAACGGAACGGAAAAAACGGAAATACGGAAACGGAATGCATACGGAACACATTCCGTTTTTTTTGCAGAACCATTGAAATGAATGGTTCCGTATACGGAACACAAAAAAACGGCCCGTACACTCGCCAAAAAAACGTTTGTGTGAACTAGGCCTGACTCTCTGGACTTATTTCCCTTTGGAGTGCACCACGCCTTACCATCCCTTCCGGAGAGCAGCAACACGTGGTGACACCTCGACTGTGTCAGAGGGACCCAGCGTAGCGTTGGGGTCACCCCAAACCCGGCCACTGCACACCACCTTACATTGTGAAATCCAGCATCCAGGTACGGTATGTTTTATGATGTTCTGCAGCATCTGAGGCACAGAACCATAATGTATATACTGCAGCAGCTGAAGAACCTAATGATAGAGAAGAAGCAGTTGATGTCAGCGAGTTTCTGGTACAGAAGAAGGAATTTAAAAAAAGTAATGTGTGGCAGGTTTCTCCTGGATGAGATAAGCATCATCGGTGGCACTGCCTATCCCTGTGTAATTGTCAGGTTCTGACATCAGAATGTGAGGTTTAGGCTTCATTCACACGACCGAAAGTGTTTTTCAGTCTGCAAATTGCGGATCCGCAAAACACGGATTCTGGCAGTGTGCGTTCCGCATTTTACAGACCGCTCATGGCTGCAGCTATATAAAGAATACCTATTCTTGTCCGCGGTTATTGACATGAATTGGACATGCTCTATAATTTTTGCGGGGCCACGGAACGGAACGACGAATGCAGACAGCGCATCTTTTGCGGCCCCATTAAAATGAATGGGTCCGCACCCGTTCCCCAAAATTGCAAAACGGATTCGGATCCATTTATATGGTCGTGTGAATGAGCCCTACAATCATGTCAGTAGATTTCCCTTGATGAGTATTATAATAATAATGTATCATAATGTATCTCTATCTATATTTTAGGAATCCCTTGTATTTGTAGGACTTTTCAGCTTCGCTCATCTATTTCCTGTTTATGCTTTTACCAATCCTGCAGTTTTTTACCCTGCTTTACAAATTGAATTGATTTCCCACAAACAAGACTATGGGTTATCAATAAAAGTAAAGCGACATGTTGTATCGATTGATGGCTGAGGGCGAGCCCCCGGACAGGCAGTTCTGCTACAGTGCGCCACTATTCTATAATACTTGGAGCTTCGCCTGTGCTGCCTTCAGGAGGAATAGGAACGTACACAGCTGATAGCTCGTAGGCAATTATTATGAGATTCCCAAACTGATGAAGTCGGGAGACGCAGAGTCCAGTGACTGTGAGAGATGTGGGGGCCTTGGCTGTCACACCAGATAACGTGGAATAAGTCTGACCTGCTGTTGTGCCACCATCCTGGATCTAATACAGCTTCTCATTGTTCATTTCCAATTAAATTTTGCCATAAAAATTTCCCATTCAGGTGTAGACTGTTGCAATCAATAAAAGGAGTGAAATACATCTTGTGGGGGTGAGCGGCTGTAATTCCTCATTACTTCAGCGGTGGGAGCATTAAAAGAAAATATTGAGCGAAGACCAGACTGTGCTCGACCTGGACTATTAGACTCTGTCTAATAGCCTATCTATCTATTTCATATCTATCTATTGTAAGGGATCGCTCTCTTAAGCAGGCCAGCTTTGACAGATTCCAAAAGGTGCTTTATTTTGGCACTTCAGCACCAGCACAAACATAAACATCGCAAAATAAACACCTGCCTGTCTAGGCACTACCTAATACATAGGTCGTCTCTACCTCACCTATAGAGCGCAAATCACACACAGAGTATGATCCGACTTTTCTCAGCCATATATGGTCCAGCAGCCTCCAGGCTGTGACCACACCAGCACCCTTGGGGGGAGATGGTCCAGAAGTCCTCCCGACTCTGACCGTGTGACCCTCTTTCCTCGGGTGTCATTGGGCCCCCCAAAACTCAGGCTTTCACACAGCCTTGTGGCCCCTCAGCCCTCCTGGCTGAGACCACACAGAGCCTCTGCAGGCTTCCTTTTCCAAATTCTCTCTCCGTCATATCATACAGGGAGGGTTGTTTTATTCCTAATTAATTACACAGCAGGCCTCACCTGCGATCACTTCAGGTAAAGGGAATACGTGTACTGGAAGGGTGAGGACTGGCAGATCCCACCACCAAACCTACCCACCAGTCCAAATAAAATCTAGCCCAGAACAGAATCTAGACAAACCTGTCTCAGCAAACGACACTTTCCTGAAACCACTAGAGCTTTCTGGATTTCAGTTATCTCACCCAGCTGAGGTATCTGGGTGGGATATACACACCTTCCAGCACTGTACACATTATCTATCTATCTATCTATCTATCTATCTATCTATCTCATATCTACCTATTTATCTCTCTAATGTCTATCTATCTAATATATAAAGCTGAGTGTATGTGTGTATCCGCACTGTCGCATTTACAATCACAAAATTTAGCACACAGGTACATCAGGTGTCCGGGAAGGTTTCAGGTCTCAGCTCTCTAGGACGTACCGTTCCCAAGATATTCCCAAAAAATGCATTAGCCAATAGAAGCTTGGTCACATGACCCTTATCAGCCAATAGAAGCTCTCAGGTCCTTCAGCCTCCACATACAGTTTTACTTCAGGTTTCCATAACAACCCAGCCATTTATTTTCACTGCTGTAGATGAGTTTTAAAGGAAATCTGTCACCAGGATAATCGCTATTGCAGTAAAGCCCTGGCCTAATAGCACTTAGTACCTTATTTACAGATGTGCCTTTGTTCCAGCAATAGATGTTTTTAACCTCTGAAAATCCAGTTTATTTAATATGCAAATGAGCCAGTAAGGCGCCTAGAGGGGCGTCACTCTTGCAGGAGGGAGCCCAGACACGCCCCCCTGGACAAAGCGATGGCGAAGAAGGGAAAGCGGGATAGGAAACCGACCGAATAAAAGTCTTAGTCCGACGAGAAATGTTAAAAGTAACCCCATCTGGGGTAAAAGAGCAGGCGTCGTAGCCCAACGCGCGAACATCAGACACCCTCTTGCAAGAAATGAGGCAGAGCAGGGTCACCAATTTAGCAGACAATTGGCGAAGTGAAAGATCCGAGTTAGCCGGCCAGGAGACCAAGAAAGTAAGGACCGAAGAAACATCCCAAGAAGTCGTAAAGCGAGGTCTAGGTGGACGGGACAGACAAGAGCCCTTTAATAACCGACATACCAAAGGATGCCAAACTGCTGGGCAGCCGTCAAAGCCGTGATGTCTGGAAGAAATCGCCAACCGGAAAAGATTGATAGTGCGATAAGCTTTCCCTTCCTCAAAAAGGGAGCTAAGGAATTGCAAAATGTCCGTCACAGGCGCCTCAACGGGATCCAGATTCCGAACACTGCACCGAGTCCAAGATCCCCAGGCTGCCCGATATGCCCGTCTGGTACCGGGGGCCCATGCATTTTCCAAAAGGATCCTAGTCGTCTCCAAAACTCCCGCGATGTCCCAGGGACTCCCGACACCCTGCACGCCAGAAGCCACAAGGAGCCATCCAGAAGAAGAGGGTGCAGCTGGTTCAAAGGACCCACCAACAGTTCCAGATAACTGGGAAGAAGGAAGGGCTCTTCGACCAGTAACTCCAAAAACTGGGGAAACCAGGAATGAGTCCTCCAAAAGGGCAGAATCAAAACCAGTTCGGCTAACTGGCGACAAATCTGGGCAACAACCCGTGGGATCAGGGCAAACGGAGGAAAAGCATACATGAGAGACCCCGTCCTATGTTTCTGCGAAAACTCAAAAACACAACCATCCATTTCAACGAAACTTGGTATACACATCCATTGCTACCTGGAAAGAAATCTTGCGGAGGTCTCAGCTCTCTAGGACGTACCGTTCCCGAGATATTCCCAAAAGATGACCTGCTAGCCAATACAAGCCTGCAAGTCTTTCACTTAATTCCTAACTGCCATACGCACGGTCACATGTGCCTTATCAGCCAATAGTAGCTTGCAGGTCCTCCCCCAGGTTGCCATAACAACTGATCACAGGTTTTAGCAGTTTGCAGGTCCTGAAATATTCAGTCATATGAAATATGATGGCACAACTACACGGCTACATGCATGGGGGACAGGGGCCATTATTAAACGGACGGGCGCTGTGGAGTTCACTGTTAAAGGGGCGGCCACAGTAAAAGTCACCGTTAAAGGGGTGGCCATTGTGAAAGTCACTGTTAAAGGGCCGGTCACCATTAAAGGGGCGGCCACTGTAAAAGTCACTGTTAAAGGGGCTGCCACCGTTAAAGGGGCGGCCATTGTGAAAGTCACTGTTAAAGGGGCGGCCATTGTGAAAGTCACTGTTAAAGGTTGGGGTCACCAAAGTCACTGTTAAACAGGCAGTCACCATTAAAGGGGCGGCCGCTGTGAAAGTCACTGTTAATGGGCCAGTCACCGTTAAAGGGGCGGCCACTGTGAAAAACACTGTTAAAGGGGTGGTCACCGTTAAAGAGGCAGCCACTGTGAAAGTCACTGCTAAAGGGGCACTCACCATTAAAGGGGCGGCCATTGTCAAAGTCACTGTTATTTAATATAAAATTGCAATAAATAAAGTTGGGCATCTTGTGGTGAGTATTCACTTTTCACGGGTGGCATGTTTCACGTATGGCACGGCACTTTGGCACTTTATCCACGTGTTATATATGAGTATTGGTGTATATTTTCACCTAATTTTATATTTATGGAAGGTTAGGAGTTTTTAACTTGACACAACTAACCATATTATGTTTTTTTACCACTGCATATATATATCTCTATGTATATTGCCTTGTATGTAATAAGACTATATGGCTTTGTATATGTTCCTCATTGTTTAGTTCCATTGATGAATATCTAAATTATTATTTGATGTCTTTATGCAGCCATAGGGCTCAGCAGCATTTTTTACAGTTTGGGGCTGGCGATCACATGACATCTACATCTTTGCACTGTTTTAAGGGTGCAATGGATTTTATATACCGGTATTTAATACCTGTTTTTAATACTTATTCTACGATCCATTGCAATTTAAGATGTGTCACTCTGTGTCTATGGTCGCGGTGTGTATCCGGCACCCGTCAGGTGATCTAGTCAGGTAACCGCAACCCCGGCGCATGCTGCTGCTATCTCGGTTGAGGGCATCTGCCCCACTAATTATAACTTCGTTATATGATTGGATTGCTTTGACGTACGCGCGGCACCCTCATCATCCACGTGACATCCCGGTGGGCGGGCCGCGCATTACATCATTCTTTGCCTTTAGTTTGGATCATGTGATGAGGGGCGGTACACACTGCCGCATGACCCGTAACACATAGACGCTCTACAGGTGTGTTTTATCTTTTGTAATATATCTAGCTATATAAGGTGCAACCATCCCACTGCCCCTCACTTCCCCTGACGAAGCCAGTCGGTGAAACGCGTTGGGTAAGTGAGGACACTGGGATGGGTTTTTGGCTGGAGGATCTCTTCTATGAACTGTGAACCGTTTCGATAATTTTACTCTCTTTGGTACTTGCGGCAAATGGCACTATATGCACTCCTACTGTCCGGGTACCCCTATATTGTTAATTATTAATTAATTATGCTATTAATTTTATTTCCCAACTCCCTTTCACTTAAAGGCTATGTACACTTTGGGGGGCATTTTATTATTATTATGATTATTATTATTATTTTTGCATTGTAATTTATGTTTGCTTGAGCTGACACTGAGACTTCTTGCTGAGGTAGGGGAAGAGAGAGCAGCTTTTTTTATGGACAATTCCTGTAACAACCAAATAAATAGCATGGAATAAGGTTATTAACCAAAAAACAACTCAGATTCTTTTTTCAAGGAACCAAATAAGATCTTGTTTGACCTCTTAATGATGTTTTTTTAAATGTTCTAAGGAACTTGAAGTGATTTCTATTGGAAGTCCATCACCGATTCTCAAAGACGCCCCTTGTGGTCATGAGATCCCCTTTAATCTCTAATTTACTCAAACTGTGGTAGACATCACCATTACAATCAAGGGCGTACATAGAAATCACTGGGCCCCATAGCAAAAATCTGAATTGGGCCCCTTAACCCCGCCCACTACCTATCATGGTCCCTCCCACTTCCTGACCTGGCTCCTCCCATGCCACACCCCCATTAAATAAATTTATACATGACCTACAGAAACTGTTAGGGATAAACATTTTTATTTTTTTATATTTTCATACATTGGGCATGTCACTTGCCAGGCTTTAGCAGAGTGGACGCAGGGCGCAATATGTATGCCACACAACTGAGCGAGTGCAGGGCAGGAGCGCATACACATCACTCCTCCTGCCTCTGTCCACTGTGCTAAAGCCGGACGTAAGCCACCCCCCACATCTTAACCCCACAGCTGGTTGGTGAAATATCATTTGGTGGCTATGTGCACACTCAGCATTAGCAGCAAGGAGTTAGAGGGGTTAATATCCAACCCCTAATGCCCTCCAAAATGCCCGGGGGGGGGGGGGTTGTTAGGAAGGAGTAGGTGTAGGAGGAAAGCACACTGTCCTCTATGAGCCCCCCCAACCCCTAATGCCCCCCCAAAAAATTCTCAGGACAGTGTGCTTTCTTCCTACTCCCCCCCCCTACCCCGGGCACGCCCCTTTTAACAAACACTGTAGTAGATCACTAGCAGTCCTATGTAACACAGTGATAACTCTCTGAGTACAGATAATGTTGTAGATGGGTGTGAGGCCCCAGAATTCAGAACACACACAGTGTGACCTGAAGTCTGGGGCCGGGCTGAGGCAGTGTGGGTCAAATTCTATATACCCCTTACCCTACCGAGAAACAGATATGTGCATGGATAATATTATTACAGGAGAATGCCGCACCATACCTGTTACATTCAGTGACGTCTCCTGTGATGTAGACTTTTCTCAACGTCTTCATCCAGAGATAAGACCGCCATGATGCCTTCTTTCAGCCGCTTCTTGTCTCTGCAGAGTTTCACAGAATTTTTTTTAGGTTCCTCACTTTACTATAAACCTCTCCTTCCTGGTGTCTCAACAACTCATCCTGCTGCCCCCCAATATTGTGCTAGAGCCAGACAGATAGTCCCCCATTCCCCATAATATTATTCCCCCTGTATATTATAATGGCCCCCACTTTGTTATTAATATAATGGCCCCCACTTTGTTATTAATATAATGGCCCCCACTTTGTTATTAATATAATGGGCCCCTCTTTGTTATTAATATAATGGTCGTCTCTCCACTCTTATTAATACTATGATGTCCACTGACTGAGTACTGTCAGTGGTCCTCCTCTCGTGCCCCCAGTGCCTCTGCAATAAGGGAGAACGTAGGGTACATTAAAAAAAATAATAATAATAATATTACCTCTCTAAGGACAGCTTGTGGCATCCTGGTACAGGATCGCTCACTGTGCCTTCCCGCTCCGCGTCATCGCGTCATCTCGCGAGATCCGACGCAGGAGGTCACAGTGAGGTACGTGACTAAAAGTCCTGCGTCGCACCTCAACTGAAGCCGCTCCCCCGGCCCCTCCTCACTTCGCCTGCCCAGCTTCCCTGCACAGTGCGCGTCACGCAGGGCCTCTCCTCTCGCCGGCCTCCGCTCCGCCCCCTGTAAATCTTATTTTAGTTATTCAGCTGCGGCTGGCCGGCTGCGTTCTAACTTCTCCTGGCTTGAGGGGGCCCTGGGGGAGAAGAATAGTTGGCTCAGGGCAGGCTGAGAATAAAAGCAGCCGCATAGCGCTATAGCCGCATGTCATGAGTGGGCGGGGCCAAATACTGTGGGCGGGGACTTCTCTGCGCTCCGGGCCCCCCAGTGCCGCGGGCCCCATAGCAATGGCGTGGTCTGCCTCTATGGGCGGTACGCCACTGATTACAATGATCCATATACACTCACCTAAAGAATTATTAGGAACACCTGTTCTATTTCTCATTGATGCGATTATCTAGTCAACCAATCACATGGCAGTTGCTTCAATGCATGTAGGGTTGTGGTCCTGGTCAAGACAATCTCCCGAACTCCAAACTGAATGTCAGAATGGGAAAGAAAGGTGATTTAAGCAATTTTGAGCGTGGCATGGTTGTTGGTGCCAGACGGGCCGGTCTGAGTATTTCACAATCTGCTCAGTTACTGGGATTTTCACACACAACCATTTCTAGGGTTTACAAAGAATGGTGTGAAAAGGGAAAAACCTCCAGTATGCGGCAGTCCTGTGGGCGGAAATGCCTTGTTGATGCTGGAGGTCAGAGGAGAATGGGCCGACTGATTCAAGCTGATAGAAGAGCAACATTGACTGAAATAACCACTCGTTACAACCGAGGTCTGCAGCAAAGCATTTGTGAAGCCACAACACGCACAACCTTGAGGCGGATGGTCTACAACAGCAGAAGACCCCACCGGGTACCACTCATCTCCACTACAAATAGGAAAAAGAGGCTACAATGTGCACGAGCTCACCAAAATTGGACTGTTGAAGACTGGAAAAATGTTGCCTGGTCTGATGAGTCTCGATTTCTGTTGAGACATTCAAATGGTAGAGTCCGAATTTGGCGTAAACAGAATGAGAACATGTATCCATCATGCCTTGTTACCACTGTGCAGGCTGGTGGTGGTGGTGAAATGGTGTGAGGGATGTTTTCTGGGCACACTTTAGGCCCTTAGGGCCAATTGGCCATCGTTTAAATGCCACGGGCTACCTGAGCATTGTTTCTGACCATGTCCATCCCTTAATGACCACCATGTACCCATCCTCTGATGGCTAATTCCAGCAGGATAATGCACCATGTCACAAAGCTCCAATCATTTCAAATTGGTTTCTTGAACATGACAACGAGTTCACTGTCCTAAAATGGCCCCCACAGTCACCAGATCTCAACCCAATAGAGCATCTTTGGGATGTGGTGGAACGGGAGCTTCGTGCCCTGGATGTGCATCCCTCAAATCTCCATCAACTGCAAGATGCTATCCTATCAATATGGGCCAACATTTCTAAAGAATGCTATCAGCACCTTGTTGAATCAATGCCACGTAGAATTAAGGCAGTTCTGAAGGCAAAAGGGGGTCCAACACCGTATTAGTATGGTGTTCCTAATAATTCTTTAGGTGAGTGTGTGTTCTATATTATAATTCTGTATCCCTCCACCGCACACTTTCTTTTACGTTTATTTAGGAAAATATTCATTTAGATTCAATATATGTTCCTTTTTGTCCTTTTTTCCCCATGTAAACACAGATAAATCCCACACACAGCTTCTTATGTAGTTTTCAAATGCAGGATGTGCCAGATAGATAAAACATTTCATCATGATAAAAGTGCTTTTTTGCAAAGACAGGGTCCCAGGTGGTGCTGCCAACTGGTATAATCCAGTGATTTAGAATATATATTTGGCCCGGGACACAGTTACTCCTGAACGCGAAGACAGCTGTAAACGTTATTCTTTCAACATCATCTCCTAAAAAAATTACATCTTTAACTGTACAAGCCATAGCCACTGATAATATGATTTTACTTATTCATCCGGCCTTTCAAGGAGACATCCAATTTAGATAGTACACTGCAAGGAACCCGTATTCCCTAAAGAATTGTTCCTGGAATATTTATACGATATTTGCTTTTTGGCTTCTTTTCCCAGCAGCATACAAATCTACTGAGTTAATGCTATTTTGTGTGTACAGCATGAATTCTTACAATACAATACACTTTTTTTACTATCTCGCCTTAAGAAATGTATTTATTATACAGCAGATACAAAGCATCAACCGGCTGCAAATAAAACAGAGCCCTCTGCAAAAAAAAAAGTGCAAGAAAATATATTGTATATCCTTGAGTAACCATTTTCTGTAAAGGTGCCCATACACCAAAGGCCAAAGGTTTGCACATACTTGGCTCGGCTGTGCATTTTCTTCCAATGGGGAGAGAGGGGAAAGCTGCTGCCAGGCACCTCCGGTGGCTGCTTTTCTTACTAGACTACAAAAGGATTGGGTGATGAACATGCCCGGTCCTTAACGGGAGAGTTGGGAACTCTCCATACATGGCTGTTGGCTGGCCCCTCCAACAACAGCAGGTTCACCAGGCAATAATCAAATTTTTGTTACAGATGTACAAGCAACAAGTCTTTAACCCCTTCACTAAACTAGACCACCTGGATGTTATCATGAACCACTACACTACTCTGTACCCCCAGACATGTAGACATTTACCTCTTCACTTACCTAAACCACCAGTGACATTACCAAAACCCCTTCATTGCTGTAGACCACCAGGGAGATTTAATCCTTTACTTTCCGTGACCACCAGGGATTGTTCCAAAACCCCTTCACTGCTTTAGACCACCAAGATTCTAGACATTTTTCTCTTCACTTTCCACAACAACAAGGGATGTTGCCATAATCCCATTCAATAAGGTTGGCCAAATAAATGTTACTATAAACCCCTTCACTAAGCTAGACCACCCTGGATGTTATCATGAACCACTACACTACTCTGTACCACCAGACATGTAGACATTTACCCCTTTTGAGGCAGTGACAGGCCTCATGGCTATTAGGAGAGGTGTGTGGCAGATTTTTCTATCTCTTCCCCATCAATCAGCAGGTCTGAGGCAGCACCAGGTGCCACAATCATTACTGGGGAGTAAAAGCCCATCCAGACTGTCAGTTGGAGTTTGTGGTTACAACCAGAGGCCAGGTGAGGCTCTGGGTGTGTGTTTTCAGTCAGGTTTGGCTGTAATAGCCTGGAGGCTGGCATTCGCTTGGCTGAGAAAGCCGGATCTGACACTGTATCTGAGCAGCACTGTATAGGTGAGTCAGGGATCATATTGTATGTTTAGTTAGAGCCCAGCCGGGCAGGTGTTTATTGCTTTGTTGGTCTGGTATTGCTGGTGTGCCAAAATAAATGCACTGTTTGGACTGAAACCCGTTTTTCAGCGAGATATCTGTGACCAAAACCCCCAGAGACAAAGTTAATCCCTTACACCCTTCACTTCCCTAAACCACCAATGGCATTACCAAAACCCCTTCATTGATGTAGACCACCAGGGAGATTTAATCCTTCACTTTCCGTGACCACCAGGGATTTTACCAAAATCCCTTCAGTGCTTTAGACCACCGAGATTCTAGACATTTATCTCTTCAGATTCCACAACAACAAGGGATGTTGCCATAATCCCCTTCAATAAGCTAGGCCACATTGATGTTACTATAATTCCCTTCCCTAAGCTACACCACTAGGGATGTTACCATGGACCCCTTTACTACTCTAGATGACCAGAGATGTAGATATTAACCCTCTACACTGCCCTTCATTACCATGGGCTTCTGAGAACCTCAACACCCTCAGTTTAGGATACCTGATCTTTGGGAGGCAATGATTCTATGTATCAATTCTTTCTTCACTTCCTAATATGACATTAATCAGAGAAATACATTTCCAGCTAAGAAGGTTACATATTGTAAAGTCACAGCAAGTTTTCCTTTATTCTCCCATAGACAGGCACTGAGAGATTATATTGCAGCGATATCACGCTCCATAAAATATCAGCTTTCTGGAGACATAAGTAATGGGGAGACATAAAGGAAGAAAATATAGCCTTTTACTGAAGCTGGGCTATAGTGCAGATTACACTACCTGCACTGAAGGACAGTAATCTCATCCCTCGCTCGTTTACAACTGGCTCAAATGGATTGATTAATGGTATGTCAGACATAACATCAGCGTGAACGTAAGGATCTGGTCACTGGAACCTCAACAATTCGGAGAATGCTGGGGTGCAGATAGAAGTATCTTTAACCCATTAATGAAAATATACAGTGACCTCTCATCTGGTGCCTGATCTCCTATGAAACCAGGCTTGACCCCTTCATGCCAATATATATATAAATTAATCTAAAGCTACTTTCATGGAGCAGAGCAACATAAATAATGAAAGCCGCCTTTCCTACAATGCCTAACAAACTCCATTAACTATAGGGTTTCCATTATAAAACCTGGCAGAAGCTCATAGGGGTTTTCGAGGACTTACATGTTGATGGCCTCTCCTTAGGTAAGGCCATCAGCTGTATAGTGTACCAGGCACAGTGCCATACATTGTATAGTGGTTGTGCTTGTATTGGGCTTAGCTGCACCTAGGCCATGTGACCAATGGAGGTGACATCACAGGTGAAGAAGAAGCTGCAGCACTCGTCTAAGTACCATGTCCCTTCCAACAGCTTAAAAGCTATGTACAATTTTTTCTAATGATTGCATTTTAGTCATTTTAGGCTAAAAATCATTTTTTTTCAATTGGTCTTTATTAAAAAATATTGAGCCATTCACAAAGGGTTAACAGTTTTCCTAGCTGTGTTCATCCTACTTTCACTTTGGTCATCTCTAATTTACTAGGAGGTCATAAACACTTATTGAAGGCCACATTCTTATCAGTAAGATAAGGATTGAGCTTTGAAGGGTGTTTATAAGGTCAGAGATAAGGAGCCGTCAGCTCCCTGTCTGAAGTAGCAGAGAGAAAATTCAGATCCTGCTAGTAGAGCATCTCAGCTCTGTACAGAGAAAAGGGCTCCATATTTTTAATAAAGACCAATTGAAAAAAAGTAATCTTTACCTCATAATGAGTGCAATGCAATAACAAAATCGCCCACAAAGGTGTACATCGCCTTTAACCACTTCAACCCCGCTAGCTAAAACCCCCTTAATGACCAGGCCACTTTTTACACTTCTGCACTACACTACTTTCACAGTTTATCGCTCGGTCATGCAACTTACCACCCAAATGAATTTTACCTCCTTTTCTTCTCACTAATAGAGCTTTCATTTGGTGGTATTTCATTGCTGCTGACATTTTTACTTTTTTTGTTATTAATCGAAATGTAAAGATTTTTTTGCAAAAAAATGACATTTTTCACTTTCAGCTGTAAAATTTTGCAAAAAAAACTACATCCATATATAAATTTTTCACTAAATTAATTGTTCTACATGTCTTTGATAAAAAAAAATGTTTGGGCAAAAAAAAATGGTTTGGGTAAAAGTTATAGCGTTTACAATCTATGGTACAAAAATGTGAATTTCCGCTTTTTGAAGCAGCTCTGACTTTCTGAGCACCTGTCATGTTTCCTGAGGTTCTACAATGCCCAAACAGTAGAAAAACCCCACAAATGACCCCATTTCGGAAAGTAGACACCCTAAGGTATTCGCTGATGGGCATAGTGAGTTCATAGAACTTTTTATTTTTTGTCACAAGTTAGCGGAAAATGATGATTTTTTTTTTTTTTTTCTTACAAAGTCTCATATTCCACTAACTTGCGACAAAAAATAAAAAATTCTAGGAACTCGCGATGCCCCTCACGGAATACCTTGGGGTGTCTTCTTTCCAAAATGGGGTCACTTGTGGCGTAGTTATACTGCCCTGGCAATTTAGGGGCCCAAATGTGTGAGAAGTACCTTGCAATCAAAATGTGTAAAAAATGGCCTGCGAAATCCGAAAGGTGCTCTTTGGAATATGTGCCCCTTTGCCCACCTTGGCTGCAAAAAAGTGTCACACATCTGGTATCGCCGTACTCAGGAGAAGTAGGGCAATGTGTTTTTGGGTGTAATTTTACATATAACCATGCTGGGTGAGAGAAATATCTTGGCAAAAGACAACTTTTCCAATTTTTTTATACAAAGTTGGCATTTGACCAAGATATTTTTCTCACCCAGCATGGGTATATGTAAAATGACACCCCAAAACACATTCCCCACCTTTTCCTGAGTACGGCGATACCACATGTGTGACACTTTTTTGCAGCCAAGGTGGGCAAAGGGGCACATATTCCAAAGAGCACCTTTCGGATTTCGCAGGCCATTTTTTACACATTTTGATTGCAAGGTACTTCTCACACATTTGGGCCCCTAAATTGCCAGGGCAGTATAACTACGCCACAAGTGACCCCATTTTGGAAAGAAGACACCCCAAGGTATTCCGTGAGGGGCACGGCGAGTTCCTAGAATTTTTTATTTTTTGTCACGAGTTAGCGGAAAATGATAATTTATTTATTTATTTTTTCCTTACAAAGTCTCATATTCCACTAACTTGCGACAAAAAAAAAAAAATTTTAGGAACTCGCCATGCCCCTCACGGAATCCCTTGGGGTGTCTTCTTTCCAAAATGGGGTCACTTGTGGCGTAGTTATACTGCCCTGGCAATTTAGGGGCCCAAATGTGTGAGAAGTACCTTGCAATCAAAATGTGTAAAAAATGGCCTGCGAAATCCGAAAGGTGCTCTTTGGAATATGTGCCCCTTTGCCCACCTTGGCTGCAAAAAAGTGTCACACATCTGGTATCGCCGTACTCAGGAGAAGTAGGGCAATGTGTTTTTGGGTGTAATTTTACATATAACCATGCTGGGTGAGAGAAATATCTTGGCAAAAGACAACTTTTCCAATTTTTTTATACAAAGTTGGCATTTGACCAAGATATTTATCTCACCCAGCATGGGTATATGTAAAATGACACCGCAAAACACATTCCCCAACTTCTCCTGAGTACGGCGATACCAGATGTGTCACACTTTTTTGCAGCCTAGATGCGCAAAGCGGCCCAAATTCCTTTTAGGGGGGCATTTTTAGACATTTGGATCCCAGACTTCTTCTCACGCTTTCGGGCCCCTAAATTGCCAGGGCAGTATAAATACCCCACATGTGACCCCATTTTGGAAAGAAGACACCCCAAGGTATTCAATGAGGGGCATGGCGAGTTCATAGATTTTTTTTGGCACAAGGTAGCGGAAATTGATATTTTTTTTTTTTCTCACAAAGTCTCCCTTTCCGCTAACTTGGGACAAAAATTTCAATCTTTCATGGACTCAATATGCCCCTCACGGAATACCTTGGGGTGTCTTCTTTCTGAAATGGGGTCACATGTGGGGTATTTATACTGCCCTTTTTTACGCATTTGGATTCCGTGAGGGGTATGGCGAGTTCCAAGTTAGTGGAATATGAGACTTAGTAAGAAAAAATAAATAAATAATAAAAAAAAATTCCGCTAACTTGGGCCCAAAAAAATGTCTGAATAGAGCCTTACAGGGGGGTGATCAATGACAGGGGGGTGATCAGGGAGTCTATATGGGGTGATCACCACCTGTCATTGATCACCCCCCTGTCATTGATCACCCCCATGTAAGGCTCCATTCAGACGTCCGTATGATTTTTACGGATCCACGGATACATGGATCGGATCCGCAAAACGCATACGGACGTCTGAATGGAGCCTTACAGGGGGGTGATCAATGACAGGGGGGTGATCAGGAAGTCTATATGCGTGATCACCTCCTTGTCATTGATCACCCCCCTGTAAGGCTCCGTTCAGACGTCCATATGTGTTTTGCGGATCCGATCATGTATCCGTGGATCTGTAAAAATCATACGGACGTCTGAATGGAGCCTTACAGGGGGGTGATCAATGACAGGGGGGTGATCAATGACAGGGGGTGATCAGGGAATCTATATGCGTGATCACCTCCTTGTCATTGATCACCCCCCTGTCATTGATCACCCCCTGTAAGGCTCCATTCAGACGTCCGTATGTGTTTTGCGGATCTGATCCATGTATCCGTGGATCCGTAAAAATCATACGGACATCTGAATGGAGTCTTACAGGAGGGTGATCAATGACAGGGGGGTGATCAATGACAGGGGGTGATCAGGGAATCCATATGGGTGATCACCCGCCTGTCATTGATCACCCCCCTGTAAGGCTCCATTCAGACGTCCGTATGTGTTTTGCGGATCCGATTCATGTATCCGTGGATCCGTAAAAATCATACGGACATCTGAATGGAGCCTTACAGGGGGGTGATCAATGACAGGGGGGTGATCAATGACAGGGGGTGATCAGGGAATCTATATGGGTGATCACCCGCCTGTCATTGATCACCCCCCTGTAAGGCTCCATTCAGACGTCCGTATGTGTTTTGCGAATCCGATCCATGTATCCGTGGATCCGTAAAAATCATACGGACGTCTGAACAGAGCCTGACAGGGGGGTGATCAATGACAGGGGGGTGATCAATGACAGGGGGGTGATCAGGGAGTCTATATGGGGTGATCATGGGTGATCAGGGGTTCATAAGGGGTTAATAAGTGACAGGGGGGGGTGTAGTGTAGTGGTGTTTGGTGCTACTTATTACTGAGCTGCCTGTGTCCTCTGGTGGTCGATCCAAACAAAAGGGACCACCAGAGGACCAGGTAGCAGGTATATTAGACGCTGTTATCAAAACAGCGTCTAATATACCTGTTAGGGGTTAAAAAAAATCACATCTCCAGCCTGCCAGCGAGCGATCGCCGCTGGCAGGCTGGAGATCCACTCGCTTACCTTCTGTTCCTGTGAGCGTGCGCGCCTGTGTGCGCGCGTTCACAGGAAATCTCGGCCCTCGCGAGATGACGCGTATATGCGTCACTCTGCGCAGGGCTGCCGCCTCCGGACCGCACATCTGCGTTAGGCGGTCCGGAGGCGGTTAATGACTGGGGTGATAAGAGATAGACTCCCACTGACTCCATGCAAACATGGAGGTATACAGAAGTACACTATGGGCTCATAGATATGTATGGCATCATACTGCAGCCATGTGAGGCTATAAGCAGAGACAGCTCACACTATCTGGATTAAATAGATGCTTCCTTCGACCCCTCACCCCATGTCCCATAGCATGGTCACCCACTAGGTCCCTTTCACAAGTGCATATCACAGAAGCTCTTAGTCTGGGGATAGGTGCCTTTTAACCAGTGCACCTGTCTCCATTGTATTTGCATCATTTTATTTTCTAATAATATGAATGCAAATAAAACATTTACATGACATTTCTCATCCCCCCAAATCGTAAGAAAAGTTATGGTACTCGGAATTAGGTTTTCAGATTTTTATTTTTTTGTAATAATTATTGCACCTGAATAAAAGGTTTCCTGTACACGAGAGAGAACAATCCCATTACATGCAGAGTAATGCGTTCCAGATCCCTTTGGCAGTGCAGGGATTAACTACTATGTTTAAAGGAATGTGTTTTATTAAATAATTAACGCACTTTTTTTGCAGCCGTCTGACATGAAAAACCATTATATGCAAAATAATTAACAACTTCAATAAAGCGCTTGCTAGCCGGGCTAATAACCAGAGAGGAAAAGCATAAAAATGTAAATTTGTGAAAGGAAATCTAGACCAAAAAAAAAAATCTATATGAGGCCTGAACTTCTATCCAAATAGTGAGAATTTGGAAATAAATAAAAATGTATTTGCATGTGTATTAAAAGAACACGGAAGAATGCGTTACAATGTATCGGTGAACTCCTCAGGATTTCTTTTAAGAAATGAGAATGTTACATTGTTTCCATTTTTTGCCTCCTTAAGGGTACTTTCACACTTGCGTTGTTTGATTCCGGCAGGCAGTTCCGTTGCCTGAACTGACTGCCTGATCAGGCAAACTGTATGCAAACGGATGTCATTTTTTCTGACTGATCAGGCATTTTTCAGACTGATCAGGATCCCGATCAGTCAGAAAAATGCCTGATCAGTCAGAAAAATGCATTGCAATACCGGATCCGTTTTTCCGGTGTCATCAGGCAAAACGGATCCGTTTTTTTTTTTTTTCATTTTTAAAGGTCTGCGCATGCGCAGACCGGAAGGACGGATCCGGCATTCCAGTATTTTGAATGCCTGATCCGGCACTAATGCATTCCTATGGAAAAAAATGCCTGATCAGGCATTCAGGCAAGTCTTCAGTTTTTTTCGCCGGAGATAAAACCTGATCAGTCAAAACAACTGAACTGAAGACATCCTGATGCAAACTGAACGGATTACTCTCCATTCAGAATGCATGGGGATATGCCTGATCAGTTATTTTCCGGTATAGAGCCCCTGTGACGGAACTCTATGCCGGAAAAGAAAAACGCAAGTGTGAAAGTACCCTAAAGCAGCTTTTTTATGTGACCAGCAGTGACGTGCTACTTGGGGACACATCACCGCTGTGGCCAGTCTTTGAATTCTGCAGCGCACGTGACCCTGTCCACCTGGAAGTTCACAGACAGGGACCAGTGAAAGGAGTCATGGAACCAGAACGGAGCAGTGGGGAGCAGATGAGTATGATTACAGTTGATCACTGGAGGTCCCGGGATTGCAAGAATCCACAGCAAAGTCTATGGCCTAGTTCACACTTCAGTGTTTGGTCAGTGATTTCCATCAGTGATTTGTGAGCCAAAACCAGGTGCAGCTCTAAACATAGAACAGGGTTCAAGCAGATCTTTCCCTTCTACTTAATGTCTATGGAGGCTCCACTTCTGGTTTTGGCTCACAAATCACTGATGGAAATCACTGACCAAACACTGAAGTGTGAACGAGGCCTATATGTGAAATAGACAGATCCTGATGCGGATTTCAGTGCAATGCAACAGGTAACATTCGGCAGAAGTCAAGTGGCAAATCTGCACGGGATGTGACGGATTCAGATTTCCATTTATCTGTTATTGGTCCCAGTTTTGGCAGCTGATAGCAAATTCTCGGGAGGGCGGTCCATGGCGCTCAGTGTCAATGGCTGGGTCACGTTCCATTTACTCTGAGTGCTGGGCCCTACCTACCAGCAAATTCCGAAACTCCAAATCTCCTTCATAGACGTGAAGTTACAATGTTTTACCCAGATGATTTTTACTAATTGAAATAATAATAGCGATACATATTTTTTTATCTTGTAGGTGTTGTGGGCATGCTCTGATCTTTGCACGGATCAATTTGCCGGGACGTGGAGGAGCTGACCTGTAAATAGTGATCCTATGTTTATAGGTGTTACCTGTCATTGTAATCCTCACTGTGATGACAATGAGATGACTGCTGAGACGAGATCCATGCAGACCAGGAAGTGACAGCCTGTTTACGAGGTGTAACCATCACCTGTTGTGAATAGGTGTTATAGCTGTTACCTGACATTACAAATCTGCCTGTGATGACAATGAGATGACTGCTGAGAAGTGGTCGCTGCAAATCAGGAAGTGTCAGCCTATTATGAGGTGTGATCATCACCAGTTGTGAATGGTGGATCCTGTGTGTATAGGTTACCTGTCATTACAACCCACCCTGTGTTGACAATGAGATGACTGCCGAGAAGTGATCCCTGCAGACCAAGAAGTGTCAGTCTATCATGGGGCTGAGCGAAAACTGCCAGATTTCAGGAATTTTTTAACATACAGATAGTGATCAGGAAAATTAAAAAATAACTGCACCCTAATTAATTTTAAAAATATGGTTTTTATAAGAACTTGATTTAATGGACAGAGTCATGGTCAGACTAAGGATAGGCCATCAATATAAAAGGATTGGACAACTCCTTTAACCCTATGATTATGCAGAGGATCTGAAGATCCGCATGAAAAAAAAAAAAAAAAAGCTCTGAAGAAATTGATCAGAACAGAATTTCACACAATTTAAAGGATAAGCACAAAATTGTGATTAAAGGTGGACATCACATTCAGGCTAAGGTTTGGTAGGTGCGATGTTCTGCATCTTAACACACAGCACATTATAAGGGCAATAAGGGGTCTCTACGTGGTGGAGTCAATGAATTCTCCTGTCATTTCTCGGAGAGGAAACAGACAAGCCATCTCCGTCTTCGTGAACGCCAGCTTGACAATAAGACAAATAACTGAGGAGTTTGCCCTCATCATCGGTAAAGGAGCCGACACTTTAGAATTTGATAGATAGCGTACAGTAAAGCCTTTTTCTGTAGACCGTACCGGAAAAAAATTCACGTTCCGGCTCACGACAAGTTATACATCACCGGAGACATTACACTCAGCTGTGAGCGGAACATAAAGACTTCTTGCTTATGTTCTGTGCAAATGTTTGCAATATACCAAGGTAGCGGCGAGCGAGTCTGCGGCTGCATCTTCTAAAATCTCAGCTTCTCATTCCTCCATAGATCACAACGTAATGGGAACATTTTTCAAGACTGCAGCAAAGGCAAGAAAACCTGAGCAATAAATGAATCGGAGATTGTGGCTTCTTAGCAACTGGGGGAGAAATATACAAAAAGAAAGCAAATTTTTGATGTTTCCATGCAGACTCCTTAATGACTAGCTCATCGTGGAGAGGGGGGGGGGGGGGTTCCAGTGCTGGACTCCCTATGATTAGCTACTTCAGTTTAGGCCTCATGCACACGGGGGATATGATAGTACAATTAACCCCTTCAGGTGCCGCACCTGAAGGGGTTAATTGTGCTGATCACGGCCCCCTGTAAGAGATCGGGTGCTGCCAGGCAGCAGGGGGCAGTCATGTACACAGTTTGTAGTGTATTCTAACTAGAAGCGTCCCCATCACCATGGGAACGCCTCTGTGTTATAATATACTGTCGGATATGAGTTTTCACGAAGTGAAAACTTAGATCTGAAAAAGCTTTTATGCAGACGGATCTTCGGATCCGTCTGTATGAGGCCTCTTTCACACGACTGTTTTTTTTTTCCGTTTTGCATGCCGTTTTTTGCGGTCCGTATACGGTCCGTATACGGAACCATTCATTTCAATGGTTCCGCAAAAAAAAAGGAATGTACTCCGTGTGCATTCCGTTTCCGTATTTCCGTTTTTCCGTTCCGTTTAAAGATAGAACATGTCCTATTATTGCCCGCAAATCACGTTCCGTGGCTCCATTTAAGTCAATGGATCCGCAAAAAAACGGAACACATACGGAAGAGGGGGGGGGTTCCAGTGCTGGGACTCCCTATGATTAGCTACTTCAGTTTAGGCCTCATGCACACGGGGGATATGATAGTACAATTAACCCCTTCAGGTGCCGCACCTGAAGGGGTTAATTGTGCTGATCACGGCCCCCTGTAAGAGATCGGGTGCTGCCAGGCAGCAGGGGGCAGTCATGTACACAGTTTGTAGTGTATACTAACTAGAAGCGTCCCCATCACCATGGGAACGCCTCTGTGTTAGAATATACTGTCGGATATGAGTTTTCACGAAGTGAAAACTTAGATCTGAAAAAGCTTTTATGCAGACGGATCTTCGGATCCGTCTGTATGAGGCCTCTTTCACACGACCGTTTTTTTTTTCCGTTTTGCATGCCGTTTTTTTGCGGTCCGTATACGGAACCATTCATTTCAATGGTTCCGCAAAAAAAAAGGAATGTACTCCGTGTGCATTCCGTTTCCGTATTTCCGTTTTTCCGTTCCGTTTAAAGATAGAACATGTCCTATTATTGCCCGCAAATCACGTTCCGTGGCTCCATTCAAGTCAATGGATCCGCAAAAAACCGGAACACATACGGAAATGCATCTGTATGTCTTCCGTATCCGTTCCGTTTTTTGCGGACCCATCTATTGAAAATGTTATGCCCAGCCCAATTTTTTCTATGAAATTACTGTATACTGTATATGCCATACGGAAAAACGGAACGGAAACGGAAACACAACGGAAACAAAAAACGGAACAACGGATCCGTTTAAAGCGGACCGCAAAACACTGAAAAAGCCATACGGTCGTGTGAAAGAGGCCTGAAAGTAACCTACGGCCACGGATCACGGACACGGATGCCAATCTTGTGTGTATCCGTGTTCTTTCACGGACCCATTGACTTGAATGGGTCCGTGAACCGTTGTCCGTCAAAAAAATAGGACAGGTCATATTTTTTTGACGGACAGGATACACGGATCACGGTCTCGGCTGCAAAACGGTGCATTTTCCGATTTTTCCACGGACCCATTGAAAGTCAATGGGTCCGCGAAAAAAGACGGAAAACAGCACAACGGCCACGGATGCACACAACGGTCGTGTGCATGAGGCCTTAAGCAGACAAATCCTGCAAACCTCCATAGAGCTCGGATACATGACATGTTCAGACTGTAGACAGGACTTGAAGGCCTCAGGGTGAGAGCTACTTTCCGCCGCTGCTCTTCTGTTCTGGTTAGTAGAGAGAGTCTTGGGTAGGGAACCCCATCCTCGTGTCCTAATAGGGCTTATGAGAAGGGGTTGTCTAAGGGCTCATTCACAGGAACGTGTGCCGCCCGTGCAGCGCATTGGGGACTGAAAATTGCGGTCCCCAATGCACGTGCATGTCCGTGTGGCCTGCACTGATGGTTGCAGACCAACTCAACTTGAATGGCTCCGTGATCTGTCCGCACCTCAAAAAAATAGAGCATGTTTTATTTTTTGGTGGTGTGGAGGCACGAACCGAAATGCCACAGAAGCGCTCCGTAGTGCTTCCATAGGCCTCCACACCGTATCTTCCGGATTGTGGACCCATTCACCCCCTACGGGACTGCTGGAGGTAACCAAGTACAATCACCATCTCCAACCGCCCTATAGAGCGCTCGTACGCGCGTTCGACCCCTGCCCCGTTCAAGCAGTACTCATCGGAAATCCCCATCCTACAGGACTTCTGGTTGTGGGACATCTCCTCTGACAGACCTTCCAGTATGGAGACTGGTAGGGAAATGGACTTCCCAGTTCCAACCCAAGAAAAAAAAAAGAAATCCACGCAGCTAGAACCATGATAAGAACCTGACCCCGAGTGGCACAATTTCCGACAGAGCGCTGCTCCCGGGGAGGACATTCTATTCCGAGCAGCTCAGTAAAACTGCAATTGCCAGAAGGCATCAGAATATTGGAGCATCTGTTACATTTTACACTCTGTAGTCACGAATCTCTCCCAGCCTCGGTGCCTTTTACACTGCATTCTCTAAATTACAGAAGATTGACGGCTGAAGCGATCGCACCTTCTACTTACGACGCCTTCTAATTGAATGAAACCATATAACGATATCTTACCTCACATTAGAAACTCAGCGGATTGTATTCTATGTCGCAGCTGAAAGAGTAAAAACCTCCAATAATTTAAGTTCATTATCATTATATCATCTTAGAGCTGGATGTGCATTATTCCATGCAGGATAGAAGCAAAAGAGCTATTCTCTCTCATTTCCTAAAGCGACCCAACCTGCGGCTCTACAACTGCTGGGGGTTGTAGTTCTGCACTGGCTGTAGAGCCACAGGTTGGAGATTAAT
Source organism: Bufo gargarizans (assembly GCF_014858855.1). NCBI lineage: Eukaryota > Metazoa > Chordata > Amphibia > Anura > Bufonidae > Bufo > Bufo gargarizans. The sequence continues at coordinate 24,216,036 of NC_058087.1, read as the reverse complement.
GGCCTAAAGGGGAAGAGGGAGGATCCCATTTAAGGCCTCGTGCACACAGACGTTCCGAGCAATTTGCGGTCCCCGAAGCCTGGGCAACATCCATGCGGATTCTGCAGACGGATCCAGACCCATTCAACTTGGGTCCGTGGTCCGTCTGCGCCACAAAAAAGTAGTGCGCTACTTTTCGCACCGACCTTCCAGATTGCGGACCGGTTCGCTTCCGTGATGCGGGGTGCACACAGCCGGTGCCCGCATATTGCATCTGACGATTTAAACTCAAGGTCTGGCTGTCAGGGCATGCTGGGAGTTATAGTCTATGGACAACGGGAGACCCGCAAGATGGAGATCACTAGCCTAAGGCCCCTTTCACACATGCGAGAATTCCGCGCGGGTGCAATGCGTGAGGTGAACCCATTGCACCCGCACTGAATCCGGACCCATTCACTTCAGTGGGGCTGTGCAGATGAGCGGTGATTTTCACGTAGCACTTGTGCGTTGCGTGAAAATCGCAGCGTGTTCTATATTGTGCGTTTTTCACGCAACGCAGGCCCCATAGAAATGAATGGGGCGGTGTGAAAATCGCATTGCATCCGCAAGCAAGTGCGGATGCAGTGCGATTTTCACGCATGGTTGCTAGGAGATGATAGGGATGAGCATCCCCAGACCCCATTAAAATCTATTCACTGTATTTATAATGGAAAATAATAGCATTCTTTAATACAGGATGCTAAGTCCAATGTCAATTGAGGGTTAAAAAATTATAAAAACATAACTCACCTCATCCACTTGATCGAGCAGCCGGCATCGTCTTCCTTCTTCTTCTTTCAGGACCTGCAAAAGGACCTTTGATGACGTAATCGCTCTCACCACGTGGTGATGTCAGCGCAGGTCCTGCTGAATGAAGAGAGAAGGATACACAAGGGAAATAAGGATGCTCAGTTTCCAGGAGGAATAACAGAGGAATGGCACAACACAAGCTTCTATAAGAAGATCCTCCTGAATTGTTATTTTTAGGCATTACTAAGGCGTGTCGTTATCAGAGCTTTAGGGTCGACATCTACAAGACGTCATTCCGCTGTAATTATCAGGACAAGACTTGGAAAATGTAAAACTCATCAATGAAAAGACGCAGTTCAATCAATCGGAGGATGATGACAGTAACAGGACATGGGTTCTCAGTCCTCATTCTCCTATGTCCTTTGGGACATTATATGCTGATTTATAGACCCGGTACCATACGGTGTCCTGTGTGAGATAATGATGATGGATAATCCCGGAACCTCGTCTACCTAGGAGAAGACTTCAATCAGCGCCTCACATTCTTGTCTGGGCTCAGAAGGACCTTTAAGGAGGACCTGTGACTTCATGACGGGACATGTCTGTTTTAGCAAGTAAATTCTGAAGAAGGAATTCTTAAGCATCGATCCTTATGATTCCACAATGGGATATTACTCTATTAATCCTACTAGAAGTCTATGAATGAAATGCTAGCCATCTGCAATAAGGGTGCACTGCTCCCCCATGTGATAACAATTCTGGACCAGCTATTGCTATGACTCTATGTTGTGCCATTCCTTTATTATTCCTGCTAGAAGTTATGAATGAATTGCCAGCAGTTTGCAATGAATGTATGCCCAATCTGTAAACGTCTAATATTTCTACTTACAGGTACAGTTTGCTTTTGCTTATTCCCGTCCTCTGTGTCTTTTTAAAACATTCTCCTCTACATGTCATTTTACAGAATCTCGTGTAACAATACCGACTGACGCCTGGTATCTGCCGGCTGACGCCTGGTATCTGCCGGCTGACGCCTGGTATCTGCCGGCTGCTGCACGGTGTGCTGCAGTTATAGGGCTCATGCACACGAACGTGTGTCAGCTGTGTCCGTATTACAGCCCGCAAAACAGCAGGTGTGCGGTATATAAGCCCCGGCCACGTGCGCACCGTATCACGGATGCGGACCCATTCACTTTATAACCGGAAGATACGGACCGGAAGCCCACAGAAGCACTATGGAGCGCTTCAGTGGCATTTCGGTTCGTGTCTCCTCTTGGTAGAAAAGTAGCACATGCTGTACTCATGCTGTACTCAAGGGGTGATCAACCACGAATGGGATAGCATATGTGTCATACAATATAGCTATCCAACTCCACAATGACCCTAAATATCAATGGTTCAGAATCCGTGGCAGAATCAGGGTGCACGGCGCCACCTATCCTGCAGTAAACTGTAATGAACTGGGTGTCCTACCACATTCGAGCCACGTTCCAGTGTCCTTCAGATATACATGGTAGATCCCTAAAAATGGGTTTGAAGGAGAAACAGAATGACAGGGAGTAGGAGGCAGTATTATTTCCCTATAGGGGTGCTAACACTGACCCTGATAGCCTAGCCACAGAGCACCTGCCCTGACGAGGAGGACCCCGTCCGGAACCTTACTGTCACATTAATGATTGATCACCATTAAGTACTGAAACTACAACTCCCAGAATGCTCTGTTCACTTCTATGGGAGTTAGAAGAACAGCTGAACATGTTTGCATGCTGGGGTTACTGATCCCTGACCTAGAAGGTAGTGTTAAAAGATTCTAGATTTAGAACCTTGTCCCTTTCTTGGTGGAACTTTGGACCATCTGGAGCTCTCTGGGAGTTCCGGGAGCGGGGATGCCAGTCTCAGCCGAGGGCAGCCATGATGGAATGCCCTGTGGAATTGCGTTCAGGAGCTCCCAAGCTGCCGGTAGGTCGCTGGGGGTCCGGATCGTGCATCTCTTGCCCTCTCTTGTGAACGTGAGGCCGAATGGAAACAGCCACTTGAAAGGGGTCTTGTTCAGTCGTAGCAGTTCTGTGAGTGGAGGTAAAACCCTTCTCTTGTTGAGGGTTGAGGGAGCCAAATCCTGAAACATCAATATCTTGGCCACGTCTTTTGGATTGGGGCGCAAGGAGCGGTGAATGCGCTCAATAGTTATGGCGGATGCCCTGTCTGTTCCCAACAGGGTGGTAAAGATGTTGGATGCCGCCTCAGGCAGCTCCTCGTGGAGCACTGTTTCCGGTAGGCCTCTGAGGCGTACGTTCTTACGTCTGCTCCGGTTCTCCTGGTCCTCAATCAAGGCATATGCATGATCCAAAGAGGAAAGGTATGCGGAGCAATTATCGCCAACTGTGCGAGCATAGTCCAGTATGGCCTCTTGAGTGTTTTCAAGCCTCTCGACTCGATGTCCGATATGTTTAATATCACTTTTAATCTCCGTGAGCTCTTGTAGCACCGTAATCAAAGCTGAAGACAGTGCTTGCTGTAGGAACCTCTTAGAAATGGGTTCTAGGGTATCATTTTGCAATCCCAGTGAGCCCTCAGTGAGCGGGCTATCAGCTCTTTCAGCGTCTTATGACCCCTCGTCAGGGTCCGGCGGCGCCATTCTGGTTTGCTCGTATGCCGGAGCTGCTGCTTTCTTGTTGCAGTATTTCTCCATGTCAGAGGTTCCCCGATCTTGTTTGTGGGGCTCAGGCTTGTCTTTAGGCAAATATCTGCCAACTTTCCCCATATTTCAGCGGTTAGGGTGCGAAAAAAACCACTTTGCAGAGTTGTGGAAAGGAGAGCTCTCTCACATGCGGCCGGTCAGGATGGTGGTCAGGCTCCGCCCCCCATAGTAGTTATATTCTTGCACATCAGAGCAGTATTATAGTAGTTATATTCTTGTACATAGGAGCAGTATTATAGTAGTTATATTCTTGTACATAGGAGCAGTATTATAGTAGTTATATTCTTGTACATAGGAGCAGTATTATAGTAGTTATATTCTTGTACATAGGAGCAGTATTATAGTAGTTATATTCTTGTACATAGGAGCAGTATTATAGTAGTTATATTCTTATACATAGGAGCAGTATTATAGTAGATATATTCTTGTACATAGGAGGCAGTATTATAGTAGTTATATTCTTGTACATAGGAGCAGTATTATAGTAGTTATATTCTTGTACATAGGAGCAGTATTATAGTAGTTATATTCTTGTACATAGGAGCAGTATTATAGTAGTTATATTCTTGTACATAGGAGCAGTATTATAGTAGTTATATTCCTGTACATAGGAGCAGTATTATAGTAGTTATATTCCTGTACATAGGAGCAGTATTATAGTAGTTATATTCTTGTATATAGGAGCAGTATTATAGTAGTTATATTCTTGTACATAGGGGCAGTATTATAGTAGTTATATTCCTGTACATAGGAGCAGTATTATAGTAGTTATATTCTTGTACATAGGAGCAGTATTATAGTAGTTATATTCCTGTACATAGGAGCAGTATTATAGTAGTTATATTCCTGTACATAGGGGCAGTATTATAGTAGTTATATTCTTGAGCATAGGGGCAGTATTATAGTAGTTATATTCTTGTACATAGGAGCAGTATTATAGTAGTTATATTCTTGTACATAGGAGCAGTAGTATAGTAGTTATATTCTTGTACATAGGAGGCAGTATTATAGTAGTTATATTCCTGTACATAGGAGGCAGTATTATAGTAGTTATATTCTTGTACATAGGAGCAGTATTATAGTAGTTATATTTTTGTACATAGGGAGCAGTATTATAGTAGTTATATTCTTGTAAATAGGAGCAGTATTATAGTAGTTATATTCTTGTACATAGGAGGCAGTATTATAGTAGTTATATTCTTGTACATAGGAGGCAGTATTATAGTAGTTATATTCTTGTGTATAAGAGCAGTATTATAGTAGTTATATTCTTGTACATAGGAGCAGTATTATAGTAGTTATATTCTTGTACATAGGAGGCAGTATTATAGTAGTTATATTCTTGTACATAGGAAGCAGTATTATAGTAGTTATATTCTTGTACATAGGAGGCAGTATTATAGCAGTTATATTCTTGTACATAGGAGCAGTATTATAGTAGTTATATTCTTGTACATAGGAGCAGTATTATAGTAGTTATATTCTTGTACATAGGAGGCAGTATTATAGTAGTTATATTCTTGTACATAGGAAGCAGTATTATAGCAGTTATATTCTTGTACATAGGAGCAGTATTATAGTAGTTATATTCTTGTACATAGGAGCAGTATTATAGTAGTTATATTCTTGTACATAGGAGCAGTATTATAGTAGTTATATTCTTGTACATAGGAGGCAGTATTATAATATAATATAGTATGTTTCTTTACATAGGGGGAGTATAATGATCATTGTTTGACAGCTGCATTAATTCAATGACGCTGTACGTCTAAAAGGAGCTATACATATATAATATAAAACAACACAAGTCCAATGAGGATGAATTTAGCAACAGGCTGCTACACAGGGGGAGAGGACCCTGCCTGCGAGAGCCTATAATCTATAAGTGAAAAGGAAAAGACGCAGTAGGTGAGGGTATTGCAAGTTGTTTATAGGGAAATGGTCAGCATTTGTGGCCATGCTGATATCACTAGGTAGGGGCTGGGGAGGACTGCACAAATATACTGTACATGTTGTGGAGCTTTTGTAATTGTTATGGCCGCTTTCACACGAGCATATTTGCAATCCCTAATGCCCGGATTTTATGAAGCAGAATACTCTGCTAATGTTAATGAATAGAGCCATTCACATAGGTGTAGAATTTCCGCCAGTATTTGAAATCCGCAACATGTCCGAGTTTTGTACGTATTTGTTTCCGAATAGGCCCATTACAGTCTATGGGAATGCATCAGAAATGCAGGGAAGAATAAGCACATAACTCCTGATGAAATACTGAGCCAATACTGATGGTATATCATCTAGAATCTTTGTGTAATCCTGAGCCAGAATACGGACCGATTTCAATACTCTCGTGGGAAAGCGGCCTTTGCCAGTTTTTTTTATTTTCCCCCTGAATGGCTACGCTTCACTGTATCCTGTTGTCTACATTGAGCTGCTTCACAGACCCTCCGCTATAGCATCCAACCAGGAGACCAGTACAGCTGTCACTCAAAGCAAAGGGGAGGGGCTATGACACCGATCGCTGCAGAGAGCACCTTACAGTGAAGCTCCTCCTCCTGGACACTTGCAGGAGCAGAACCTGGCAAAATAAAAAATCAGAAGCACACTACTCCTCATGATAAATGCTCCACAAAAGGTGTGTGTGTGTGTGTGTTCTTCTCTCTCCTGTAGAGTGTTCATTTTAGGACATGGTCAGATATCATAGTCAAGTATCAAAATAATGCCAATGTGACACCTGACCCTCAGGGTCAGGTGTCAGGTGTCACATTGGCATTATTTTTATACTTGACCATGATATCTGACCATGTCCTAAAATGAACACTGTACTCCTGACCCTTCCTTGTACTATCAGCAGTTTAGCATGGTCAAAGCTGCTGACAGATTCCCTTTAAATCTTAAGGATGCCAAACCAACAGCTGAATGTTCTTGAATGCTGACAACTACGTTTATGAGCTAGCTATATGCTCAGAACAGTTGACGCTGTCTGCAGGAGCTGTCAATGAGATTACGGATTTTTGACATCACCATTTAAAGGGGTTATCCAACACCTATAATGCCCCCTAAAATGCCTGGGCACCTCAAACAGGTTATACTTACCATGCTCCCTGCCACCCGCGTTGCACGGCATCTCTCCATTGCGCGGATCAAAACATCTGGCAGCCAATAGGAGGCCAGATCAGGGACTAGCCTTCCTAGCATCCCGGGTGACGTCCCCATCGCAGCCTGCTATTGGCTAACCCCCCACTCCGTATATTTTGATCCGCGCGATAGAAAGATGCAGCAGCCGAGCGGGGTAAGAATAACCTGTATTTGGTGCCAGGGCATTATAGGTGTTGGATACCCCTTTAACTGTGCCATATGTAAATATCAAAACTGTCTGGAAGTGTTGATTACCAGACCTGCGGACCATTGGTGACCCTACGTATCCCAGCCCATGGAATCCCGGAGAAAGTGTCGGCTTCCTCTGCTCTCTAATTACAGTATGACGCTCACCAACCGCTCGTTCTGCTCTGATTAGCTTATCTGTTTATTCTGGATCACGGGGAGAGTTGTGGGGCATTGTCGGTTAACTTAGTGGAAATTAGGCCAGAGAATGCCTTCAATTGTCTCTGCTCATTAAAGCATGCCCCTGCAGATGTTCACTCTTTCTCGTCGGTGCTGCATGGTGTTTGTTTGCTGCCTCCCGCACATTGCAAATAGATGGCTTACAAATGACACAGGTAAATATTTGTGCACAGAAAATATCAAACAGACATTAAAATGGCCTCGACGTCTTCCTAAATCAACTCGCTGTTTACCCCGGCAATAAAAAAAGAAAAATATATATAACACAGATTTCATTAAATGACAGCACTGGGAGCTATAGACGACGGCTGTGAAAATATGCACGGAAGGCTGGGGAGAGGAAGCAGGAATCCTTCACTAATTGCAGCGGTGTGTAATTATACGCAGGATGAGATGAGATCTGCCGCTTTTATAATACTTTAGGGTTTTAAGAAAGTTTGCAGCAATAATATCACATTAGATTCCTAGTCTTGAGGGGTCATGCACACAAATGCATGTATTTTGCGGTCCGCAAAAAAACGGATCTGCAAAAAATACGGATGGCGTCCGTGTGCATTCCGTATTTTGCGGAACGGAGCAGCTGGCCCCTAACAGAACAGTACTATCCTTGTCCGTAATGCGGACAATAATAGGACATGTTCAATTTTTTGGCGGAACGGAAATACGGACATATGGAAACGGAATGCATTGAAATGAATGGTTCCGTATACGGTTTACCAAAAAAACTAAACGGAATAGACACGGAAATAAAATACTTTCGTGTGCATGAAGCCTAAAGCAAATGTTGAGGTGAAGACACATTTTTGTGATATTGATTGTCTTAAAAGGGTTGTGCCAAGTTCTGAAATTATCTCTGATCAGTAGGGATCTGAGACCCTCACTGATCCCAAGAACGTGGGTCCCATTCCCCTGATCTGATGGAGCAGACTATGCTGGAAGTAGCTGAGCGCAGGAGCGTAGCTATAGGGGGTGCAGAGGTAGCAGTCGGGCCCAGGAGCCTGAGGGGGCCCAAAAAGACTTGTGCCACATAAGAAGACACCAGTATTATTGAAAGTGCATGCTTGTCAAGTTACACCTCTGGCTGGAGGGAAGGGGTTAGGTCAAGAATTTCACATGGGGGGGGCATTTTAATTTTTGCCTCAGGCAGCACGAAGCCTATGTGCTTAACTGCCCCTGGCCACAAAGCACTGAGGGAAGGGGAGCCCCAAGCTCGACCTGCCCTACATCGAACTGGGGGAACCGGACCCTTATTCCCAGGAATGGTGGGGATCCCAGTGGTGGACCCCGACCAATCAGTCAGTTATTCCCTATGGTGTGGATAGGGGGTAGCCTTAAAACTTGGCACAACCCCATTAGATTGGGAGAACCAAATCCCCACTGTCAGGATTGTGGGCGTCCATTGATTGGACCCCTACCAACCAGTTACTTATCCCCTATGCTGCGGATAGAGAATAACTTCGACACTTGGCACAACCCCTGTAAGGAAAGACCATCAGTATCAAGATCCCAGAAAACCCTTTTAAACCTTTATTGATGAATGTGGACATTTCTGTTATGAGCAGGTGCTAGTTTCCACATCACAAGGGATATATCTGTCATACTAAGGGCTCATGCACATAATCGCATGTATTTTGCAGTTCGCAAAAAAACGGATCCGCAAAAAATACGGATGACGTCCCTGTGCATTCTGTATTTTGCGGAACGGAACAGCTGGCCCCTAATACAACAGTCCTATCCTTGTCTGCAATTGGGACAATAATAGGACAAGTTCTATTTTTTTGCGGAACGGACATACGGAAACGGAGTGCATACAGAGTAACTTAAGTTTTTTGCGGACCGTATGCAGAACCATTCATTTCAATGGATCCACAGAAAAAAAAAAAAAGTCAGGCCTCATGCACACGACAGTTTTTTTTTGCGGTCCGCAAAAAGGGGTTCCGTTGTTCCGTGATCCGTGTCCTTTTTTGTTTCCGTGTGTCTTCCTTTATCTTTGGAGGATCTCCAAACTTGAAGGAAAGTAAAAAAAAAAATCTAAGTTTAGTTTGCCATGCAAATGATAGGAAAAAAACGGACGCGGATGCGCGGACGCGGGTGACAATCTTGTGTGCATCCGTGTTTTTTTTTACGGACCCATTGACTTGAATGGGTCCACAAACCGTTGTCCGTGAAAAAAATAGGACAGGTCATATTTTTTTCACGGACTGGAAACACGGATCACGGACGCGGACATAATTGCTATCTTGTGTAGGATGTCTATTGTGGTACTTGTGGTTCGCTGCGGGCATCCTCCACCGTATGCATTTTTGCTGGGGATCGCCATTAGCAACGGGCCACAAGTGCAGGATTTGCTCCCCTGTATATATATGCACGACTGCATGTGGGTTTGAGCACCTCCTGCTAATACCACAACATTCTTTTCAGTTTGTATGTATAGAGATTCCTGGAGGTGTATAAACTCCAATTTAAATGTGCCTGTTTTCCATCTACAGGCCACATTTAGGTGCACCTGTGAGGCCTGGGCCATATCAGTCAGTCTTGAGTGGGACTCGCAGAATCCTCCCTCCTCCCATTGCAAGCATGGTTACATGCTGGAGGTAACTGGTGAGCTGTTTGTGAGTCGGCCTCATGCTCCTGTAATTTGCCCACTGGCTCCTGGTATTGCCCATACGGCTCAGGTAGGAGAGTGTTAGGTCCCGGGCTACTTGAGAAACCTTGGCGTGGTGCCCGGGCTCAGACATGTCCTACACCGTAGGACATGTTGACTAATCTCTCAATTTTAATACCAGTTTGAGGGTTTAGTAAGACCGCAGAGGGCACCTGTCTTTGCTATTATTTTGTTATATTCCTGCTGTCTAATCAGCACCTTGATATGCCACACCTGAGAGGTGGGATGGATTATCTCGGCAAAGGAGAAGCGCTCACTAACACAGATTTAGGCCCCATGCACACGGCCGTGTTTCACGGCCGTGTGCGGGCCGTGGAACCGCGGCCTGGATCCCTCCTGAGAGCAGGAGCGCACGGCGTCACTGGTTGCTATGACGCCGTGCGCTCCCTGCTGCCGCCGCAATACAGTAATACACTGGTGTAAGAGGCAGCCCTGATCATCCAGCAACATTTCCAACACATATATATATAGCAGACTGTCATGTTTCCCTCCAGCCACCAGAGGCCACTGTGGCTGAGTAGGACAGTGTGAGGAGTTGTTTCCAGAGGACAAGGAGTTATGTGTTTTTCCCGGGCTGAGCAGAGAGCCTGGGGTGCAGGTGTCTGAGTACACAGGAAGAAGGACGCTGTGCACTGAGAGGGAGATCCACAGGGAAGATTAGAGTGATTCCTCCCTGCCTGCTGTGACACAGTATCTGAGACATTGGAGTGTGTTTGCTCCCTGACTGAGCTGATGTTTCCTGGTGCAGAAGAGAGACTGCTGTTGTGTGAGGCACTTACCAGAGGAACTGTGAGTGAATTCCAGGCCCTGCCTGATTACACGTCCAGAGCTGCTGATTATCTCTAACCAGAGTTACAGAGACTACAAAGAGAGGCCAGAGCTGAGCCACGCTGAAGCAAGCAAGCAACCAGATCGGGACCCAGACTGTACCTGCCTGCATGTGCGGACACCGAACTGTGAGTGCACTGATGCTAACCGGAGCTAGGACATAGTGGAATAGGATTTAGTTTAGTGCACCGTAGAGGTGCACCCCGGGTAGCGGGGACAGATAGGACTACCTAGAAGAGAGTAGCCTGCTATTGTCTGTACTTGTGTTTGTGATTCATTTGTTTTCTTTATGCAAATTTCCATTATCTTTGTTGTGAATTCTCAAGCTGTTCATATTGTAAATCTGCTTCTCCGGCAGTTAGAGTTCTCCTTTAATAAAGCCGGTTTCTACTTCAGCCTCCTTGTCTGCTGCACTGTACTTGAGTCCTGCTCTACGGTCTCTTCCTCTGCTGACCGTTACAAGTGGCGCTGCGAGCAGGGTACAGTCACAGAGATGGAGGCGGCTGAAGGCAATGTGCATGATGTTAATGTGAGTACCTCAGGCAATGGTGGAACCCTTGCAAGGGCCCTTCCTATTGGCACGTTGTTCAACTTGCTACCCAAATTTGATGGCCAGAACATGACCTTGTCAGACTGGGTGACAAGGTTACAGAGTGCTGTTAGGATTTACAATGTCAGCCCAGAACTACAAGTAGAAATTGCTTTGGCCGCTCTCGAGGGTGAGGCCCGAAGAAATGTTCTCCTACAACCAGAAGCCACGCGCAATACATTGCAAGAGATGGTGAGATTCCTGGAAGAAATATATGGGGAAACAGCCAGTGCAGGGCACCTCCGGGCGAAGTTTTTTTACCGGATTCAACGGGAAGACGAAGGTGTCTCTCAGTACGCTACAGCCCTACAGGAAGTGTTGGCCGAGGTACAAAAAAAAGAGGCAGATGGGGTTACTGGCATGGGACCCATAGACCGGATACTGCGGGAACAATTTATTCTGGGGCTCTACAGCAATCCCCTGAAACAGGCTCTGCGGGAACGAGTCAGAGTAGACCCTACCCTAACCTTTCGACAAATTTTGGCAGAGGCCGTGACGCGAAACAAAGAAGACGGCTATGCTTCTGGAGTAATACGGACCCAGACCGTTACACCCCCCGGGGTTACAAGAAATGAGGAAGCCCTGGTCAGAGTGGTACAAGACTTGCAGAGCTCCCTGAGTGCCATGCACGAAAAGTTGACACACCTGGAGAAACGGATAGAGTCGCGCCATACTACTGAGGCTGCCTATCCAGCCCGACAACAAACCTATCAGGCGACTCCGTGGGTTCCTACACCCGAATGCCCTTATGCTAGTTTACCATACCATCAAGCCCCTCATTACCCTTCAGTGGGGCCATCCAGCCAAGCTCTGAGGGCACCTCCCACTCGCAGGCAAAAAGTGGGCCGTCAAGGGGCACAGTGTTGGCGGTGTGGAGATCTAGGACATTTCGCCAGAGAGTGTCGGAATAATCCAGCTGGACGCCAAGAGCCGCCGTTAAACTACCGACCCCTGCAGTAGTGGGGCGTACTGCAGGGGAGGTGGAGAGCCAAGTTACCCAGCAAAGCTCCAAACACCTGGTCGCAGGGTGCCCCACTATACGAGCTGAGTTCGAAGGTGTTCCTGTCGACTGCTTAGTGGATACTGGGTCTCAAGTGACAACTATGCCCGAGTCATTCTTCTACCGTTACTTTCAAGCGCTGGCCAAGCCAGAACGAGAGACACTGGTCCGGGTTACAGCGGCTAACCAACAACAGATTCCTGTCACAGGGGTCGTGTGGATGAATGTACGGCTATGTGGACAGGAAGTGGGGCGGAAAGGTATCTTGTTGGTCCCCGAAACGTTCAAAGAAGATGTGCCGGTGATAATGGGCATGAATATCCTGCGAGAATTGGATCAGATCATGTTCACCAAACGGGGGCCGGGTTACTGGAAACAAGCCACCCCGCACAAACCTACCCAGAAAGCATTTCAACGGCTAATCCGTTTTTGTGGAACACAGAAAAGTGTACCAGCACACCAGGCGGTGGGAACGATCCGAGCGCCAGGAAAGGCTACCTTCACCCTTCCCCCTGGTCGGGAGACCGTGCTGACGTTACCCGTGGGAACTTTCCGTAATCTTGAAGGCATGGAGGTGTTCGTTGAACCAACAGGCCTAGGAGAGCTGGGTCAGGACGTCCTGGTGGCCCGGACACTGGGAGTGGTCCAGAATGGACGAGTACCCATAAGAGCTGTGAATGTGGGATATCTAGAAGTTCCCTTGACGCCAGGGGTGGAACTGGCTCGTGTGTACCTACATCAGGGAGAAATCCTGAGTCAGAGAGAAGTGACTCTAGCTCCGGTAGGGGATGCTGGTTGGACCCTGGCAGTTACTGCCAGTGCAGAAGAGGCGCCGACCCCAGAATGGAATGGGGGAACCATCTTGGATCAAATGGAGATAGATGTTAAGGCTCTCAGTTTAGACCAACAGCGAGCAGTTGAAACCATGCTGTGGGAGAATCAGGCTGCGTTTGCCCGCCACGCCGATGACTTTGGCTGCACGAATGCTATCACACATGATATACCGACGGGGGACACTCCACCAATTCGGGAGAGATATCGACAGATTCCGCCCAAGTTGTACCAGGAAGTGAAGACGCTATTGAAACAGATGATAGATTCCGGAGTGGTGCGGGGAAGCCAGAGCCCTTGGGCAGCCCCAGTGGTGCTTGTCAAGAAGAAGGACGGCACTATTCGATTTTGTGTGGATTACCGGCGGTTGAATGCTTGCACTGCGCGAGACTCATATCCTCTGCCACGCATCGAGGAGTCTCTGACGGCTCTAGGACGAGCCAAATACTTCTCCACCCTGGATCTAGCAAGTGGGTACTGGCAAGTACCAGTGGCTGAGCAGGACAAGGCAAAGACAGCATTCATACTCCCCATGGGGTTATTTGAATTCAACAGGATGCCATTCGGACTGACTAATGCCCCTGGAACCTTCCAGCGGCTGATGGAGAGATGCCTGGGAGACCTGAATTTTGAAGCCACTCTGATATACCTAGACGATATCATCGTATACTCTGCTACTTTTCAAGAACACTTGAATCGGCTAGGGCAGGTACTCGAGCGACTGCGATCCCATGGCCTGAAGGTAAAGCCAAAGAAGTGTCATCTCTTCAAGAGGGAGATCGAGTACCTGGGCCATAGGGTGTCCCAAGACGGAGTGCTACCGTCCCAAGACAAAGTGGCTGCAATACGACAATGGATAGTGCCGAGAACACTGCGTGAGTTGAAGGCCTTCCTGGGACTGACTGGGTACTACCGGCGGTTCATCAAAGACTACGCAAAAATAGCGGGCCCTCTGAATGAGTTGTTGAGAGGAACGGCTGGGCAACCCAAGGGCCAAAGTATTCCCTGGGGACAGAAACAGGAAGAGGCCTTCCAGGCCCTGAAAGAAGCCCTGACATCGGCCCCCATCTTGGCTTATGCCGATTTTGATAAACCATTCATCTTAGCTACTGATGGCAGCCTCTACGGACTTGGGGCAGTCCTGTCGCAGGTACAAGATGGACATGAGAGAGTGATCGCTTATGCCAGTAGATCCTTGCGAGATACGGAGCGAAACCCCCATAACTACAGTTCCTTCCGGCTGGAACTCCTTGCCCTGGTGTGGGCTATGACGGAGAAATTTGCAGGATATCTGACAGGAGCTAAGATCTTCGTACGGACGGATAACAATCCCCTGGCCCATCTGGGTACTGCCAAGTTGGGAGCCCTGGAGCAACGCTGGGCGGCTCGCCTCGCAAAGTATGACTTCTCAATTCGCTACCGCTCCGCTACAGAGAACACTAATGCTGATGGTCTCTCAAGGGTTACTTTTGAAACTCCAGTAGGGGATATGGATGAACAAAAGGAAGAAGATGAAACTCCTGACTTCCGCAAGTTCGCTCCCCCAACAGTCGCGGCCCAGACAAGTGGGGAGGCCCGTAAGCTACCCAAAGCATTGGGGAGAACTAATGAAGAATGGGGCAGATTGCAAGATGAAGACATTGGACTGCAGCAAATGAAAAGCTGGGTAACCCAGTGCAGGAAACCCAACAAAGAAGAAAGGACTGATCTGGATGCCGAGATGAAGTCCGTTCTACATCAATGGGACAGACTGGAAGTGCATGGAGCTGTTTTGTTCCGCAAGTGGCAACAGCCTGCCGACCTAGAGGCGAGGTGGCAGGTAGTGATACCCAGAAGAATGGCACGGGAGATAGCCAAAGAGGCTCATGAGTTTGGAGCTCACTTCGGGCCAGTCAAGACATACCAGTGGCTGCAGCGTTATGTGTATTGTCCGCGACTGGAGGCCACAGTTGAAGAAGTTTGCCGACAGTGTCGAGTGTGTGAACTCACGAAGAGTACAGAACAGAGAGCACCCCTACAGTCCATCCAGACCACAGAACCGCTGGAAGTGTTGATGATAGACTATCTTCTTGTGGGACAATCGTCAAGAGGTCCACAGTATTGCCTGGTCATGATCGACCACTTCTCCAAGTTTGCAGTAGTCACCCCAACTCGGGACCAGACGGCCGAGTCCGCGGCACGAGCCATTTGTCAAGACTTCATTCGGGTCTATGGGTGTCCAAAGCGGATCCATTCAGATCAAGGGGCGTGCTTTCAAGGAAAAGTGATGGAAGAGCTACATCGACTGTACGGCATTGAAAAATCCAGGACAACTCCTTATCATCCCCAAGGAAACGGAGCCTGTGAGCGCTTTAACCGCACATTGCTGCAAATGCTGAGGACACTAGAGGAAGACAAGAGGGCACACTGGCCTGACTACCTGCCAGAATTAGTCTGGGCTTACAATAATCGTGTCCACACCACCACCGGTTACACCCCATACATGTTACTGTTCGGTAGGGCTGGTCGAGAGATCGTGGAATTAAACCTAGAACAGCCAGAAGACCTAATAGAGCGATCAACCACCTCATGGGTGAAAGAACACCGTCGGCGTCTCCAGACCATTCGCCGGTTGGCAGGTCAGCGGTTACAGGAGAGAGCTCATACAGACCGTCCTCCAGTTCAGGAGGTTCCATTGCAGCCTGGGGATCGGGTACTGGTACGAGAGAAACGTCCCAGAGGCAAGTTGAGTGAGCGTTGGGAAGTACAGCCGTATAAAGTGATCAAGAGAGTGTACCCTAATGGTCCGGTCTACGAAGTGCAGGTTGAGAATGAGGAATTTGCTTCACGGACTCTACATAGGAATATGTTACGGCCATGCCGGTCCAAAGATCCCGCACCTGTTCAGAGGACACCTCCTCCTGCCCCATACTCAGAACTTGTTATCTCTGATGGAGATTATGGTGAAGACTGGTGGACTGCTCCCAACACTGAAGGAGCCTCCCAGGTTACAGGTGATGAAGGCACTGTCACAGAACCATTGCCGGCCCGTAATGGAGAGGGGCCCTCGGACACACCCGAACCTCCTATTGTGGTGGATGAATCCAGACTGGCAGTTCCTAGTGGAGAGAGTCAGGTCGTAACAGATAGCCAGGACCTCCGGAGATCCAGTAGGCTTACTGCAGGGGTTCCACCAAACAGGTACGCTGCTGATGAGTTCATATGGTCCACCTGTATGTATTGTGGACAATGTTGTACTGCTGTATAAAAAGTTACATTAACCATTATTTCTATGGACTATATAGCAAGGCCGAGGACGGCCACCTTTAAGTGGGGAGGCATGTAAGAGGCAGCCCTGATCATCCAGCAACATTTCCAACACATATATATATAGCAGACTGTCATGTTTCCCTCCAGCCACCAGAGGCCACTGTGGCTGAGTAGGACAGTGTGAGGAGTTGTTTCCAGAGGACAAGGAGTTAAGTGTTTTTCCCGGGCTGAGCAGAGAGCCTGGGGTGCAGGTGTCTGAGTACACAGGAAGAAGGACGCTGTGCACTGAGAGGGAGATCCACAGGGAAGATTAGAGTGATTCCTCCCTGCCTGCTGTGACACAGTATCTGAGACATTGGAGTGTGTTTGCTCCCTGACTGAGCTGATGTTTCCTGGTGCAGAAGAGAGACTGCTGTAGTGTGAGGCACTTACCAGAGGAACTGTGAGTGAATTCCAGGCCCTGCCTGATTACACGTCCAGAGCTGCTGATTATCTCTAACCAGAGTTACAGAGACTACAAAGAGAGGCCAGAGCTGAGCCACGCTGAAGCAAGCAAGCAACCAGATCGGGACCCAGACTGTACCTGCCTGCATGTGCGGACACCGAACTGTGAGTGCACTGATGCTAACCGGAGCTGTACTGTGCCGGCAGCAGGGAGCGCACGGCGTCATAGCAACCAGTGACGCCGTGCGCTCCTGCTCTCAGGAGGGATCCAGGCCGCGGTTCCACGGCCCGCATACGGCCGTGAAACACGGCAGTGTGCAAGAGGCCTTAGACAGATTTGTGAACAATATTTGAGAGTAATGGGTCTTTTGTGTCTGTAGGAAATGCTTCAGATCTTTAAGTTCAGTTCATGCAAAATGGGAGCAAAACCGAAAGTGTTGAGTTTATATTTTTGTTCACTGTAGTTCACAAAAACAAATACATATTATAAAGACCCCTATAATTTATTCATACATTTCTAGAGGGAATAACAGAGGAACATCACAATGTACAGTTATGAGAAAAGATGCTCCAAAATCAGTTCATGAAGAACGCACCTGTTCAGTAGAATACATATGGTCCTCTTATATTAGGGTAGACAGATCACATTAAAAGTCAAATATTACAAGTCACAACAATCACAATTTTCCAGAGTTCATCGCTGTGGGTTTTATGGTAATTTTAGGTCGTCCGCGCTATAGATTGGATTTACAAACGATTCCTATAGGCTTGTCATATGTAAATTCCTCTATGGCTCTATTAACACTGAAGCAAAAATGAAATTCTAGATCATGAATGAAGGTCACAGACTTGTGGTCCTCCTTGGGGCAAAATAATGAAAAGAGGAAAGATATCTGTCCTGGGGGTGAATATATGTTCCTAGCAGATATTCAGAGTCAGGAACAGATGATTCATCTGGTTCAGTGTCATATGGAGTTCAATGCATGGAACTAAATATGAGAGTCCTTCGATGACCCCCATCGCAACACGAGTCCAAACACATGGAAAGGCAAATGCATATTATACAAACATTTCAAAATAGGAATCCGAAGTGGGGCTTTGGTACTGAAGAACAAGCCGACTTCGGATTGCTATTTTAAAATGTTTTTATACTGTATGCTCCATCTGCCCGATTCTGTGAAGTCGCCGGTTTACCAGCGAAACATCCCGGGAGGCAGAGAACGTGTTTGTGTGTTTTAGACCAGTAGGAGACATAGTCTAGCCCGATCCTTAATACACTGGGAAAGATTAGGAAATGTAACCAGTGATGGTGCGAGACAAGCTGGCCACTTTGTTGCTCTATTATTAATGTTGCTGGTGAGCAACAAACGGCAACCAACTCAAGATTACATGTATCAGATACAGTCAGGTCCATAAATATTGGGACATCGACCCAATTGTAACATTTTTGCCTCTATACACCACCACAATGGATTTGAAATAAAATGAACAAGATGCTCTTTACCTGCAGACTGTCAGCTTTACCTGCAGACTGTCAGCTTTAATTAGAGGGGATTTACATCCAAATCAGGTGAACGGTGCAGGAATTACAGCAGTTTGCATCTGTGCCTCCCACTTGTTAAGGGACCAAAAGTAATGGGACAGAATAATCATAAATCAAACTTTCACTTTTTAATCCTTGGTTGCAAACTTCTTTCCCTTAATCTCTTTGGTTGCTTTTGCAGTATGCTTTGGGTCATTGTCCATCTGCCCTGTGAAGCGCCATCCGATGAGTTCTGAAGCATTTGGCTGAATATGAGCAGATAATATTGCCTGAAACACTTCAGAATTCATCCTGCTGCTTTTGTCAGCAGTGACATCATCAATAGATACAAGAGAACCCGTTCCATTGGCAGCCATACATGCCCACGCCATGACACTACCACCACCATGCTTCACTGATGAGGTGGTATGCTTAGGATCATGAGCAGTTCCTTTCCTTCTCCATACTCTTCTCTTCCCATCACTCTGGTACAAGTTGATCTTGGTCTCATCTGTCCATAGGATGTTGTTCCAGAACTGTGAAGGTTTTTTTAGATGTCGTTTGGCAAACTCTAATCTGGCCTAACTGTTTTTGAGGCTCTCCAATGGTTTACATCTTGTGGTGAACCCTTTGTATTCACTCTGGTGAAGTCTTCTCCTGATTGTTGACTTTGACACACATACACCTACCTCCTGGAGAGTGTTCTTGATCTGGCCAACTGTTGTGAAGGGTGTTTTCTTCACCAGATAAAGAATTCTTCGGTCATCCACCACAGATGTTTTCCGTGGTCTTCCGGGTCTTTTGGTGTTGCTGAGCTCACCGGTGCGTTCCTTCTTTTTAAGAATGTTCCAAACAGTTGTTTTGGCCGCGCCTAATGTTTTTGCTGTCTCTCTGATGGGTTTGTTTTTTCAGCCTAATGATGGCTTCACTGATAGTGACCGCTCTTTGGATCTCACCTTGAGAGTTGACAGCAACAGATTCCAAATGCAAATAGCAGACGTGAAATGACCTCTGGACCTTTTATCTGCTCATTGTAATTGGGATAATGAGGGAATAACACACACCGGCCATGGAACCCCTGAGAAGCCAATTGTCCCATTACTTTTGGTTCCTTAACAAGTGGGAGGCAGATATGCAAACTGTTGTAATTCCTGCACCGTTCACCTGATTTGGGTGTAAATCCTTAAATTAAAGCTGACAGTCTGCAGGTAAAGCACATCCTGTTCATTTCATTTCAAATCCATTGTGGTGATGTATAGAGCCAGAAATGTTAGAATTGTGTCGATGTCCCAATATTTATGGACCTGGCTGTATAACAAGAGGCATAAGGCTGTCACCTACTCAGAGTTTTAATTAGGCTACTTTCACACTAGTTTTTTGCGGATGCGTCATGGATCTGCAAAAACGCTTCCGTTACAATAATACAACCGCATGCATCCGTCATGAAAGGATCCAGTTGTATTATGTCTTCTATAGCCATGACGGATCCGTTTTCTATTGTGTCAGATTGTGTCAGAGAAAACTGATCCGTCCCCATTGACTTACATTGTGTCTCGCTCTGCATCCCAGGACGGACAGAAAAACGCAGCAGGCAGCCTCCAGAGCGGAATGGTGACTGAACGGAGGCAAACGGATGCATTCTGAGCGGATCCTTTTCAATACAGAATGCATTAAGGGCAAAACTGATCCGTTTTGGAGCGCTTGTGAGAGGAGCCCGGGACGGATCTCACAAATAGAAAGCCAAAATGCCAGTGTAAGAGTAGCCTTAGTGTTTATTAAAGGGGTATTCCCATCTTAGATAATAGGGGCATATTGCTAGGATATGCCCCCATTGACTGATAGGTGCGGGTCCCCTGCTGGGACCCACACCTATATCGAGAACGGAGTGGGGAGCGCTGTGGCTGGAGGACCCCAGATTTTCCGGGGTCCGTCCACCACCAAGCGCTAATTCCCGCCTCTCCCATAGAAGTGAATGCGAGCGTGCAGCGCATGCGCGGCCCATGATCCCATTAATTTCTATGGGGCAGACGGCAATAGCCGAGCCAGCGCTCGGCTATTTTTGGCACCCCATAGAAATGAATGGGGAGTGGCTGCGCATGCGCAGCGCGCTCTCCTTCACTTTCGGGGCTCCGTTCTCGAAATAGGTGTGGGTCCCAACGCAGCTATAAGACAATGGGGGCATATCCTAGCGATCTGAGATGAGAAAACCCCTTTAAGGTTTAAATGAAATATAAAAATAAAAGTTATGTTTGGGCCTTTTATACAACTTAAGTTATTGCAGACACCGATCCTGATAAATAACAGTATATCCCAAGGCAACATCGCGCTCCTGTAATAATAATAATATAATCTGTACTGTCATTGGCGGCTTCTTACAAAAACAGATTTATTTTGAGACGTGTCTTATTGTTATTCTACAAGAATAAGGTAGAGCCGAGGCGAGATAATTGCCACTGCAGGGGCAGTCCTAGAGCGAGCATGGCATTACTTATGAAATTATGCAATGCATCTAATTACTTTGTGTACATTTGTAGCAAATTAATTGGATTTCTATTATCCCCGTCATATACAATGTTTCCAAGTGCAATATATGGAATGCATAGCTGTCTGTCAATCCCCCCCAATGTCGGCAATTCGAGACGGTTATTAATTAGTTTTGTGTCACCATCTTATCAAGATTCAGAAACAAGTAATTAATTAAATCAGTTAGATCACAAATGCATTTATTTAGCGATTCCGTTGTCATGTTTCTCAAGCTTCTCACGTAATTCTCCTCCGAGGACATGCATCACAAGTTAGATTAGTATCTCGTCTTCCTTACAAACTTTCCAAGCGAATGGATCTTGTTCGTTAATCGTTACGCTCAAACCCAAAGACACAATATCAGTTTACAGAACTGGAACGCACTGGAGGGATATTCCAATATCACTAGATAATGATGTCATGATGCAGTTAGACTAATGACATCACTTAAAGGGGTTGTTCTCCTCCGAGGGCCTTTTGGGCACATCTCCCCAGCGTGGCCACACCTGGGTTCAAGCTCCTTCTCTCCCCTTCTTTGGTCTGCCCTCGTCAACATCCGGTTTGGAGCAGGTCACTTGGCAGCTGGAGCAGTGACATGTTACCCAGGTTTCATGATGCATGGGGAACCCGTCAGCTCTATGGCCAGTCTTTGGCAACAGTGGTCATGTGACCCTCGTCAAACTGGATGTTGACGCAGAAAACCGTCGATTTGCAGAGGTGGCCGGAAGCAGAGCAGCCAAAACCCAGCAGCGGGGATCAGGTAAGTTTGGTTCCTTCTGCAGGCCCAACTATGCTAGTGGAAGGTCTGCCCGAAATGCCCCCCGAAGTTAAACAACTCCTTTAAAGGGGTTTTCCGAGATTTTAATACGAATGCCCTGTTCTCTGGATAGGTCATCAGTATTTGATTGGTGGGGGTCCGACACCCGGGACCCCCGCTGCTTTCTCCATGCTTACCAAGCACAGCGCCATACATTGTATAGTGGCCGTGCTTGGTATTGCGCTCAGGCCCATTCACTTCAATGGGGCTGAGCTGCTCCTAGGCCACGTGACCGATGAACGTATCGTCA
This sequence comes from Bufo gargarizans, assembly GCF_014858855.1. Lineage (NCBI taxonomy): Eukaryota > Metazoa > Chordata > Amphibia > Anura > Bufonidae > Bufo > Bufo gargarizans. Next base: position 24,194,288 of record NC_058087.1, on the reverse strand, counting down.
CTTGCCTAGGAATAGCCGATAGCGCCGCTGCCTTCTCAAACAGCTGATCGGCGGGGTCCTGGGTGTCAGACCCCCACTGGTCAGAAACGTATAACCTTTCCTTAGGATAGGTCATCAGTATTAAAATCTCAGAAAAGCCTATTTAAATCCTCATCCAATAAACTGAAAGTAATTAATTGCTGCCCATTCTTAGCGGGTTCCATTATATATGTAGGGCGTAATGGGACCCCTTAAGCTGACCATGCACACAAGGTAAATTGTCAGCTGAACTCTTGTTTGACTGACACCTGTCTCTCATGATGGCCGCACATACATGCATGCTCAGTTTGGCCAAGCATGCAAGTCCTGTGAATGTTAGAGGGGTTGCAGGTAACCCCCACAAGCACAAAAGGATCAGGCATAGCCAGGAGGTCCCCATACACATTCGATGCTCGGCCAATGCCACTGAAATCAGCAAGGTTGTCCACCGCCATTTATATGCTAAAGCTGGACTGAGACTCGGCTGAATGATATCATCACTTCTCAATGGTTGTCCAGGATTAGGAGACCATGGGTGGCGTCCGGTATCGCAGCTCTGCTCTATTCAAGTAAATGGTGCTGCGTTACATTACCATTAAACAATCCGTGGAGAGGCACGGCAATGTTTTTCGTTACAGGGGCTCTCCAGAATGTATTCTTCGGATAAACCATCAGCGTCACCAGCTATGAGCCTGTCCTCCACGTAGGCCACCGCATGTCTCTGTCTCATCGGCCGCTCCGCAGTCTGTCCCAAGGGAAGAACTTCTGGTCTTCATCCTGATTAAAGCCTCAGGAGATCTGTTATTGACTTATCTACAGCAAAAACATTATAAAAATAATCCTTCATTTTAGGTCCTAATCCAAAATATAATCCTGAATATGAAACTGCTGCCCTCAATATTCTACACTATGTGATGGAACCTTCTAAATGACATTGCTTCCAGAATGTGCTTTATGTATTACATTTATCTGTGTCGTTATTTCTTTTTATTGATTTACATAAAGGAGATTTCACACAAACGATCAACATGTAGCAAACATCCAGAGGATAATGGATGAATGGTTACTGAGGACTCTACAAGATCACAGGTATTAGGGTACTTTCACACTAGCGTTTTTCTTTTCCAGCACTAAGTTCCATCCTAGGGGCTCAATACCGGAAAATAACGATCAGTTTTATCCCCATGCATTCTGAATGGAGAGCAATCCGTACAGGATGCATCAGGATGTCTTCAGTTCAGTCACTGAACGGTGTTTTGGACGGAGGAAATAACGCAGCATGCTGCGGTATTATCTCCGTCTAAAATTCTGGATCAGTTGCCGGAATGCCGGATCTGGCATTCATTTACATTGAAATGTATTAGTACCGCAATGCCGGATCCATCTTTCCTGTCTGCGCATGCACAGACCGGTAAAAATGTGAAAAAAAATTGAAACGGATCCGTTTGTCTGTATGACAAACAGAGAGACGGATCCGTTCTTGCAATGCGTTTGTGAGACGGATCCGCATCCGGATCTGTCTACAAATGCTGTCCGTTTGCATGCAGATTGCCGGATCACTCTGCCTCGAGTGTGAAAGTAGCCTAAGGGCTCTTTCACACGAGCGGATGCCGTGCGGGTAATCCGCTGCGTGAAAGAGAGCCAAGCCCCACTCCGGACAGCAGAGACACGGAGCATTAATATGATTGATAATACTCCGTGCCTCTCCGTGATCTTTTTACTACAAAATCACAGAGAGATAAAGTTGTCACAGAGAGGCACCGAGCATTGTCAATCAGGTTACTGCTCCGTGTCTCTGCTGTCCGGACCGGGGCTTGGCTCTCTTTCACGCAGCGGACTAGCCGCACGGCATCCGCTGGTGTGAAAGAGCCCTAAAGGTCCCAAATGCCCGGCTCCTTCTCAACCGAGCCCATGTACATACACAAGTGCTTGGTTACATATAGTTGATAAACAGACAGACATACACTGATCAGATAGATCTATATATCTATTGACTTACTATTGATGTTTCTATCATCTTATCTATTTATCTCATTTCTATCTGTGTATCTATTGATTTAATACCTAATATATATATATATATAATTATCTATTACCTATCTCCTATGTATCTGTTCTATCCATTGATCTATTACCTAATATATATAATTATCTATTATTTATCTTCTATCTATCTCATATCTATCCATCCATCTACCTACTCTATCGAAATATATATTTTTCTTATATCTATCTATTGACTTACTGTTGATGCTTCAATGTATCATCTATCTGCCTATCTGTATGCCTGTCTACCTATTGATCCATTTCTATATAGGCAGTTAGATAGATAATATATAGAAACATCAATAGTAAGTAAATATATATATATATATATATATATATATATATATACTCAGGAGAAACTCGAAAAATTAGAGGTTCATTTATTTCAGTAATGCAATTTAAAAGGTGAAACTAATATATGAGACTCATTACAGGCAAAGCGAGAGATTTCAAGCCTTTATTTGGTATAATTTGGATGATTACGGCTTACAGCTTATGAAACCCCAAAGTCTCAATTTTGAGGTCCCCTTTGCTCAGGGGGTATGGATTAATTAGCTGACTAGAGGGTGACACTTTCAGCCTAGAATATTGAACCTTTTCACAAAATTCTAATTTTAAGCTGCAATTCCTTTTAATTTGCATTACTAAAATAAATGGACTTTTGCACGATATTCAAATTTTTGGAGTTTCACCTGTATGTATATATATATAATCGATATAGATAGAGGAGAGGATCGATGGATAATAGATAAATGTATATAGAAATGGATGCATAGATAGAGTAGACAGATAGACAATAGATAGATGATAGATACGTAGATAGATAATAGATGATAGATAGATAATAGATCAGGGATGGCCAACCTGTGGCTCTCCAGCTGTTGCAAAACTACAACTCCCAGCATGCCCAGACTGTCTACAGCTATCAGCCTACAGCAGCCCTGTAATAGATGATAGATAGATAGATAGATAATAGATAGAAGATAGCTAGATATATGAGATAGATAGATAATAGATAGATAATAATGATAGATAATAGATAGATAATAGATAGATAGATGATAGATAGATAGATAGATATATGAGATAGATAGATAATAGATAGATGATAGATAATAGATAGATATATGAGATAGATAGATAGATAATAGATAGATAGATAGATAGATAATAGATAAATGATAGACAGACAGACAGATAGATAATAGATAGATAGATAATAGATACGTAGATAGATAATAGATCAGGGATGGCCAACCTGTGGCTCTCCAGCTGTTGCAAAACTACAACTCCCAGCATGCCCAGACTGTCTACAGCTATCAGCCTACAGCAGCCCTGTAATAGATGATAGATAATAGATAGATAATAGATAGAAGATAGATAGATAGATAGATGATAGATAATAGATAGATAGATAATAGATAGATAGATAATAGATAGATAGATAATAGATAGATAGATAGATAGATAGATAGATGATAGATAGATGATAGATAATAGATAGATAATAGATAGATAATAGATAGATAATAGATAGATGATAGATAGATGATAGATAGATGATAGATAGATAGATAGATAGACAGACAGATAGATAATAGATAGATAGATAGATATATGAGATAGATAAATAGATAATAGATGGATAACAGATAGAGTATAGCCCACTGCATAACCTGAAGCTTCACTACAGCACAGATTAGAAGACGGCTTTTCTGTGCGGCTCCTTCTAAGAAAGTGGAATCGCTGCCTAAAGTTTAATGAAGGCAAATACCTGACGGCTTAATTAATAAAGCTAGAAGAGTCTGTTAGAGAACTAATGAATTGCCGGAAAGAGCCGCACCTTGTGTAATTGTAATGCATCTTTTATATTCCATACAGCAAACAGCGGGGAGATGGCGGTGGAAGAACCCGCCATGATTTGTACTGAAGCGTTCAGAGCTGCACGCGCTGAGGTTTCATTAGAGCCCATCAGGTGCGGCATTATCATTACAGAGGGAGATTTGTGGGGTTTTAGATTTCACATTGCTCCCTTAATGTCCTCACAAATGACATGAAAAATGGAGGCATCTCCGGAGCGAGCGCCATTCGCTCAGCTTACCAGTAAACACAGCCAGCTCTTGATTTCCATTTAGTACTTCTTAAACCCCTCTCCCAGGAGACCCCCAGGCATAACCTGTTGTATCAAACAGCTGTTGCTACAGAGACTTTATAATGGAAGGAACCGCCGGAGAAGTGAGATCCGTCTTGCAGAGTTCACTGGTGCACTTCCAACAGTTGACTTGTAATTAAAAAGACGAAGCATTACCATGAAAAGCAATAAACTGCGGAGTCCCTTTAAAAACAACAGTGTCGCTTCCCTAGATGCCTATGTATGTGACTGCAATGAAGGCTGCAAATACGAATAAAGCTTGGAATGAACTGGGAGTTTAAAGGGGTTTTACCAGTAACAATAACATTCTATCTAATGCTTGCAGGATTGATACTTACCTGCTCCCGCCGCTCTGTTCCTTCCTGCTACCTCCGTTGTGTCCTTCTTCCGGTCCCTGGATTGCTGAAATCCAGCAGTTCATGGGCATGGACACATCCTCCACTGCCGCCAATGACTGGCTTCAGTGGTGCTGTCAGTGTGCTTTTGCGGCCCCATTGAAGTGAATGGGCCCGTACCCGTTCCGCAAAAATGATGCGGTCGTGTGCCTGAGCCCTAAATCTGAAGAGTATTGATATAAATGGGTTGTCCAGCTTTTCTGACCTTTTAAACTGTCAGTAGCAGCGTGCTGTAGTTGTTGAAAATGTTATAATCACCCCCACCGCTTTATTCCGGCTCCCTTCTTCCAGTCCCCTTCCTGTAAACTTCCAGATGGACGGGGTCACAGGCAACGCTGCAACCAATCATTGGCCTCTGTGGTAATGTGTCCCCAAATACCTGTCACTTGGGGACACATCCCCGCTGAGACCAGTCATTGGCTGCAGTGGCACACATGAGCCCGTCCATACCCCGACCCCGGAAGTAAACAAGCTAAGGACCAAAGATCTCCAAGTGGAGCCAGGACAGAGGACCAGAGTGACAGGGAACAGGTGAGTATAAGGGCTCACGCACACGACCGTATGGCTTTTTCAGTGTTTTGTGGTCCGTTTTTAAATTTTTTGTTTCAGTAGTGTTTCCGGTTCCGTTTAGTTTTTCCGTATGGTATATAGAGTATACAGTAATTACATAACAAAAATTGGGCTGGGCATAACATTTCCAATAAATGGTTCCGCAAAAACGGAACGGATACGGAAGACATACAGAGTACATTCCGTATGTGTTCCGTTTTTTTTTGCGGACCCATTGACTTGAATGGAACCACGGAGCGTGATTTGCGGGCAATAATAGGACAATAATAGACAGCATTTGCGCCGGATCAGTCAGCCGGATCTCCAAAATGGAGATATGAACGCAGCGTTACATCAGTTTCATTGTCCAACAAGCAGGCCTCCCGAGGTGACTTCCAACGTAGGATTATTTGTACTTGCATAAGGTTATATTTTCAGCCGCTAGAGATCTGGGGAGGAACTGGAGCACAAAGTAAATTAGAAAGTTGCAGAACTTTTCATTATCCAGCTGTTACACTTTATTTGCACTGTATCCTCCTGTGCTGATCGCGAGATGGCCTTTACCTTGCTACGTTGTATCGCTGTCTGCAGGCCTGGGGTGGCGTCCATCGCTGTCTGCAGGCCTGGGGTGGCATCCATCGCTGTCTGCAGGCCTGGGGTGGCGTCCATCGCTGTCTGCAGGCCTGGGGTGGCGTCCATCGCTGTCTGCAGACCTGGGGTGGCATCCATCGCTGTCTGCAGACCTGGGGTGGCATCCATCGCTGTCTGCAGGCCTGGGGTGGCATCCATCGCTGTCTGCAGGCCTGGGGTGGCGTCCATCGCTGTCTGCAGGCCTGGGGTGGCGTCCATCGCTGTCTGCAGGCCTGGGGTGGCGTCCATCGCTGTCTGCAGGCCTGGGGTGGCGTCCATCGCTGTCTGCAGGCCTGGGGTGGCGTCCATCGCTGTCTGCAGGCCTGGGGTGGCGTCCATCGCTGTCTGCAGGTCTGGGGTGGCGTCCTTCGCTGTCTGCAGGCGTGGGGTGGCATCCATCGCTGTCTGCAGACCTGGGGTGGCATCCATCGCTGTCTGCAGGCCTGGGGTGGCGTCCATCGCTGTCTGCAGGCCTGGGGTGGCATCCATCGCTGTCTGCAGGCCTAGGGTGGCGTCCATCGCTGTCTGCAGGCCTGGGGTGGCGTCCATCGCTGTCTGCAGGCCTGGGGTGGCGTCCATCGCTGTCTGCAGGCCTGGGGTGGCGTCCATCGCTGTCTGCAGGCCTGGGGTGGCATCCATCGCTGTCTGCAGGCCTGGGGTGGCGTCCATCGCTGTCTGCAGGTCTGGGGTGGCGTCCATCGCTGTCTGCAGGCGTGGGGTGGCATCCATCGCTGTCTGCAGACCTGGGGTGGCATCCATCGCTGTCTGCAGGCCTGGGGTGGCGTCCATCGCTGTCTGCAGGCCTGGGGTGGCATCCATCGCTGTCTGCAGGCCTAGGGTGGCTTCCATCGCTGTCTGCAGGCCTGGGGTGGCGTCTATCGCTGTCTGCAGGTCTGGGGTGGCGTCCATCGCTGTCTGCAGGCGTGGGGTGGCGTCCATCGCTGTCTGCAGGCCTGGGGTGGCTTCCATCGCTGTCTGCAGGCCTAGGGTGGCTTCCATCGCTGTCTGCAGGCCTGGGGTGGCGTCTATCGCTGTCTGCAGGTCTGGGGTGGCGTCCATCGCTGTCTGCAGGCGTGGGGTGGCGTCCATCGCTGTCTGCAGGCCTGGGGTGGCATCCATCGCTGTCTGCAGGCCTGGGGTGGCGTTCATCGCTGTCTGCAGGCCTGGGGTGGCGTCCATCGCTGTCTGCAGGCCTGGGGTGGCATCCATCGCTGTCTGCAGGCGTGGGGTGGCATCCATCGCTGTCTGCAGACCTGGGGTGGCATCCATCGCTGTCTGCAGGCCTGGGGTGGCGTCCATCGCTGTCTGCAGGCCTGGGGTGGCATCCATCGCTGTCTGCAGGCCTAGGGTGGCTTCCATCGCTGTCTGCAGGCCTGGGGTGGCGTCTATCGCTGTCTGCAGGTCTGGGGTGGTGTCCATCGCTGTCTGCAGGCGTGGGGTGGCGTCCATCGCTGTCTGCAGGCGTGGGGTGGCGTCCATCGCTGTCTGCAGGCCTGGGGTGGCTTCCATCGCTGTCTGCAGGCCTAGGGTGGCTTCCATCGCTGTCTGCAGGCCTGGGGTGGCGTCTATCGCTGTCTGCAGGACTGGGGTGGCGTCCATCGCTGTCTGCAGGCGTGGGGTGGCGTCCATCGCTGTCTGCAGGCCTGGGGTGGCATCCATCGCTGTCTGCAGGCCTGGGGTGGCATCCATCGCTGTCTGCAGGCCTGGGGTGGCATCCATCGCCGTCTGCAGGCCTGGGGTGGCGTCCATCGCCGTCTGCAGGCCTGGGGTGGCGTCCATCGCTGTCTGCAGGCCTGGGGTGGCATCCATCGCTGTCTGCAGGCCTGGGGTGGCGTCCATCGCTGTCTGCAGGCCTGGGGTGGCGTCCATCGCTGTCTGCAGGCCTGGGGTGGCGTCCATCGCTGTCTGCAGGCCTGGGGTGGCGTCCATCGCTGTCTGCAGGTCTGGGGTGGCTTCCATCGCTGTCTCTTGCAGCTCCTTGATTAAATGAAAATCCATACTCTGCAATGATTTTCTCCTATCCGCTTTTGCGGAGTGTTTTATGTTATGTGACCTGCCCCTTTTTATCGTCAGAAATGAATTGGATGTTTAATTCATTGCAGCATCGCCGATTTCCTTCAGATAGCGACTCGTGATTGAGACACATTTGATTACCTGGAAAAAAAAAAACAAAGGATTCATTTGCAGTCTGGCGATGACGGATACCGGTGATGCGAAGACCTAATTAATGAAATGCCGTTGGCCGTCAGTTACATCGCCCTGCGGCTGCTGTGCACACTCAGCGCTATCCCCATATGTTGGGGTCCTGCACATCTGCACACGGAGTCTTCACCATGCCAGCTGGTCAGCGAAAGGCCTCGCTCGGTGTCTTCACAGAAGATCTGACTTCAACCTTTTACACGGTGAAATATGTGCGGCACAGCAAATCTATAAATAAAAGCGCCTAAAGCGAAGCACGCGTTATTAAATCACTTTTTTTCACCCCTTAACTCGCTCGTAACTTTAAATCAAGGCTGAGATCAGACGGGGACTTGGCAGCCTTCTAGTGATAAAGTGTCAAATAGTGTTTGAAGCATGCAGCTCAGGTTCTATCTATTTTTTTTATTTCCTAGCAAATTTCAAGTTATTGAAGAACGGGTTTTTAAAAATAGTCATCAAGGCTGTATATAAAATATAGGAGCCATAGTCAGATGCGTTTCAGGGCTCTGAAACCACCCATTGCTCCAAAGCATCTACTATACAAAAGGAAGCCAATAGACTCTGCTGTATTGTGTGAGCTGCTGCTATGCAACCCCGTCTCCATGGTCACAGACTACAAACAAACCCTGTGTAGTCTGATCCTGCAGCCACAGGTCCTTTCCACCTCTCCACTATTTCTTACTAACGTACATTAAGATAGTAACAAGTCGGGGACATACAGAAGGGAGTACGGTATTTATTTATTATAAGCACTTATATAGCGCTATATTCTACAGCACTTTACAGACATTAGCATCACACTGTCCCCAATGGGGCTTACAATCTACGTTCCCTATCAGTATGTCTTTGGAGTGTGGGAGGAAACCGGAGGAAACCCACACAAACACAGGGAGGACTACAAACTCCATGCCGTATGAGTGCAGGATCACAAGGGATGCATGTGGTCTGTTACTATGGAGATACATAGGTCTGCGTACCGGCTGTATTCACAAAATAGTAGGAAGTCTTTAATAAAAATCTATTTGCAAAGTTTATCTTTTTTTGTTACAAATCCGTAGATACCCATTAAAGTGTTTTGCATAGTACTGTACTGGTAAGTAGATAATTGGGGGTACTCTGACTGGTATTGTCAATGGCGGCACGCTGCCCAGTTCTATTTTTTTAGGGTAATCTGGCTGGTATTACCAGTGGCGGAACTCCAACTGGTGCCAGCTCGTACTCTGACATTTACATCTCAAGCACCTCATCATAATTTTGTTTTAAATGGGTATTCTGGTTGTTTGAAGTTGTCCCCTATCCCATAGATCAGTGGGCATCCTGCCGCTGGGATCCCCACTGGTTACGAGAATGGGGGCCCCGTATCCCTTGCAGCCCCCTTGAAATGAACGTAGCGGTCGGCGCACATGCGTGTGGCCGCTCCATTTATTCATAAATGGAGAGGCCGCACACATGACTGTTCCGGCCGCTCTGTTCATTTCGGGAGGGGGGGGGTCATGCAGGGTTTTCAGGGCCCCCATTCTCGTGATCGGTGGGGCTCCCACCGACCTGTGGATAGGGGATAACTTCAAACAACCGGAATACCCCTTTAACTTCCCTTTCCAGAGCACACTGCTCAGACCGAGAGTGAAAACTTTCCATGGGGGGGCCTTCTAGATAGGATAGCACTATCCATGGTGAACCCTGTATACGCAGCACATGACCCGGTAGCCCCTACCTTTTTTTTTGTTACACCCTTGTTCACATCTATAGCTTTCTAAAAGTTTGCAAAAATTCACCATATTACCCTGACCCCAATCCATTTCCTGTTTGTGGTGTGAGGCTGCACACTGTAATATTGGGGAATAGGTAGGAGGGTCACCTTGTCCATCTCTGCTACAATGGATAGAAAGAGTGCAGCCAATTAGAGCATAACATTTATGTTAAGTGTACGGCTGTGCAAATGTTGGGGGTAAAGAAAAATTGAACATGTTGGATTTCAACATGGCCGACCTTTTTGGCTTATTCCCCATTGAGAATACATGCACACTTTGTGAAACTGAGTATGCATGTGTATGGGGCGAGGATTCGGGGGGATAGCTGTTGGCCAAAGTAGCATTTAGCTGACAGTTATCTAAAGTGTATGGCATGCTTAAAGGTACCGTCCTATCTGGGCCACTTATGGCATATCAAAAGGATATGCCAAATATGTCCCATAGTTGATGGTTTGATCTTTGGGACCCACTCCTATCTCAAGAACCGAGTCCCAAAGTAAACAGAGAGCTCACTGCGCTTGTGCATCATCCTCTCCATTCACTGCAATGGAACGTCCAAATATAGCCAAGCAAGTGCTCCTGGCTAGTTTTGGAAGCCCCATAGCAGTAAAGAGAGGGGTTGTCATGCATGTGCGGTTTGCTCTCTATTCACTGTGTGGCCTTGTTCTTGAGATAGGAGATATTCTCAGAGATGGGACCTGCACCTAGTGATATTCTATAAATGTCCCAGAAGAGACAACCCCTTTAATATGTAACAGGCAGTACCCATTAGAGGAATGTCAGTCGAACCCAACAATTTTGGTGGGACTGGCCAACCACCTAATGTATATGGTGATGTCCCGACTCTCTGAGGCGACTGATGTTGGGGTAAAGAACTTTTAAGCACTCTGAATGTCAACATGCCCAATCCTTTTTGATCTCAAGGGAGATAAGCCTCCATCAGAAGTGTCCATCAGAGGCTTTTTCCCCTCACCTCCCGGAGAACACGTGTCCACTCGGCCATACCGGGAAGAGGGGGGGAGGGATGGTTGGGAGGAAAAGCTATTGGCATGCAAGAACCAGCCCTAAAATAGAAAGTTCAAATCTACCTATAAACTCCAGAGACTTACATCCTGTCACTCAAAGGCTCATAAATTTCTCCAGCCCTGAAAGATACAAGGACTGATAATGTCCTAACCAATTTTCTCCCTGTTGTTCCTCAAGGTTCCTCATACGGATCTGAGACTTGGCACAGTAGTAGAACCTTTTTTTCTTTTCTTGAAGCCTTGCAAGTATCAATACTGGAAAAAGCTACAATTGGGACATTTAATAGAAATGTCAGTAAATAACTTCATGAAGTGTTAAAGCAATATGTCTTACCCCGAGGCTGAGGGAAACTTAATCTACAGCACCCTAAGACTAGGAAATTTAATTAAAAATAACAGCATTGTTTGGTTCATATAGAGTGCATTAGATAGCCGTAATGGCTTCTCAGTTTGCATGCAACACATTTGGAAATTACAACGTATTTTTTTTATTTTCTGAAGCACTTGCAGAATGTTCACAAAACTGTAATTTAAAAGCTCAAAATCTGATGAGACTATTTTATTTAATGGCTCAGAATATGTATTTTTCTTAACTCTTATAAGGATGGCTATATTTTTGAAAAATCCTCATGGGCAAGCAACACTGAACTACTGATGGACAGTATGGTGTACTCTACGACAAACATTATGGTGGACTGTATAATGGACACTATGGTAAACTCTATGATAGACACTGGTGGGCTCTAGGATGGAGACTATGGTGGACTCTATGGTGTACACTATGGTAAACTTAATGATGGACACTATGTTGGACTCTATGATGGACACTTTAATGGACTATGTGGTGAACTCTATGATGGACACCATGGTGAACTTTATAATGAACACTATGGTAAACTCTATGATGGACACTACTATGGTGGACGGTATGGTGGAATCTATGATGGACACGATGGTGGAGTCTATGGCAAACCCCATGATGGACACTATGGTGGAATCTATGGTGAACTCTATGATGGACACTATGGTGGACTCTAAGATGGAGACTATGGTGTAGTCTATTATAGACACTATAGTGGACTGTGATTATGTACATGATCCACTGGTATACATTCAACAGCAACTCTAGGTTCATGAATGATCATGGGTGATGATGGTGGTGTCCCCTCTGACTGTACACTTTTCATAGTGTAAAATTACTAGGAACACCATCATTCATTGCATTGCCAAGGTTTCAGATTTTATTTTACAAAATCAATATTCATCCAACCACATCCATATTTAGTTCATTTGTCTGGTGTTCCTGAATTTACCCATAGACATGATGATTTGGCAGACTGAGACAACTAAACAAGTACTCTGACGAGGACAGCTCTCTTCGGCCCTGATTCAGACAGCAGTAATTTCTGCCGTGCTCTGGACTGCACCCGCATAGCACTCAGTCCCATTAATATAAATGGTGCAATTCACACCAGTTTTTTGGCCTTGATCATTGGTCTGTGTCACGAAACTTGCAGCATTTGCCATTCTTGTCTGTTCTCCATCCAAGAGTCATTCATTTAAACAAATGGATGCACCCGGATGCTACACGGACATCTACGTTTTTTAGACAACTGGGTTGTAGAAGTAAGTCATACCTTACAGCTCCTTTAAGCCAACTCTGGTAGTGATCAAAGACTAAAAGTGGAAAATGAGCTCTGGTATTTTATTTTAATGTTTTTAAAATAGGAAAAAATGTAATAGTCTCATGTTTGCCCTGATTGACCATTTTAAGGGTACGTCTGGTGTAGAAACACTGTTTTTAAAATACTCTATTAGGAAAGGGCCCATTCAGAATAAAGAGTGTCTACCCAGAGCGTCTCTTTCTCTCCGGAGGACCCGTCATGTCCATTAATTATACGGACAGCCTACTCATTTCAGTCAGCACTGTGCAATGCTTTATTTCCCCTGTGGTGGCGCTGCAGGTGAACTGCACACTTACTGCCTGGTTCCCCTGCGTAACAGCTGATTGTTGGAGTAGAGGGACGCTCAGTGATCAGCTTATCATTGAAGGTTCCTATTAATATAACAGTCCTTCATTTTTTGTATCTAGAATTTTTTATTTTAAGTAATGCAAGTTATGAAACCAAGCATCATGTATTCACATTGACTAGTACTGTATATATGCTTCCTTTTCAATATCTGATCCCCTAAAGTTAGTGCATTACAACTATCATGTAAAGGGATTGTCTGCTTTTTTTTTTATATTGTTGACCTATCCTCGGGATTTGGCTGGGGTCCAACTATTGGCATCCCCGCCGATCAGCTGTTTGAAGAGAAAGCAGCACTGATACGAGCATTGTGTTCTCTTCACTGTTTACCTGCTTGCCGTCGCAACTGCAGCGGTGACCAGGTGTAATTACAACTGCTCCATCTCCATTCACTTCTATGGGACGGCTCCATCCTATTCACTTGAACAGGAAAGAGCCATCCCACTGAAGTGAATGGGGACGCTGTGGTTGTAATTACACTGCTTACCGCTGCAGTCGCAACCGCGAGCGGGTAAATAGTGAAGGGAACACAACGCTTGTACCAGCGCTGCTTTCTCTTCAAACCGATTGGTGGCGGTGCCTGGAGTCAGACCCCCGCCGGTATGATATTGATGACCTATCCTGAGGATAGGTCATCAATATAAAAAATGTGGTCAACCCCTTTAATTAGCCCAAAAATATTTTACTGCTACAAATGAAGACGAGAATATGACGCCATTACTTTTTACTGCATCAGACATGACTCACTTTTATCAGGTATTTCAAGCTGCTAAATCTGTTCCATAAAGGAGCAATCCAGGTAAGGGTCCATTTACACGGATCCGCAATACACCCGGCCGGCACCCCCATAGAAATGCCTATTCTTGTCTGCAATTGGGGTAATTGAGGAAATCTGATTTTATTGATGCAGTGACGTCATGACGGAATTTAGAATTCTAATGCTTTTTGGATTAGGGTTCTGGGTAAACCAGAAATTATGGAAAGGATATCATAATGCGAATGTGTGTAACGTTTGTACAACTAACTCGCCATCAGATTGTATACGTAGAGGAGATAGGGGTCCAAACGCAAAAATGATAATTACACTTACCGGTAATTGGATTTTCCAGAACCCATGACAGCACCTGTTGCGTTATGATATCCTTTCCATAATTTCTGGTTTACCCAGAACTCTAATCCAATAAAAGCATTAGAATTCTAAATTCCATCATGAGCCACGGACCGGAAGATCGGCGGGCGCTCCGCATCCATTCCGTCCCTATAGAGAATTAATGGGTCTGCACCCATTCCGCACAATTGCAGAACGGATGCGGGCCACAATTTCGGACGTGTAAATAGAGCCTAAAACCCGACACACTTGCGTAGTGCAGTGCCTGAAGGAATGGGGCAGGACACACTCATTGAAGTAAGCCTTTAAGGCCCTCACATGTCGCAATGCGCCCCCCCATCGACAATCGTTAGATATAATGTTGCAGTGTGATCTTCACCGTGTAGACCTAACCTTTAAATAAATGTACATCCTGACTATAAAGTAAAGGGGTCCTTTCAGTATCCAAATAAAGTGTGTCATCTCAGCAAGTGGCATTTATCATGACGAAAAAGTTAATGCAAGGCACTTACTAATGTATTGTGATCGTCCATATTGCTTTCTTTGCTGGCTGGATTAATTTTTCCATCACATTATACACTGCTCATCTCTAAGGTTTACGACCACCCTGCAATCCATCAGCGGTGGTCGTGCTTGCACACTATAGGAAAAAGCACCAGCTTCTTGTGCAGCTCCCGTCTCGGCCACTGCTGCAGCACGACCACCACTACTGGATTGCAGGGTGGTCGTGACCATGGAAATGAGCAGTGTATAATGTGATGGGAAAATGAATCCATCCAGCAAAGTAGACAATATGGACAATAACAATACATTAGTAAGGTCTCTTTCACACTTGCGTTGTCCGGATCCGGCGTGTACTCCACTTGCCGGAATTACACGCCGGATCCGGAAAAACGCAAGTGTACTGAAAGCATTTGAAGACGGATCCGTCTTCAAAATGCGTTCAGTGTTACTATGGCACCCAGGACGCTATTAAAGTCCTGGTTGCCATAGTAGTAGTGGGGAGCGGGGGAGCGGTATACTTACAGTCCGCGCGGCTCCCGGGGCGCTCCAGAATGACGTCAGAGCGCCCCATGCGCATGGATGACGTGATCCATGCGATCACGTCATCCATGCGCGTGGGGCGCCCTGACGTCACTCTGAAGCGCCCCGGGAGCCGCACGGACGGTAAGTATACTGCTCCCCCGCTCCCCGCTGCACTTTACCATGGCTGCCAGGACTTTAGCATCCCGGCAGCCATGGTAACCATTCAGAAAAAGCTAAAGGTCGGATCCGGCAATGCGCCGAAACGACGTTTAGCTTAAGGCCGTATCCGGATTAATGCCTTTCAATGGGCATTAATTCCGGATCCGGCCTTGCGGCAAGTCTTCAGGATTTTTGGCCGGAGCAAAAAGCGCAGCATGCTGCAGTATTTTCTCCGGCCAAAAAACGTTCCGTTCCGGAACTGAAGACATCCTGATGCATCCTGAACGGATTTCTCTCCATTCAGAATGCATTAGGATAAAACTGATCAGGATTCTTCCGGCATAGAGCCCCGACGACGGAACTCTATGCCGGAACAGAACAACGCAGGTGTGAAAGAGCCCTAAGTGCCTTGTATTAACTTTCTCTACGTGATAAATGTCATTTGCTGAAGTTAGAGGACCCCTTTAATTTGAGAAACCTTATGTGAATTGTGACAATCCTCCAATGTAATAAACCCCCATTATATTCAGCCCCCCCAACATTCATCTACAGCCCATGTTTAGCCAGGGTGCCGTGGACTAACCAGCCACTACAATGTTATAACCGGAAAGTGAATTATGGCTTCAGTATCCAAATAAAGTGCGTTTTAATTATGGAAATGGAGGTTGATGTTACACTGTATCCTTTGCCTGCCTTGCCAATATGTTACACAGTGTCCTTTAATTGGTCCTGTCGAGGAAACGATCGTTCCTCCCATTGGAAAATTGCGGTAATGATTTGTTTTCTTTTAATGGGCACGTACAGGAGACGCATAATTACTGCTATAGTAATAGTCTGTCACAGAACTGGATGATTCCATTACATGGATCAATGCATGGACGGCTCCGGCGACCCGCTTTTAAATATGAACATTTTTCAGCTGCAGCAAAAAAAAAAAAAAAAAAAAAAAAAAAAAAGACTAAAAGCCGCCTCGTAAATCAGAACTTAGGGAGCCCGGGTGCTGGTGAGAATGTGATAAATACAGGCTCATTTACAGTCATGGGGTAATCGAGGAAATCTGATTTTATTGATGCAGTGACGTCATGACGGAATTTAGAATTCTAATGCTTTTTGGATAAGGGTTCTGGGTAAACCAGAAATTATGGAAAGGATATCATAATGCGAATATGTGTAAAGTTTGTACAACTAACTCGCCATCAGATTGTATACGTAGAGGAGATGGGGGTCCAAACGCAAAAATGATAATTACACTTACCGGTAATTGGATTTTCCAGAACCCATGACAGCACCTGTTGCGTTATGATATCCTTTCCATAATTTCTGGTTTACCCAGAACTCTAATCCAATAAAGGATTAGAATTCTAAATTCCGTCATGACGTCACTGAATAAAAAAATAAAAAAACTGATTTCCTCGATTTCCCCATGACTAGAGAGATGGATCCGCCCCCACAACTGGACAGATCAGTAGGAGCCGTAAAAAATAGAATCCCTATAACCTCATTCTTGAAAGACAGAAACAATTCTCATCAACCATAAGCACCAGGGAGGGAATTAGAGGGGTGCTGTCATGGGTTCTGGAAAATCCAATTACCGGTAAGTGTAATTATCATTTTTCCCTTCACCCATGACAGCACCAGAGAGAGATCGAATACCAGAGATAAAAAGAACCCCTAGGGGGGGACGTGCTTGAAAAGTAATCTTAAACTATGAAGACCCCAAAGGCTAACAAGAGGTCCAAACTAAAAAAGTGGGAACAATAAACATTCTAACCTAGGAATTTCAACATTATACCTTAAATCCAGGATAATCTTATAAAATAAATCTTATATGGGTTTCTTATAAGTGTTAACATAAATCATAACAGATTTAACAAAACATCCTAGAGAGGTACTTATCTTGACGCAGAATGGTCAAACTGAAGATGATTGCTGAACACGATTCCTTTGGTGCAGATTATATTCCGAGACAGATGTTTCTTCCTGCCTCATCAAAAGTTCCCCAGGAGAGGCCCTTCCAAGGCACGCCACCTGCACTGTTGAATCTTCAGGGAGCGGGTAGTGGGGAACTCACCCGGAACGCTTCCCACCCAGTGATCCACTGGAGGACCAGAAGAACTTCAGATGCCAAAATATCAGAATTTTCTCACAATCTGGCATCTATGATAGAACCCTACCGTGGCATCAATCCCTTATCTGGAGGAGCTCACGGATCTGCTGCAAGAGGTCCAAAGAGCCCCCTGGACCCTTCAGACCTCCTAGTGCCCCCACCGCCGGAAACTACCACATGAAGGACTCCAGCAGACAACCGCCGACCCTCCAGGGACTCCCTGGAAAGTTCTAGATCGGCGGCAAGTATTTATAGGGTTTTGCTGGTGAGCCATACCTCCTGTAGACTAAATAGATGGACCAGTCCATCTTCTTACTCCTAACCAGGAGCCCTATAGGGCTTTGTTGGTACACTATATGTCCTGTAGGCCGTCCAAACAACATGGTCCAGCCCAAATCTTCACTCCCAACTAGGAGACTTATAGGCCTCTAAACCATCTGGTCTAGCCCATCTTCTCATTCTCCACTAGGAACATTATAGGGCTTTGTTGGTGTACTATGCTTATTGTAGATCATTAAACTACAAACTGTCAATCAGACATAGCCACAGAACCAGTTCACCATGCAGGCATAGCCATCAAGGTAGACCGCCACCAAGACATGGTTGCATCTCAGGCACAGCTGGTCACATAGACACCCGCTAAGAGCCAGGTACCACCGTCATCCAGATACTGTTGCAAGAACCGTCAGTTATCAAGACACGGCGGCACGAGCCACACAGACATAGCGACCAAAACCGCCAACCATGCAGACAGGGTGGCAGAAGCCGCCAACCATGCAGACACGGCCCATGCAAAGTGAGCAGCTGAACAAACACTAGATAAGCCCAGCAGCAGAAGCAGCCAGCTACAATGCAAAGGTGGAGGAGCAGTCATAACAGGCAAGCATAACATAGAAGTAATCAGCTCCATAGGAACATGAGGTTATGAAAATAGTCATCCTGCCACAAAGACTGACTTTTAATTTTTATTGCCTGTGCTTTTATTACCACAGGCAGTGAACCAGAAAAGCCCAGGCTTCCAGGCAGCCATCATTTTTTAGGCATGGACTCAAAGGGGTAACCAGCCAACCAGGCATATACTTAGAGGCAGCAAGCCTGCTAAACAGACAGCAACTCAAGGCAGCCAGCCGACCAGGCGCAGACTCATAGGCAGCCAGCCGACCAAGCGCAGACTCACAGGCGGCCAGCCGACCAGGCGCAGACTCACAGGCGGCCAGCCGACCAGGCGCAGACTCATAGGCTGCTAGACGACCAAGCGCAGACTCATAGGCAGCCAGCCGACCAGGCGCAGACTCATAGGCAGCCAGCCGACCAGGCGCAGACTCATAGGCAGCCAGCCGACCAGGCGCAGACTCATAGGCAGCCAGCCGACCAGGCGCAGACTCATAGGCAGCCAGCCGACCAGGCGCAGACTCATAGGCAGCCAGCCGACCAGGCGCAGACTCATAGGCAGCCAGCCGACCAGGCGCAGACTCATAGGCAGCCAGCCGACCTGGCGCAGACTCACAGGCAGCCAGCCGACCAGGCGCAGACTCATAGGCAGCCAGCCGACCAGGCGCAGACTCATAGGCAGCCAGCCGACCAGGCGCAGACTCATAGGCAGCCAGCCGACCAGGCGCAGACTAAAAGGCAGCCAGCCGACCAGGCGCAGACTCATAGGCAGCCAGCTGACCAGGCGCAGACTCACAGGCAGCCAGCCGACCAGGCGCAGACTCACAGGCAGCCAGCCGAACAGGCGCAGACTCATAGGCAGCCAGCCGAACAGGCGCAGACTCATAGGCAGCCAGCCGAACAGGCGCAGACTCATAGGCAGCCAGCCGACCAGGCGCAGACTCATAGGCAGCCAGCCGACCAGGCGCAGACTCATAGGCAGCCAGCCGACCAGGCGCAGACTCATAGGCAGCCAGCCGACCAGGCGCAGACTCATAGGCAGCCAGCCGACCAGGCGCAGACTCAAAGGCGGCCAGCCGACCAGTATTGTTGATCGCGAATATTCTAATCACTAATTTTTATCACGAATATCGGCACTTCGAGAATTTGCGAAGATGTAGAATATAGTGCTATATATTTGTAATTGTGAATATTCTAGATTTTTTTCATCAGTAACCTCCCTTCTTGCTTGAGGGCCAATGAGAAGACTGCAATATCTTTGTCTGAGCTTAGCAACATCCCTAGCAACCAATAGGAAAGGTGCCTACCCCTTACTATATAAGAACCTCCCCAGCAGCCATTTTCTGCAGTTTTTTTTTTGCAGTTTTGAGAGAGAAATCAGTGACATTGCTGTGCTCTGTGCTTTCATCTGGATCCTATTCCTTATCCAATTACATTAGTTAGTTAGTTAGCTCATATATATAATACAGATAATGGTAGATAGTCAGTGTAGGTTATATCCTGATATAGTGTTGCTCAGGCATGCTCAACCTTCGGCCCTCCAGCTGTTGCAAAACTACAACTCCCAGCATGCCTGGTGTAGCTGATAGGTTCTGCTGTCCATACACACATGCTACAGACATAGTGCTGTGATGTCACTTAGTGCACCAATCAGTAATATCTACTCAGACCTGATAAAATGTGAAGTTGCATGTATTGCGCAAAAAATAATGACTGGAGATCACGAATTCTAGAATTTGTGAATTTATTGCAAATATTATGCAAAAAATTCACGAAAATGAATATTGCCTATGCCGCTGATCACTACCGACCAGGCGCAGACTCAAAAGGCAGCCAGCCGACTAGGCGCAATCAGCCAGACAGGCATAGACCCAAAGGCTATCATCTGACCCAGCATGGAGGCACAAGCCAACCAGGCATAGATGCACAGGCGCTCAGCAGACCAGGCTTTTAACGAAGCAGGTATAGATGCAAGACATTCAGCTAAGCAAGCATAGATGCACAGGTGGACCGCCAACCAGGCGTTCAACAAAGCTGGCATAGATGCAAAAATTTTCAGCTAGACAGGCATAGCCACACAGGCATACAGCCAAGCATGCACAGGGCATCGGAATTCAATGAAACCAACATAATATCAAAGGCATTCAGCCTGAAGCCAATAGGCAACCAACTAGGCCCCAAAGCTATAAGGCCTCCACCCAAAAGCCAAGCGCAGACAACCAGGCCCTGAAGCCGAGGCCGACAACCAGGCCCTGAAGCCGAGGCCGACAACCAGGCCCTGAAGCCGAGAGGCCGACAACCAGGCCCTGAAGCCGAGAGGCCGACAACCAGGCCCTGAAGCCGAGAGGCCGACAACCAGGCCCTGAAGCCGAGAGGCCGACAACCAGGCCCTGAAGCCGAGAGGCCGACAACCAGGCCCTGAAGCCGAGAGGCCGACAACCAGGCCCTGAAGCCGAGAGGCCGACAACCAGGCCCTGAAGCCGAGAGGCCGACAACCAGGCCCTGAAGCCGAGAGGCCGACAACCAGGCCCTGAAGCCGAGAGGCCGACAACCAGGCCCTGAAGCCGAGAGGCCGACAACCAGGCCCTGAAGCCGAGAGGCCGACAACCAGGCCCTGAAGCCGAGAGGCCGACAACCAGGCCCTGAAGCCGAGAGGCCGACAACCAGGCCCTGAAGCCGAGAGGCCGACAACCAGGCCCTGAAGCCGAGAGGCCGACAACCAGGCCCTGAAGCCGAGGCCGACAACCAGGCCCTGAAGCCAAGAGGCCGACAACCAGGCCCTGAAGCCAAGAGGCAAACAACCAGATGCATACCAACCACATAACACAAATACTCACTGAATAACCCAAGTTCATAAGTTTGTGATAATTTTATAGTCTGGGTCGTTACGGATACCGATTTATCCGCACTTTTTCTTTTTAAACATAAAGCTTTTTGATGGGAATAGGCTTTTTGTGTTTTGTTTTTTTTAGTCCCACCAAGGGACTGCTGGTCACTCACATAATACATTGGTCAAGGTCTAAGGGATGTACTTAGATGAAAGATGATTGTTACCCCCCTTCTCCAGCCTGCTGCCTTAGAGACCTATTCACTTCTCTGCGAGTGAGAGCTCATGCACATAGCCCTAGCCGATTTTGCTGTACGGAAAACACGGATACAGGCCATGTACTTTCCGCATTTTGCGGAACGGAACATCCTGCCATCCACAGAGCAGAACGGATAAGAATAGGACATGTTCTATATTTTTACGGATGCCACGGAACGGACATACGGATGCGTACAACACATGGTGTGCTGTCTGCCTCTTTTTTGACCCCACTTAAGTAAATGGGTCCACATTTAGGTCCACATCTGACTGATTCTGTTGCAGACATCTCTGCGACTCTCGCAATCATAGGAATGGAACTTGCAGAAATCCATGCAGTGACCCCATTTTAGATAAAAATCTACAACAGACATTTTCAGAAATGTCTACAACAAAATTTGCTGCATGTAAATGTATCCTAAAGGGACACTCCGGACATAGCCAGTGCAGACCTGAGGGTATGGTGCATAACACAGGGGTTTTCCCTTCGCACTGCCCTACAAGCCCTGCGCTATCCTATATGGCGGAAATGGTGGGATGTATCCAGGGCCGTCTTTAACGTGGGGCAAAAGGGGCAGCTGCCCCGGGCACAGTTGCTCCTGGGGGGCCCAGGGCAACTGCCTCTTGAGCCCCGCTGGCCACTGCAGGACCTTTCATGGGTCCATACTTTATTAACTAAGTAGCAGGACATGTAGGGCATACATGGGGGATGTCCCTGCACTTACTAATATTTCTGGGCGCTGCTCCCTTGCGCCACTTTGGCCCCCGTTATATTCTCCCGCGCTGTATGCTAAGTAACAGCATCGCAACACCAGGGAGGAGACATCAGCTTTTCTCCCTGGGCGTCCCTTCTCCCTGGCTGTAGCGCTGTCCAATAGTGATGAGTGGGAGGGGACATATTTGATTTCACAATATTTTGCGAATATTCGATTGAATATTCGTCTTATAATTGTCAAAATCAAATATTCATCATTATTCTATTTATTGCGAATAATATGTGATTTAATTATTTGCGTATTGCGATTTTCTTTTTTTACTGTATAAGGCAACTTTCCTATTGGTTGGCTATGGCTATTGGCAAATATGTATATTTTACGAATATTCGCTATATTGCTATATATTCTTGTTTTAGGATATGACGAATATTCTAAAAAACAAAGTTATAGCAATATAGCGAATATTCGTAAAATACACATATAGACTATAATTTAGCTAATATAGTGCTATAATCTTTTTTTATAGTCTCATTTTTTTTGTCTCTTCTGAACTTCAAATTTGGAAAAAATTTACACTATTTAAAAAAAAATACTATAGCACTATATTAGCTAAATTACAGTCTATGTGTATTTTACGAATATTCGCTATATTGCTATAACTTAGTTTTTTTGAATATTCATCTTATTTTTTTTTCAATCTGTACTGTTCCACTTTGGCATACTCCTCCCCGACAAGCGTCCCCGTCACCATGCGACGCCTGTGGGTTAGAATATACCATCAGATCTGAGTTTTCACGATCTCAGGGAAAACTTAGATCCGATGGTATTTTCTATCCCACAGGCGTTCCCATGGTGACGGGGACGCTTGTCGGGGAGGAGTATGCGAACAACTGTATAGATTGGGAAAAAAAAGGCGAATATTCTAAATAACGAATATACTCACTATAGTGCTATATATTTGTTTTTAGAATATTCGTCATTTTTTTTCCATATGAAAACACGATTCCTCCCTGCTTAAGTTGCTTGTGGGCCAATGACTCATTGACCCACAAGAAAGAAGCAGGGAGGAATTATGTTTTCAGATGTTAAAAAATGACGAATATTCGATATAGCGAATATATAGCATTATTCGAAATATTTCCGAATTAGTGAAGTTGCGATATTCACGATTAATATTCGCTATTCAAATATTCACGCTCAACACTACTGTCCAATCGCAGCGCAGAACGTCACAGCCAGGGAGAAAAAAAACTTGCCTTCTCCCTGAAGGAACGCCTCCTCCCTGGTGTTCCGATACTGTTATTTAGCATACAGTGCGGGAGAAGGTAACGGGGGCCACAGCAGTGCAATGGAGTGGCGCCCAGAAATAATAGTAAGTGCAGGGAGATCCCCATGTATGCCCTACATGTCCTGCTACTTAGTAAATAAAGTATGGAGCCATGAATGCGGCAGCGGCACTTGTGTTCTCCCTCTTGCCCAGGGTCCAATCAAAATTAAAGACGGCCCTGGATGTATCACTGCAAACTATAGCAGATCTGGGATGGACCTACTCTTGAGAAACCCAGAAATGATTTCGTCATCTCGGTGAAGAGTGGCAGAGGAAGCGCTAATGAATTAATTACCCAGGGCGCGTATTTATGGCACACGGCAAGCTGCGCTGCTGCCCCCCCCCCCCCCCCCCCCCAATCACAATGTATCAGCAAAGTGCGGCTATCGGCTCCTCTCTCCATTACTATACATCATCTCCGCACTGACGTAACACCTTTCATTAGCCCTAATTGCTGGAAACAAGCGATTCCTTACTCTTAACCAAAGATCAATAATGGAAAGGTCGATAACTTAATGGAAAGCGTCTTCGATACAAGTAACTGGACTGTTTGCTGTATTTTAAGGGGATGCGATTTATAATTTATTCACATAGATGAAACATCCTAATACTAATTAATATTAATGTTCTGATGTCTAAAACGTAGTCAGAAATCCAAGATCCGCAAAACAGTCCTAGATCACTTCTGCCATTTGTCCTTTTAGTTCCCCCTAGTGGAGGAGGAGAGAATAGCATCAGCGGAAGTTAAATCCTCACTTTGTCCTTAGGGTATTTGTCCTTTGATCTCGGAAATATTAGCCCCACATATGCATCAAATGGTAGCTGGGAAATGGAGGAACTATGGTTGTGCTACTGGGGCTGGCTATGTTATGGGGACACTGTGGCAGTATAATGGGGTAAGCCGCGTTACCGGGGCACTGTTGTTGTATCATGGGACCTGCTGAGTTATGGGGGCAGTGTGACTGTATAATAGAGCGGCCTGTTTTATCAGGGCACTGTGGCTATGTGAATGGAGCTGGCTATGTTATGGGGGCACTGTGGCTGTATAAAGGGGCTGACAATGTTATGGGGGCATTAAGGCTATATAATGTGGCCAGCTGTGTTCCAGAAGCATTTGGCTGTATAATAGGGCTGGCTGTGTTATGGGGACACATGTGGCTGGCTCTGCACTGAAGACATGTGGATGGTCATGAGATGGGGGCTGCGTTGGTGCCACTGTAACAGACTGTGTTATGTTGGCACTGTGGCTGAGAGTTACGGTGGAGGGGCCCCATGATATGAAAAGTATTATTTCTAGGTGTAGTGTGAATGATCTTAGTTTAAGGGCTCATGTCCACGAACGCAAGGGCTCCGTGCCCGTATTGCAATATACGGGCACCGGCCATGTGCTCACCATGCTGCCAACCCACTGACTGCAAGATACAGCCAAAGATAGGACAGTATTCTATCTTTTGAGGAGCGGAGGCACAGATCGGAAGCCCACAGAAACACTACGGAGCACTTCTGTGCCCCTGCTCTGCACCGCAAAAAATAAGACATGCCCTATCTTTTTCCTTATCTGGCGAATTGCGGACCCATTCAACTCAAAGGCTACGCCTCTGCAGCACAGAGTGCACATGGCCGGTGCCCATGCATTGCTGACCCAGTATGGGCACGGAGCCCTTACCTTTGTGTAGATGAGCCCTAACAGTAATGACAAGAAATGTTCCGACAGAATGTACAAGGGCAACAAACCAGAAATAACCTTGTGGCCACCAGAAATCGGCCATACTGTGTGTGTCTGCCGCTTTCTGCTCCCTGTAGATGATGTAAGGCTATTGCCAGCAATAATCTCGGGCTTTTCGGCAGCCGACTGGAGCTTGTGACATGCATGCTGCCGCACAATGTGCTGTCCGCAGCGTCTCCCACGTTTTTCCTGTGGCTCTCTATTTCGAAAGGATTCTTTTTGACTGTCGCGTCGCAGCATGTCGCAGTGCAACACCATAGACTATCATTATAAAAATTGTCGGGCGACATTGGTGCAACAAAATGTTGCGCATCAAATGTCGTCGTGTAGACCTAGCCTTACATCCGTGAAGATGTCTGAAGCATCCGTGTTTGGTCCGTGTATCCGTTTCTTACCCTCCGTGCGTCATCTGTATTCCACGGATGCTGCTCAGCTGAAATTAATTTCCAGAACACCTCCTATCAGTGGTTAATGTCCATCCGTGTCGTGTCCATGATTTTCACTGGCCCATAGACTTCACTGGGCTTGTTTGATCAACATCACGGACCAAAGTAGTGCATGTCTCTGGGATCTTTTCACAGACCTACTGTCAGTAAGGAAAATACTGATGCGTGAACGGACACAAAAAAAAAATGGGTGTATGTGCTGTCCGTGGAAAAAAGGGCAGCATACGTCCATGAAAAATGGAAATGTGAACGAGGCCTTATAATGTGGGCCAGGTTAAGGCATGATTTCATGTGCCTGCTGGAGTTTCTCTTAAAACTGTAAGGCCCCTTTCACACGGGCGAGTATTCCGCACGGATGCAATGCGCTAGTTGAACGCATTGCACCCGCAATGAATCCTGACCCATTCATTTCTATGGGGCTGTTCACATTAGCGGTGATTTTCACGCATCACTTGTGCGTTGCGTGAAAATCGCAGCATGCTCTATTTTGTGCGTTTTTCACGTAACGCAGGCCCCATAGAAAGGAATAGGGTTGCGTGAAAATCGCAAGCATCCGCAAACAAGTGCGGATGCGGTGCGATTTTCACGCACGGTTGCTAGGAGACGATCGGGATGGAGACCCGATCATTATTATTTTCCCTTATAACATGGTTATAAGGGATAATAATAGCATTCTGAATACAGAATGCAGAGTATAATAGTGCTGGAGGGGTTAAAAAATAAAATAATTAATTCACCTTAATCCACTTGATCGCGCAGCCCGGCATCTCTTCTGTCTGTCTTCTGTGCAGGAACAGGACCGGTGGTGACGTCACTCCGGTCATCACATGGTCCATCACATGATCCATCACCATGGTAAAATATCATGTGATGGACCATGTGATGACCGGAGTGACGTCACCACAGGTCCTGTTCCTGCACACAGCAAAGGAAGACAGACAGAAGAGATGCCGGCTGTGCGATCAAGTGGATTAAGGCGAGTTAAATTATTATTATTTTTTTAACCCCTCCAGCGCTATTTTACTATGCATTCTGTATTCAGAATGCTATTATTTTCCCTTATAACCATGTTATAAGGGAAAATAATACAATCTACAGAACACCGATCCCAAACATGCCGATTTTTCTCACGCGAGTGCAAAACGCATTACAATGTTTTGCACTCGCGCGGAAAAATCCTGCATGTTCCCGCAACGCCCGTCTGAAAGAGGCCTAATAAATCCCTTTAAGGCCTCGTCCACATTTCCGTTTTTTCACGGATGTGTGCTGTCCGCATTTTCCACAGACCGCACACATACCCATTGCTTTAAATGTGTTCACATTTCAGTATGTCGGTCAGTAAAAAAAAAAAAAAATCACAGAGACATGCACTACTTTGATCCGTGATGCGGAACCAAGCACGTCCATAGAAGTCTATGGGTCCGTGAAAATCACCGACACACCATGGATGGCTTCTGTTTATCCCAGAAGACAGATAGAAAATGCTCTTGAAATTAAGTTTCAGCTGAGCAACATCCGTGAATTACGGGTGACACATGGTCCCATCACGGATCCTTCACGGATGATACACGGACGTGACACTGACACGGAAGTGTGGACGAGGCCTAAGGAACCTTGATTTTGATTGTCACCACTGCAGTCATTATCGCCCGTGAATAAAAATACAGGTAGGAATAAGACGGACAGAACGGTTCTCTGCGTTCCTACAATGTTTCCAGCCGCTGAGGTTTTATACCCCGGTAACATTTTATCTTCCAAGTTTAACATTTCAGCAACCAAAAATCTAGGCGCTGAGACAGATGATGAATGATTCCATCTAAACGGGCTGCTCCACCTCTGATTCCGGCCAGCGCATTAGAGAAGCTCCGAAATGGCTTTCTGACAAGGTCGCTGCACCATAGAACTGATGCGGGCAAAAGGAGAGATGAGAAAAGGTTCCCGGGAAAGGTTGTGCTCAGAGCTTTATATAACGGTGCCGGAAACGTCTGTCGCCAAATGATTTTCAGCTCACGGCTGCTTCACGCACAAAGTATTTACCCCGAAAAAACACTTTCCTCGTGTCCAAAACAATTACCTAATGTCTCCTCCATATTGAATTGCCCCGAGAACTTTTACTTTACACCAAGAATTTACAGCAGAAATGTTAGGTAATGGCTCGATGGAAACCAGACATATTACTTATTATACCACTAAACCCCGGGCATATTACTTATTATACCACTAAACACCGGGGATATTATTTATTATACCACTAAACACCGGGCATATTATTTATTATACCACTAAACCCCGGGCATATTATTTATTATACCACTAAACCCCGGGCATATTATTTATTATACCACTAATCCCCGGGCATATTATTTATTATACCACTAATCCCCGGGCATATTATTTATTATACCACTAAACCCCGGGCATATTATTTATTATACCACTAATCCCCGGGCATATTATTTATTATACCACTAATCCCCGGGCATATTATTTATTATACCACTAAACCCCGGGCATATTATTTATTATACCACTAATCCCCGGGCATATTATTTATTATACCACTAAACCCCGGGCATATTATTTATTATACCACTAAACCCCGGGCATATTATTTATTATACTATTAAACACCAGGGATATTATTTATTATACTATTAAACACCGGGCATATTATTTATTATACCACTAAACCATTAACCCCTTCCTGCATCACCACGTACATGTAGCGTCTCTGGCCGAAAGCACTTGTCTATGTGTCAGTGGTTAAGTGGACCTTCCCAGTAACTGCGTTGGTCAGGGCACAGGTGATGTTACAGGACACATGCTGGTGTAAGGCGGGCACAGCACACCGTGAAAAATAGTGGCGGCTGGGGACTGAGTAACGAGGGACGGCCGCCGACATCAGGCTGTGGAAGGCCTCAGTGTCCACAAGCCTAATTGGCAACATTTCCAGGGCCAGTAATTTGGAAAGGTGTGCATTTAGTGCTATGGCCTGTGGGTGGGTGGCTGGGTATTTGCGCTTGGGGTATGGACATTTGTACGCTGCGCTGGGACACAGAAGTGGATGTGCTAGCTGATGGTGTTTGCGAAGGTCCAGGTCTTGGACAGGGGATAGGCCAGCACGTAACAGAGGGGAAGAGGAGGCAGTGGTGTGACCCGCAGACACAGATTGTGGACCCAGGCGATCGGCCCACCTATTACCGTGCTTTTATGCCATGTGGCGGATCATGTTAGTGGTGGTGAGGTTGCTAGTGTTACACAGGAGAAATACCGCAGATAATGTCGCTGATGTCACCAGCGGCTGATATAAAATTACAGGGAATCTCACAGGTATTTAGGATGTGGAAACATTACACAGATGTACCCCAGGTAATGTCACTGTCCACAGCGGACATCGTCTATGGAAAAAGTACACTGGATGTCACAGATATTTTTGGGATGCGCACACTTTACACAGGAGATTTGGCGCAGCTAATGTCACTGTCCGCAGCAGACACCATCTACGGAAAAAGTACACTGGATGTCACAGATGTTCTTTGGATGCGCACACGTTACACAGGCGGCCTAACTATAGCACGCTATTTAGTGCAGGATGCGCTAAAAATAGATATTGCTGCCGACACACACAATAGCCCCTAAAAGGACTTTTGGGTCTGTAAAGTTTTAGCAATTTAGCGAAGGATGCGCTAAAAATATATATTGTTGCTGCCATACACAATAGTCCTTAAAAGGACTTTTGGGTCTCTGACAAGTCTTTCAACTTACCCCAAAAAAATTCATTCCCTACATTATCTTTCCCTTCTTCAGCGCATCTCTGACTAACACTGAGCCGAACACGTTCCATCGAATGCTATATAGCACCCAATGACGCGTTGTCAGCCAATCACTGTAATGCCAGTACCCAACATGGCTACAGCATTACAGTGAAGGGCATAGCAGCCAATAAACGTGCAGGAAGGAGACTCGAGCACATGCAGTATTTGGCTAAATACTGCCATGTGCCGAGCACCGAGATGCTCGAGTCGAACTGGTGTTCAGCCGAGCATGCTCGATCAACACTAACTACCATCCATGCAAATCAGTCCACCCCAATCCCAGTCCGAGGAACCACAGAGCAGAACACCAGCCTGTGTGTATCCAGGATTACAAACAGTTCATGGGCGGAGTGGATCTTCCAGAGCAGGTACTACAGCGCCTTAAGAAAATCTAAGGTGTGGTACAAAAAATTAGCTGTGTAACCTAACCCAAGGGTCACCATATAATGCCTTTGTCAGCCACAGAACAGCTGGTCATGGGGGGACCTTCTTGGAATTTCAAGAAAAAATTATAAATTGATTTTTGGCATTCAGGAAGGAGAGGGCAGTTTTTCATCCAGCAGTGCTTCTGGGGTCTCAAGAATAATACATGGGCAGCATTTCCCTGGAGTACTTACCCCCACAGCAAAAAAAAAAAAAGGTGACCCCAAAAAAGGCGTCGAGTTTGCTCAGTTAGAGGGATTAGGAAAGACACCAATCACTACTGTCAGACCTGCCCCTCTAAACCGGAGAGTGCTTTCAAGTTTATCACACTTCCACTGATATCCATTAAGTCCATTTTATTCATTTCTTACATTGAAGGGTGTCATTTTATTAAATGGGGCATTTCTTCCATTTCCTTTTATGTTCTGGCACCCCTAGAGCCTCGTTTTTGCGTTTTTCACTGTCGGGGGGTCTCAGGGTGTCTTCAAATGCAACATGGTGTTTGAAAATTATTCCAGCAAAATCTGCCCTCCAAAAGCCACATGATGTTCCTCTCATCCTGAGCCCTGCTGTGAATTTTTTCCTTTAACCCCTTGTGGGAAAAAAAAATGGGATATGCTAGTAATTTTTTTTTTTTTCACAAATGTGTGCTTTGAAATAATTTTACGAGTGTTTCTTCCTTTTGTGAGACACCCGTTTGCTAAAAAGCGCCCTTTCCACCAATTTAAATGTTCATATGGGGGTGCTATTTCCAAAATGGGGTCATTTCTTGGGGTTTTTAATTTCTGGGACCCTCAGGAATCTTTTAAATGCAACATGGCACCTAAAATCAATGTCTACCAATTAAGGTCAGCAAAATCCATATTTAAGTATCTAGAGCCATGCCATGCGCCCATACATCATTTTTGAGCACATATAGGGTGTTGCCGTATTCGGGGGGGAAATGGGTAACAAAATGTGGGGTGCATTTTGTCCTGTTACCCCTTGTGAAAGTGAAAAATGTGGGTGTAAAGCAACTTTTCTGGAATTTTTATTTTATTTTTCCTTTTCATAGCCAAGTGTTTCCTAATTCTGTGAAACACTTGATGGGTCAAAGTGCTCATTACACACCTTGAAATATTCCTTGAGGGGTGTAGTTTCCAGAATGAGGTCACTTTTTGGGGGTTTCCACTGTAGGGCCACCTCAGGGTATCTTCATATGCAACACAGCTCCCAATTACCATTCCAGCTAAATCCGCTCTCGAAAAGCCATATGGTGCTCCTTCCACGCTGAAGCCTGCTGTGATACCAGGGATATTTATTATACCACTAAACACAATAAAGTCTTTATAGTTATTTTCTATTTCCTGGACGCCAGAAGGACCTTCTCCATCTATTAAATACTGAGAAGGTGTGATGTAGAAGAAGTCCCTCTGAGAGATGGGATTTAGGGTACTTTCACACTTGCGTTGTTTGATTCCGGCAGGCAGTTCCGTTGCCTGAACTGACTGCCTGATCAGGCAAACTGTATGCAAACGGATGTCATTTTTTCAGACTGATCAGGATCCTGATCAGTCTGAAAAATGCCTGATCAATCAGAAAAATGCATTGCAATACCGGATCAGTTTTTCCGGTGTCATCAGGCAAAACGGATCCGGCATTTTTTTTTTACCTTTTTTTCAGTCTGCGCATGCGCAGAACGCAAGGACGGATCCGGCCTAATACATCCCTATGGGAAAAAATGCCGGATCCAGCATTCAGGCAAGTCTTCATTTTTTTTTTTTTCGCCGGAGATAAAACCGTAGCATGCTGCGGTTTTCTCTTTAGCCTGATCAGTCAAAACGACTGAACTGAAGACATCCTGAACGGATTACTCTCCATTCAGAATGCATGGGGATAAAAACTGATCAGTTATTTTCCGGTATAGAGCCCCTAGGACGGAACTCTATGCCGGAAAAGAAAACCGCAAGTGTGAAAGTACCCTTAGCTGGCTCATATAGAAATGACTATTTCCCAGACTCCAGAAGGACCTTCTCCATCTATTACATACTTATAAAGGTATGATGTAGAAGAGGTCCCTCTGAGTGATGGGATTTAGCCGGCTCATAAAGAAATGACTATATGCCAGATTCCAGGACCTTTTCTATCTATTACATACTGAGAAGGAGTCACATAGGAGAGGTCCCTCTGAGTGATGGGGATATAGCTAGCTTACATAGGAGTGACTATATCCCGGACTCCAGAAGGACCTTTTCCATTGTTTTACTGGTGGTTGGGCCAGGAATACTCTGACACATTAGGAGCACGTATATGAACCGATGATACACTATGAACTTGGCCTTTGTTTCTTCTAACAAATATAAAAAAACCAACCTGAGCTTATGCAGGACATATCATTGAAATGTGGTCAACCTTGTCCATCATTAAAGATGTTTTCCGGTTTTAACAAGTATCTTTTTGAGTATTCTTAGAACAGACCCCATCTACTATGCTGTGGCGTGGCTGTGTACTGCAGCCACTCTTCAATAGACTTCTATGGGATAGACTTCTCTGGGAGAGAAGTCTATGGTAGAGTGACTCCATAGTACACGGCCCACTTGTATGAACTGGAAAACCCCTTTTAAATGTACTAGGCGTCCAATACAAATTAGGCAAAGTGTGTAGCCTTCTAAAAATGGATTTGCAAGATTAACTTATCTATTCAGACAGATATATTTATGTAATGCCGGCTGTCAGCGTACTACTTCTCCCAGCAGACACAGCAACCATGTTAACTTCCATACATGATGTCTGGTCACTGCTCCTCCATGCTGGGATACACATGGGTCAACTGAGGCCACAGTGTCCGCTTCCTTCCTGATATTTAGAAGGAAAGTGCATGTTCTAATAAGAGGGAGAAATTCTATTTATCCGCGTACCTGACCCCGGCTTGTGTTCCTGTTCTTTGACCTATAATCCGTTCTGATATCCTGCTCCTGACCCATTCTACCGGCCCTGACTAGATGACTGACTACCTTGGCCTATATTCAGACACTGCTCCTGCCTGACCCCTCAGGACTTGTTTTATAGACTCTAGTCTGCCGTCACCTACTCCAGGTTAGGCGATACAACCCGCAGTATGTTAGTTTAGGCAGTTTATTACAATTTACCTAGTCGTCATACTAAATTTACATAGAATACCATTTATGCCACATAAGGTCATGCTCTTACCAGTCCCACATCTAAGTGCTTCACTCATTACTCAAAAGTTTCACTGCCACATAGGATGTGAACATATTGCAGAAGTGCTGCAGATTTTCACATGCTAAAAGACTATAATGACACAATGTCCTATGGCTGCCATCATCGCAGGAACTGGAGGTCATTATGCACTGGTTAGTTTCTTTATGGACAACCACAATATGACGGCATGCAGAAGTGTGCCCGCATATAGTTATTGTAAACTAAATCCAAAAGACCCTATGTGCTATTTTTTAAAATAAATGTTCATTTTTTTTATAAATAAAAATACAGATTATATATTTTTTTTAAATAAAACATTTAATTACATAAAATATATACAGTCCTGATCAAAAGTTTAAAACCACTTGAAAAATGGCAAAAAATCCTATTTAGCATGGCTGGATCTTAACAAGGTTCCAAGTAGAGCTTCAACATGCAGCAAGAAGAAATGGGACGGAGACAGAACATTTTTTGAGTATTCAATTAATTGAAAATAACAATTAAACTGAAACAGGCTGTTTTTCAGCTGATCAAAAGTTTAGGACCACATGCCTTTAAAATGGCAAATCTGTGCAAAGATGTGGATTCATTGTCATTGTCTGTCAGGTAGTCGCACGTTGTGATGGCAAAGGCCAAAAAAACTCTCCCTTTATGAACGTGGTCGGGTTGTTGAACTGCATAAGCAGGGTCTCTCACAGCGCGCCATCGCTGCTGAGGTGGGACGCAGGAAGACAGTCATTTGAAATTTCTTAAATGATCCTGAGGGTTATGGAACAAAAAAGTCAAGTGAAAGACCCAAAAAAAAAAATCATCAGCACCGAGCCGGAGGATCCAATTGGCTGTCCGTCAAGACACTGGGCGATCCTTGACCCAAATTAAGGGCCTTACTGGTGCTGACTGCAGCCCCATAACCATCAGACGAGACTGAAGGGCTTCAAAAACAAAAAACGTCTTAAAAGACCTCGTCTCCTTGAACGCCACAGAACTGCTCTTTTGGACTTTGCAAGAGAGCACCAAACATGGGACATTCAAAGGTGGAAGAAAGTTTTATTCTCCGATGAGAAAAAAAATGTAACCTTGATGGTCCTGATGGTTTCCAACGTTACTGGCATGACAAGCAGATCCCACCTGAGATGTTTTCTACGCGCCACAGTGGAGGGGGCGCCATAATGGTCTGGGGTGCTTTTTCCTTCAGTGGAACAATGGAGCTTCAGGAAGTGCAGGGGCGTCAAACGGCCGCTGGCTATGTCCAGATGTTGCAGAGAGCATTCCTCATGACTGAGGGCCCTCGTCTGTGTGGTAACGACTGGGTTTTTCAACAGGACAACGCTACAGTACACAATGCCCGCAGGACAAGGGACTTGTTCCAGGAGAATAACATCACTCTTTTGGCCCATCCTGCGTGTTCCCCTGATCTAAATCCAATTGAGAACCTTTGGGGATGGATGGCAAGGGAAGTTTACAAAAATGGACAACAGTTCCAGACAGTAGATAGCCTTCGTGCGGCCGTCTTCACCACTTGGAGAAATGTTCCCACTCACCTCATGGAAACGCTTGCATCAAGCATGCCGAAACAATAACGGCGGAGCTACTCATTACTGAGTTCGTGTTTGGAAATTGGATTTCTGGGGTTCGTTTTTTTTTGGAGGTGTGCTCCTAAACTTTTGATCAGTGGAAAAACAGCCTGTTTCAGTTTATTCGTTATTTTCATTAAATTGAATGCTCAAAAAATGTTTTGTCTCACTCCCATTTCTTCTTGTTGCATGCTGAAGCTCTACTTGGAACCTTGTTAAGATCCAGCCATGCTAAATAGGATTTTTTGCCATTTTACAAGTGGTCTTAAACTTTTGATCAGGACTGTATTAGGCTACTTTCACACTGGCATTTTGGCTTTCCGTTTGTGAGGTCCGTTCAGGTCCAAAACAGATCAGTTTTGACCTAATGCACTCTGAATGGATAAGGATCCGCTCAGAATGCATCAGTTTGCTTTGGAGGCTGCTTGCAGCGTTTTGCTGTCCATCTGACGATACTGAGCCAAACGGATCCGTCCTGACACACAATGTGAGTCAATGGGGATGGATCAGTTTTCACTGACAATAGAAAACGGATCCGTCCTCCACTGACTTTCAAGGGTGTTCAAGACGGATCCGTCTTGGCTATGTTAAAGATAATACAAACGGATCCGTTCTGAAAGGATGCAGACCGCTGTATTATCTGAACGGATCCGTCTGTCACATTTGCTATACAATTTTAGTTTTATTGCTTTTATGCAAGAAGATAGTTGTCCGACTCCAACACACTGAACGTGGTACCACACTTCACATGTGGAGCATTCCACTATTTGATCTTTAGGGTTGTAAAGCTGACATAAGCAATAGGTACTTAGTGTCGTTTCTTTTGAGTAAATTGGGGCGCGTGATTTTGCCAGCATTGAATGGTGGAATATCGAAATTTCTTGTGGCAGTAAACAATATAAGCTCGCAATTTTGGACTAGTGTAGATTTATAAAATTGGATTTTGAAGTTTCCTCCAAAGAAGAAATTGCTTTATTCAATAAAGAAATAGAATCAAATATTTCTGGTTTTGACTCTTCACACGATGGAATGTCCGGAATAGCAAAAGAAAATAAATAAAAATATTAAATATGAATTTAACAATATATTCATCACTGTACAACCATAAAATACCAAAGTGCTTAAAATTTACAGATGCCATACAGCCTATTCAATATGCGCAGAAGGAAAGGAACGCCATATGGTTTTTGGAAGGCTGATTTCACTGGGGTAATTTTAAGCTGCCATGTCACATTTGAAGACCCCCTGATGCACCCCTAGAGTAGGAACTAGGGATCGACCGATTATCGGAGTTACCGATATTATCGGCCAATATTCATGATTTTTATCGATATCAGTATCAGCATCTAACCTCGCCGTTAAAGCGTTAGCAGGCTATCACAGAAGATGGAGCGCTGCTGTCAGCGCGCTCATGTTCCCTCAGCAGCACAGCGGAGAAGGAGCCACTCTCTCACTCCCCCCTGTGCCGCGCTGCCAATGAGGAGAGACAGGAGGAGGGGCGGGCGCACTGTGCCACCAATGAAAGTTAACGTCTAATACAAACACAGGAGGAGGTGCGCACCCTATATGACAGGGCGCTGCATTCAGCAGCAGTTAACCCCTCAGGTGCCGCACCTGAGGGGTTAACTGCTGCCGCTGATCACAGCTCCCTGTTACGGGCAGGGTGCCGGCTATGTGATTCTGCACCGACACACCTGCCTCCTGTATTAAACGTTAATTATCATTGGTGGCGCAGTACGCCCTCCCCCCACCATTAAAATCATTGGTTGCCGTGACCACAGGGTCCCCTCCCCTCCTCTTCATTGATGGTGCAGTGGCAGCTTCTGATCGGAGCCCCAGCAGTGTAATCCTGGGTCCCCGATCGGTTACCATGGCAGCCAGGACGCTACTGAAGCCTTGGCTGCCATGGTCAGCTCCCTGCTGATGTGTGCACTATGCACAGGGCAGCAGGGACAGTGTGAGGTCCTATTCACCCTGATAGAGCTCTATTAGGGTGAATAGACAAGGGATTAAAATATCCAAGATTCTAGTCCCTAAGGGGGGAAATAGTTGTTAAATAAAAAGTAAAAAAAACAAACCCAAAAAAAAACAAAAAAAAAAAAAACACCTAAAGTTATATTCAACCCCTTTCCCAATTATCACATATTGCCACGTCCGAAAAGTCCAAACTATTAAAATATAAAAAAAATCCTATGTGGTGAACGCCGTAACAGAAATGTATTTATTTTTTCAAAAATGAAAATGCACAGAATATCGGTATTAGGGCTCTTTCACACCTGCGTTCTTTTCTTCCGGCATAGAGTTCCGTCGTCGGGGCTCTATGCCGGAAGAATCCTGATCAGTTTTAGGCCTCTTTCACACGACCGTTTTTTTTTTCCGTTTTGCGGGCCGTTTTTTGCGGTCCGTATACGGAACCATTCATTTCAATGGTTCCGCAAAAAAAACGGAATGTACTCCGTGTGCATTCCGTTTCCGTATTTCCGTTTTTCCGTTCCGTTTAAAGATAGAACATGTCCTATATTTGGCCGCAAATCACGTTCCGTGGCTCCATTAAAGTCTATGGGTCCGCAAAAAAACGGAATGCATACGGAAATGCATCCGTATGTCTTCCGTATCCGTTCCGTTTTTTGCGGAACCATCTATTGAAAATGTTATGCCCAGCCCAATTTTTAATATGAAATTACTGTATACTGTATTTGCCATACGGAAAAACGGAACGGAACAACGGAACGGAAACGGAACCACAACGGAAGCAAAAAACGGAACAACGGATCCGTGAAAAACGGACCGCAAAACACTGAAATGGACATACTGTCGTGTGAAAGAGGCCTTATCCTAATGCATTCTGAATGGAGTGAAATCCGTTCAGGATGCATCAGGATGTCTTCAGTTCCGGAACGGAACGTTTTTTGGCCGGAGAAAATACCGCAGCATGCTGCGCTTTTTGCTCCGAACAAAAATCCTGAAGACTTGCCGCAAGGCCGGATCCGGAATGAATGGCCATTGAAAGGCATTGATCCGGATCCGGCCTTAAGCTAAACGTCGCTTCGGCGCATTGCCAGATCCGATGTTTAGATTTTTTTTTAAGTGGTTTCCATGGCTGCCGGGACGCTAAAGTCCTGGCAGCCATGGTAAAGTGTAGCGGGGAGCGGGGTAGCGGCATACTTACCGTCCGTGCGGCTCCGGGGCGCTCCAGAGTGACGTCAGGGCGCCCTAAGCGCATGGATCACATGATCGCATGGCACGTCATCCATGCGCATGGGGCGCTCTGACGTCATTCTGGAGCGCCCCGGGAGCCGCACGGACGGTAAGTATACTGCTCCCCACTACTACTATGGCAACCAGGACTTTAATAGCGTCCTGGGTGCCATAGTAACACTGAACGCATTTTGAAGACGGATCCGTCTTCAAATGCTTTCAGTACACTTGCGTTTTTCCGGATCCGGCGTGTAATTCCGGCAAGTGGAGAACACGCCGGATCCGGACAACGCAAGTGTGAAAGAGGCCTTAGGCTACTTTCACACTGGCGTTTCTGGGTCCGCTTCTGAGATCTGTTTCAGGGATCTCACAAGCGGTCCAAAATGGATCAGTTTAGCCCCAATGCATTCTGAATGGATAAGGATCCGTTCAGAATGCATCAGTTCGCCTCCGTTCAGCCTCTATTTCGCTCTGGAGGCTGCCTGCAGCGTTTTGAAGTCCGCCTGACGATGCAGAGCCAAACGGATCCGTCCTGACTTACAATTTAAGTCAGTGGGGATAGATCCGTTTTCACTGACACAATATGGTTCAATTGAAAACGGATCTGCCTCCCATTGACGGTCCCTTTTAAAAAAAAAAATAAAAATTCCCCATGGCAATGCAAACTGATCCGTTCTGCCTGGATACAAGCGTTTGCATTATCGGTGCGGATCAGTCTGTGCAGATACAAGACGGATCCGCACCGAACGCAGGTGTGAAAGTAGCCTAAGTTATCGGCTATTGGCCTGAAAGTTCAGATTATCGGTATCGGCTCTAAAAAACAAATCTATATCGGTCGATCCCTAGTAGAAACTACGGGATAAGGTGGCAGTTTTGTTGGTACTATTTTAGGGTACATATGATTCTTGGTTGCTCTATATTACACTTTAGGTAACAAAAAAATAGCCGTTTTGACAGTTATTTTTTGTTATTTACAATGTTCATCTGACAGGTTAGATCATGTGGTATATATATATATAGAGCAGGTTGTTACGGACATGACAATACCAAATATGACTTTTGGTTGGTTGTTTCAGTTTTACATAATAAAGCATTTTTGCAATTTTTTATTTTTTTTTACTTTATTTTGGGAAAAGGACACTTTTTTTTTTTTTTTACTTGAAACTGAATTTTTTTACTTTATTTTTTGTCCCACTCTGTGACCTCAACCTTTGGGGGTCTGATCCTCTTTACAATGCAGCACAATACTTCTGTATTGTGATGCATTGGCTGTAAGTGTATTACCAGTGTAATACAACGGGACTGGATCTCACAGGCAGCCACGGAAGGCAGCCACGATACCCAAGTAAGGGCCGCTTCACACGAGCGGATGCTGTGCGTGGCATCCGCTCCGTGAAAGAGTACCAAGACCCGCTGCAGACTGCAGAGGCACGGAGCGGTAACATGACTGTTAATGCTCCGTGCCTCTCTGTGATCTCTTTACTACGAAATCACAGTGACAACTGTGATTTCGTAGTAAAGAGATCACAGAGAGGCACGGAGCATTAACAGTCATGTTAATACTCCGTGCCTCTGCAGTCTGCAGCGGGTCTTGGCACTCTTTCACGGAGCGGATGCCACGCACGGCATCCGCTCGTGTGAAACGGCCCTTAAAGCATCAGGCTGCCTTCCCTGCCATCGGGTCCCCATCACAGCAGCGGAGACCCGATGGAAGCTCTCTCCTTCTCCACACATGGTACGTGCTGCGGTCAGTGCTGACCACGGCACATCAAGGGTTTTTGCGCCGGCATCAGTGTTTTCACCAATGCCCGCGCATACAGCAGGGGTCCAGCTATCAGTGACTGCCGGACCCCTGATGCTGATTGGGCGGGGCGCAGCTCCTAAACCCGCCAGATCAGCGTGCCGTAATAGTACTGCGCTGGGAAGCAAGTCACGTCCCACTGCGCTGTTCGGGAAGGGGTTAAAGGGGTGTCCGCTTCCCCCCTACAGGTGCTGCCTTCTCTGCTCTGTTTACCTGCTCACCACTCACATTTTTCGCCAGAAGAAAAGCTAGAATCGGCCACCGCTGTGGCTTTGCTATCAGCAGCCTCTGATGGCGGCTGCAGTGACTGCAAATCCCACACCGTAGTCACAGCACTGTGCGAATCCAGCCCATTATGTGAACACACGTTGCAGAAACGCTGCAGACTTTATGCTGCAGATTTTGCTGGTCCCTACGCAAGTCTATCAGCAGGTCAAAATCTGCAGCGTTCCTGCATCGTGTGTTCACACCCTAATGCCTCTTTCACACGGGTGTCGTGGAAGAGGGCCGGTTGCGTTGCGGGTGCATTCCGAGTTGGCACGCAATTTCAGTCAGTTTTTTTCACGCGAGTGCAAAGCGTTTTAATGCGTTTTGCACACGCATGATAAAAAAAACTGAATGTTGGTACCCGGACTTCTTCACTGAAGTTGGGGTTCGGTGTTCTGTAGACTATTATTTTCCATTATAACAGGGTTACAAGGGGGAATAATAGCATTCATAATGCAGAAGGCAAAGTCCAATGTCAATTGAAGGTTAAAAAAATAAAAACATAACTCACCTCATCCACTGACGTCACCATTTTCCTTCCATGTTCACCCCCCCCCCCCCCACACACACACACACACACACACGTTCCTTCCATGTTCACGCCTCACACACACGTTCCTTCCATGTTCACCCCCCCCATGTTCCTTCCATGTTCACACCCCCCCCATTTTCCTTCCATGTTCACCCCCCCCCCCCACACACACACCACACACACACACGTTCCTTCCATGTTCACCGGTGGCCTCACACACACTACGTTCCTTCCATGTTCACGGCCTCACACACACACGTTCCTTCCATGTTTAACCCCCCCCATGGTTCCTTCCATGTTCACCCCCCCCCCATGTTCCTTCATGTTCACCCCCCCCCCATGTTCCTTCCATGTTCACCCCCCCCCATGTTCCTTCCATGTTCACCCCCCCCCCCATGTTCCTTCCATGTTCACCCCCCCCCCCCATGTTCCTTCCATGTTCACCCCCCCCCCATGTTCCTTCCATGTTCAACCCCCCCCCCCATGTTCCTTCCATGTTCACCCCCCCCCCAGGTTCCTTCCATGTGCACCCCCCCCCCCCATGTTCCTTCCATGTTCACCACCCCCCCCCATGTTCCTTCCATGTTCACCCCCCCCATGTTCACCCCCCCCCCATGTTCCTTCCATGTTCACCCCCCCCCCATGTTCACCCCCCCCCCTGTTCACCCCCCCCCCCTTCCTCCATGTCCTTCCATCCCCCCCCCCCCATGTTCCTTCCATGTTCACCCCCCCCCCCATGTTCCTTCCATGTTCACCCCCCCCCATGTTCACCCCCCCCCATGTTCCTTCCATGTTCACCCCCCCCCCTGTTCACCCCCCCCCATGTTCCTTCCATGTTCACCCCCCCCCCATGTTCACCCCCCCCCCATGTTCCTTCCATGTTCCCCCCCCCCCTGTTCACCCCCCCCCATGTTCCTTCCATGTTCACCCCCCCCTGTTCACCCCCCCCCCCATGTTCCTTCCATGTTCACCCCCCCATGTTCCTTCCATGTTCACCCCCCCCCCTTTCCTTCCATGTTCCCCCCCCCCCATGTTCCTTCCATGTTCACCCCCCCCCCCATGTTCCTTCCATGTTCCACCCCCCCCCATGTTCCTTCCATGTTCACCCCCCCCCCATGTTCCTTCCTGTTCACCCCCCCCCATGTTCCTTCCATGTTCCTTCCGATGTTCACGCCCCCCTGTTCCTTCCATGTTCACCCCCCCATGTTCCTTCCATGTTCACCCCCCCATGTTCCTTCCATGTTCACCCCCCCATGTTCCTTCCATGTTCACCCCCCCATGTTCCTTCCATGTTCACACCCCCCCCCATGTTCCTTCCATGTTCACACCCCCCACCCATATTTCCTTCCATGTTCACACCCCCCCCCCATGTTCCTTCCACATGTTCACCCCCCCCCATGTCCTTCCATGTTCACCCCACGACCCATGTTCCTTCCATGTTCAACCCCCCCCATGTTCCTTCCATGTTCCAGCCCCCCCCATGTTCCTTCCATGTTCACCCCCCCATGTTCCTTCCATGTTCACCCCCCCCCAGTTCCTTCCATGTTCACCACCCCCCCCATGTTCCTTCCATGTTCACCCCCCCCCCCATGTTCCTTCCATGTTCACCCCCCCCCCATGTTTCCTTCCATGTTCACCCCCCCCCCCATGTTCCTTCCAGTTCACCCCCCCCCTGTTCCTTCCATGTTCACCCCCCCCCATGTTCCTTCCATGTTCACCCCCCCCCCATGGTTCCTTCCTGTTCACCCCCCCCCCCCATGTTCCATGTTCCTTCCATGTTCACCCCCCCCCCCATGTTCCTTCCATGTTCACCCCCCCCCCATTTCCTTCCATGTTCACCCCACCCCCCCCATGTTCCTTCCATGTTCACCCCCCCCCA
The DNA here is from genome assembly GCF_014858855.1 of Bufo gargarizans. NCBI lineage: Eukaryota > Metazoa > Chordata > Amphibia > Anura > Bufonidae > Bufo > Bufo gargarizans. Next base: position 24,152,212 of record NC_058087.1, on the reverse strand, counting down.
TGTTCCTTCCATGTTCACCCCCCCCCATGTTCCTTCCATGTTCACCCCCCCCCCATTTCCTTCCATGTTCACCCCCCCCCATGTTCCTTCCATGTTCACCCCCCCCATGTTCCTTCCATGTTCACCCCCCCCCCCCATGTTCCTTCCCATGTTCCCCCCCCCCCCCATGTTCCTTCCATGTTCACCCCCCCCCCCTGTTCCTTCCATGTTCCCCCCCCCCCCATGTTTCCTTCCATGTTCACCCCCCCCCATGTTCCTTCCATGTTTACCCCCCCCATGTTCCTTCCATGTTCACCCCCCCCCCATGTTCCTTCCATGTTTACCCCCCCCCATGTTCCTTCCATTTCCCCCCCCATGTTCCTTCCATGTTCACCCCCCCCCCCCCCCATGTTCCTTCCATGTTCACCCCCCCCCCCATGTTCCTTCCATGTTCACCCCCCCCCATGTTCCTTCCATGTTCACCCCCCCCCCATGTTCCTTCCATGTTCACCCCCCCCCCCCATGTTCCTTCCATGTTCACCCCCCCCCCATGTTCCTTCCATGTTCACCCCCCCATGTTCCTTCCATGTTCACCACCCCCCCCCCCATGTTCCTTCCATGTTCACCCCCCCCATGTTCCTTCCATGTTCACCCCCCCCCCCATGTTCCTTCCATGTTCACCCCCCCCCCCCCATGTTCCTTCCATGTTCACCCCCCCCATGTTCCTTCCATGTTCACCCCCCCCCCCAATGTTCCTTCCATGTTCACCCCCCCCCCCATGTTCCTTCCATGTTCACCCCCCCCCATGTTCACCCCCCCCCCATGTTCCTTCCATGTTCACCCCCCCCCCCATGTTCACCCCCCCCATGTTCCTTCCATGTTCACCCCCCCCCCCATGTTCACCCCCCCCATGTTCCTTCCATGTTCACCCCCCCCATGTTCCTTCCATGTTCACCCCCCCCCATGTTCCTTCCATGTTCACCCCCCCCCCCCATGTTCCTTCCATGTTCACCCCCCCCCCATGTTCCTTCCATGTTCCTTCCATGTTCACCCCCCCCATGTTCCTTCCATGTTCACCCCCCATGTTCCTTCCATGTTCACCCCCCCATGTTCCTTCCATGTTCACCCCCCCATGTTCCTTCCATGTTCACCCCCCCCATGTTCCTTCCATGTTCCTTCCATGTTCACCCCCCCCCCCCATGTTCCTTCCATGTTCACCCCCCCCCCCCATATGTTCCTTCCATGTTCACCCCCCCCCCCATATGTTCCTTCCATGTTCACCCCCCCCCCATGTTCCTTCCTGTTCCTTCCATGTTCACCCCCCCCCCCATGTTCCTTCCATGTTCACCCCCCCCCCCCATGTTCCTTCCATGTTCACCCCCCCCCCCCATGTTCCTTCCATGTTCACCCCCCCCCCCATGTTCCTTCCATGTTCACCCCCCCCCCCATGTTCCTTCCATGTTCACCCCCCCCCCCATGTTCCTTCCATGTTCACCCCCCCCCATGTTCCTTCCATGTTCCCCCCCCCCCATGTTCCTTCCATGTTCCCCCCCCCCCCCCCCCCCATGTTCCTTCCATGTTCCCCCCCCCCCATGTTCCTTCCATGTTCCTTCCATGTTCCTTCCATGTTCACCCCCCCCCCATGTTCCTTCCATGTTCCTTCCATGTTCACCCCCCCCATGTTCCTTCCATGTTCACCCCCCCCCCCATGTTCCTTCCATGTTCACCCCTCCCCCCCATGTTCACCCCTCACACACACACTTTCCTTCCATGTTCACCCCTCACACACACACATGTCCATGTGCACCCACTATAATCCCCCCTGCTCACCCAGTGTACAGACCGGCTCCCCCCGCCAGCAGCAGCTCAGTGCACGCAGTGTAAATACCTGTGGTAAAGCCTGGCACTGGCTCCTCTCACTTCAGACGCCATCACTCTGAACCGGTCACGTGATTTCAGTGTGTCACGTGCCTCCCTGACGTCAGAAGGCCCTTCCCGTTCATGGGATTGAGCCTTTTCCGTGCCAGTACCGGCAGAATTGCAAACATTTTTCCATTGATACAAAGTGTCTGATGCGGCGGCGGGCTGTACCATGTGAGCCCAGGGGGGGCCGCTGAGGCTGGGGCCGGGTCGTCCATGGGGCCGTGGAGGGACAGCACGCCGCTGCCTATTTGCAAAAGTGACATAAAGCCAAAAAAAGCAAAACCTTGATCTGAGGCTGTTTTCACCTCGGAGGCAGCATGTCAGGAGGGCCCTCGCCCCCTCCCCCTGTAGAGGTGTCAAGTGGACCGGTAGCAGAGAGCTGGTGTTACACCCAGGTAAACAACATCTGTCTTTCCCATTGCTGCTCCATTTTCTTGCATCTGTTACATTGTTGATAATGGTTCTGGAATGTTGTGGGCACAAGATACACAGTATCCTGCCCAAATTCTGCCCTGGAGCCCAGGCTAGGCGACGCGTGGTACCGATGGCGATTGGGGACTACAAGTCCCAGCCAGGCCCATCAGCAGGGCATAGTTGGATGGGTAGAACGGCTGAGCGAGAACCTGGGCTACCTAGTAATATTCCTGAGTAATGCCCTGCAGTCCAGGACAGGCGGTGTCGCTCCGTCAGCCATTTGGGAACTACAAGTCCCAGCCGGGCCTATCATCAGGACATAATTAAACATGGAGACAGGCTATGCACGGCTTAAAAATCTGTGTTAAGAGCTGGGCTACATAGTGACATGCCTAAATGATGTGTCCAGGAAAAGCGATCTGTGGTGCCACCGGCTATCGGAGGACTACAAGTCCCAGCCAGGCCCATCAGCAGGACATAGCACGGCTATACATGACATAGATAATGTGAGAAGACTTGGGCTACGTCGTTATGGGACTGAATTATGCACTGAAGTCATAATTCCTAAAACACGTGGTACAGTTGGCTATGGGAAGACTACAAGTCCCAGCCAGGCCCATCAGCAGGACATAGAACGGCTATGCACGACTTACATTATGTGATTGGACCGGGCTAGCTATAGGACTGAATTATGTGCTGAGGTGAAAGATGGGGGACGTGTATTACTACCAGCTGTTGGAGGACTACAAGTCCCAGCCAGGCCCAGCAGTAGGACATTATTCAATGTGTAGATGGGCTATGCATGGGTTAAATTGCGCACTAAGACTTGGGCTACGTACTAACATGCCCGAAATGTGCGCTGAAGTCAAGGATAGGTGACGTGTTATCGACAATTGTTGGAGAACTACACGTTCCAGCCAGACCTATCAGCAGGAGGGCTATACATTACAAAAATTGTGCACTAATACCCGGGCTGGAGCATGGTGAAGTATATCTTGCTATCTTGGGGCCTTAGGCTACATTCAAACGACCGTATGCGTTTTGCAGTCCACAAAAAAAAAACGCATGACATCCGCATGACATTTTTTTGCAGATCCATTGTAACACTGCCTAAAACTGACAAAAATAGGACATGTTCTATTTTTATTTATTTTTTTGCGGGGCTACGGAACGGACATACTGATGTGGAAATGAATGGGTCCGCATCCTATCCGCAAAAAAACGGAACAGACACGAAAACAAACAAAGTTTGTGTGCATGTAGCCTTTAGGCTAGGTCTACACGAGGACATTTGTCGCGCGACACATAGGGCACAACTACACTGCAACATGTGTCACGCGGCAATATTTATAATGGTAGTCTATGGTGTCGCACTGCAACATTTCAAATGGATTTTTTGCCACTGTCACGTCGCCGTCGCAGTGCGACACCATAGACTACCATTATAAATATTATCGTGCGACAAAATGTCGTCGTGTAGACCTAGCCTTAAACTGTTTTCTGTGTACCACACATGGATTAGGTGGGTTATTATTTGGGTCAGACAGAGGAGATCCCCGTAAGTGCCTGCTGGGCCCCTGTATCAATATGGCATCCAGGTATCTTCTGGGGAAACCCTCTTCCTAGAGCGCTCGTCACTTCTTGAATTCCCCTATGAAATTTAGGCTGCATTCACACGACCGTATGTGTTTTGCAGTTCGCAAATTGCGGATCCGCAAAACACGGATACCGGCCATGTGACTGTAGCCGGCCCTATGATAGAAATGCCTATTCTTGTCCGATTGCGGACAAGGATAGGACATGCTCTATCTTTTTTGCGGGGCCGCGGAACGGATCTATGGATGCGGACAGCACATTGTGTGGGCGGCCGGTCCTACAGAATTTGGCGGGTTCCTCCAACCAAGTGCAGCAACGTACAGTTATACATGAGATTTTAGATCATGGTGGTCACATTGTGTCTATAGACCCCAACTAGCCACCGACGCTAGTGGTGGTCCGGCCGAGGCCTGCAGTGCCATTTAGGCTGGGTTCACACTTCAGTTAGGCCTCATGCACACGGCAGTTGTTTTGGTCCACATCCGAGCCGCAGTTTTGCCGGCTCGGATGCGGACCCCTTCACTTCAATAGGGCCGCAAAAGATGCAGACAGCACTCCGTGTGCTGTCCGTATCCGTTGCTCCGTTACGTGGGCCGCAAAAAAAATATATAACCTGTCCTACTCTTGCCCGCATTTTACGGACAAGAATAGGCAGTTATATTAAAGGCTGTCCGTGCCATTCTGCAAATTGCGGAACACACACGGACGCCATCCGTGTTTTGCAGATTGCAAAACACACAACGGTCGTGTGCATGAGGCCTTATTGTGTGCCAAAACCAGTAGGGAAGCCTCCTCCAGAGATCAGGTGTAATGGAAAGATTTTCACCTGTTCTGTGTTTTTGACCCGCACTTAGTTTTGGTTCACGATAAGGACTCATGCACACAAACGTTTTTTCTTAACGTGTTTGTTCCGTTCTTTTTGCCAACTGTATGCGGAACCATTCATTTCAATGGGTCCACAAAAAAAACTGAAGTTACTCCTCGTGCATTCCTTTTCCGTATGTCCGTTCCACAAAAATATTTAATGTCCTGTTATTGTCCGTGTTATGGACATATCCTTATATTACTGTTCTATTAGGGGCCGGCTGTTCCATTATGCAAAATACGGAATGCACACGGACGTCATCCATATTTTTTGCGGATCCATTTTTTGCGGACCGCTAAATACATGCAGTCGTGTGCATAAGCCCTAACTGATGGCAATAACTGAAGTGTAAACTTGACCTCACGGGTGCAGTCTTCTCTGCGGTGGTTGTGACTACGGACGATCATTTATATATCGCACAAATGATGACACTTCTGTACGAAGGATACATTTAAATAGATCCCCCACACTTCCTACCCTTTTTTCCCCTCTTTCTTCCTCTTACTCGGTACGTTTGTTATCCCTCCCTCTACGCTCACTATTTCAGGGAGAGACCGGGAAGAAGGGGCAGAGCTTTCAGCTCCAGTTATTGTGGATGGACAGCACCCAGACCCCCACCTATAAAACTTGTAATGTGTCAGACGTGTATGTAAAGGGAGTCTGTCAGGTGTTATATGGCCATTAAAGGGATTGACCACTTTTTTTTTTAAGGGGGGGAGGGGTTTGGCAACTCCTTTGCAGGTGTGCCCAGGAGGGGGCGGGGTTTGTGTGATCGAAGGTCTGGTCTGGGCTCAGTTCCACCACTTGGCTGAATTCTAACGCCATCTGTTTTCAGGCCGTAATATTGGCAACCCCCATAGCATCCTGACGCTGGATGGCATTAAGACCCAGTGCATCGGAGCAAGGGTCTGTATATATATATTTTTTTGTTGATCTACGGTCTGCTCTGGGGTTGGAAATGAATTACATGGTACGGGGTCTGTTATTAATATGGAGGCCTGGTCTGGCCTGGTCTGGCCTGGTCTGGGACCTGATTTTAATGTAGGGAATAGAATATATTTATGTGGTCTGGTCTGATATTAATCGGGTTCTCCAGGCTTTTAATATTGATGACCTATTCTGGATATCAGATAGGCGGAGGTCCGACACCCGGCACTCCCGCCGGTCAGCTGTATTAGGAGACGTTGCGCGCAGTGCTCAAGTGCCGTCTCCCGTCTCTCTTCCTGCTGCTGCTATGTCTATGACCTGCAGGAAGAGAGAAGGGAGAAGACACCTGCGCAATCTGAGCTCCATCTCTTCATACAGCTGGTCGGTGGGAGTGACGGGTGACGGACCCCCGCCGATCAGATATTGATGACCTATCCTGAGGATAGAAAAATGCAGACAGTATCAGCAGCATAAGGATAGGTCATCAATATTAAAAGCCCAGAGAACCCCTTTAATATAATGGTCTGGTCTGGGGTCTGATATTAATACCGTGGTCTGGTCTGGGGTCTTATATTAATACCGTGGTCTGGTCTGGGGTCTGATATTAATACCGTGGTCTGGTCTGGGGTCTGATATTAATACCGTGGTCTGGTCTGGGGTCTGATATTAATACCGTGGTCTGGTCTGGGGTCCGATAATATAGTGGTCTGGTCTGGGGTCCGATAATATAGTGGTCTGGTCTGGGGTCCGATATTAATATAGTGGTGTGGTCTGGGTTCTTATATTAATAAAGTGGTCTGGTTGGGGGTCTGATATTAATACCGTGGTCTGGTCTGGGGTCTGATATTAATACCGTGGTCTGGTCTGGGGTCTGATATTAATACCGTGGTCTGGTCTGGGGTCTGATATTAATATAGTGGTCTGGTCTGGGGTCCGATATTAATATAGTGGTCTGGTCTGGGGTCCGATATTAATATAGTGGTCTGGTCTGGGTTCTTATATTAATATACTGGTCTGGTCTGCAGTCTGAAATAAGTGGTCTGGAGTCTGATATTAAACTAGTGATCTGGGGTCTGGTTCATGAGTCGACCCCTTTAAACTTTCAGGTGTGCCCCTGACCACTTTTAGGTTAATGCTTTAAACATGTGAATGGACATTGTAGCATGTGATGATAATTCACGTGTTTGCTTACAATGGACGTAGCATTAAGAGGACCTGAATTACTAGATAGGCCATATTTTGGGCCTGACTCATGAGATGCCTCTAGTTTTAGGACATGGACGTTCCCTACCATGTGCCTGGTGTGTGACGTCTGGCTGATGTTTCACAGAAGTTTCATTATAAAAGGCTTGTCTGAGCAAATTCTCCTTTTCAAGGGGATTTCCCACTTTCTAATTCCCTCCTGAAACTTGAATTCTTTTAATGGGGCTTTCCAGTTTTATAAAATGGACAATCCCTTTCTGTTAGAAGGTTCCACCGATGAGCTGAACATAGGGGGTCCCACTGCTGGGGACCTCAAGCGATCAGTGGATATTAACTGATTTCATTGTACACATGGCCATTCACAGAATAGTCCATCAAGGACCCCTGAACGCAGTTCATCCGTCTGCTGGGAGGGGACCCTGCTCGCGGGAATTACTCCAATAGATGGTGGTCTGTATACTTACCTTCCCTGCTCATGGCTCTTATTCAGCTCAGGCTCCACTACACTGTGTCCTGACACATCTAACGCTATTTATATAGGGGTTTGGTCAGTGGTCTGATAATAATGTAGGGGTCTGGTCTGGGGTCTGACGTCAATGCAGGCCTCTGGTCGGGGGCCTGACGTCAATGCAGGCCTCTGGTCGGGGGCCTGACGTCAATGCAGGCCTCTGGTCGGGGGCCTGACGTCAATGCAGGCCTCTGGTCGGGGGCCTGACGTCAATGCAGGCCTCTGGTCGGGGGCCTGACGTCAATGCAGGCCTCTGGTCGGGGGCCTGACGTCAATGCAGGCCTCTGGTCGGGGGCCTGACGTCAATGCAGGCCTCTGGTCGGGGGCCTGACGTCAATGCAGGCCTCTGGTCGGGGGCATGGTAAAGGCTTTGGTGTTACTATAGGGAACTGAATGTGTTTAGCCTCACCCACCCTCATGTGGACATCTCTGCAGTACCCGGCACAGTGAGGTCCAGATGCACATGGCTGTTCTTGTTTTTGAATCTCTGCTCATTGAAGTGAATGGTGCTGAACATGGTGGAGCTGCAATACCAGGCACAGACACATACTTACGGCTGTCACTTTGTGGGCTGCTAACCCTTTGCTGTTTGCAGGTTTCCCAGGGGTAGGACCTCTGCAGTTATCCATTGATGGGCTGTGCTAAAAATGTAATATCTCACATAATCCTGTAAATTCTGAAACCGCTTCTTCTTTCCTGCCCTTCGATACATATAATACGTGTGTGTTTATTGCTTCGCCTTTTATCCACAGGTGAAAGTAGTGAAGTTTTCCTACATGTGGACCATCAGTAACTTCAGTTTTTGTCGAGAGGAAATGGGCGAAGTGTTAAAAAGTTCTACTTTTTCATCGGGGCCAAATGATAAAATGAAATGGTGAGAACGAGCCGTATGCGCTGCACTCTGATGGTAGAAACAATGTCCAAAACTCCCATCTGAACTGACCGATCTCTCGTCTTACCCCTCCAGGTGCTTAAGAGTTAACCCAAAAGGACTGGATGACGAGAGCAAGGATTACCTGTCCTTGTACCTGCTGCTCGTCAGCTGTCCGAAGAGTGAAGTTCGAGCAAAATTTAAGTTCTCTCTGTTAAATGTGCGGCGGGAGGAGACAAAAGCCATGGGTGAGTCCTGGTTGTTCAGTGGATTTATTCAAGTGTTTTCCAGGAATTATGTGTGGATGACCCATCCTCAGGGTCCGACTACCAGCGCCCGTGGTGCTTGGCTGGATTCTGCAGCCTCTTCATTAGTATACCAGCCACAGCACAATGCAATGTATAGTGGCTGTGCTTGGTAATGCTGGTCATTCCCATTGACTTGCATAGGACTGAGCAGCACTAAGGCCTTAGAGGTTAAAGGGGTTATCCAAGACTATAAAAATCCCCCCATATGCCGGGTCCCCCTCACAATGAATATACTTACCCCGCTCCCCTCCTGGTCCCCACACGCCGCTGCTGCTTCTCCCCGTGCACGGATGAAAACATCCTGTGTTGGGGGGGAAGGGGAGTAGCCAATGACAGGCGGTGACGGGGACGTGCCTCCCTAGCGTCACCCAGTATATTCATTGTGAGGGGCCCGGCATATGGGGGAGCATTTTATAGTCTTAATTAACCCCTTTAAGTCTGTAGGTCTATCCATCCTCTGGTGCGGTCCTTGATTTGTACAACAGCAAAAAAACCTGTGTTGTTGAGTAGGACCCAGTGCAAAAAATTCAGAGCATGGAGAATATTTTTCAGGAAGAGAGAAGCAGGTTTCAGATCTCATTTTAAGAGGCCTTTTGGGAAATTAAAATCAATCCAATCAGTGTTGCTAGTGTTAGATTATTGTGTAGAGACACCCCCCCCCCCCCCCTCGACAAGAGGAATGGTAACGCCCAGTGTCAGCTCATTCATAAGTTTCCAGGAGGAATAATGGGACACAATGCAGAATTCAAAATAGATGCTCCAGAAGTGTTATTTTATGAAAAATACAAGTATTTACTAAAGCAGACATGACAGGAGAGGTGACAGCCCCTCTTTAAAGATAACCTCTGTCCGTATCCCCCCCCCCCCCCCCACACACACACAGAATCTCCTTCTATGAGCCAGACGGTGGAGTCCCCTGCAAAACATCCCTTTAGAGAAGGGGTTGTCGTCTCATCATTAAAGGGGTTCTCCGGGCATTTTAGGTAATCGGTACTTTGTAGTGTCCTGTGGAAGGAAGAATATTTGCTTAGTACTTACCCCTCCCTCACTCTGCCGATGCCGCCCTCTCCGCTGCACTCACACAGGCCGCGGGCTCTTCCGCTCTGGGTCCCGTATGGAATAGTAAATGCAGCTGAACAGGAAGAAAAGGCCAACCATCCGGTCAGGACCCGGGAAGAAGAGCCCGCCGCCTGCGTGAGTGCAAGGGAGGAGGGAGCGGTAAGTACTACACCAACAGTCTTCCTTCCACTAATTAGTACAAAGTAGTGATTACCTCAAATGCCTGGAGAACCTCTTTAAATCTCTTCTTCGCTCCATGTATTTTTCTGATATTTTTGCTCTGACGTGCTTTATGTTTTGATGTTACGCAGAGAGTCAGAGGGCATACCGGTTTGTCCAGGGTAAAGACTGGGGCTTCAAAAAATTCATCCGGCGAGACTTCCTACTCGATGAAGCAAATGGTCTCCTGCCAGATGATAAACTCACGTTGTTCTGTGAGGTGAGTGGAATTATTTTATTTTATTTTAGTTCTATTTTCGCTTTTAGTTATGTGGTTGATTTTTATTTTTATTAATTCTTTTAAAGACCAGGAAGCTTCTTGAGAATTGTGGATATTGTTCCTCTAAACAGCAGAAGTCGTCGTAACTTCATGAGTTAAAGGGGCTTTTCCATCCCAAAAGGATTTTCTTTTTAACTCAGATTTTTTTTTTTTTTAGAATGTTTTACTTATTCATTTCGGCAGCACTATGCCATTGTGATTAGATACAAAATTACTTTCCTCTGTAGCAGTCAGCACAGAGATATAAAACTCCTATGTCGATAGGTAATCCATTGTCAGTTTACTGCTGCTGTGACTGGACCGTGTTGTCTGCGGGGTAATCCTCATGATAATGGTAGGCGTAGAATTGGGATGACAGTACGAAAGCTCTATTGTTCTCTTGATAGGCCTAGGTAAATATGGCCACAGAAGAGCATTGCATTGATCAGTGTAATGTGTGATTCTCTCTATGGTCACAGTGATGGTCTGACTGAGACAGTTAAAGGGGTTGTCCCATGAAAAATATTCTACAGTTTTCAAACCAGCACCTGGATCTGAATACTTTTGTAATTGCATGTAATTAAAAATTTAGCATAGCCACTGAGCTGTTCAATAATTTGCATCTGTATAGCGCCACCTGCTGTTTGTTCTTTTCTCATTTCTTTGACCTGCTCTGAGATGGCCGCACATGCTCAGTTTCATCCTTCAACTGCCTCCTGAGCTGTGATAGGTAGAGCATGGACACGCCCCTGAGCTGTAATAGGGAGCGCTGAGACACGCCCCCTGAGCTGCAGCAGAAAGGACACTCCCCTTGAGCTGCCAGTTTGATATAAATCTTGCAGAGCAATGACTGGGAAGATCTCTGGACCCTTGTGAGGTACTGGGCTGGTTCTAGCTTTGTTAGAAGACATTGTAATGTTCTATAGGATGTCAGATTTTTATTTTTTACATTAGTCATGGGATAACCCTTTAAGTCCAAACTGAATGAAGGAGGTAAAGAGCCAGGAAAGGAAGTAGGATTGGTAGCAGTTCACAATGAAGGTCCAGATGGATGTCACCCGTTGGGAGCGTGTCCCTGAATAGTCTACAACATACAATCAATGCTGCCAGTGACTGTGCAGGGACACCCCCCGAACTGGTGGCCAGGGGATAAATTGTCTTAATGGGACAAGGAAGAAAGCTACTAATTAATGTGGAGCCTCGTAACACTAATCTTAAAAATTAATTTTAATTTTCTTTGGATAAATTTGCCAGAATTGATTCTCCGTTGCCATCTGTAGGCTGTATTTATAGTTGTATTTGGGAGATAAGTGGTGCACTGCAGCTGCTTATCCTCATCCCCCTGTTGAAATAAACATGCATGTTTATGGGCTAATAAGCGTTCGGACGACCTCTGTGTGGGTACCGGAAATTTTACAGTAAGCCCAGATTTACCCTGGCACTGGAGGGGTTAACATCACCTGTGTCGGTGAAAGGGTTAAAGCTTGACGATGGGTTTGTCTTGCCTCGTCGTAGCATGTGCTGTGCTGGTAATTACCTAGTAAAGGTCCGCGAGGATGCCACTCTGCCCGTTGTTAGCAAAGCAATTTGTGAGTTTCATAAAGCAATGGAGTGCAGAAGGTCAGAGCCCGGGAGCGGGCGCTCGGCGCGTCGTCACGCGCTTCAGCGCTGGCCCGGCTCGTGAATGTGTTAACCGCCAGTACACTTCCTATGATCTGCGTCTTCCTCGAATATATGTAAAACTGGCAAGATTGCAACTTAATTATATGATATTATGGCGTGCAAGGGAATAATTTATAGGCATCCCCCGAGACCACATGGTGCAAATAGCGCACATCCCATTTCCATTTCGACGAGTGAAATGAGCTGTAGAAGGAATCTGTTCTGAATACAATTATGTGGCTGACAAAAGACGACGCAGCAACTGTCTGCTCTCCGGACGAGCAGAGTCTGAGCCGACTGCTGCGCCCCTCCGCTTAATGGCCCAACCAATTGGTAATTCGGGTAATCGTTTGGATGTCATTAGAGAGAGCGGGCATTTGTGGGGGTTTTATCGAGTGCATTATTCTGTGTATTAAAATAACATTACATATGGAGAGAATGCGGCAGGCTCTGCGCACCAAACACGCGTTTCATTACAGCACATTACAGAGGAGCTGTCGTCTCTCCTGACATTCTCCATGCGATAACAACTCTTATGGCTCCGTGCTGCCGCGCTGTTCCTTTATTATTCCTACTAGAAGTTATGAATGAATTGCTAACAGTTTGCAATAAAGGTCCAGGTGGGTGTTATCAAATGGATGTCTGAAGACTGGCAGACTGTGCAGGGACACACCACCAACTGGTAACACCCATCTGGACCTTCATTGTAAACTGCTAGCAATTCATTCAATACAAGTCTGGAGAGGGGACAGCTCCTCTTTAAAGGCACAGTAACCCTTTTATTCACATTTGTAATGTTTACTTTATCATTATAATGTGTATTATCAGGTTTATCATTCTTTATTGTTTAGATGATTGTTTTTATGTTTATTACTACCATTATTATTATTATTATTATTAGGCTTATTTACTGTTATTGTTGAAATTATTATTTGTAGTTTTTTGCTAGGTTTATTGTTATTATTTATGTTTATTATAGTTAGGTTTTTAGATTATTATTTATTATTATTAGATATGTTTTATTTACAGTATTTGTCTGTCTTTGGGAAGGGGGGGGGGGAACATTTTGAAGTGCCCTGTTAGTTTCAATCCCCTTGTAGCAGATTTGTGGTGCAGCTCTGCCGCAAGCTACAATACAAGACATGTGGATGAAGTTTTGAAATTTGTATCTGAAAAAATTTGTGGAAAACATACATGTTGATTTAAATATATATTGTGTAATAGTTCTATTACCCTGAGTTGTGGCTGCAGAGTGAATTGAACGCCGGTTATTAAGGTTACAGCTGACAAAGCTAGAACCTGCCCCGCACCTCACATGGATCCAGAGATCTCCCCATTCATTGCTTCAATTGCTCTGTTAGATTCTCTTCATAGTGGCAGCTCATGGAGTGTGTCCTTTCAGTTGTAACTGTCTCTCTATCACAGCTCAGGGGGTGTGTCCTTTCAGTTGTAACTGTCTCTCTATCACAGCTCAGGGGGTGTGTCCTTTCAGTTGTAACTGTCTCTCTATCACAGCTCAGGGGGGGTGTCCTTTCAGTTGTAACTGTCTCTCTATCACAGCTCAGGGGGTGTGTCCTTTCAGTTGTAACTGTCTCTCTATCACAGCTCAGGGAGTGTGTCCTTTCAGTTGTAACTGTCTCTATCACAGCTCAGGGGGTGTGTCCTTTCAGTTGTAACTGTCTCTATCACAGCTCAGGGGGTGTGTCCTTTCAGTTGTAGCTGTCTCTCTATCACAGCTCAGGGGGTGTGTCCTTTCAGTTGTAGCTGTCTCTCTATCACAGCTCAGGGGGTGTGTCCTTTCAGTTGTAACTGTCTCTCTATCACAGCTCAGGGGACGTGTCCTTTCAGTTGTAGCCGTCTCTCACAGCTCAGGGGGCGTGTCCTTTCAGTTGTAGCCATCTCTCTATCACAGCTCAGGGTGTGTGTCCTTTCTGCTACAGCTCTCTTCCTGTAACTGTCACAGCTTCTAGCAGTACATTCGGCTGGTGGCAGTTGAAGAATTAAACTGAGCATGTGTGACCACCTCAGTAGGTGGACATGATTGTTATTATACAGAATGAGCACCAGGAGGCGGCATTATAATGAAGTAAGGAGAATTTATCTCAACTGGGGCATTTTTGTAACAGAAAGTCAGTTACAAAAGTCACTAGTTTCTCATATGGAATTAGGCTACTTTCACACTGGCGTTTTGGTTTCCGTTTGTGAGATCCGTTCAGGGCTCCTCTCACACGCGGTCCAAAACGGATCAGTTTTGCCCTTAATGCATTAAGGATCCGCTCAGTTTGCCTCTGTTCCTCTCTGGAGGCTGCTTGCAGCGTTTTGCTGTCCGCCTGACGATGCGGAGGCAAACGGATCCGTCCTCTCACACAATGTTAGTCAATAGGGACGGATCCGTTTTCACTGACGCAATATTGCACAATAGAAAACGGATCCGTCCCCCATTGACTTTCAATGGTGTTCAAGACGGATCCGTTTTGGCAATGTTACAGATAATACAAACGGATCCATGCGGTTGTAATATCTGAACGGATCCGTCTGTGCAGATCCATGACGGATCCGCGCCAGACGCGAGTGTGAAAGTAGCCTAATGACCATGTCATGGTGGCACAACCATTTTCCGGCACTTGCATGATAGAAATGTGGCCGTTTCCTCGTCCATCCTGATCGCACCCCTTTCCGCCCCCAGGTGAGCGTAGTTCAGGATTCTGTGAACATATCGGGACAGTCCAGCACAAACAACCTGAAAGTGCCGGAGTGCCGCCTGGCAGAGGACATGGGCTATCTGTGGGAGAGCAGCCGGTTCACAGACTGCAGTCTGTACGTGGGCGGCCAGGAGTTTAAAGCTCACAAATCCATCCTTGCAGGTAACGTCTCGCCCCCTCCGCCTCCTCTTCTGCCGTCCGCTCCCGGAGAAGAGCGGCTGTCTGACCACGTGTCTCTTCTCTTGCAGCTCGATCCCCGGTTTTCAATGCAATGTTCGAACACGAGATGGAAGAGAGCAAGAAGGTATTACTGTCCAGAGCCGGGAGCCTGGAGATAAATCAGTCCCCTAACTGCGCCGGGTTTTATTCTCTAATATTTCACTTTGGGACAAAAGAGAAAAAATTCCATTTTTTTTTTTTTGTCGTTATTTACTGCCGCGCTTCTGCCGTTATTTTTACTGCATCTCTGGACAGCGCCAGGCGCTTCCCTTGTTTCTGTGACAGGATTGTACACGGCCATGGTTTCATGGAGGTGATATGTTTATGGAGACATGGCGGTGGTATTTATGTAGTGCCGTGCACTCTCCTTAAAGGAGTTTTCCAGGTATTGACTATTGATGACCGATTTCTCAGGACAGGTAATCAATATCTGATTGGTGGAGGCCAGACACCCGGCACCCACCGCTGAAGAAGCTGTGGCGCTTCGGTGAGCACAGCGCTGTCCATTGGGTAGTGGCAGTGCCTGGTATTGCAGCTCAGCCCCATTCACTTGAATAGGCCATGTGACCCATCATTGTGATGCCACTGGCCTAGCAAGAGGCTGCAGCGCTCACCGGAGCACCATGGTCTCTTCAAACAGCTGATCGGCGGCGGTGACGGTAGTTGGATCTTCACTGATCTGATATTGATGACCAAGTCTGAGGATAGGTCATCCGTGTTACACCTGGACAACCCCTTTAACCACAAGATAGGTGACAAACGTATGATTGGGGTCCCCAACTGATCATGAGAAAGGGGTCCCTGAGTCTCCTGTGTGAAAGGAAAGGTAGTGCACATGAGTGATCATCGCTCCATTGACTTCTATGGGATTGCTGAGTACAGCGCTTGGCCATCTCCCATAGAAGTGTATGGAAGAGTGGTCAACCATGTGCACTACCTCTCCGTTTACTCAAGGGACTTGGGGACCCCCCCCCTTTCTTGGGTCAATGTGGGTCCCATCATACATTTATTACCTATCCTGAGGATAGTTGCCAACAGTCCCAAATTTGTTGGGATTGTCCCTAATTTCTAGAGACTATCTTGTCAAATTTGGGTGTTTCCTAGCCAAAATCAGTGGCCTTATGTAAGCTCTACCTAGAAGAGGGCGTTCAAAGGGTTTGGGGCTTAAATGTCCCGGATTTGATATTAATGTTGTTAATGGCGAAACCCCTTTATGTAATGGTGATTGCAGAGTTTGGAAAACCCATTTTCAAGTACTTTTAAAGGGGTTTTCCGGGATTTTAATATTAAAGAGGACTTTTCACCTGGAAAAACATTGTGAACTAAGTATCCTGCCATATACAGCGGCGCCCGGGATCTCACTGCACTTACTATTATCCCTGGGCGCCGCTCCGTTTCCCCGTTATGTCCTCCGGTATGTTCGGGGACTTGGTTATAGTAGGCGGAGACTTAGGGGACTTGGTTATAGTAGGAGGAGACTGCCCTTGTTCTGCTGGGCGTCTCCTCCTCCTAGGCTGTAGCGCTGGCCAATCGCATCGCAGAGCTCACAGCCTGGGAGGTTTTTTTTTCTCCCAGGCTGTGAGCGCTGTGCTGCGATTGGCCAGCGCTACAGCCTAGGAGAAGGAGACGCCCAGCAGAACAAGGGCAGACTCCGCCTACTATAACCAAGTCCCCAAACATACCGGAGGACATAACGGGAGAACGGAGCGGCGCCCTGGGATAATAGTAAGTGCAGTGAGATCCCTGGGCGCCGCTGTATATGTCAGGATACTTAGTTCACAATGTTTTTCCAGGTAAAAGGTCCCCTTTAATGACCCATCCTCAGGATAGGTCATCAATATCCGATTGGTACCCCCGCCGATCAGCTGGTTAAAGAGGAGGGCGTGCTCCGTGCGAGCGCAGCCCTCCCTTCATTGTTTACCTGCTCGCCGTCGACATCGCAGCGGTGATCAGTGTAATTACAAGGCGTCCCATTCACTTCTATGGACGGCTCGGTAGTATTCAAGTGTATAGGAACGAGCTGTCCCATAGAAGTAAATGGGGACGGCCTGTAATTACACTGCTCACCGCTGCTATGTCAATAATGGAGGAAAGGCTGCACTCACACGAGTGAAGTCTTCCCTTCAAACAGCTGATCGGCGGGGTGTGCCGGGTGTCGGACCCCACCGATCTAGTAGTGATGACCTATCCTGAGGATGGGTCATCAATAAATCCCAGAAAACCTCTTTAAGGAATTCTGATGTAACTAGGAGGAGCCAGCACACCTGTTGATCTCAGTAGGTACGGTGTAATACTCCATTTCTCCTGTTGTGGTGCCGCAGGATCCCCTGAGATCACAGCCGATCACTGGGGGATCTCCACCATGTGCATAGCCCTACTATCCCTTTAATACTGCACAGAGCAAAAATGTTGGTGCCTGTGGCTCAGATCTGATGGTTTTGGACCAATTAAGGTCTTTTCAGTCAGTTATTTCTGGATAAATTCCAGTGTAATGTTTTGGCTTTATGTAAATAAACCCTAATCCCTGCAAAATGAAACATTCTACAACCTTCTCCATTATCATTTCCTTTCAGCCTTCAATATCCCTGCTTGCTATCCGTGAATGGAAACCTCCCTGTTTACATTCAATACTTCTCACAGCTGAGATTTTGCTACTATTGTATCCAAGCTGATACATTTTGCTTGCCCTGATACATCGGAGCAAACTACGGATAGCAGCGGTGTCTAGTCTTGATACATTTATATAAAACTCCCAGCTGTCAGAAATGCAGAATTGGGTTAGTACTGGACTTGTACCCTCCAGATCAGCGGCCCTCCAGCTGTTGTAAAACTACAACTCCCACCATGCCCTGCTGTAGGCTGACGGCTGTTGGCTGTCCGGGCATGCTGGGAGCATGAAAACAAACATCATATTTTAAACAGCAATTGTGGCAGAAAAGGGAGAGGCGCTCATAGGGTAATAGTTTCAGGGTAGATGGTTGATGGAGAAAAATCTAATCGGGTATGCTCACCTTTTCGTGTTGTGCATGCATAGGTATGATCAAAAGGTGGTCGGTTCTGCCCGTACCGTTCACTTCTTGTTTGGAGGGTTGCCAGTCCTCTAGAGGAGCGATGGAGAAACAATGTCGGGGTGTGCAGTGGTAAGGATCCACTGTTTTCCGGTACTTCTTGGCGCAAAGACAC
The DNA here is from genome assembly GCF_014858855.1 of Bufo gargarizans. NCBI lineage: Eukaryota > Metazoa > Chordata > Amphibia > Anura > Bufonidae > Bufo > Bufo gargarizans. The sequence continues at coordinate 24,134,315 of NC_058087.1, read as the reverse complement.
GACCTCAAGAGGTTATGAATAAATCCTTGATTGTTCGTATATAGTGGTGACAACGCGTTTCGGAGTTGAAGACACTCCTTTTTCAAGTCTAAAAAGTAGTCAAGTTCCATAAAAAATAGAATGAAATAAGGTGCATGGGTGGGTAAAAGAGTGGGAACATAAATTCCGGGCCAGGGATAGCATACAATATGTCTTCAACTCCGAAACGCGTTGTCACCACTATATACGAGCAATCGAGGATTTATTCATAACCTCTTGAGGTCGTACCGGAAAACAGTGGGCCCTTACCACCGCACACCCCGACATTGTTTCTCCATATTTTAAACAGGCTGCGCTCTCCATAAATCATCCATTAAGCTGTATAGCTAATGCACATCTCCGCCATGTCTCTGTTAGTAAATTCCCCAGGAGATGATGATTCTGGAGTATCTTTTTTCTCAATGCCATTCCTCTGTTACTCCTCCTGAATATTTACCATTCCCACTGTCTGTCAGCACTGATTGGATGGTGTCAGAATGTGTAGGGACGACCCCCCCCCCCCCCCAACTAGTAACACCCCCAGCTGTCAATGTATTCCAATAACAAACCTAACAGTGGCCGAATCGCCCATCTCTCCGGGACTCCATGAAGAGCGCGGGGCAGCTCACTAGGCAAATTCCCTATCCATTCTGTAATATGGGAAAGATGAGTGGCGCCCCCTGCTGGAGATGTATTGGATCCCAGAGAGATGCAGCCGTTACTGACCGGATCCCTAACCTGCGACGGTACATTACTGACCTCCATAGCTGCCAGCAGGGCATAATGGGAGTAATGCCCATGGTACAATTTGGCGTCTGTTGTACGTTGCTCTTGTTCGGAACTTGTCTGTTTTTTAATGTTTTTTATTTTTTTTCTAATTTTTGGAGTTTTTTTTTTTTGTTTGTTTTTTTTTTTTTTTGGTACAGAACAGAGTAGACATTCACGACATGGAACCAGAAGTGTTTAAGGAAATGATGGGATACATCTACACCGGAAAGGCTCCTAATTTAGAGAAGATGGCTGATAACTTGTTGGCAGCAGCAGATAAAGTAAGTCAATTTGCCAATTAAAAGTGTCTGTAGTTTTCACACGTTTGCTAATCTGACTGTGAACGTCTTCCTACAGGATCATTGACAAGTCAGGGTTGCAATCCATATAATGTGCCATTTCTTAAAGGGGAATTTCTTTATTTTTTTTCAAAATTTTCCCCTCCAGGTTTTCCAACGGCCTGACCTTAGGATAAACAATTAGGTTTCATTCAGACGACCGCATGAATGAGTCTGCATCCGTTCCGCAATTTTTTCATTTCCGCATAAGCCCCGCGTGCTGTCCGCATCTGTTGTTCCGTTCTGCAGCCCTGCAAAAAATATATAGCATGTCCTATTCTTGTCCGCTGTTGTGGACAAGAATAGTCATTTTCTATCATAGTGCCGGCCATGTGCGGTCGGCAAAATGCAGAACGCACAGGGGCCGGTATCCATGTTTTGCGCATCCGCAGTTTGCAGACCACAAAGCACTACGGCCGTCTGAATGAGCCCTTAATATTATATCGGGGACGGGGAGTATCTCGCAGCACTTCTGAGCAGACCAGGCACAGCGCCATGCTTTTAGCAGTGGTTGTGCCTGGTACTGCAGTTCATTCCCTTTCATGTGAATGGGACAAGCCACGACCCCTTCACGCTGCTAATCAGTGGGGGTGCCCCAAGATCTAATATTAATGACCTATCCTAAGGGCAGCCCATCAGCTTTAAAGAACTGGATGGTAGCAGGAGGTACGCCGTCCACAAGGTAAGCTCCTTACTTTGGCAGAGTTCAGACGCTGCCGATTTGCAATGCGACTTCCACACGGCAATGAATCCAGTACAATAAATGTGGATGAGGTGTTCCAAACCCCCAGCTGCGAAAAAACAAGTGCACTTTTGGGTACAATTTTGGGGAAGGGTGGAGTCTGACAAATGAATAGAAGCACCCCTGAGCTCAAACACCCTGACAGTCTCTGCGGCTTCAGCCTGTAGTATAGATTGATAGATGCAAGGAATTCTCTCCATGCCGGTCTCCAGCAGATTCAGACTGCGCCTGCAGATGACAGCGTTGTATTATGGAATTGTTAATTAAGCAAGGCTAATATTTTCTGAAAAGCAAAATGTCATCCTTCATATAGGAGATTTCTGTAATTGATTTGATGATGGATTAAGGTTCAGCGATCTGTAATATACGTGGAACTTACTGCTTCAATGTACCTTTGGTATACATGCTTTCCTAGGGGTTGTTTTGGTGACCTATTAGGGTCCCTGCTCATGTACCTTCACGTGACTAGTCTTAGTGATGTGCAAAAACATAGTTAAATGGCAACTTACTTTTCACGCAACTTTGCATAAATCAATAGTAAAGGTGACAATAAGAAACTTTGTAATATAGGTTAAAGGGGAAAAAAGCCTCTTCCTCCTCCACCCTCTCCCTCTGTATAGACTTGGGCAGCATGTAATCTGATCCTTTACTGAGCTTTCCGTCTCAGAGAACGTTAGTGTAGGATGGGGGAGTAAAGGGGCTAATAAGTGGAAAAAGAGGCATTTTCTTTGATAAGATATATTACAAAGTTTGTTATAGTCACTTTTGCAATTGATTTCTGCAAAGTTGCATAAAAAGTTAGTGACCTGTCAAAGGCTGTTTTTATTCCCATTTTATGTGAACAAGGCATAATTATTATATTCTGGAAAGTTCTGCAACTTTCAGATACATTGATTCACCTTTACTAATGTGAGTGCACCTAGATTCCAAAATGTGGCTCATTAAAGGGGGTTCTCCGGGTTCAGAGTTGAACCTGGACATAAGCTCTCCTTCACTTATTTAGCCTGTATGAGTGGAGCATCGGAGCATTTCTACCTCTGATGCTCCCTCTTACACTGTTCTGCATAGCACAGGACAATGGTTGTTTGTTTACTGCCAATGAAGTACCTGGTTTTTTATCAGTATGCTAGGCAGAGGCTTCCACCTAGCAGTGATCCTGGTGATGTCTTCTCATGGGTATGCTAGGCAGAGGCTTCCACCTAGCAGTGATCCCGGTGATGTCTTCTCATGGGTATGCTAGGCAGAGGCTTCCACCTAGCAGTGATCCCGGTGATGTCTTCTCATGGGTATGCTAGGCAGAGGCTTCCACCTAGCAGTGATCCGGTGATGTATTCTCATGGGTATACTAGGCAGAGGCTTCCACCTAGCAGTGATCACGGTGATGTCTTCTCATGGGTATGCTAGGCAGAGGCTTCCACCTGGCAGTGATCCCGGTGCTTTCTTCTCATGGGTATGCTAGGCAGAGGCTTGCACCTAGCAGTGATCCCGGTGATGTCTTCTCATGGGTATGCTAGGCAGAGGCTTGCACCTAGAAGTGATCCCGGTGATGTCTTCTCATGGGTATGCTAGGCAGAGGCTTGCACCTAGAAGTGATCCCGGTGATGTCTTCTCATGGGTATGCTAGGCAGAGGCTTGCACCTAGAAGTGATCCGGTGATGTCTTCTCAGGGGTATGCTAGGCAGAGGCTTGCACCTAGCAGTGATCCCGGTGATGTCTTCTCATGGGTATGCTAAGCAGAGGCTTGCACTTAGCAGTGATCCCGGTGATGTCTTCTCATGGGTATGCTAGGCAGAGGCTTCCACCTGGTAGTGATCCCGGTGATGTCTTCTCATGGGTATGCTAGGCAGAGGCTTCCGTCTTGCAGTGATCCTGGTGATGTCTTCTCATGGTTATGCTAGGCAGAGGCTTCCGCCTTGCAGTGATCCCAGTGATTCACTAGCACTAATGGGCGGTCCTAAGCACTGCCCTGGCCTGTAAAACAGCCTAGGGCAACTCTAAAGACCACCAATTTGTGCCGATGACATCACCGAGCTCACTGCTAGGTGGAAGCCTCTGCATACCCATGAAAAGCCTGGTATGTCACCGGTTTGTGAAGAAAAAGCCCTCGCCCTGTGTGATGCAGGGCAAGGGGGGCATCAGAGCTAGAAGTGCTCCAATGCTCCACTCATACAGGCTAAATGAGTAAAGGTATGTCCGGTTCAGCTCTGAACCTGGACAACCCCTTTAAGGTTTAGACAAATTATCTGCACCTAGCTTGACAAAGAGGCTTTACAGGAAAGGGGTGTATCCGAAGTTGCAGCATTTAGCGCCAAAATAGCTCCACAATTTTGCAGTAGAATTCGGTCTGAGCCGACCGATGGTCGGTATAAGTGTCTGTCCCTGCACCACATTTGTCATCCAGTCTGAGCCCCCGCGCTGAATCTAGTGCAGGTCTAGACCACCCGTAAGTTTACACCGGACTAGTAAATCTGCCCCATTGCGTTTTACCTCCATTTTCATGATCTCTTCTTGCTGTCAGTGAAAAATTCTTGTTTACATTCAAAGGCTGAAAACCTAAATGAATCGCTAAAACGACAGATCAGGATAGGGCGGCAATTCAAAAACATCACTGCAATCAGGATGTGGCCAATTCACTATATAGTTAAAAAGTAGCAAAATACTGAAAGATACATTTAGAGGCCACTGGTTCATGTCGCTCACGGTGCTGCCTCACAATCCACGTATTCCTCCGATAACCAGATGACTGCTGTACATTGCAGAGTCAAGTGTCCTTAGTTAATTAGCCCTACATGCTCCCTGTCCTTCTCTTGGCTGTGTGTCCGTGATTTTTTTATTTAATTTTTTTAGGCTGGTGGTTCTTGACTAGATTATTTTGGTGTTAATTTCCATCATTTTACAGCTCACGGTAAATGCTGGTAATGAGTTCTTATCAGTATATGGAGTTATAGACAGGCATCACTTATAATCTTTATCATTCATTAGGGTTTTCCAATTTGTCCGTAAAAAATGTCTGTGATTTTGGGTTAACTAAGAATATTTCTGGGTGGCAACCCTGGTTAGGTGGTGTGCTAGCCAGATTTATAAACCTCCAGTGTAAATAGTGCTCTACCATTGGTAGCGGTACCTGTCGACTAGCGAGGTATTACCCGGTTGATCGGCTTACTCATGGCTTTCCCATGTGTCAAGCTGCGCATGCGCTGTGATAAACAAACTGAGACTATCAGACGGTGAAGTTGCTAGGATACTGCGCCTTAGCAGAACAGAGCCTTCAGCTTCTGGATGTAATTAAAGGGTTTTTCCTGGAGTTTGATACTGGTGACCTATCTTCAGGATAGGTCATTGATATCTGATTGTCCGACGCCGCCACCCTGGCTGAAACAGCTTTTTGAAGAGGCTGTGGAACTGTACGATGCGTCCTCTTCACACAGCGCCACACATCGTATAGTGGGCGTGCTTGGTATTGCAGCCCAGGCCCATTTATTTGAAGTGACCGATGAACCTGACGTCACTGGCCAAGAAGAGGCTTCAGAACAGCCGATCAGCAGTCGGACCCCCACCGATCGGATATTGATGACCTATACTGAGGTCTTGTAAAACTCCTTTATGGATTTTTTTAGTCCACTGTCTATGCCCCCTTTTCCACTTCACATCACATTAAAAAAAAATTTTTTTATGACTTGTAACATGTCTTGTCGTTATTTGTCAGTATGCTTTAGAACGGCTAAAAGTCCTATGTGAAGAGGCCCTATGCAATAGCCTGTCAGTGGAGAATGTCGCCGACGTCCTTATCCTCGCAGATTTGCACAGCGCAGAACAGCTGAAAGCACAAGCAATAGACTTCATTAACAGGCAAGTGCCACGCGCCAAGCACTGCGGACCTCGTTCATCAAAGAACTGGCCTTGTCCACCAGATCCGCTGGTCACAGGGCGGCTTTCATCTGGAACTTTGCACCCCTGTTTTTTCATGATGTGGACAAAAATCTCTGCTTATTATTATTATTATTTCTTATGTGCTCTTTTCAGATGTAGTGTTCTCCGGCAGTTGGGCTGCAAGGACGGCAAAAACTGGAACGGCAGGTAAGTGCTGGTTTTTATTACTACTATAGGTTGGCCATGTTGGCCGGGGGAAGCTAGCTCCATGTTCACATTCCACCTGGTGCTGATGGAAGTCCATTCACTCCAGTGTGTCGGGGACCCTGTTTCCCTGATTGCTGATTGGCAGGTTTATCTCCCCATTATTCTGGAACGAACATATCTTGGGGGGGGAGGGGGGTCATTCATACCGCTGGACTCTTACCGCTCACCCCACAGTTTAACCCGTTTCTCAGAGAAAGCAACATATGGACCCTGACAGGTTCTCTTTTAAGTTTAGTTTCACATTGTGGTAGAGGGATTCATCCTTTTAACCCTTCTTTAATGTGCCTATTGATGGTTTTTCAGGGTTTGACCATTGGATGAGGGCAGCTGGTTCTTGGTTTAGCACGGTTACGGCCTTTCTGTTTGTTCCCTGCCTGGTTTGCCGATCTGCCACACTTTCCGCCTGCTCCTCCCATCAAACAGTCTTATAGGCGTCTTGCACTGAATACAAGGTTACCTTGATCCCGTCCACTTTCAGGACATGTGAGGGCTTGGTCTGCAGAAGAAGTAGTGGGGGGAGGGCACCTTCTGCAGCCAGTTGCCTTACAGAAAGTCAGATCTGATCTGAGGTTCGTGAGGAAGAAGGGGCACAGTCTGATCTTCTGAGATACATCATCTTTGTATATTTAATACAGTTGTGATTGTGTTCTAAGACAAGATAGGAAGACATGAAAGAGAATTTGGGGATTTTTATAGTATTTTTTTTTTTTTTACAATTTCCGTTCTTTTTTTTTTTCCAGTCAAGCTATGGACGTAATGGAGACAGACGGCTGGAAATCCATGATCCAATCCCATCCACACCTAGTAGCAGAAGCCTTCCGAGCACTCGCATGCGCACAGTGTCTGCCTTTTGGATTTCCAAGGAAACGGCTAAAGCTGTCTTAAGAGTCGCCCGCGAAGCTTTGTCCCACCTGTCAAGGACTTTTACAGTCAGTGTTCCGAACTGTTTCACCTACCACACAAGCCGAAGCTTTTATTTTTTTTTATTTTTTTTTGTTCGTTCTGTTTCTTCCCCGCTCTGGTTGCGCACGCACAAGACTGAGGACCTATCTAACATTTGCTTTGCAGATGGATGACGTCATCGAATCCACAGCTTTAAATTCAACAGGTTGTTCTCGTATTCACTAAATTGCCTTAAATTATCAAATCCGGACTCGGTTGTAAAGTTTGCCAGTTGTTCCGTTGTATCGTTACTTTTATTATGTTGTTTTTTTGTTTTTTTTAAACAAACCGTGCCTTGTCATGTGACCAGGCTATGTGGGATTGCACTAGAGTCATATTACCGTAATAATTATATCGGCATTATTTGTTTTGGAAGGATGAGTTTCGGCTGTTTTTGTCTTGGTCGTTAGAGGGTGGATGTTTAATAGGTTCGTCCATTTCCGTACTGAAAAGGGATTTGGCCCATAAACGTCCGAAGACCTATCAACTTGAAAGTGCAATTGGTGGCGGTTCTGACCACCGGGAGCCCAACCGATCCCAAGAAGTGAATGGGCCATTTCCATAGCTCCTCTTGGCTCAAGTGGAGTTTGACTGCTCGTGCACCCTGCCGCTTGCTCAACAGGCGCCCCATTCTTGGGACTGGTGACCCCCCCCCCCCCCTAATAAATGCACCGTACAAGACCTTCTTACAGGTGAGAAGAGGCAGGATGCTGACACAGTCCAGACACCAGCTTATTTTGGGGTTGTCATCACCCAATAAAAAGATTTAAAAAAAATAAATAAAATCGAATCCATCTCAATCAGTAGTTTCCCGCCACGGGTTGTCAGATGGTTCCTGTAGATGAGGCCTCCAAACCATGTGTGGCGTATATAGCATCACCCCGTTACATGACATAATGTGTTAGTCACTGAGACGCCCCCTGCTGCTCCGTTCAGCCATGCCTTTTTCTTAGCCAGAAGGTTGGCCACCAGTGAGGTTGTCCAGACCCAAATGGCTTTTCTCTTAGGTGAGATTCCGATGGTGGAATTTCAAAAAATTGAAAAATCGCACTAAGCTACGCCCTATTACACCCCTAAACTCCACTCCCACTTGACCTTCAAATCCGCACTCTCAGCTTAGCATTGCTGCCTACCCCGCTCCCCTGTGAAACTGAACCTGCTGCGCAGGCGGTAAATCTGTGGCTTGTGGCCAGTAGGGGGACCCCTGATTTCGGATTTGCACGGTGGTAAAGTCCACCACGGTGTCCTGATTGTAATTGGTTATTAGGCATTTTTCTAGGGATATTATATTTTACGACTTGACCTAAAGGGATCCAGGATTAGAAAAAGGGTCTGCATCTTTCCCAGCAACAGCGCCAATCCGGGTCTATGGGCTGTGTCCGGTATTGCAGCATTCGCTCGAGTGGGGCTGAGCTGTTATCAATCGCTTCGCCCTTGGACAAATGTTTCTGGGGGGAAAAAATTTCATTTACTGGTGATATTATATTTTTTATTTTTCGGAAACTTGGCTTCCTATTTTACAAAAAAAACTGCGTCACTACAGCCCCAAATTAGTTTTGTTTAGAAGAAGAGAGAGAATGCTTAAAGGGGTTCTCCTGGCTTTTAATATTGATGACCTATTCTTAGGATAGGTCAGCAATATCAGATCGGCGGGGGTCCGACACCCGGCACCCCCGCCGATCCGCTGTATGAGGAGACTGCAGTAGCGGACAGGAAGAGAGACTGGCACATGCGGACTGCGCGCACCGTCTCCTCATACAGCGGATCGGCGGGGTGCCGGGTGTCGGACCCCCACGATCACATATTGATGACCCATCCTGTGAATAGGTCATTAATTAATATTAAAGGCCTGGACAACCCCTTTAAAGAGCACCTGTCTGCAGGATCGACACTAATAAACTAGACATGCTACCTGGTAGGGTTGATCCTGCTGATTAAAACGATAATTGTTTTTATTTTTATGCAAATTAGGGCTTTAGAGCACTTAGGGGCGCGGGCACTGGAAAGCTGAAGTGCACTGAGGAGCTAGGCCACGCCCCTTGATGCAGCAAAGCCTCTAATTTTTTATAAAGAATGCAAGTGTTTTCTTAAATGTTTTTTTTTGTTTGTTTTTTTTTTTATTCCTGGGAACACCTCACTCCGTTTTCATAAGACAGGTACCATTTTACTCAGCAGGATCAACCCTACCAGACAGTGTGTCTTATTCATTAGGGTTGACGCTGCTGCCTGAAGGCGTTTATCTTAAGAAGAGCAAATGTGTGCATAAATACTCCTGACAGGTCAACACGACACGACGATTTTTGGGTTGTCGTAGGTGCAATAAGCTGGCCCGTTCCTTGACCCCCCCCCACCCCGAGTTGGAAAGAATCATAAAGGGATTGTCTTTTTGTAGTTTGTTTACAGTCTCCGCTTCATTTCAGGGTTTCATTTCTGTACATTTTCTACCCCATCCCAAACGTGACCAGTAGCGATGACCATGGGCCGGGTTCACTTTAATTATGCACTTTAGAAAAAAAAAAAAAGTTGACGGAAGTTTTTCAATTTCAATAAAAAATTCTATTTTCTGTGCAATATCATTTGGGGGATTTAGTCGCAGTTTTATTAGTCTGTAGACCAGGTCATTGTACTTCAGTCCTGTACGGTAGGTATTCAGAGTCTTCAGCGGACAGGATGATCACATAGTTGGTAGAATTGTGTTTTGCTTTTTTTGTTTTTTGTTTTTGTTCTTTTTAAGTTTAAAGTCATTTTCAGCTTTTATAAATTCTTCTGCCAATTAAAGGGGTTTTCCACAATTTTGAGCTGGATTTAAGCTTCGTCGAGTCTCCACTGGATGTGACCTATACAGGAACATCCAAGCAGCAAATGTGGAGAACCCCTTTAAGTGCTGGGTAGAGACTGAGGCTTCATTAAAGAGGTGTTCCTATCTTAAGATGTTAGTCCCTTTTGGCTTTTCTCCTGGTCACCTGATGGACAGGGAGACACCGTGAAGGAGCCGCATCGCCCCTTCAGTCTACACGTGTTCTAATGATTGCCAATGGTCTCGCCATGCAACACGCAACATGCTGCCCCAAAAAAATCCAGGCGTGTTGGCTTTTGTGTCGCAGGTCGCGCGTGACTTTTACTCCATTGACTTTATTGTAAGTAAATACGTTTAAACGGATCCCTAGCTGCAAACACTAGTGACCTGTGACAGATCGCTCCCACTGTGTACTGGCCACAGGAAACTAGCAACATTTTGAATGCAGCTCTCGATGTGACTGGAGTATAGGACGTTATAATGTATAGTATTGGCAAAGTGAGTGTGTTCACGCTTATCTATGGAAATTTGCTGTTTGATATCCATTTAACCTTTTGAGTATATCAAATTTTGCTCAAAAGTAGATTTTGATTTTATTTTATTTTTTAAACAAAAAAAAAAACAAAACATAATACATTTGGAGAATTATCCTGATGAAGTTATAGTGCTCTGTTATTTCACTGCTCCCACGCAGGCATGTGTAAACATTGTAGCCACCACTAGGGGGACAATATGTATACATGGAGCTGCATAGAGGGCTCCCCCTAGTGGTGACAACAGGCAGCTTAGGTTTTTACAGGTTGAAGTAACAAATCATTGCAGCTCATTGCTTACTCTTGTATTATTATCCAGGCTGCTCATTTCTTATAGGAAATAGTCCCCTTAGGTGACCTTAAGTATGGCGGGCGATGGATGGTTGTCGGAGACAGTGTAAAAAAAGGAATGGACGGGGGGGTCAGTATGGACATGGAGCTCCCTGTGTAGGGGACAGGTGCTGATTGCAGTCAAATCCGATAAACAGAAAAATATGTTTCAAATCTGTAATTTGCAGGAAAACGTGTCAGATCTGCTTTTTTTCTCCTTTTGTGTGATATGTTCTTCTCCGTTGACCTTTTTATCATCTTGTAGGTAACAAGCTGCGATAAATAACACGTTGTGTTTCAATACATAAGCCTTGGTTGAACAGTCAGGTAGACCTCCCCTTACAGTATATACTATCAGATACAAGGTTAGTATGTATCATCATACATTGCATTGTATCTGCTTACAAGGGCAACTTATTGATCATCAGCTGTTACCAGCGGATGTTGGGAATTGTAGTCTCAAAAAGAACTGAAGAAAAAACTAAAAAAACACCACTGGCTTTCACTATGAAATTAAAGGGGACCCATTAAAGAGACCCATGGGTGAATGAATTATAAAATTATAATTTCTATGTCTTCTATGAAAATGCCATTAATATTTGAAATGACCACCCTTGGATTGCATTATGTTTTCCTTTTATTTTAAATGTGTGCTGAATAACTTCTTAATATATCTTTTTAATGGTTTGAGTTGATGTTTTGTGATACAGAGCCCCAAATCCCATGGATAGACCTAATTAAATGATACAGTACATTTAAGTCTGGCTGCAGCCACCACTAGAGGGAGCTCCAGGGCTTACTGCAGACTGTTTATGCAGTGAACTCGGTAGCAAGACTCCCTCTAGTGGTGGATGGCAGCATTGCATCATTTAACTCTATGCAGGGGTTTTTGGAGTTCTGTATCAGAAAAAGAGAGCACTGAGCGCCGTGAAGATGTGTTAATCATCACAGATGGGCTTTGTTTATGCATCACTTTATATTTATGGAGAGAGAGTTCCCCCAAATGGCCTAATATTCCTCTTTAACTGCTCAATTTAGCATATTTTTTTTTATTTTTTATTATTTCTCCGCTGATTAAAAACACTTAGGACGTCAACCAAATCCATTACATTGAAGGAAACTGTTAATTTATGATGCAGATAAGGGGGATATTTTTAGGTTATAATATGTACATTTTTATTTTTTTTGGGTGGGGGGGGGGGGGGGTTGTCGGGATGTTATTTGGTCCTGGCCAAATTGAATTAGTAAAAACCTTGTTCTAAAGGTGCTTTAAAGCTCCCTTCTTCGGTATGACACAGAGCCTGGTGTGATAAATGCATCGAAGAAAACAATTCTATTTCAGGTTGCTTTGAAATACTTGAAATAAGGTTAAAAAAAAAAAAGTCTATTTTCATCGTCTGTTATTTTCAACTTAAAGAAAAAAACAAACACATTTTGTACCAAAAATGTCAAACACTGTGCTGTATGTAAATGTGTAATTGTAGAGGTCGGCTGCATTAAAAATGACGCCTGTGACTTAACATATTATTGACTTGTAAAATAACATTTGAAGTCTTATGTTGGCTGTTTGGAAAATGTAAAACTCATTATTGTCCTTTCACCCGCGTGGACTGTTTTTTCCCCCCCTTGGTTCATCTCATCAAAACGGATTTATATCGGGAGCATTATGAAAGCTATCATTTAATGGGGGGAGGGGGTGACGGGGGGGATCTCAGGACCAGCGGGCAAATGTAAGTTGCTTCTGTACAGGATTTAATGACCCATTGGGGCAGATTTACTAATCTATTTATTTGACTCACTTACGGTATATAGCGCTGACATATTCTGCAGTGCTGTACAGACATTAGCATTGGGCTGTCCCCAGTGGGGCTCACAATCTAAATTCCCTATCCGTATTTCTTTGGAGTGTGGGAAGAAACTGGAGAACCCGGAAGAAACCCACACAAACACGGGGAGAAGATACAAACTCCATGCAGATGTTGTCCTTGGTTGGATTTGAACCTAGGACAGCGGAGCGGGATGGAAAAGATGGTGCTGATGAATGAAGGTGGTCCTCTCCTCCTGTGTAGATCCACTCAGGTTCATCAGCGGCCCCTGCACAGGGATCTCTACCCAATAGCAGGAGATGGGGAATATACCTGTCAGGAGTCCCATCAGTAGAAGCCCCATACAGTATAATGTTTCCCTGTCGCCCTCATACAGGAGACACTACTGTACACTGTATGGGGGCAACAAGGAGACATTATACTCATGGGGAGGAGGGGGTGGTAAAATTGTTGCTCCATACAGTGTAATGTCTCCTTGTGGGCCCCCATACAGTATAATGTCTCCTTGTGGGCCCCCATACAGTATAATGTCTCCTTGTGGGCCCCCATACAGTATAATGTCTCCTTGTGGGCCCCCATACAGTATAATGTCTCCTTGTGGCCCCCATACAGTATAATGTCTCTTTGTGGCCCCCCATACAGTATAATGTCTCTTTGTGGCCCCCCATACAGTGTAATGTCTCCTTGTGGCCCCCCATACAGTGTAATGTCTCTTTGTGGCCCCCATACAGTATAATATCTCCTTGTGGCCCCAAGTGTTTTTTCTTTGAAATGGGTATTTATTTGGATTTTATATTTAGTTATCGCAATAAATTTCTTAGCATCGTTATCATAGGAATATTTTTGATATCGCCCAACCCTACTAGGATCCCAGCGCTGCAAGGCACCAGTGCTAACCAGCGCTGTCTAATAATTCGATATTTAGTAGGGATGAGCGAATCGACTTGGGATGCTTCATCCAAAGTCGATTCTCATAAAACTTCGTTGTAATACTGTACGGAGCGAGCGGGCTCATTGGAGCCAATACATTCTAATACTGTACGGAATCCCCACTCTGGGGACAAAACTGAACGAACCGGAACGGAGTGCATCAGAATGGCTTCCGTTCTGGCTTGTTGCTTTCTGTGACCGGACACAAAACCGCTGTAAGCAGCAGTTTTGTGTCCGGCGTGGGAAACTAAACGAGCCGCATCCGGGCACCAAAAACTGGTGTTAGTCACTGGTGTCCAAAAAAATCCGATCCACTGCCCATTGACTTACGATGGTTTTAGAGCCAGATCCGGTTTCTTCATTTTCGATATAATACAACCGGATCTGTTCTGAACACAGGCAGCTGGTTGTATTATTCAAACGGATGCGTTTTGCGCTGGTTTTGAGATCCCCTGCCAGATCTCAAAAACAAGACTGCTTAAACGCAGAGGTGAAAGTAGCCTTACACTTTAAACTGAGCGTGTGCGACCACCTCAGTGAGGTGGACAGAGAAACAAGGAAAAGAACAGACAGCAGGTGGCGCTGTACAGATAACATTTTATTGAACAGCTCAGTGTCTATGCTAAATGTTTAATTACGTGCAATTAGAAGTTCTGTGGTTTTAGTGGTCAAACAGACATAGCAAAGTTTAACTGGACACGTAACCTCTCGTATACCATGATGCAGCCAACATTAACTTCCCACTTTTTTTTTTACCAGCAGGTGAGGGGTTTAAATGTCAATTTAAAGTTTGCTGCAGCATAGTATGTAATGTGTGAAATGTCAAGTTACATTTGCTGTTTCTGTATGCAAAAAAAAGTGGCAAACATGAAATAATATTGGAGAGGGGACATTAGGATGGATTTAAAAAAAATAAAGAAAATCATGTAATGAAATGTTTTTCATTTGTCAATATGTCCTCCAAAAACAGTGCCACCCCTGCCCTCTGGTTGTGTGTGGTATTACAGCTTCTATCCGTTCCCTTTCCTGGCGCTGAGCTCCAGTACCAGCCACGACCCGTGCAGCAGCCGCTTCCAGATCGCAGGATGAAATGTTGTCAGCTATGTTCTGTTTAGTTCTCCGGTTTCTCGGAGGTCAGAAATGTTTCTCCTTTTCCTAATTAAAACTCTTCGTGGTGTGATAGTGACTCTCTTTTTTCTTTCCATATTATCTCACTTTTTTTTAATTTAAAAACAAATTAGTTTTCATTTGCCCGTGTTATTACACAATGTGTTTACTGCCAGCAACGAGGATCGTCTGCTTTTATGAGGCTGTCAGCAGATAATTGAAACCTTCTAAGCGTTAATTAACATTGTCGCACATTGTACAAAGTACGAATGATCTATTGTTCCGTAATTCGAGGTGGACGGCGGATCCTGGGAACGTCTGCTGGAAGTGACAACTCCGTCTTCCATGGAGCGGTTTCGTTGTCGGGAATAGACAAAAATCACACACTAAAAAGGAGTAGGAATTTAAACCGGGGGTTCGAAGAAGACCAAGAAGGTCTCTGCTACACCACCGCTTGAGCAGCTTCAGCTCGCCACGTTGGAACCTACTTTTGGCTACGTAGCTGCCCTTGTCATACACCTAAGTATTAAGATTTTGGCAATATCAGCCAATGGTCCTCCAATGGCAGATGTTGGGGGAGAAAATAAGTCATCCTTACTGGTTTTCGGCATGCCAGATTCTCCTGGGGATGGAACCTCTGGCAGAAAAGTCTAAGTAGCAACCTCCGGGACTGAAACTACAATACCCAGAATCCTCCTTTCACTTCTGTGGGAGTTACAAGAACAGCCAATTACATGTGCATGCTGGGAGTTGTAGTTTCACAGCAGCTGGAGCCTCGAAGGTTGCTGACCCCTGGTCTATAGTATCCAGATTGATACCCAAATTTCAGTCTTCATGAAAAAGGTCCAAGGTGCCATGAGTAGCTCATTGCTGGACATCCACCATCGGGCCATACCTCTGCCCAGGTTGTCCACTGTGTTGGGTCTCGCTCCGGTAATTTATGGGATAACGTCCTCATCTGTCATCGACATGAGACCAATGGGAACGAACAGCCGTTTTCTAAAGTGTTTTCGAAATTGTCAACTTGATGGATTTCATTGACATTTTTTGAAGTGGAGCGCGATGCTGACCCCGCGGTTGCGGTGCTGGGTGGGTAGAATATTAATGGGATCCTTACCCGTAGTCGGTTACATGGAAGCAGCAGCAGAAGTCTTCTCCCCAGGCCCCTGCGGGACCCGTCATTAGAGGATTAGGACTTTAAGTGTGTGTTTGCCGCACTGTGGTTAAGAAACAATAGTCGGGGTACTGCAGCAAGGAGGAATTAGGATGCCTGAAAATTGTACTGGTGATCTGTGAAAGAGGGCAGAGCTCAGAGAAGGAGACGCAAAGAAGAGTGGATTGGATCCAAAAGGACATGCCTAGTTTTTTCCCCCAAAAAAATTCTGCGCTTCGTGCAAAATCTGCACCAGAACTGCACTATGAGAATAAGAGCTGAGTTTTCTTATCTCTGGTAGAGGACCAGCAAAAACGACCTGTGGTTGAATAGGTTTAAGCCTGGACTCGCCGCACCCCATAGTTACTCCAGCTTTCCAAAAGGGATATAGAAATAATGGGTGTCTGCCGTGCATGGTGTATATGACCGCAGGGGAAGAGACGTTTCCTTACCTTTCCCCTCTCCGGACACGTCTGTTTTATTAACTACTTGCATTCCCCATGTAACAGCAATTCCGGAGCATCTTCTCCAATAATTATACGTTGTGCCATTCCTCTCGTATTCCTGCGAGACGTTTAATAATGAATGGCCGGCAGGCTGCAATAAACCATTAACCATTTGGAGGTGTGTCCGGCTAGGGCTGCAGCTAACGATTATTTGTATAATCGATTAGTTGTCGATAATTTAATCAATTTAATCGGGAAAAACACCAAAATTACAAAAGAGGTTTATATGATTTTACTTGAAAAAATTATGTTTAAAGGCCATATTAAAACTAATTGTGGATGGCACTGTTATGGGGGGATCTGTAGACGACGCTATTATGGGGGATCTGAGGATGGGGCTGTAACGGGAGATCTGTGGATGGCGCTATTATGGGGAGATCTGTGGATGGCGCTGTTATGGGGGGATCTGTGGATGGCGCTGTTATGGGGGGATCTGTGGGTGGCACTGTTATGGAGAGGGGGATCTGTGGGTGGCACTGTTATGGAGAGGGGGATCTGTGCACGTTATGGGGAAGGGGATATGTGCACTGCTATGGGCATAACAGTGCACAGATCCCTTTCCCCATAACGGTGCACAGATCCCTTTCCCCATAGCAGTGCCATACACAGACCCCCCCTCCCCCTAGCAGTGCCATACACAGATCCCCCTCCTCATAGCAGTGCCATAGACAGATCCCCCTCCCCATAGCAGTGCCATAGACAGATCCCCCCTCCCATAGCAGTGCCATACACAGATCCCCCCCTCCCCATAGCAGTGCCATACACAGATCCCCCCCTCCCCATAGCAGTGCCATAGACAGATCCCCCCTCCCCATAGCAGTGCCATAGACAGATCCCCCCTCCCCATAGCAGTGCCATAGACAGATCCCCCCTCCCCATAGCAGTGCCATACACAGATCCCCCCTCCCCATAGCAGTGCCATACACAGATCCCCCCTCCCCATAGCAGTGCCATACACAGATCCCCCCTCCCCATAGCAGTGCCATAGACTGATCCCCCTCCCATAACAGCCCCGGCCCCGCTGCTCACAGAAGACTAATCACTGCATCTTTATTTTACCTTACAATGAAGCTCCGGTAACAGGCAGATCGGACGGCGGCGTAACGTCACTTACTCACGTGACGCACCTGCTCCGCCTACTTTATGAATGAAGGAGGCGGAGCAGGCGCATCACATGAGTAAGTGACGCCATGCCGCCGTCCGCTCTGCCTGTTACTGGAGCGTCATTGTAAGGTAAAATAAAGATGCAGTGATTTAAAGTAAACCGCCCGCCCGCATAGCAATGAATCGGCGATTATTCGATAACTGGATTCGTTGCCGATGAATCCAGTTATCAATTATTATCGATTACATCGATTAATCGTTGCAGCCCTAATGCTGGCAGCACTGGTTGGATAGAGACTCAGCAGGGACACACTCCAAATGGTAACACCCATCTAAACCTTAAAGGGCAGATTTGTCCCTATGACACCGGCTGACCTGTTACATGTGCACTCGGCAGATGAAGGCATCTGTGTTGGTCTCATGTTCATATGAGCCTGCATCGCTGAGAAAAATGAAGTTTTAATATATGCAAATTAGCCTGTAGGAGCAACAAGGGCGTTGCCGTTACACCTAGAGGCTCTGCTCTCTCTGCAACTGCTGTGCCCTCTGCACTTTGACAGGTTCAGGTAGTGTAATTGTGATCACACCTGCCTGGCCCTGTCAATCATAGTGCAGAGGGCACGGCAGTTGCAGAGAGAGCAGAGCCATTAGGTGTAACGGCAACACCCCCGTTGCTCCTAGAGGCTCATTTGCATATCTTAAGATATTTCTCTCAGCAATGCGGGCACTTATGGACACAGATGCCGTCAGCTGCCAAGCGCACGTGCAACAGGTCAGCCACTTTCATAGGTACAAAACTGCTGACAGATGCCCTTTAATTGCAAACTGCTAGTAATTAATTTATAACTAATAAATTAAGTCTTAAGAATAGATACTTCAGAGTTGTTTTTACATGGTGAATGCAAATCGTTACTGCAACAGACATGTCTGGAGAGGTGACAGGTCCGACCCCTTTTATGAATGTGTTGTTTCAAATTAAAAATTTGGTGTTGATTAATTGCTTATTACATCTTTATAGCAGGGTTACCGTCTTGTGTTGCTCCCTGATTAGGCTTTCATACACATTCAGCAGCAGCAGCTAGTCTATGTGTCTATCACACTCTTTAAAGTCATTCATATTTCGGCAGGGCTAGCAGTCATGTGCACATGTCGCACTATGAACATGTCCAACCAATAAAACAGCCCTTACGAATCTGTACAGGACATAGAACAAAACGCCATATTAACTGTACAAAGTAATGAGTTAGCATTGAATGCCTATTAAACATTAATGAAAGTTCTACTTTCAATTATCTTCATAAATGGACTCAGAATTTGCATACAGTTTGGTGCCTTATACAAAAAATGCTTATTGGCTTTCTAGGAGGACAGAAATGTGGTCATTGTTCTCTATATGTGATATGTATCTGAACTTTTACTGGACTCACAGTCTGCATAATAATTAATATTTACACCAGTGATACAGCAAATACCCCATAATAAATGATAAAACAGTCATTCCTTGGGATGTAATAGAACTTCTAAATTCTCTCTGCCCTTGGAAAAGCTTTCTCCTAACAATTTCTCTGAGCATTCTTTAAGCTTTGGCAGCCCAAGGAATGGTTAAACAGGTGGAATAATATTACTGTATTAACACTATAAATCTATGTACAAGATAGAACTACTATAATACTGCTCCTATGTACAAGAATATACCTACTATAATACTGCTCCTATGTACAAGAATATACCTACTATAATACTGCCTCCTATGTACAAGAATATAACTACTATAATACTGCTCCTATGTACAAGAATATAACTACTATAATACTGCCTCCTATGTACAAGAATATAACTACTATAATACTGCCTCCTATGTACAAGAATATAACTACTATAATACTGCTCCTATGTACAAGAATATAACTACTATAATACTGCCTCCTATGTACAAGAATATAACTGCTATAATACTGCTCCTATGTACAAGAATATAACTACTATAATACTGTCTCCTATGTACAAGAATATAACTACTATAATACTGCTCCTATGTACAAGAATATAACTACTATAATACCGCTCCTATGTACAAGAATATAACTACTATAATACTGTCTCCTATGTACAAGAATATAACTACTATAATACTGCTCCTATGTACAAGAATATAACCACTATAATACTGTCTCCTATGTACAAGAATATAACTACTATAATACTGCCTCCTGTGTACAAGAATATAACTGCTATAATACTGCTCCTATGTACAAGAATATAACTACTATAATACTGTCTCCTATGTACAAGAATATAACTACTATAATACTGCTCCTATGTACAAGAATATAACTACTATAATACTGCCTCCTATGTACAAGAATATAACTACTATAATACTTCCTCCTATGTACAAGAATATAACTACTATAATACTGTCTCCTATGTACAAGAATATAACTACTATAATACTGCTCCTATGTACAGGAATATAACTACTATAATACTGCTCCTATGTACAAGAATATAACTACTATAATACTGCTCCTATGTACAAGAATATAACTACTATAATACTGCTCCTATGTACAAGAATATAACTACTATAATACTGCTCCTATGTACAAGAATATAACTACTATAATACTGCTCCTATGTACAAGAATATAACGAAACGGTCAGTTTGCCTCTTGTCCACCTGCACATTACAGAAGCAAGCTTTCCATTCCTCTGTAGCGACACCACAATAGAAATGAAGAATTACCTGTCACCTACTGAAATCAATGTGCTGTTTGTGTAACGCAAGGTTGTGTCAAGTCCTTCAGAAAGAAAGAGGGTGGAGGCTACAAACGGAGGACCCCTTTAATGACAAACGATGTAAAAATATATACTGTTTGCATGAATAAGTGTTCATCATATTCACATGAAACAGATTTTTTGCTGACATTTCTGTGACTGTCAGTTTACAAGGTGAGATCTCTGATGTGAGTGTTGTGGAACGGGTGAGATGTCGTCTATTATTCGCTTCTGTGACCTGGAAACTTCTTGTATTGCTTCCTGTGAACTTTGACGTTTATACAATGTATCTATGCAAATTGCAACACTGCATATAAAGGATCAGGCTCCAGGGCGATGTGCAGTGTCGCACAGATCGCTGTCACATCACAGTCGCAACGCAAATTCAGTCAAAGTCACGTATGACCTCACCAAGGGGTCAAATATTCCAGTACACATCTGTCAGAGGTTTTGTGATATTATCAAGGTGGTAATTTTGTATCTCCCTTAAAGAGCAGATTTGTATATCATGTGATATATATTGTGCTGTATACAGTTTTTTTTTTTCTTCAATGAGAGTTAATGGGCAACATTTGCAAATGTATGGCATATGTACTGTCTATATCAGGGGTACTCAAGTACTTTTTGTAAAGGTCCACATACCTGGCTCTGTCATTGGGTGAAGATCAGAGTTGCAGAAAAGTCACCACCCAATTCCCTTAGTGCCAAAACACAATAAGAATGTCCCCTTAATGCCACCTCACAGTAGTGACGCCTGTTAGTGCCCCCCTAGACAGTATGCCCTCCACAGTGTATGATGCCCCTTAGAGCCTTACCATAAAGTATAAAGCCTCCCCTCAGAATATAATGCTCTCTTAGTGCCTCCCATGCAGTATGATGCTCCCAAGTGGCTCTTTCAAGTGCCCCCCTAACAGCAGGATGATCCCTTAAGTGCCCCCACACAGAATAAGGGAGCCTTATATGGCCCTCACACAAAGGGATGCCCTCAAAGTCCCTACCATGCAGTATGATGTCCACGCTCAGTGCTGACCCCCTTCAGTGTCCCCTCACAGAGTGAGGCCCCCTTAAAGGGGTTGTCTCATCTGAGACAATGGCAGCATAGCACTAGGAATATGCCCCAATTGTCTTGTAGGTGTGGGTCCCACCGCTGGCACCCGCACCTATCTACTAAACGAAGCCCTGAAAGTGGTGGAGGGAGCACTGTGCATGCAGGAGGAGAACGCTTGGTGGTGGCCGGACCTGAGTCCTCCAGCCATCGCTTTAGCCCGCTCCATTCTTGATATCGTTGCGGTTCCAGCGGTGGGACCCACACCTATCAGACAATGGGGGCAGATGAGACAACCCCTGAGTGCCCCACACACACACAGTGGCAGGGGAACGATAAAGAAGTATCCAACTGTATCTGAGAGTGGTATGTGCAGGGGTCTGGACACTGGCTACCGCTGTCTGGATTTAGACCGCAGTCCACCAGTTGAGTACCCCTGACCTATATGTTGTGACATTTCCCAGTGTATATCCAAACATGCATCTTGAGCACAATGTGAATGGAGCCTATGACTGGGGCTAAACTGCAACTTTGGTGCGACTCGCACAGTGAAAGATCTCCGTGTAGCTCTGTACAAAGACATGTACGGCACTCCTGTAGAGAATGAACGAAAGCATGACCTCCCACTGCAGTCATATGGGGGAACATCCTCGGGACCAGTAGGGGTCGACCACTCAAGATACTCATCCCTTAGGGCTCATGCACATGAACGTATTTTCTTTCCGTGTCCGTTCGGTATACAGAACCATTCATTTCAATGGGTCCACAAAAAAAACGGAAGTTACTTCATGTGCATTCTGTTTCCGTATGTCCGTTTTTCCATTCCGCAAAAAAATAGAACATGTCCTATTATTGGCCGCATTACGGACAAGGATACTATTGTTCTATCAGGGGCCAGCTGCTCCGTTCCCCAAAATACAAAATGCACACGGACGTCATCAGTATTTTTTGCGTATCCATTATTTTTGCGGACCGCAAAATACATACGGTCGTGTGCATGAGGCTTTTTTTTTAAGAGCTTTGCTCATCTCTAAATATAGCACATATACTTAATTCTTACTTATTATAACCAGATACAAACAGTTTTTTCTTTTTTTAAATATTTTTTGTGGTTTTTGTTTTTACTATTATCAATACATGATTATGGGGGGCAACCATCTTTACTGAGCTGCAGAGATTTGCTTTAAAGTAGTCAAATGGACCATAGGAATCTGTAGTCTGGCTTTGACTCATTGGCTTCTATAGGAGAATATTGTGGGCATGCTTTAATTGTAATCCTGCCTGTGATGATAATGAGATGACTGCTGAGGGGTGACACATTTTATGTGGCTTCTCAGATGTGCATTAGGGAGGAGTGAATCGATTTGTTTGTCTAAACGAATCCTGCATCTGTGAGAGGCTGCCTCTATACATCCTGCTGGGTAAATAAGATATTGTGCAGGCAAACAATTAGCGCCGTCGTCTATAGCAACCAGATTCCAGCTTTTATTTTTTTTCCTGAACAGAAACGGAAAGAAATGAACAAACTTTACTTTTTACATAGAGACAAACAAAAGTAATACTAGCGCTCCCGCCTCCAAATAGTGGTCAGTCCTATTATTAACACTTAATAAATGCCGCTGCTGGGTTTATATGGGTCGATTGCCGACCCCCGAGATATTATATAGATATATGAATATATAGACTGACTATAAGTGTTATGATATGTCCAACGTTCCATATTTAATGTATCTTATTGCTTGATCACAGTCAGAATTGTTACCCGCTCCAGGTGTGCTCCGGTAGGTACTTTCACACTAGCGTTTTTCTTTTCCGGCACTGAGTTCCGTCCTAGGGGCTCAAATCCGGAAAAGAACTGATCAGTTTTATCCTAATGCATTCTGAATGGAGAGTAAGGGCTCTTTCACACCTGCGTTCTTTTCTTCCGGCATAGAGTTCCGTCGTCGGGGCTCTATGCTGGAAGAATCCTGATCAGTTTTATCCTAATGCATTCTGAATGGAGTGAAATCCGTTCAGGATGCATCAGGATGTCTTCAGTTCCGGAACGTTTTTTGGCCGGAGAAAATACCGCAGCATGCTGCGCTTTTTGCTCCGGCCAAAAATCCTGAAGACTTGCCGCAAGGCCGGATCCGGAATTAATGCCCATTGAAAGGCATTGATCCGGATCCGGCCTTAAGCTAAACGTTGTTTCGGCGCATTGCCGGATCCGACGTTTAGCTTTTTCTGAATGGTTACCATGGCTGCCGGGACGCTAAAGTCCTGGCACCAATGGTAAAGTGTAGTGGGGAGCGGGGGAGCGGCATACTTACCGTCCGTGCGGCTCCCGGGGCGCTCCAGAGTGACGTCAGGGCGCCCCACGCACATGGATGACGTGATCGCATGGCATGTAATCCATGCGCATGGGGCGCTCTGACGTCATTCTGGAGCGCCCCGGGAGCCGCGCGGACTGTAAGTATACCACTCCCCCGCTCCCCGCTCCTACTATGGCAACCAGGATTTTAATAGCGTCCTGGCTGCCATAGTAACACTGAACGCATTTTGAAGACGCATCCGTCTTCAAATGCTTTCAGTTCACTTGTGTTTTTCCGGATCCAGCGTGTAATTCCGGCAAGTGGAGTACACGCCGGATCCGGACAACGCAAGTGTGAAAGAGGCCTAATCCGTTCAGGATGCATCAGGATGTCTTCAGTTTAGTCTTTTTGACTGATCAGGCTTTTCAGAAAACCGTAGCATGCTGTATTTTTACCTCAGTCAAAGTGTTCAGGATTTTTGGCCGGAACGCCGGATCAGGCCTTTTTCCCATTGACTTGCATTAACGCCAATGCATTTTTTCATTGTGATCAAAATCCTGATCAGGATTCAAATGTAATCCGTTTTCACACGTTTTTCCGGATCCAGCGGGCAGTTCCGGTGTCGGAATTGAACGCTGGATTTAAACAACGCTAGTGTGAAAGTAGCCGCCAGGTTCCATACAAACTGGTTACAAATGCCCATGTGAGAAGATCTATGTGGGCAGAACAAAACGACAATTGCGGGTTAGAATTGGCGAACATATAAGGAACGTCAATAAAAAATTTGAGGGTCATCCCCTATCACGGTACTTTTAAAGATAAACATGGAAGTAAATTTATAGGCTCCACATTTGGGGGGGGGGGGGTTGTTTGAAAAAATACAATGTGACCCAAGAGGGGGTGAATATATCAAGTTGATGTCCAGAAATGAAAGCAAATGGATATGTAATCTGAACAGCTTGGCACCCTCAGGGTTAAACCTTGAAATATAACTATTTGCCTTTTCATAATATAATAAAAAAAAAAATAATCAAGGACATGAATGAACGATTTCACGCCACGGAGAGCAGGTTAAGGGTCCATTCACACGTCCGTTGTTTCTTTCCTGATCTGTTCCGTTTTTTGCTGAACAGATCTGGACCAGATCTGGACCCATTCATTTTCAATGGGTCCTGAAAAAAAATCTGACATTGTGCTGTCCGTTTTTTTTCAGGACCCATTGAAAATGAATGAGTCCTGATCTGGTCCAGATCTGTTCAGCAAAAAACGGAACAGATCAGGAAACAAACAACGGATGTGTGAATAGACCCTAATATCTATCCTTCAGTGAATCGAATGCTTTATGGTAGTAAAAATCACACCATATGCAATGCACAGATCGGGCAGAAGACATGCACATATAGCCAATAGTGGATGCGTACAAGTTGTTTATATATATATAACAGACTGGTTACTATGGAAACAAACTCGCATACAACTCCAGGCACCCATCCCTGAGAAAGAAATCCGTAATTTCGAAACGCGGCGGCAGTAAGTGTGGACCTAGGAGGCATCTGTACCCAGCACAGTGTGACGTCACACAAAAGAAGCTGTCTCCCTGACAACACCAACGCGGCTTCTACCCCCCCACACGCGCGAGCTACCAGCCGGAGCCGCGCGCACGTGAGCAATAGAAGCCTGAAGACATGGCGAGGACACCGCAGACAGATCACGAGAGGACGCAAGTACTAACCAGTTTGTATGGAACCCGGCTTACCCTGAGCACGCCTGGAGCAGGTAACAATTCTGACTGTGATCAAGCAATAAGATACATAAAATTTGGAACGTTGGACATTTCATAACAGATATAGTCAGCGCGGGTTTACAGTCTATTGACTATCCTTGTTTCTTTGCACCGAGCTCACTGTAATTTGTTCTGTAAAATATTGCACTGAACATTACCACCACTAGATGGAGCTTTAAATATTTTACCCATGGGCCATGGATAGATTTCCCTTCCGCAGCACACCACGTGGTTGGACATGGTATTGCAAGTAAAGTTCAGCAAGGTGAAGTAGTAATACATCACACAAAGCACACTACATCTGCATTTCATACTATCACACAATCCCACTCACAGATGCAAATCGCACTACTGTAAAAAAAATAAAAAAATAAAATAAATCCATGGCTTGGTAAACGGGTATGTATTAAGCTCAAATTTAATGAATAAAATCGTAGAACTGTTTGTAGGTCTGATGCTCCCAGGGTGCACTGCAGAACTCAATACTGAATCTGATCAGAGTTCATTATGGATTCGCTGCTATGGATCCATGCATAATGATACTTTGTTACTAAATATTTTCTAATTCTACCCCAGAAACACAAAGTATATATATATATATAAAAAAACAAACATAATGAATTTCAAACATGAGCTGTTATTTATATTGCACATAGGGAAATTTATCAGGACATTAAAAGGTTCATCAAGTTATCAACAGTGTCAATCTGCTGCCCTAAAGGCACACTAAAGTTAAAGTCTACAGTATTTCATCATCAATCTGCTGCCTTAAAGGCTGTGGAGTATGGGCATCTTTGGGGGGTGAATTGTTTTATTATTGCATTGTTCTCATTTTGAGCTAAAAATCTTTTTTTTTATTGGTCTTTATAAATAAAAAAAAATGGCACCCTTTCTCTGTACAGCCTGGAGATTCTCTAGTATCAGGTTTTCCGTCAGGCAGCTCAGCTGTCGGCTCCTTATCTCTGATTTCCTGACCTCATAAACACTTGTTATAGCTCAGTTGTCATCTTACTGATATGAATATGGCTTTAATAAGTGTTTATGATCTGTTAGTAGTTCAAGGATAAGGCTTTACTACAGATGACAGCTCAAAGTGAAAGTAAGAACCTCAAAGCTAGGCAAAGAGTCAACCCTTTCTGACAAAAACTACTGACATTTTTTAATAAAGACCAATTGAAAAAATGACTTTTAGCCCAAAATGAGTAAAATGCAATCATTAAAAAAAATCCCCCTGAAGGAGTTCATAGTCTTAAAAGGCACAGTAAACCTAAAGTCTATAGTATTTTCATCTTCAGTCTGCTGCCTCGAAGGCACACTAACCTTAAAGTCTACAGTATTTTACCTTTATTTGCTGTGCAGTTGCATTATTATTCCATGTAAGAAGCCATTTCAGGTTGAGAAGAAACCCACTCTTCTATTTTTCAATGGGTTAACTGGAGGAAAGTCCAAAAAGGTCCCACCTGCCCATAAACCCTACTTTATCTTCAGTTCTGAGAACCTCCAGATACACCTACCTACCATAGGTGACTGATCCTGGTAAGTCATCTTACAACGCTCTTCTACCTTTGCAGGCTGTAGACTTTAAGTTGAGTGTTCCTTTAAGAACGCCACTAAACAACGTATCCCTACGTCACACGTATATCATACAGAATCCTCACAATACCGATAATGCAGTTATGTGCTCCCGTTGCAGGATTTATTCCCTATGTATTTTAAAAATTACAGAAATTAGAGAAACCGAAATATATTATACAAGTCTAAACACTGTTACAATTATTTTTTTTTTGTCCACCTGATAAAGGAACATTGCCCATTCAAGAAGCACAAAGTATCTCCATGATAAGAGCTTCCCTGACCATCATTTATGGGGCACAGCAGTACATAGGACAGCGGGGATATCATCCAGAGGACAAATAGGGTGTCTCACTGTGGTAATTGTAATCAGGGCAAACTTTTTGCACTAGTTTATAGTCTACGCTGAAAAAAGCAATGTAGATGCAAATGACCTTGAAGGGCTTTGAGCACAACCAGGAGACGTGGCTCTGGGTTTGTTCTTGGTAACAGATCTTAGAGGGGTCAAAGTTGCACAAAGCAGTTTTCTTTGCCCGGTCCGTTTTCTCGTACTCAATCCTACAGTTGAAGGACTTGGAATCCTTGTTCTCCAGGGTTGACTGAGCAGAAGTTTCAAACTCCACCACCTTGGAAGGAGGAACAAGACTCACCGAAACGTTCCCAAGTCCCGTTGAGTTATGTCGGAAATAAACGCTGAATGTCCCGTTTCCATGATCCACAATTTTCCCCGTGATGAGAAGATTCAACTTGACAGTTTTAATATTGGAATGAAAATCCCCCCAGCCGAACATCTTTTTGAATTTGCCCGTTTTCACTATGGGCCGACGTTTAGTTCGTACCAAGGACTCTTGAGTGTGGGTGACATTGGACAGCCAGTTCCAGAAGTGTTCTGTGGTGTCGAAATAAGAGAGCTGGGCTTGTCTTTGAAGAGCCGACTGTTTGACAAAGAGACGGAGAGGGCTGTGGAGTCGGGGGTGGGCCACATTGCTCACCAGGTTGTCGGAGGTGTCCTTCTCTTCCCACTTTAATGTGTTTGCGGATCGGGGTATTTCTTTATCACACAAAATCTGTTGCAATATAAAAATAAAATTTTTGATTAGTTATTGGATATGTCTGTTATAAACATCCACTTCTAGGTTTAGTTTGCTTGTCAATCAAGCGTTTTATATAGATGTGTGCTTATGTTATACCAGTTGTACATGTACAGTTATATAGAGAAGTTGTCCAGGTTATACCAGCATCATGATTGATATCGCTTCATGTGTTACCAGCTGTACATATATAATTATATACAGGAGATGCCCAGGTTATACCAGCTGTACATATATAATTATATACATTGGATACCCAGGTTATACCAGCATGGTCCATATCACTGTATACAAGAAGATGTATAACGTATACCAGCTGTACATATATAATTATATACAGGAGATGCCCAGGTTATACCAGCATGGTCCATATCACTGTATACAAGGAGATGTATAACTTATACTGGATGTGCAGGTACTGTGAGCGTGACCATGTTATTGAGCCGCCTGAGACACGGCAGAAGAGGTTACAATGATGTCGTTGCGACCTCTTGCATTGTTATACTGCCTCACAGGCAGCTGTACATATATAATTACAGGAGATGTACAGAGGGTAT
Organism: Bufo gargarizans; assembly: GCF_014858855.1. Taxonomy (NCBI): domain Eukaryota; kingdom Metazoa; phylum Chordata; class Amphibia; order Anura; family Bufonidae; genus Bufo; species Bufo gargarizans. The sequence continues at coordinate 24,105,967 of NC_058087.1, read as the reverse complement.
AATGATACAAGGAGCACTGCTGTAGGACATTATAATAAAACAGGAGGCACTACTGGGGGCAGTACATAGGGGGGGCATTATAAATACAGGGGTAACTGCTTGGGGCATTATAATAATACAGTGGGAAAGATACATTCAATATGTAGAGAAGCATAGCAACCCTTAAACAGTGAGTGGATACAACTTATTTTAGGGGCCTATTTCTTAAGGTACAGTATAACACATTTCAAGGACCCCTTTATTAGGGTACATCACATGACAAGGTCCCCTTTAACAAAATACAGCACATTTCTTGAGGTACTTTCCCCAGGGTAAAAAAACATATTGGGAAACCTTCCTGAGTATGTCATGAGTTTCAGGACCTCTTCATCAATGCATAATGCATTTCAGGACCTCTTCCTCAATGCACAACACATTTCAGGACCCTCTTCTTCAATGGCTAATGCATTTCAGGACCCTCTTCCTCAATACACAACACGTTTCAGGACCTCTTCATCAATGCATAATGCATTTCAGGACCTCTTCCTCAATGCACAACACATTTCAGGACCCTCTTCTTCAATGTCTAATGCATTTCAGGACCCTCTTCCTCAATACACAACACGTTTCAGAACCTCTTCATCAATGCATAATGCATTTCAGGACCTCTTCCTCAATGCACAACACATTTCAGGACCCTCTTCTTCAATGGCTAATGCATTTCAGGACCCTCTTCCTCAATACACAACACGTTTCAGGACCTCTTCATCAATGCATAATGCATTTCAGGACCTCTTCCTCAATGCACAACACATTTCAGGACCCTCTTCTTCAATGTCTAATGCATTTCAGGACCCTCTTCCTCAATACACAACACGTTTCAGAACCTCTTCATCAATGCATAATGCATTTCAGGACCTCTTCCTCAATGCACAACACATTTCAGGACCCTCTTCTTCAATGTCTAATGCATTTCAGGACCCTCTTCCTCAATGCACAACACGTTTCAGGACCCTCTTCTTCAATGTATAACGCATTTCAGGACTTCTTTCTCAATGCACAACACATTTCAGAAACCTCTTCCTCAATGTATAATGCATTTCAGGACCCTCTACCTCAATGCCCAAATAATTTCATGACCCTGTACCTCAATGCACAACACATTTCGGGACCCTCCTCCACAATGCACAACACATTTCAGGACTCTATTCTTCAATGCACAACACATTTCAAGACCCTCTACCTCAATCCACAATGAATTTCAAGACCCTCTTCCTCAATGCACAACGCATTTCAGGACAACTTTTCCAGGTACAAGTGTCCTCACCAACTTTTTTTTTTCTTTTTTTTGTAGTTTAGCTAAGTTATTCAGGCACTTTTAATGCCAAACTACAGAGAATTAAGAAGAAATGCACTTTCAAAAGAAAAATCACCGCACTTAATCTGTCCGAGCACGCGGATCTCAAAGCATTCATCAAAACTTGAGTAATTTGTGTCTTGGCTCAGCTTATGAATTTCACAAAAGCATCTGTGGCTGCTAGATTCCCTGATATTATTGTCGCTTCAATGTGCCGTCCTGCAAGATTAATAACATGAATTTGTTTTACATCAATTAAAGGAGGGATGTGACATTCCTTTGTTGGAGAAGGCAGGCAGGTTGAACAATACCCATCAGGGCCGGCCAAGCTGCTGATGGCCAAAAAAAAAAGAAACTTTTCCTATTTTTTCCCATGCTTGTGTCTATATTGATTTTTAATTTTCTGACTGATGGATGGGTAGAAAAAAAGATCATTATGCGTTGCATTGTGTAGGACTGCAGACATGTCGCTGCTGATTTCCACATTATCTTTTATGCATTTGGCAAGGTTGGGAAAAATAGATTTATTTCCCATTAAATTGCAACATTGTAAATATGTCATAGCCTTGAAAATAAGGGATGGGCGTAGGGCCACACAACCTGTTACTAATGAAAGGCTAATTAGCTGCTAATTGCACCTCTGACCTGACACTATGGTAAATCTATGGCACAGGATGCCGCTACATTCCCTAGTTTATTTATAGGGCGGTGATATTTTGGACACTTTATGACAATACTATTTAGGCACTATATGGTTGTATTATTAGTGTACTATTAAAGGGGTATTCCCATTTTAGACATTTATGGCATATTCCCCAAAAATGGCACAAATGGCTGATACATATGGGTGGTTTGCTTTGAGACAGAATTATATTACATTAGGCCACACTCATACTCACTGAAAACCATGCCCCTTTCAGGAGCTAGATACACCAACTTTGCCACACTAGTAACTATGAGCCATTATCTTACCTCTAGTGGCCCTATAATAATACTAGCCACGGTGCCCAATAATAGTACCAGCTACCATGCCTCTATAACAGAGCCAGCCCTAGAATATTAGAGACCGCCTCCACTCACAGGAAGTTGCCTATAACCAGCCAATCAGCAGCCACTGACATGTAACTTCCACTTCCTGTGCCGATCCATTCTCCCAGGGATTAGCACATGGGCAGTACCCTTATCCACCAGGCATACGATGAAGTGCTGTAAGTATTAGCTATGTCTGCTGGCACAAGTTTTGTGCAAGACGCCAGAGCTACAGTATATGAAAAGCACAAACTGGTTAAGAACTAAATAAAACAATGGTTTCCAGCCGCCGGCTCTGGAGTCAGCCTCATTGCCTCGGTGCAGAGTGGGGGGGGGGGAAGCTCAGGGAATACTTGATATTCAGAAAGTTAAACGATTGCAGGCTTCCCGCGGTACATGGCAGTGATATGGAAAGCGTAGTGGTCGTAATTTTCTAAATGTGATTCTTAATGAGCGGATCTGGTGCCAGGAATGGAAGCAATCAGCAAGTTTCGCCATTATGAACAGAGAACAGTTGGTTTTTAGGGGATTTTGCCTCTTTAAAAAATTATTTTCCGGATCCTGGAGGACCCGTTGGAAAGAGGTGCAGTACAGTACGGTTTCCATAATCCGCTGCACTTGGCGCCAATTAGGTTTTTACAGTATAGGAATTTTTCATTTACCATGGAGAGGTTATCATAAAATGGATGGATAGATTGAAGGGATGATAGCCGGCTAAGCATAGATATAAATACCAGGGGGTTATTCCACTATGGTTCATACCACTATAAACAAGGTGGGGGTGTCCAGTTGTGATCAAAAAAGTTTTATAAAACTAACTTCATTTTGTTATGCCTCATCATTACGCCTCCACTACGACTGGTGACTCCTGCTAAGCGCCATTATTAGGTCAGGTTGCTGCTCTGTGCCTCCCCATGCCTTTAGGCTGCAGCTCTGCTTCTTCAGATTGGCTGCTGTGTTGAAGCACAAGCCCACTCAAAGCTCACCAGAAAGTCAGCTATATGTGATGTCCTGTAAAGGGGGTTTCCCTTTGATATAGAAGAAATTCCTTTGCTTTGGTTTTCCCACGCTAAGAGTATCAAATATTCTAGCATGACACCTCTTAAAATTAAAGATTGCCAAGGGATCAGTGGATCAGAGTAGATCTCACTTCAGAAACCCCTGCTGACATTCATGGGCTACATATATGTAATACACAGCAAACAGTGCCTGGGTTAGGCTACTTTTACATCTGCGCTTTTCCTTTCTGGTATTGAGATCCGTCATAGTATCACAATACCGGAGGAAAATGCTTCCGTTTTGTCCCCATTCATTGTCAATGGGGACAAAACTAAACGGAAAGGAGTGCACCAGAAAGCATTCCGTTCCATTTGGTTACGTTCCCATGCCGGACAGAAAACCACTGCAAGCAGCTTTTTTGAGTGCATCATGGGATGCAGAGCATGACAGATCCAGCATATAACACAATGGAAGTCAATGGTGCTGGACCAGTTTTCCCGGAAACAAAAGAAAAACGGATTTGGCGCCCATTGACTTACAATGGTTTTAGTGGCAGATCCATCTTGGCTATTTTAAAGATAATACAACCGGATCTGTTCATAACGGATGCAGCTGATTGCATTATCCTAGCGCAGGCATCCTCAAACTGCGGCCCTCCAGCTGTTGCAAAACTACAACTCCCAGCATGCCTGAACAGTCTACAGGTATCAGCCTACAGCAGGGCATTGTGGGAGTTGTAGTTTTACAACAGCTGGAGGGCCGCAGTTTGAGGATGCCTGTCCTAACGGAAGCGCTTTTGCTGAACCTTATCGGATCCAGCAAAAACGCAGATGTGAAAGTAGCCTTATTTTAACATCGTTCATATCGCTACAGGGGTGTTCTTCCTTCCTTACCTTTCCTTGGCTCGATATATTCCAAGATGCAGAGCATGAGATTACCAGCTTTGAACAAAAATATATCATTTTGCGATACTCTGTCAGGAGATGTTTATCCTCTATGTCCCTATCTGTGGACACCTGGTGGTCGTGATGTGAATTGCAGGCCAGCAAGGGTTTCACAAACATATAAACTATTGAATTTGTATAGTAATAAATTGTGGAAGACAAGGGTGGAAATATCTTTATGCACAAGAAGGAAAGGCTTAAAAGAATAGTCCCAACTGATATACTATAGCGTATCGGGGGCTGAAGGATGGGTTACTCACCGATCCCAATAAAGTTGGGTGATTGTGCTTGGTTATTATTCATCCAAGTCAATGGGGCTACAAAAGTCAGTTTAGCTAAATGGTTTCCCAGTACTTTCCCTTTAAGAAGGACAGTGTTATACCCAATACATGACCATAGTAAGATCAGATGAATCCAAATTTACCGTCCTTGGCACCATCATGGGAACAATCAGTTCAGCTTTAGGTTTACGACTGACTGATCGCGTTACTTTACCAATCCTGTCATTTGCAGTCGATACATTTTAGATGACAAGTTGCTTCAGCAAATAAGTCTGGGAGTGATGGAGCCTTAAGAGCCGTTACATTTAGTGCTTGTAAATTAATCTACAATGAAACTTCCATTTCTGGACTTATTTAATAGTATTACTTGTCTTGCTGACAAAAGTGAATCACAGTATCTGCTGACGGTAGAATAGATCGCTGCTAATGATTAGTGATACCGTCTACCCAGGAGTCATCTCTTTCCTGACCCTGCAAGGAAACTCAAATCAATACAATTTTACAATGACATGGAGGCGATGAAAGATGAGAGAATCAAAACATCTATCATTGCGTTAACACTCAGGAATAGCGATTTCCTAGTGAAACTTTGTTACAAAGTACCCTCCAGACCCAAAGAGCTCAGTGAAGCCTATGGGTTATCTATTCCAACTAGAGGCAGTCACATGTGTAACGCCCCAGAGTGGCATTACCACTTCTGCACACCGCTACTGGCTTTACTGGTTAACCTCATGACATCATGTATATTTATTTCAGGTCCAAACACTGTGCATTTCCTATTTTGTAACTGTTTATGTTCACGTGTAATGTGCCTGGTTCACAAGCAGGTGGCAGAAAATACGGCAGAGCTACAGGTACATATAATGGAACTTGCCATTCCATTCTAACCCCCCTTTGTGGAGGAGTGGGCGAGTCCTACTTCCTGCAGGAAGGGTGGGTCCAAGTTTAGTTGCAGTCTAGCTTACTCCCTGCTAGGGGAAGGAAGCAAGTGCTGGGTACGTCTCTGCTGGACATGCCCAGGCCAAGCCAAGCCAGCTAGAGCACAGTCAGCTCTGCTGGATGTGGAGGCCACAGGTTAGAGCCTCAGGAGCCAGGAGGAGAATTCCCTGGCATACGGTAATTAAAAGACAGATCATACAAAGAATAGTTTCAGTATCCAGAGGAAGCTAAGTTATACAGCTACCCTGTTAGTACAGCAGAACCAGAGAGCAACAGATGTAGCAGAGACGAGTTTGCCTGCCAGATTTTTAATGCTAAAGCCTGCTGGAACCAAGACAAAGTCTGTAACCCGTTTGGAAAAACGTTTATGCCAAGTAAAGCTGTTATTGAACTTCATCACAAGGTCTGGACTCAATTTATTCTTCATCCTCAAGTTAACTACCCTCCTTATTTGCTGCTTTGGAAGACAACGCCTGGGGTCCAGCGTATCCAGGTAGGAGCACCGTGACACATACAAAACAGTAATGGACATTGTAGGCCACCCTATACCACTTGGTCATTCCTACACCTGGGTACCATCACCATTTCTTAAAGGTACTCTGTCCCGTTGTTGCTTCACTGCAACTGGCGTCAGGAATATTTCTTAAAGGGACCCTTAACCACTGTTGGACGTCGCACATGTCAATCGGATTTACCCCCAAATCACTAGACAATAGAAGTCCTTGAGTCCTCCTAAAATAATATTTACCAGTTTCTTATATTTTTGTTTATGATGGCAACCAATATGGTGGCCAGTACAGGTCCTATAAAGCTTGTCTCATGTTTTTTTTGAAGTTTGAATGTTGAATTTGACTTAGACTTATAGCAATTGTATATTCCTACTGTAATTTTAGGAGTCCGAGCTTTGGTTGATGTTCTGCTCTTCATCCTTTGTTTTAGCTACAGCTCTGCTTGTTCTGATTGTCTACTGTGTTTAAGCACAAGCCCACCAGAAGCTCCTCAGGAGGCCAGATACATTTTATAGTGCTATTAGGGTTTATGGAATGAAAGGAGATCTTGCAATATATTCAGTGAGAGAGGGGAAGGAATACTAATTGGGACATGTACTATTTTGGGAACCAGGCTTGCACCTCATTACCTATGATATGGAGCTTTTTCATCATGTAAAAGTTTTTAGCCCCTTATTGGCTTTCTACGAATTGCCTGTAGTGTGCATGAGCATTTCAGCCAGCTAAACCTACGATGATTGTTCATCTCCTGCCATCTATATTTTAACTTTTTTTTATATAATCCTGCAATTATCATCACAGGTAGAATTGCAATAGCAAGTAACACCTCTGTATAGATAACACAGGATCCACCATTCACAATAAGTGATATCACAGCTTATCTGCTCCCTCCTGACCTCTGCACAGTATGGCCTCATGCACACGACCGTTTTTTTTGCGGTCTGCAAAACGGATTTCTGTTGTTCCGTGATCTGTGACCGTTTTTCTTCCGTGGGTCTTCCTTGATTTTTGGAGGATCCACGGACATGAAAAGTGAAAAAAAAAACTAAGTCAAGTTTGCATTGAAAATGATAGGAAAAACGGACACGGATCACGGACACGGATCACGGACGCGGATGACTATCTTGTGTGCATCCGTGATCCGTGATTTTTCACGGACCCATTGACTTGAATGGGTCCGTGAACCGTTGTCAGTGAAAAAAATAGGACAGGTCAAATTTTTTTCACGGACTGGAAAAACGGATCACGGACGCGGAAGCCAAACGGTGAAAGTGAATGGGTCCGCGAAAAAAAACGGAAAACGGAACAACGGCCGCGGATGCACACAACGGTCGTGTGCATGAGGCCTATGCCTAAGAAACTCTCCCATTGAATTCAGTTGGATCCCCTCCACTGTTTCTATCATCCATGTAGCTGCTCTAGTGGCCAGTGTGAAAATTTAACTTCCTGTTTGTGGCACATTAGTATATGTGAGGGGGGAAACATTTCAAGATGGGTGGTGACCATGGCGGCCATTTTGAAGTCGGCCATTTTGAAGCCAACTTTTGTTTTTTCAATAGGAAGAGGGTCATGTGACACATCAAACTTATTGGGAATTTCACAAGAAAGACAATGGTGTGCTTGGTTTTAACGTAACTTTATTTTTTCATGAGTTATTTACAAGTTTCTGACCATTTATAAAATGTGTTCAATGTGCTGCCCATTGTGTTGGATTGTCAATGCAACCCTCTTCTCCCACTCTTCACACACTGAAAGCAGGAGAAATGCTAGCACAGGCTTCCAGTATCCGGAGTTTCAGGTGCTGCACATCTCGTATCTTCACACCAAAAATTATTTTAAAAATATGTTTAATATAAAAACGTGATTATCTGATTACATATTTCCTTTAAAGGGGCATTCTGGTTAATACAATTTAAACCCTACTTACCGGGTCCTATGACCCTTGTTTGATTGGGTGCAGACTGCCATTCAGACTATGGATTTGCTGGAGATAGCTGAGCCTTGTACTTGACTATCTCCACCATTCCTATAGAGGAGAATGGAGTAGCAGCACACATGCTTGATGACCCCTCCATTTGTATGGGGGGGGGGGCACAGGTCCAGGGGCGTAACTACCATAGCGGCAGACCATGCGACTGCTATGTGGCCCAGGGCAAGATGGGGCCCAGTTGGGATCATCCCTTCTTCTACTGGGGGTGAAATCTTGGTCAGGACTCTACCCTCTAAAGGAACAACTTTTAGCAAATGAAGCAGTGGAGAAATGGCCCAAGGGTCACTAAAAGGGTTTAGGCAGAAACTCTTCTGTCCTGTGTGGGGGGCCTGGTTTGATCCTTGCTATGGGGTCCTTACTTCTCTATGTACACCACTGCACAGGTCCATTATCGTTATTGGTGGGGGGCCCAGGAGTAGGATCCCAACCGATCTAAGAGTTATCCCCTGTACACTGGATAGGAGATGACCTGTTGTTGGGGGAATACTGCTTTAAGAAAAAGTCTGAGTTTCAAGGACACAGTGTCTGGAAATGAACCTTAATTTCCCACTTTTTCTTCTTTTAGTACATGCCTTCTATTAATTTACTTTTCTCCAGAACTGCCTATATGCACTTATAAAAAAAAAAGTAGCAGAATCATCCGAGATTAAAACAGAATACGAGCAAACAAAAAGCTGGTCATTTTGCTGGCTATAATAACTCTGCAGCTACTGTTATTGCACAGAGACTCATTTTTATGCAGGAGAAGATTTGGGAGCTTTTTGAACATATTGGGCTTGATGCACTTAAGAGCAAATAGCCTGAAATTGTGAAACTTCTGGGAATACATAAAACTTTGGAGCATCAGAGCTGCAAGTTGCTTAGATATAAAAGAAACGGGAACCAAATGTCAGGAGAATTTATATTTGTCATTTGCTATTTTGAGATTTCAAAGCAGCAGGATCTTCAGGTCCAGAGTGAATGAACCACCATCAAAATCTAACTACGCGAGACATTTAAAGGGCATCTGTCACCTGGAAGGATGCCTTTAAATAAGGGCACTTAGAACAGTTGAGTTAGACCGTCTCTCAAAATCCATCCTCCCACCCAGTGAACTCTTTCTAAGTAGGGTTTTCTAATTTTGACCCTCTTTGGTTGGTGGTGTCCCACCAAATTTGAGCCTCCTATTACCAGTTTATATGGCAGGTTTAAATGTCCTTTGTTCATCCCTCTTGTGGTTGTCCTAGGATGTGTCCTAGTTGTAGATACCTCAGTAAGAGGCCCACAGCTTCTATGATGGGACCACCACTGTTTTTATTCATGATTTCGGTAGTTTACTTAATTCAGTTATTTTTCTCGATATACCAGATCTAGCCTATCCATACCATGTGATTTCTTTCTTTTAGATTTTGTAACTTTTTATTAGAAAATCTTCGGATGTTGACTTATCTAATGATCTGGAAACTAATCTGCTCCACTGCATGATGTAGATTCCATAGAAAGCAACTTGGCCATGCTCACCACAACAGATAACTTAATTATTTTTTTTATTAATTTCACTTTTTTATTTTATTTTGGTTATTTTATACTTTTTTTTTTTATGTTACTATACTCAATAGCTTAATCTACTCCATTTTTCTTATTAAAGAGGTTTTACAACCAGATGAAAATATACTAAGATCTGCCAATCATGGGGGCCTTAGAGGTGTTAGCTGCCAAAGCCACCCTAATTACACAGAACACACCTGTAGGAGAAATTATACTAAGGCCTATTTAAGACCACCGAGTTCCACACTCCAGACTCGCAAAGTGAGTATACAGCAGCATCCATCCTGACCTCCCAGCACTGAAGGGGTTGCATATCATTATATTGATTTATGATGATATGTAACCCATCCAGAATGTATTGGATAACACTGACAGCATTATGTCAGTGTTATCCAATACATTCCAGACCTCTAAGGGTTAAAAAGCATCAATATAATGCTATATGACCCCGTCAGTGCTAGGAGGTCAGGACAGGAGCTGCCACATACTCACGCTGAGAGTCCGGTGTGTGGAACTCGCTCATCTGAAAGGGGCCTAATATGTGGAGGAACCCAGTCACATGATGCTCCTATTCAGAAAATCCAGCTTCCGCCGATGTTATGTACTTTACCAGCTTTCTGGCATGGGCTATGGAAGGGACATCACTTCCACTGTTGATGGAGCCAGAACAATTCCTCGCTCTGCACATACCCAAACTCCTGAATCCACCTCATCTGCAAATTCACCAGATAGAGGAATAGTTTTGCACAGTGTAAGAGATGTCCTACAACTTCTGAATGTTTAGTATATTACAAACTTTCTTCCACAGGCAAGTTATGTGTAATTATGGTGGGTTTGCAGGACCCCCAGGGTTCTGAAAAAACCCTGTAACAAAAAAAGCATACTGACTCACTGACCTGCCTCAACTGGCAGAGTGGGTATCTCCAGGCATTTTCTGTGGGTTTAGAAACAACAGGAAGAAAAGAACAGCAGGGACCTGGCCAAGATCAGAACCGGAACAGCTGGGGATCAGTTAGAGGTGATTACCCTTTTTTATGTTAAAGGTCAGGGCAGGCAGTGGAGAATCTGAGTCGGTAAACAGGCAGAAGTACGGTACACCGTCAGACAATCAGAACATCACACATTTAATGGTAAACTATAAGGCTAGGAACCTAAGCTCAGGCACCCTCCCACTGGGGAAGGGGCCTAATATACCCTGAGACAGCCTGTGGCTGACTGTCTCAGGGTATATTAGGCCCCTTCCCCAGTGGGAGGCTGCCTGAGCTTAGGTTCCTAGCTTTATAGTTTACCATTAAATATGTGCTGGGGAAGAATTTAAAAATCGATGTTGTGGCCCTTTAAAAATGTTTGCATAAATGGCATTCAAAAGCCACAAACCTGGGGTTTCTAAGTCGGAAAACTGGCATATGGGGATGATAATCTCATACTGTTTTTGCCATAGACTGCAATAGTATTTTACTGCAGTCTATGGTATAAGAAATGTAACGATTAGCTGTTCAAGCCCCTTAGGATTCTAAAAGTAAATAAATAAAAAAAGTTAAAAAAAAAAGATTAAAAAACATATAAAAAAACTAATATTTTTCAAAGTTTTACTTTATTTTGAAAACTTGACAAAAGGACTAACCTGCAGAATATAATTAACATCTCATTTTTACCGCACAGTGAATCATTCATAATTTTTCAGCTTCCCAATACATGGGGTTGTCCCACAAAAAATATTCTACAGTTTTCAAACCAGCACTTTTGCAATTGCATGTAATTAAAACTTTAGTATAGCCAATGAGTTATTCAATAAAATGTATCTGTACAGCGCCACCTGCTGTTTATTTCTCTGGCTTACTGAGATGGCCGCACATGCTCAGTATCATCCTTCAACTGCCTCCTGAGCTGTGATAGGAAGAGAGCTGCGGCAGAAAGGACACAGCCCATGAGTTGCAACAGAAAGGAAATGGCCCATGGGCTGCAGCAGAAAGGACACCCCCTTCATTTTTTTACATTAATCATGCCATAGCCGCTTTAAATGGTGCCATTACAAAGCACTTGTCCCGCAGCAGGTCCTGCAGCCTCATGATACTATATAGTGACAGAACTCCTTGGTGACTCCTTAGAATTTCCAGGAGGAAATACATTTTCCTTTTGATAGTGAAGATAATAATAAAATGTACAGAATTACACAGACCTTCGTTCATTTCAAATTTGCAATTATTACTTTCCGTGCTAGCCATGCTAGCTGGGTGATGCACAATTGTGACATAAATAGCACGTATAGCACTAGTGAATGAATAATATAAGAGGTATCAGCCAGTCAATAAAAGCAGTTTTACCTCTGCCCTTCAGCAGCAGGAGAAGAACAGGTGTGCAACAAAAAACGTATCTAACCTGACGCTTAGGGCGCATTCATGTGGCGGTAATATCGGAGTTCCTGCTGTTTACCTTTTATCTAAAATGGAAGGCAATGCTAGAATACGGTAGAAGGGGGAGCTTCCCTTTTTTTTTTTTTTTTAGAACAGATTATATAGGGGGTACGACATACAGCAACGTGCCACCCTAAAAAATCTAGAGCTGGAATCAGAGCAGTATAGAAACTTAAATGGTCTCCTTTTGACAAACTTTGCATAAGGGCTCATGCACACGACTTTATGTATTTTCTGGTCCACAAAACATGGATCTGCAAAAAAAAACGGATGACATCCGTGTGACGTTCGTGTTGCACCTTTTTTTTTTTTTTTTTGCAGATCCATTGTAAGGGCTCATGCACACAAACGTATTTACTTTCCGTGTCCGTAAATAAGGACCATATGCAGAACCGTTCATTTCAATGGGTCCGCAAAAAAAACGGAAGTTACCCCATGTGCATTCTGTTTCCGTATGTCTGTATTTCTGTTCCTCAAAAAAAAATAGAACATGTCCTATTATTGTCCGCATTACGGACAAGGATAGGACTGTTCTATTAGGGGGCAGCTGTTCCGTTCCACAAAATTCAGAATGCACACGGACGTCATCTGTATTTTATGCGGATCCGTTTTTTTTGTGGACCACAAGATACATACGGTCATGTGTACGAGCCATAATAATGCCTGTCCTTGTCCGCAAAATGGAGAAAACACGAATAGGACATGTTCTATTTTTTTTTGCGGAACGGAGATGCGGACATGCAAACATAGAATGCACACGGGGTCATTTCCATTTTTTTTAAGCCCCATTTAAATCAATGGTTCCGTATATGGACCTGTAGAAAAAAACGGAATGGAAATTAAAGAAAAATACGTTCATGTGCATGAGCCCAAAGTCAAAAGTAGAGATGAATAAGAAACTTTGTAATAAAACATATCAGAGAAAAAAGCCTCTTTCTTCACTCATCAGCCTCTTAATGGAGACCAGGGAAAGGGGGGGGGGGCGGAGGGAGTTGCAGAGAGAAATACACAGACATGCAGAGAAGTCTATGGAGAGGGGAGGAGAAGCGAGCTGCCACAGGGAGAAAGAGGCATTTTTCTATGATAAGGTAAAAGTCTAAAGATAGCAGCACATAAAAGAAAAGAAGAAAAAAGGAGGGTGCAACTATTCAAGGACTACAAACCGTAAGCTCCCCTTGATGCTAACTTTCAACACTAGTGAATAAACACAGTGTGTATTTTAGGTGGAATTCCCCTTTAAATTGTATATGTAAAATATTCCAAAACCCGAAATGTCATCTGAGTTTCTCCAGTCCTCACTGTGTCTCTAATACCAAGCTCCTCACGGTCCTATTCTAATAAAATTGATACAATTTAGTGGAGCATTTGCTAAGAACAGTTCATTTAATCACTAATTTCAGCCGCTGATCATCTCTCTGTTTATGTGGAGAGGTTTTAGATTTGTCCCCTAATTGCAGTAAAGTTCATGGCGGCTGTGGGCTCCGGAGTTCAGCGCCGTTCTCCGTGCGGAGGGTTATTATTTGTGAAGTACAAGTTTTAAGGTCAGCAATAAGGAAACCTTTCAAAATAATGCATAATAATGAGCTGTTACCTGCCAGCCGACATAATGATATCTTTTATGCAGTGTCTTAGCTCGCTTCCATTAGAGGCTCCGCAGAGAAGCCGGCGGTGGGGAATCTATTAGCACGGATATTAAATCTGACAAAAATTGGCAAATCCAGCCATGCAGATATAATACAAATTAGCAAAGCAGCCTTGATTTTGCATCCCTTATATACATTGGCTTGTGTCATGATATCTGCATTTTTTACATTGTCTTAGGAAACAACAAAAATGTTTTTAAATGTGACTGCAATTTAAATTAAATGTGAGCAATCCGCCCTCTCTTCAGCAGTTCCTTCTCCAAAATGACAAAATAGGATTACTGGATACAAGGTATCCAGGGTTTGTACAGGATTAGAAAAACATTGTTGCTTTTTTTTTTCTCCAGGACAGCGCCACACCTGTGCACAGTCTGTGTGTGGTATTGCAGTTTAGCTCCATTCACTTAAAGAGATTCTGTCAGCAGTTTTAACCATGCTTAACTGCTGACAGCACTAGGTAGGGACTGGAAGAGCAATACAAACCTACTTTTTATGCGGCTTTTTATTGTAAGAAGCAGTGTGAATATGTAGTTTTATTCTGCCAAATTCTACTCCTGCAAGTGCCCAGAAGGCGGGTCTTCACCATGAAATTTTTTTTTGCATTGAGCTGAGGCTGTATAGCCTCTCCCCTCTGCTCTCAGTGACAGCATTAGCAGTCTCCTGGTTGGATACTACAGCTGCCACTCACAGTAGAGGGGAGGAGCTATGATACAGAGAGCACTTTACAGTGAATCCCCATGCTGGGTACTTACAGAACCTAGCAGAATAAAACTTCATATTAACACTTCTCCTGATAAAGAAAAGCTCTACAAAAAGGTATGTGTGCACTGCTCTTCCCAACCCATACCTAGTGCTGTCAGCAGTTTAGCATGGTCAAAACTGCTGGCAGATGCCCTTTGAATACAGCTCAGCTGCAAAATCAGACATAACCTGTAGACAGGTGTGCTGCTAGATACAAAAATCAGCAGGTACATTTTTTAATCCCAAACCTTTTGCTGTTTTTTTTTTTTGTAAATTCTTTATTTCTGAAGAATTTTCAATTATATAAACAAACAACAAGACATATTCAGCGTCTATAGAAATCAAGGCAGTTGCAGAGCAAATTAGCCACTTGAGTGGACAATCCCCACACAAGTAGACATATAATATATATCAAAGGTGCAAGACAGTTTATACATTATAGCCATGTAAGCAGAGAATACCTAACTGTCCGATATAGTAAGAGAATCATATAGAACTATATCCAGTGATATATGGGTACATCATATGCCTAGACCCTGAGACTCGATAGAACTGTCAAAAACAGTGACAGCAACACTAACATACATCAACGTAAATCAATACATCAATAGTCGGACACGTCCTTTGGGATATCTGAAGATCTGGGAACCCAATTGGTATGCATCTATCAAAGTGGGTGAGAGATGAAAGCAACCTACTATAAACTCGGGTAACACAGGATAGGAATAACGTTTTCTAGTAAATGGGTGCAAAATGAATGGCCTAAGAAAAGGAGATTATAATTCCATTTCAACAAGGCCCATTGAGGTCAGGCCGATCGAGAACACACAAGAGGGATAGAGGATATGTCCCCTTGTGTTGGTACACCAAACCTAGTTACCAAGGAAAGATTCGTGAAAGTTCAACCATGATTGCCACGTCTTCAGGAAGGCCGATCTAGTCCCTTTTTCCCAGCTCACTAATTCCTCCATAAGGCATATTTGATGGGTTTTCTCCACCCATTCTTTTATGGTAGGAGGGTCTGAGTTCCGCCACTTGGTGGGTATAATATATTTGGCTGCAGTTATCATGTGTGTGGCTAAATTCCTAAGGGAGGGCCTAAAATCACCTTGAGGAAGCCAAAGCAGGATAAGAGCAGGGGTTAATGAGATCTTAGAACCGCAGACTTTATTGATGGTTCGTTCTATTTCAGACCAAAAGTCTGAGATTATTCTACAGGACCACCAAATGTGGGAGATGGAGCCTTCTTCCTCTAAGCATCTCCAACACCTGTCTGATGGAGAGAGATGTGCTCTATACAGAAAAACAGGGGTCTTATACCACCTAGATAAGATTTTGAATGAGTTTTCTTGAATGCGAACACATCTCGAAAAACCATGTGAGTTTTTCAGGATCGTCACAACATCTTCATCAGAGAGGGTAATCTGGAGCTCCCTTTCCCACGCCCTTAAATAAAAAGGTCTCTCCGTAGACATATCCAATAACAGTTGAGAGTATACTTTAGATAGGGTTTTAGGGGGGGAAGTCGGCAATATGGCGTAGTTTTCAAGCCAAGTAGGATCTTTAATCGAGTTTTCACTCAATTTCTTATACTTTTTGCTACACAATTCAAGATCTAATTCCACCAATCTAGACCACAGATGTCTGGGCACTAGGGTCTGGGCTGTAGTTAGAAATTCCGAGAGGTCTTTGGTCTCAGTCAGGTCCGAAATCTTAAGACCATCTAGATGTAACCACGCTCTATGAAAGTCTTTCTTTTCTTTATTAAGGAAAAACGGAAGGGCGGACAGAGGAGCTACCGGCGAAAGATTGTTGGCAGCCATGGACAGAGCCTTGGTCCTGCCACAGACCTGGAACATACAGCGAGTTAGGGCGCTAAGGGGGGGTTTATATTTTCTATCCGGTGTATGTACCCATAAACGGTGTAGGGCTAAGTCCCCCAGAAGGGCCTTTTCAAGGCCAACATGTAAGGCGTTGTTGTGTGGTCTGGCCAATTCAACCCACCTTTCCAGCTGGATAGCGTGTAGGTATGTTTTTAAGTCTGGTAGGGAAAGACCGCCTTTGTTGCGTTTCCTAACAAGGAGAGAGTGGGCCAATCTAGGCTTCTTGTTGGACCACACAAATTTGCTAAATAAGGAATGAAATTCGGACATGAATTTATTCGACAGTGGTATAGGGAGACATCTCAGGGTGTATAAAATTTGTGGTAAGGCATATGTGGACACCAAATTTTTCCTACCCAACCACGAGAGGAAGGGGAGCTTAATGGATGTCAAATAAGATTTAATTTTGCTGAATAGGGGTGCGTAGTTGAGCCTAAATAAATGGGAGGGATTTGCCGGGATCATTATCCCAAGGTGTTTAATAGCATCTTTTGGCCATTGGAAGGAGGTACTCGTTTGGATCTTTGAAATGTGTGTCTGCGGGGCCGTAATGTTTAGTATCTCAGATTTGTCATAGTTGACCTTGAAGTTGGATATTTCTCCAAACTCTGAGAATATCCTAATTACTTCTGGAACCGCCACTCTAGGATTCGTTAAGAGAAGAAGCAGGTCATCCGCAAAAGCTGCTAATGAGTGAGTTCTGCCTCCTACCTGCAACCCTCTTATGGACTCCGAAGTCCTTAATTTACATAGCAGCAACTCCAGAGTTAATATAAATAATGCTGGAGAGAGAGGACAGCCCTGCCGCGTCCCGTTGGAGATTATGAACGGAGGGGATAATGTGCCATTTACCAGCACTCTAGCTGAGGGGTGTGAGTAAAGCGAGAAAACGGCCGAAATGAACAAGGGCGGAAAGCCAAAGTGAACTAACGTTCTTTCCATGTAAGCCCAATTGACCCTGTCAAACGCTTTTTCAGCATCTGTTCCTAGCAGGGTCAATGGGACTTTGTGTTGTTTAGCGTAGTAAATGGCATGTAGAACCCTACTCACGTTATGTTTGCCTTCTCGGCCTTTAACAAAACCCACTTGCTCCTCCCCTATGAGCTTAGGCAGTAGCTTAGCTAATCTGTGGCTTAAAAGCTTAGCCCAAATTTTAACGTCAACGTTGAGCAGGGAGATAGGTCGGTAGCTACTACACTTGGTGGGATCTTTCCCCTCTTTGGGAATAACTGTTATGTGAGCTATCAATGATTGAGGAGGGAGGGATTTTCCATTAAGGAGGGAGTTACATAAGTTTACTAGTTGTGGGGCCAGAGTGCTTTTAAATTTTTTATAATAAATCATGGGAAGGCCGTCAGGTCCAGGGCATTTCCCTGAAGGGATGCTCGCCAAAATATCCGTAATTTCTTTTACCGTCACAGGGGAAAGCAACATATCTTTTTCTTCCGTCGCTAGAGTCGGGACCCTTATTCCTTCTAGGAAAGAATCTATTTTGCGCTGTATACGGGTAGGATCATCTGATTTAAGGTTGTATAAGTCCGAATAGAACCTAGCAAACTCTTTCGCTATGGCAGGGGTGTTGGTTAGTTGAGGGCCCTTCTCGGGTTTGATACCAGAAATGAAAGCTCTATCTCTTTGACCCTTAATCATCTGAGTAAGCAGTTTAGAACCTCTGTCTCCATGAACGTAAAGCTTATATTTCGCTGATCTAAGGGCTTTGGCCGATTTTATGTTTAACAGATCTTTCAGTTGGCATCTCAGCTTTATAATGTCATTATAGTGGGTGTCAGAGGGGCTTTCTTTGTTAATAGTTTCTAGGGCTGAAATTTGTGCTAAGATTGAATCAATCTTAAGCGCCCTTTGCTTACGCACCCAGGATCCCAAAGAAATGAGTTCACCCCTGATGTAAGCCTTGTGGGCCTCCCAAATCATAGCCATATCAATAGTGGGAGAGCTATTAATTTCAAAAAAGGACTTAAGCTTCTCATCCAACCTACGCCTATCATTTTCGTTTTCTAACAGGGTTTCATTCAGTCTCCAGGACCAATCTCTAGGAGGTAGACCACTCAACCGTATCACCAGAGAGACAGGGGCGTGATCTGAGACAGTGATCTGTCCTATAGTGGAGGACTCAATCTTATCTAGAACATGGTTAGAGACAAAAAGATAGTCCAACCTCTGATAGGATTTATGTACAGCTGAGAAGAACGTGTAGTCCTTGTCACTAGGGTGAGACAGTCTCCAGGTGTCCGTAATTTGGTGTGCAGCTAAAGCTTTAAGCAGTGAACGGATTTGTGTAGTGGAGTGTTTAGATACCCTAGAGGTAGAGTCCATAGGGTGATCAAGAGTCAGGTTTAGATCCCCTCCCAGTATCAGTAATCCTTCTCTGAAGTCTCGTAGTGAGCTTAGAATCTTAAGAAGCCAAGGTATTTGTCCCGTGTTAGGGGCATACACATTAGCCAAGGTCACCTTACTACCAAATAGAGTGCCTTTTAAGAATAGGTATCTACTTTCAGGGTCGATGTATTGTGCCTGAAGCTGGAAGGGGGTGTTAGCTCTGAATCCTATGGAAACACCTCTAGATGCTGATGAGTGGGAACTATGGAACCATTTAGTGTAATGTTTGGTGAAAAGTTGTGGAATATGGTTGTTTCTGAAATGCGTCTCTTGTAAGAACAAAAGATCTGCCCTCTCTCTCCTGAGCATGTGGAATACCTGACTTCTCTTTTGGGGAACGTTAAGTCCATTTGCATTAAGTGACGTTACCTTCAAAGGATCCATAATTCATAGGTGGTTGCGAGGTAGAGCAAAGATACATATCCCAGTAAGGCAATTAAATATAGACGCAGGACCCATCCGAACAAACTATACACAGGAACAAAGAAAACAAATTCAAGCACGTTAATACTCATAGGATACCCTCCTACAAGTTAGGAAGAGGAGAGGAGGAGAGGGTGGTGGGGACAGGGCAAGACAAGACAGAGAGTGGGGGGGAGGAGAAGGGGTTAGAGAGAGTAAGTACAGTAATGAAAAGCAAAGTAAAGTAAAGCTGGAGGGGGAGAAACTGTGAGGTACAGAAAGCCTGTACGAGCACTCACTACACAGCTTTGGGGCTAGACCAGGAGGGGGGAGGGAGAAGATAACGAAAAGAAGAGTGCGAACATACCCGTATCTCAGAAAATCGCTCCCTCCCTCCTCCCAGCACTGAGGATTCCCACAAAACGACCATATAGGAGCCCCATTACCTTCATGGGACCCAACTCATGAGTTAAACAGCAAGGATGCGCAGGGTCATGTAATTATATAAAAACATCATACCCAAAAAATGCAGCGACCCCTAACTTAGTTACTATATGGGTTGGTAGCAAATAGGATAACAGAAGATTAAATCCCGTCCCTGCCATCTTGCTCGGGACCAATTGCCCTTGTTACTGAAACATGGATACAGGAGTCAACCTTGTGATGGCAATGACGGGGTTAACTAACTGAGACAGACCACAAAGTTTACAATCCAGGCCTACAGTTTAAACTGGTTCTGAAAAAGGAATAAAGAACATTTTAACAATCAGTGCGGTACCGATATGTTTCCGGATTCAGACCGCAGGTGGATAACACTGGATCCATGCAATAATGCATATGGGTTCAAGTGTCCTGGAGCTCAGCTTGCCGCTTCTTCGCCTGTGGTGACTTGAACTTTTTTGCGATTCGCCAGTCGTCTGAGGCAGGCAATGTTGGCAGCTTCAATTCGCCGGACAACGGCAGCCACGAGGGAATGTCCAGTGGTTCCACCTGCAGGGCTTCCCACATCTTGCTGAGATCTTCGGGGTGTCGCACTGTGATCTGCTTCCCATTCACTGTGGCGCACAGGCCAAACGGAAAAAGCCAGCGCAAGGGGTGACGTCTCTCCCTTAAGATATCGGTGAGTGGCTTTAGTTGTCTCCTCTTGGCTAAGGTGCTGGCGGCCAGGTCTTGGTAAATCTGGATTTTATGATCCTCGTGCGAAAAGTCTCCTTTGTGACGAGCGGCGGTCAAAATGGCGGCCGTATCCACAAAACTGAGCAAGCCGCAAATAATATCCCGCGGCGGGGCATCCGGCGGTGGTTTAGGCCTGAGGGCCCTATGGGCTCTCTCTACAACTACCATCTTTGCCCGGTCGTGTCCAAGTAGTGCAGTGAAAATTTGGCTGACCGTGTCAGATATATCATCCCTCTGCACACTTTCAGGGACTCCTCTTATGCGAATGTTTTTTCTGCGGCTCCTGTTTTCCTGGTCTTCCAGGTGCAGGAAAGCCGTGTTCAATTGCTCCCGGACCTCTTCAACTTTCGTCTGCATTGCACGGCTGTGCTTAGTCAGGGCCGCTTGCGAGTCTTCTAGAGCCGCCACTCTATGTCCCGTTTGTTTAATTTCCGCTTTTATGGCGGAGAGTTCTTTCATAACGGGCTCAAAAGCAAGTGCCAAGGACTCCTTGAGAAAGGCTCTGGAGATGGGGATCGAGCCGAGATCGCTGTGTGTCTCAGACGCGGCGAGGGAGCCTTCATCATCAGAGTCCTCTGTGTATGCCGAAGCGGCAGCAGCTTCCTGCGCCATCTTAGATCTTGCAGCCGGCGAGGACATCTTCTTTTTCAGGTATTTGTCCAGATCTGATTGCCCTCTAGCATGTCTGGGAGTAGTCTGGACCTCTTTAGCTTTATCTCTGTTGAGTTTTCCCATGGTAAGTCAGGGTGGGAACCCGCTAAATAGCTATTTGCTGGTGCTGCGGTGAGGAGCTCCCGGGTCAAGCAGCCATTTCCTGACGCGGCTAGCTCCGCCCCCAAGCCTTGCAATCCCTTTTGCTGTTTTTTAATTTATAAATTTAGGTGATAATCTAGACTGGATCTCAGATATTTCAGACGGTGAATACTTTGAGCATAAGGTCTAAATGTGTTTTTTGTGGGACTCTGATACAGATATGGGTCTAATCTCCTACCGATAAGCAGATTGAATGGGCCACAGTTGGCACCATGTCCCCTTCACTGTTTACCAGGAAGAGTTCCATCCATACTTTTAGTAGTGGCATGCCTCTTATTCACTTAAATAGGTCTGAGCAGCAGTAAAATGCAATACCAAGCCCAGCCACTACACAATGTACGGCGCTGTGCCTGGTAAAAACTGAAGGGGATGGTTCCCATTAATCAGCTGGGCATCAGACCATGACCAATCTGATATAGATTGTCAAGACTAAGGATAGGCTATCAATATTCACCCTTTGAGGATTTTCAGTTTTTGCACTTTCATTTTTCTCTCCTCCCGGAGACATAACTTTTTTATTTTTATGTTCACATAGCCGTATGGGGACTGCTTCTTGTAAGACAAGTTGTACGCCATTTTACATGGAATACAATGTAGTGGGAAGCTGGATAATATTTCAAATCCAGTGAAATTGGAAACAAACACAATTGCACCATAGTTTTATGGGTTTCCTTCTTCTGGCGTTTAGTATGCAGTAAAACTGACCTGTTACCTTTGTTCTCTGTGTCAGTACGATTACAGTGGTACAACATTTATATCGTTTTTCTTGTGTTTTAACTTAGAAAAAAATGATTTTCTCTTTGTATTGCCATATTTTGACCCCCCCATAACATTTTATAGTTATGTCTACAGAGTTGTATGAGGGCTAATTTTTCTTGTTTTTATTGATATCATTTTGGAAAGTGTATGGCTTTTTAATAATTTTTTGTGGAAAGTAAAGGGCCGAAAAAGCAGCGAATTGGCCATTTAGATTTTTTTCCCATTATGGCGTTCACTAGACAAGATAAATACATTTTCATGGTTTCTTTTTCTTTTGGGTTAGGAGGTGATTTGAATTTTTCAATTTTTTTTAAAACATTTTTTTCCCTTAGGGGACTTGAACATGCGATTGCTAGATCGCTTGTCCCATAGACTGCAATGAATTACCATTGCAGCCTATGGAACATTCAATGCTTTCCTATGAAACCCGGCCACAGGGTAGCTGTCATAGCTTTGGATCCTTCAGAGGGACTGAGGCTACCACAAAGAATGAACAGCTCCCCCAATTGATCCACGAGGGAGCCATTAAGGCCACAGGAGCACAGTGCTCCCTGGATAAGCTGCCTCAGATGTCGTGGTCACTCTGACCTTGGCATCCGAGCGGATAAATATCTATGATTGGTACTATTGCCAATCACAGACATTAGCTCTGGGTGTCTGCTGTTTAAAACAGCAGATACCCAACAGATATGGTGCCCAGAGCACACTTTACTGGGCACTATTTATCTAAAATGGATTTCCGCCATACATGTATGGTAGATGTCCTCCAGGGGTTAAAGTCCTGTAAAACTGCTTTAAACTGAATGCTTAAACAGCATATGATTTAAATAAGGCTTCTTTAACAAACATATTTTAATAAGTTGATTTTTTTTAATTTTTCATATTATTACTGTGCACATAAAATCTCTTGAAATATAGAAATGTTCACACTGATGATTGAAACAGTTACAATAGGCTGCTATATCATGTTAGCTCACTGTCAACTGTGTAGACTTGGGCAGAATCAGCAGAGTCATCTCATTTTTAAAATTTAATCAAACATTTTTTGGGGAGGACATGTGATTGAATTCCAGATAATGGCTCAATTCAATTGTACTACTGCAAGGTTATATAAGACAAGAGATAGTAACACCATGCACTATACATACATATTACTACCAGGGGAGCTGCATACAGAGAAATACCATCTCAGGTAATTTCTTCCTCAGCTCTACTAAGATTTCCTTTTAAACCAGTTAAACTGATCATCTCCAGAATAAAATTGTGGCGGCGAGGGCGTCTATATGCAGCGGACATGGACATGATTTACAGCTGGAACTACTCACTTTATGACAGGGCAATTAATGCAATCAATCATCATTACGATATCAGCTCTCCTGGACTCAAGGGAGATGAGGAATTCAGTATTTTAGTAAACCAGAAGAGACTTTTGTTAATAACCTCATACGTTCCCATGATAATTTCAGACCAAACAAAGAAAATGAAGTAAAAATTAATGGAGGTATATGGTACAGGAAACCCACTTCCAGATACTCTATTAAAAACTTTTGACTCAAAAGGTGGAGGTCAGGTCCATCTTCTATCGGCCAGAGTAGAAACTGGCTACAAAACGCACCCCTCATTCTGAAGGACGCAACATTATGTGGACAGTCTTTTAAAGGGCACTGTGTAATGCTTCATTTACCCTGTGGTGGCGCCGTAGGGAAACTAAGCACTTGCTACCAAGTTAAATTACAGATTACAGCTAATCATCTATGATCAGCCTCTGGTTGAGTGACCCTTCTAATGAGAAAGGATTATTCAAATCAGACAATTCCTTTAAGAAAACCATTTTAGCTTTATTATTTGAGATTAATAAAAGTAATAATAGGCTCCTGAAAATAAAGGAGAACTAACAAAAAATGAGACTTTAAAGAATAAACTTTTTAGTGTGTCGATATAATTGACTAAGCTTACAGGGCTGACGCCTTCAGCTCCTCTTCCCCAGGACAGTAGCTAGATGTAGACCTGGTGACAATACTGAACTGTCATAGTGTAGTATAGGACAAGACGTCTTGACAGGGGGACACTAAAGCAGAAAAGCTGGAGACTTTGGGTCTGTAATTTGTATCATCAAAATCTTCATAAAAGTTTTCTGAGAGGAAAAAAACATTAGTGTGGATCCAGCCTAAAAAAATGAAAAAATCTCTCAATTCTGTAACAGGTTCGGACTCCTTAGTTGAACTTGGGAACCTGCTTCATGTAAGAGGTGATCCTCCTCCTGTTGGTAGGTGATCCTCATCCTGTGTGTAGGTGATCCTCATCCTTCGTGTAGGTGATCCTCATCCTGCGTGTAGGTGATCCTCATCCTGTGTGTAGATGATCCTCATCCTGTGTGTCGGTGATCCTCATCCTGTGTGTAGGTGATCCTCATCCTGTGTGTAGGTGATCCTCATCCTGTGTGTAGATGATCCTCATCCTGTGTGTAGGTGATCCTCATCCTGTGTGTAGATGATCCTCATCCTGTGTGTCGGTGATCCTCATCCTGTGTGTAGGTGATCCTCATCCTGCGTGTAGGTGATCCTCATCCTGCGTGTAGATGATCCTCATCCTGTGTGTAGGTGATCCTCTTCCCGTGTGTAGATGATCCTCATCCTGTGTGTAGGTGATCCTCATTCTGTGTGTAGGTGATCCTCATCCTGCGTGTAGGTGATCCTCCTTACCAGGCTGATTTACATATATATAAAATCATTTTTTACACTCAATAAAACCACTCAGAGATCTGGGACAGGTATATTGCCGACATGCTAGCGACGATCTAGCCGTGCATGTCCACATCTCTATAGGGTACAAAAGAGTTGACAGAATCCCTTTAAAGGTATAACACAGTAAATGGCCAAAGTCCAGGTCTGTTGGAGAAACTGTAATGCGGGACGCATGGGCATTTAAGCAGCAGTGTTCGCCAGGACCAGGTAGATGCCCGCAGGCACGGACCTCCAACATTATTCCTTCAATCTATGACCTCACATTAGGCTTCATTCCCCTTTATCATATTATAAAACTTCTCCCGTTATATAATGCCCCATTATTACTATGAGTAAGCAGGTCACTACCTCCAATGATGACTGTTTCAGGAAAATGCTAACACAGCAGCCGACCCTGTGGACTCGACGTAGACTTGTGCTCCTTCTATCACTTCTATTACTGTGCCATTAAATTATGTTAATATGCAAAAGCGACAGGATAGCAAACTATTAATGTAAAATGCCAAACTTCTCCTCCGTTTACGCATACACTTGGAATAACAAGAACGCTTTGCAGGTAATTAACAAAAAGAATTATTATCTCTCGCGTCCTTCGAGAATTGAACTAATGAATCTGCAACATCTGCTGGAAGTATTGCATTATCAATTTCCAGACAACATGCAATGACAGATGCGTACATTTAGCAAATCAGACAAATTAAAATGTATAAGAATTACGGTAATAAAACCCCAATGATCTTTGGGGATCATTATCTTTGAGGCTTCCTTGAGGGCTCTGGATGTTCATAATGACTGGGTCATCAGTAGAGGTTCCAGTTGAGTTAAGAAACTCCTTATGTGAGGTGGGCCATAAACTGGTCACACATAGCACCAGGGTGGTGCATTCACATGGAGTTAAAACGGCGCCATCACTGTTTGTATGCTGACCCTGAGCTTTAGGGTAATGGGGGTTCTAATGTTAATACTGGTTTGTTCATCATAGATTCATACAAATACAATAGACCTTGACTGATATACCCAAACCAGCTCAACCAAGCCATTAAATGACCCACAGACCTGCCGACGCATAGACAGCTAGAAGTTCTAGGACCAAGAAAAGTTTTGGATGTCAAGTGTCAGGAAAAGTCCTAACAAAGCTGAAGCATGTCTAGTTACAGACTGATAGCCACTTGATTTGTAGGTTTCTAAGTAGATCACAACTTCTTAACCGATGTTCTCGTGAATTAAACATAAATAAAAAAAAATAGCACTGGACCATGAAGAACCTCGTATCCACAAAAGTGGTTCAGTTCCTGGAATCACATAACTGGATTGCTATTTATAGAGCCAGAACACAATGGATCACAACCTATGTGCAGGCTATAATGGTGGACAATCCATCAATGTCTTACAAAGACAAACATATGATCTCCCTAAACTTACCTCTTGGCTCGACATATTCCAGGATGAGTATCGCCAGATGACCATTCTTGAAAAAAGCCATCATTTTACAACCGTCTGTTGGGCGTTCTTTATGCTATATGTGTCTATATGCGGCCTCCCAGTGGTTGCGATGTGAATTACAGCTGGCATGTCACGATCATGTATAGAATGTCTAAAATCCATAGAAAGGAGGGGGACACTTCTGTAACATATACTTTTATAATTTTTAAAATTCTGGATTAAATTCTTTTATTGCTAGAATTTAGATACCCTCCCTTCAATTTTTGGGACAGAAAGTAGACCTAAAATGCCCCAGAAATGCCAAATCTGCCCCTGGTTAGACAGATTAGTGCCTTCAACCTAATATACAGACTGTACAATACAAAGGTTTTTTTGAAGAATGGTGGGAAGTGAAGCTAAATTTCTACTTTTTGGAATGATCTGTTCACAATAATTTGAGCACAATTTGGTACCAATGTTTAGCTATAACTTGTATGGAAACCTGGCATTAAGTGTTCACTTTCCCTACAGCACCACCACAGGGGAAATTAAGCATTACAAAATGTCTATTCTCATCAAAAGGATGTCTGTGTAATGCAGGACAGGACTGGTCCTCCAGGAAGAGAGATGTCTTTTGTAAATGCTCTCTGCTCTGTCTACTAGATGAAGATCTTGAAAACAGGACCCACTGGAATTCTCAAAAGCAGAAATTTGAAAATGTTTTTCTAAACTGGAGAATCCCTTTAAGTGGTGACATCATCAAGAACAGAATAAGCTAACTTCTCTTCCTACTTGAGGTTCAAAAGACATCAATAAACCTTTTGTCCTTGGAAATAGCAACATGAAATGAAGCCATTGGATTTTACAGGATAGATAGATAGATAGATAGATATGAGATATATACTGTAGATGGATAGATAGAAATGAGATAGATAGATAATAGATATATACTGTAGATAGATAGAAATGAGATAGATAGATAGATATGAGATAGATAATAGATATATACTGTAGATAGATAGATTTGAGATAGATAGACAGTAGCAAGTTCATTGTTCATCTTGTAAATCTAATAGGACATGCTGTATGTTGCCTGGGCAGCCGCTGAGAACAAACATTGCATTGTGAGAAGTGTTTGCTACATTATGGTTTAAATTAATTCTTTTTCTCAGGTTTTGGACCTTGCAGATACATGGTGTCAGCAGATAACATCTATCCACCAAGTGTTACCCCTTTATGAAAGCTGTAAGAGAACAGTATAAGGCTTCTTGCACATGACCGTATGGCTTTTTCAGTATTTTGCGGTCTGCAAAAAACATATCCGCAAAAAATACGGATGATGTCCGTGTGCATCCCGTTTTTTTGGGAACGGAACAGCTGGCCCCTGATAGAACAGTACTATTCTTGTCCGTTATGCAGACAATAATAGGACATGTATGGTAAGGTCAGGCAGCACTGCGCGTTAGTCGGTGGGTGCTTGGTCTTGCGGATGTAATTCCGAAGTCTGCACAACGAAGAAAAACCAGCACTCCAATTTTCTTTGCTCAAAAGGATTTATTGGTCACTCATGTGACGCGCGTTTCGACACTCACAGGTGTCTTTTTCAAACAGAAAGTGAGCAGACACCTGCGAGTGTCGAAACACGCGTCACATGAGTGACCAATAAATCCCTTTGAGCAAAGAAAATTGGAATAATAGGACATGTTCTATCTTTGAACGGAACGTAAAAACGGAAATATGGAAATGGAAGGCATACAGAGTACCCTCTGTTTTTTTTGAGGATCCATTGAAATGAATGGTTCCGTGTACGGTCAGTATGCAAGAGGCCTAACACTTAGAAGGGAATTATATTCAGCAATGCGTTGCTTCTTAGCTAAGTTTCAAAACTTGATGGTAGCTTTTGTCAGCCACAATTTATATAATAAAGTAATGACTAATTGTATCGGCCTAAACGTGGATGTACAGTATAGAAATAGTCAGACCAGGCAGTGCTTAATCAGCATCATAGTACCTGAATTACAATGCTATACTTTGGCCAAATAAACTTGCCTAAGTAGCAATCCCACTAAACAGTGCTGAAATAATCCCACTATACAGTGCTGAAATAATCCCACTATACAGTGCTGAAATAATCCCACTAAACAGTGCTGAAATAATCCCACTATACAGTGCTGAAATAATCCCACTATACAGTGCTGAAATAATCCCACTATACAGTGCTGAAATAATCCCACTATACAGTGCTGAAATAATCCCACTATACAGTGCTGAAATAATCCCACTAAACAGTGCTGAAATAATCCCACTATACAGTGCTGAAATAATCCCACTAAACAGTGCTGAAATAATCCCACTATACAGTGCTGAAATAATCCCACTATACAGTGCTGAAATAATCCCACTAAACAGTGCTGAAATAATCCCACTATACAGTGCTGAAATAATCCCACTATACAGTGCTGAAATAATCCCACTATACAGTGCTGAAATAATCCCACTATACAGTGCTGAAATAATCCCACTATACAGTGCTGAAATAATCCCACACTACAGTGGTCCAATAGGATCACCAAACAGTGCTCAAATAATATCTCCATACAGTACTCAAATAATACCACCATAGAGTGCATTTTAAGCAGCCACCACTAGGGGGATGTCACTGCATACAGATTTTTACAGGTCTTATTGAGTTCAATTGTTGCAAGCACAGTTTGCATGTAGAGTACTAATCTGCTCCCTGGGTGCCTCTCAGTTTCTGCAGCCGTACCAACCTTCTGCATTGTTGGGTTATGCTGATATGTCTCTACTTTGCTTACACAGTTGTCACACAGCTGAAAGTTACTTAAATAAATAAATCTGCCGTATAACTTATTAGCCTATGTACCATCCCTTTGTGTTGGGTATTTTTAATTAAGTACTGATTGGTTATTTCTCCTTTAATTATTATATTACCTTTTAATGTAATAATATCCCTTGTAATGTAGTCAGTTAGGGATAGTTAGTTAACATATATAAAGCCATTTTCTGTGCCTATGTACAGGCCGAATTCCTTATCTCAGAGACATGCATTCTGCAAACTGGATAGATGGAGGGGCTGAAAGGTATGAACTTCTATGTATCTAAAACAAAGCTTTACATTCCAATGGAACATCCATGAGGAAGGATGTCTGAGACTCCCTCTCTTGCATTCCACCATGACTGCTATGGGCCTGTGCCCTCTTAGGACAGTTGACGTGTCAGCTGCCAGGACAGATGACAGGAACCTACCAAGTGAATACAGGTCAGAGTGATTGGTTTTACTACGTATGTGATTTATCTGTATATGTCTTTATCACTTTTAGTAAACTTTTATTCACTTAGACTGTGTTAAGCCTATCTTATTCCTGGATCTCAGAATTCATGGTTAAAAACCTTATAAACAGACGGCAGATCTTCCACCTCGTCTGCTTCAGTCTCTGTGTAAGAGATATCATGAAAATAAAAAAAGTGGAAGGTTGTCACAGCCCCGCCCCTTCTACAATCACCACTTATCTTCAGTGTCTTGCCCTAGGGTACATCCAAAGTGGCGGATATGTTTTCATTGTCCACCAGAGAACTTAGGGCGAAAAGCCTGTAGAGTATTACAGTAGCAGCAAAGTAGGTTATTTTTGAATTGAGATTGTGAGCCCCAGCTGGGGTATCAATATAAGTGATGATTGCGCTACAGAATATGTAAGCGTTATATAAATGAATAAATAAAAATTTAACTATTTCTTGGATTAAATTGTTATTTAGCAGTATACATACTTACTATACAAGAAGATTTGTGAAAAGCAGAACATTCACCCAAGAATGCTACGTTGTATAAATAGATATATATGATCCGTATCTGCTCTCTAATTAAACCCTATTCATGGACAAATTACAGGGTGTGAAAATGGCATTATATAAATGGAAAATATATGCTTGCCTTTGCCAAAAATATTACACTGGAGCAAAAAATAAGATGAACGCCGAAGAATGAGTCAATCAAATTTGCCAAATATAACAATGATCCTAATGCCGCCGATCACTCGCTTATTTCCACGAGCAGGAAACATTGAAATGCAAATAATTTTACTTTATGTGAATACAGGAACACAGCGATAGAGCTCAGCTTCAGAAAAATGATCTATTTTTTATAGAAAAAAGAGAGAGAGAGAGTGCTGAAATCCTAAAGAATGACGAGAGCAGCAGGAGAGGAGTGTGCTGACCTTGTGGGAGGCAGTGACCCCTCTGGTTATGTGATCTGATAGACCTACCAGAGGCCTCTAAAGGTTGGATATAATTTTTGCTATTAACACTATATACAGTACTGTAAGGCAGGAGCGCACAACCTGCGGCATAGGGGCCATATAAGGGCCACAACATAATTCTGTGTGGCCCTCAACCTTCTGATCACAGACTTAATGGCCTGGTTCTAGTGGCTTCTCACATGTATTTTCCATGTCAGAGAAGTGAAGTGATGTGTTGTGCAGGAGCAAAGTTTGGCATGCAACCCTCCGAAGTGGCCACCCTCTACTCCTTTCTATGGGAGTTCAGAAAATAGCCACGCTCTAGGTCAGCTATCTCGGGCAGTCCCATAGAAGTGAATAGGGAGGTTGCTGCGCTTATGTCGTGCACTCTCCATTAATTTCTATAAAACTTCCAAAAATAGCTGAGCGTGCTCACTTGTTTTTTTTCTGAACTCCCATAGAAATGAATGAAGAGCACGCCGTGCATGCTCGGTGTGTTCTCTTTCACTTTCGGGGGACAGTTTTACAGATAGGTGCAGGTTTCAGAGTTGGTACCCTGAGTTTGATGGCTAGAGATGAGCGAATCGCATCCCACGAAGTGGAATTTGATCCGAATTTCAGGATAAATTCGATTTAACGAATCTATTTAACCTGAAACAGTATAAAAAACTAAAAAGAATCAAACTTACTGCCTCCATTTGGTCGCAACGGGCCGCCAACCTCCATCTTTATTGAAGATCTCAGCCGAAATCCCATGCGGCGAGAAATTACATCATTACGCCGGCCGAGATTTTTAAGAAAGATGGTGGCGGCCGGCCCGTTGCGAGCAAATGGAGGCTGTAAGTTTGATTTAATTTTTTGTTGTTGTTAATTTTACCCTCAGATACCAGTCTTTGCACCCGCTACTTACAAAAAAATGCGCTTCGTGTCTAAGTAATTCATCACAAAGCTAATTTTTGGGTGAAATTCGGCGAATCAGTCAAATCTAACTTTTACGAAATTTACTTATCACTATTGATGACATATCCAAGAGATCTGCAATAAATGCCCCAGATAGGCCAACTGATTTAATGTGAAAGACGCTCCGGGCCGTCTTGTCCTGGGTTGACATAAACCAGCTCCATTTTGATTTCGGCTTCAGGCAGACTCAATGTTCACCCCTGGATAAACATCTGAAAACTATAATCGTCTAAATAGAGTTTTTTTTTTCCATTTTTTTTCTTAGAAATAAAACCTTCTAATTAGTTTTATTTATGGATAAAAATGATATTTAACCCTTTCAGGACCATGCTATTTTTCACCTTAACGACCAGGCCATTTTTAGCAAATCTGACATGTGTCACTTTATGTGGTAATAACTTTAAAGCTTATACTTATCCAGGCCATTCTGAGATTGTTTTCTCATAACATATTGTACTTCATAACAGTGGTAAAATTGAGTCAAAAAATTTACCCAAAATTTGGAAAAAATAGCAAATTAGCAAATTTCTATTTCTCTACTTTTATAATAGATAATAATAACTCAAAATAGTTATTACTTTACATTCCCCATATGTCTATTTCATGTTTGGATCATTTTGTGAATGTCATTTTATTTGTTGGGGACTTTAGAAGGCTTAGAAGTTTAGAAGCAAATATTGAAATTTTTCTGAACATTTCCAAAACCCACTTTTTAAGGACCAGTTCAGGTCTGAAGTCACTTTGTGAGGCTTACATAATAGAAACCACCTAAAAATGCCATTTTAGAAACTACACCCCTCAAGGTATTCAAAACTGATTTTACAAACTTTGTTAACCCTTTAGGTGTTCCACAAGAATTAATGGAAAATGGAGATTAAATTTCAGAATTTTATTTTTTGGGCAGATTTTCCATTTTAATAAAATAAATTCTGCTAATAAAGCAAGGATTAACAGCCAAACAAAACTCAATATTTATTAACCTGATTCTATAGTTTACAGAAACACCCCATATGTGGTCGTAAACTTCTGTACGGCAGGGCGCAGAAGGAAAGGAACGCCATATGGTTTTTGGAAGGCAGACTTCACTGGGATAATTTTAAGCTGCCATGTCACATTTGAAGAACCCTGATGCACCACAAGAGTAGAAACTCCCAAAAAAAAGACCCCATTTTAGAAAATACTGGATTAGGTGGCAGTTTTGTTGGTACTATTTTAGGGTACATATGACTTTTGGTTCTCTATGTTACACTTTTTGTGAGGCAAGGTAACAAAAAATAGCTGTTTTGGCACTGTTTTTATTTTTTGTTATTTACAATGTTCATTATGTACTTTATTTGGGGAAAATAACACTTTATTTTTCTACTTGAAACTTTAATTTTTTTTGTAAAACTTTCTTTTTTTTCCTTTTTTTTTTTACACAACTTCTGGGGGTCTGATCCCCTTTACAATGAATTACAATAATGTTGTATTGTAATGCATTGGCTGTAAGTGTATTACACACTGTAATACACTTCAGCCAGCTTGCCTGTGAGATCCAGGGGGCTGGATCTCACAGGCTCTCCCGGAAGACATCAGGCTGCCTTCCCTGCAATCTGGTCCCCGCTCTGGACCCGATGGACACCCCGCACACGTCTGAATCACGCACGTGCCGCGTTCAGCGCTGACCGTGGCAGTACAAGGGTTAATGCGCCGGCATCAGTGATTTCACGATGCCGGTGCATACAGAAGGGATCCAGCTATCAGTGACTGCCGGACCCCTGCAGTGGATCGGGCGGGCGCAGCTCCTGCACCCGCCCAATCAGTGTGCTGTACATGTAGCGCTGGGCATTAAGTCAGGTCCGGTTGCGCTGTACATGTACGACGCTGGGCGTTAAGGGCTGTGGTTCACCTGATTAAATCATTGTTCTTCTTTTGTTGATCTGAGGCTCTGTTCCCGAGTTATGATACTTTTTCTTATTATGCAAATTAGACCTTTGGTGCAATAATGGCCTCCCCATTGCTCTTGTTGCATCCAAGCTCCATTCGTTTCTTTGACCAGCTGCTCCATGGCTGTTTTAATTGACAGGGCCAGATAGTGGCAACGCAGAGAGGGAGTGGAAGGTTTAATTTCTAAAAAAAAAAGGAGATTTTTGTATAACTTACCAGTTAAATCTCTTTCTCGCTCTTCCTTGGGGGACACAGACCTTGGGTATAGCTCAGCTCCCTAGGAGGCGTGACACTAAGTAAAACTGTTAAGCCCCTCCTCCATCAGCTATACCCTCAGCCTGGAGATAGAGGCTACCAGTTGCGTGTCCAAGTAGTGAAAGGATAACAACCAATAACGGAAACAACCAGCCAGCAACCCAACGGGGCGCCAGACCATAACCCTGTAACAAAACACAGAAGGGTGGGTGCTGTGTCCCCCAAGGAAGAGCGAGAAAGAGATTTAACTGGTAAGTTATACAAAAATCTCCTTTTCTCGCCCATTTTCCTTGGGGGACACAGACCTTGGGACGTTCAAGAGCAGTCCAAGAAGGGAGGGACCACAAACCCAAGGCGGACCACCACCGGAGCATCAGGAAACCGCTGCCTGCAAAACCAGGCGGCCCAAAGCAGCATCCGCTGATGCATGCGTATGCACTCTATAGAACCTTGTGAAAGTGTGCAGAGAGGACCAAGTGGCTGCTTTGCACAACTGTTCAGCCGAGGCCCGATGCCTCTGCGCCCAGGAAGCTCCGACTGCTCTGGTGGAATGAGCAGTGACGCTGAAAGGCGGAGCTCTACCCTTGGCTCGATAAGCCTCAGACACCGCCAGTTTAATGAAACGGGCAATAGCCACCTTGGAGACCGCCAAACCCTTGCGCGAACCCTCCGGAACCACAAACAGGGAGTCCGTGCGCCGAAAGGATCCGGTGACCTCCAGATAAATCTTCAACGCCCTGACCACATCCAGACGGTGCAGTTCCCGTTCTCTGGGGTGGGAAGGAGAGGGACAGAGCGACGGAAGGACGATGTCCTCATTGATGTGAAAGGCGGAGACCACCTTTGGCAGGAAGGACGGGACAGGCCGAAGCACAACCTTATCCTGGTGGAAGATCAGGAAAGGTTCGGAGCAAGAAAGAGCCGCCAACTCCGACACCCGTCGGAGAGATGTGATGGCCACAAGAAAAATGACCTTGCAGGACAGAAGGCGAAGGGAGACCTCCCGTAAAGGCTCGAAGGGGGCTGATTGGAGCGCCGAGAGCACCACATTCAGGTCCCAGGATGGAACTGGAGGGCGGTACGGCGGAACAGAGTGAGCCACCCCTTGTAAGAAGGTCTTAATTGGCCCCAGAGGGGCCAGGGGACGCTGGAGAAGAATAGACAGCGCCGAAATCTGTCCCTTCAGAGAACTGAGGCTCAGCCCCAGGTCCAGACCCGACTGGAGGAAGGACAGGATCGTGGGAAGAGAAAACCGGAGAGGTGGGATGCTCCGGGACTCACAGAACCCCAGATAGGACCTCCAAACCCGATAGTAGATCCTAGAGGACACGGGCTTACGAGCACGGATCATGGTGCGGACTACGTCCGCGGAGAAACCCCGTCGCGTTAAGACGGCGGTCTCAATAGCCACGCCGTCAAACGTAGCGAGCCTAAATGCTCGTGGAAGATCGGTCCCTGAGAGAGAAGGTCTTCCCTGGAGGGCAGTGGCCACGGTGCGTCTGCCAACAGCAACATTAGGTCGGCGTACCAAGACCGGCGGGGCCAATCCGGGGCGATCAGAATCGCGGGAACGCCCTCTGCCGCGATCCTCCGAAGAACCCGTGGCAGGAGGGGGAAAGGAGGAAAGACGTACAGAAGGGAGAATTCGCGCCACGGAAGAACGAGCGCGTCGGCGCCGTACGCCTTCGGGTCCCGTGCCCTGGCCAGGTATCGGGGGACCTTGTGGTTGAATTTGGAAGCCATGAGGTCCACGTCGGGGCGACCCCAGCGAAGACAAAGGGCTTCGAACACCTCTGGGTGCAGGGACCATTCTCCCGGGTCGATGGTGGACCGGCTCAGGAAATCCGCCGCCCAGTTGTCCACCCCCGGGATGTAAATCGCGGATAAGGCCGGCACATGCGCCTCCGCCCAGAGGAGAATGAGGGTCACCTCTTGCATCGCTGCAGCGCTGCGAGTGCCTCCCTGATGGTTTATGTATGCCACAGCCGTGGCATTGTCCGATTGGATCCGAACAGGGTGGCCCCTCAGTAGATGGGTCCAGTGTCTGAGGGACAGAAGAATCGCCCTCAGTTCCAGAATATTGATTGGAAGTCTGGACTCCGATAGAGACCAAACGCCCTGGACGGACCGGGGAGGGAAAACCCCCCCCCACCCCCGTAAGCTGGCATCGGTGGTAATCACCAGCCAGTTCAGTGGGAGGAAGGACCTCCCCCGTAGGGGGATATGCAACCACCAGCTGAGGGAAGCCCGAGCCAGGGGAGGCAGAAGAAAGGTCCTGTCCAGACTCCTCGGTGATTTGTCCCAGGCCGACAGAATTGCCCTCTGAAAGGTGCGGGATCGGAATTGTGCGAACGGCACCGCTTCGAAACAGGCAACCATCTTCCCCAACAACCGCATGCTGGTTCTGAGGGAAGGGCGGTGATGACGGAGGAGACTGCGAACAGACCCGCAAAGGGCCAGACGCTTGTCCGACGGGAGGCGGACCTCCGCCAACTCCGTATCCAGGAGCATCCCCAGGAAGATCAGCCGTCTGGAGGGGGTAAGAGAAGACTTGGGGTGGTTGATGATCCAACCGAACCGCGTCAGGGTCTCCAGAGTGAGTCCCACACTGCCGGATGCCTGAGAGAAGGAGGGTGCCTTGACCAAGATGTCGTCCAAGTAAGGGAGAAGAAAAACACTTCTTGAACGCAGAAGGGCCAAGACAGGGGCCAGGACCTTGGTGAATACTCGAGGAGCCGTCGCCAGACCAAAGGGAAGGGCGACGAATTGGAAGTGATCGTCCCCCACCGCGAAGCGCAGGAAGCGGTGATGACATGGAGCAACCGGAACGTGGAGATATGCATCCTGAACGTCGATTGAGGCCATGAAATCCCCTCTTTCCAGGGAGGCCACTGCGGACCTGAGAGACTCCATCCGGAATCTCTGCAGTCGGAGAAAACGGTTCAGGCGCTTTAGGTCCAAGATCGGTCGCACTGAGCCTTCCTTCTTGGGAACCACAAAGAGGTTCGAGTAGAACCCCCTGAACCTTTCCGTCGGAGGCACGGGGGCGACGACACCCTTGTCCATTAGAGAGCGAATGGCCGTGAAGAAGGCGGCCGCTCGTACGGGATCCCGCGGAGGACGGGACCGGAAGAAACGGTCTGGCGGAATGGACGCAAATTCGATCTTGTATCCGCAAGATACAATCTCGAGCGCCCATGCGTCTGAGATGTGGGCCCGCCATACGTTCCTGAACAGTAGAAGGCGGCCCCCCACCCGGGTGGGTGGGGGCGCACCTTCAGGCAGAGGGCTGCTGGCCTGAGGGAGCCCGTGTGGGCTGGGGCTTGCGCCAGGTAGATTGCGTCCGAAAAAACGGCTTCTTGCGTCTATCCTGGGCTGGGCCAGAGGAAGAAGAACCGGCCGCGGGTCTAGACCCGGTGGGCTTGCGAAAGGACCGAAAACGGGACGAACCAGCGCGACCGCGGGGGGCGCCCCTCGGCCTGGACTGGGGGAGGAGAGTACTCTTCCCACCCGTGGCCTCAGATATAAGTTCGTCCAGACGGGTTCCGAACAAGCGGGAACCCGAGAATGGTAGGCCAGCCAAAGAGCGTTTGGAAGCGGCGTCCGCCGCCCAAACCTTCAGCCAGAGTTCCCTCCTGACAGAAACTGCCAGGGCAGAGGAACGGGCAATGAGGGCACCCGCATCAAGAGAGGCCTCACAGACAAATTTTCCGGCCTGGACAATTAGTTGGGCTAAGGAACGGAGGTCCTGT
Organism: Bufo gargarizans; assembly: GCF_014858855.1. Classification (NCBI taxonomy): domain Eukaryota; kingdom Metazoa; phylum Chordata; class Amphibia; order Anura; family Bufonidae; genus Bufo; species Bufo gargarizans. The sequence continues at coordinate 24,068,873 of NC_058087.1, read as the reverse complement.
AGAGGGACGTCCGACCCTAACTCCCGTTCCAGTTGCAAACCCCATTCAGAGACCGCTTTACCAGCCCAGGCGGAGGCAAAGACCGGTCTAAGGGCCGAACCAGAGGCAGTAAATATGGCCTTGGAGAGGGATTCCGTACGACGGTCCTCAGCAGACTGGAGGGAAGATCCGTCTTGTACAGGAATAGTAGTGCTTTTGGACAGGCGAGCCACGGGAGGATCAACCTTAGGCGGGGACGTCCACGTGGTCACAGAATCCGCTGGAAAGGGATAACAAATGTCCAGCTTTTTGGGTGTAACAAAGCGGACGTTAGGCCGGGTCCAAGCCTTGGACACCACAGAAGAAAAATCTGCGTGGATGGGAAAGACCTTGGAGGTCTGTCTGGGGCGAAGAAAGGACACGCCGGCCTGTTCAGAGTTGGGGGGGTCATCGTGTATGTGAAAGGTATCACGGATGCTAGTGATAAGATGCCCCACCGCGGACGCCAATTTGGACGGAAGCTCTGAGTCCATGTCCACGTCCGAATCCGCCAGTTCTCCCTCAGAAAGCGTATCCCTTTGAGAGGATAGACTTGACTGAGCTCGCACGCATGGCGGAGAGAGCGAAGCATCTGGAGAAGATGTGCGCTCAACCCTTGAACGTTTCTGAATATGCCGGGCCCTGGAAGATTCGCTGGGAGGCAGGGAATCAGTGGGGGCGGCAGAAACGGTAGTCCCAGCGGGTGCGACAGGGATTGTGGCAGCCTGCGGGAGAGGCGGTCTATCCACGAGACGGCCCACTACGTGTGTAAGGCTTTCCACCGCCTGAGACAGAGACCTAGCCCAGTCAGGGGGTTCAGAGGCACCGGGGGGCGCAGCGGAGAGCGGGCCCTGCACCGGGGCCTGACATGCAAGGCAATGCGGCTCAGATTGCCCACACGAAAAAAGTTCCTTACAGGCGGTACAGGCATGGTACCAGGGTTTGGGGGCACCCGTGGGATCTGACATGCTGAAAAAGTGGTCGTACCAATACAGAGACCACAAGGGATATAGCAACTATGACCAGGAGGGTTAGGAGAGGGTTAACTGTCCTACCAGTGCCTCAGAAGAACGTCAGGAGTAGAGAGGATCAGCAGCAGCTGCAGCAGCAGCAGCAGCAGGGAGCAGCAAACAGCAGAGAGCCTGCAGATAGCGCCCACAGAAGCCGAGCGATACACCAGGTGCTCAGAGTCCCCCACGTGTCCCAGCTTCCTGTCTAGGAGTGAGGAAACGCGGGAAGAATTCAGCAGAAGCGCGGGGAACAAGCTCCGCCCCCTCCAGCGCTTGAAATGTCTCCTGTGAAGGAGAACCTAACTCCGCCCCCAAAATGGCGCGCGCGCGCGTAAGCCACGCCCCCTGCTGCCGAAAAAACTCGCAGGGCTAAGAAGAAGCAGGATGCCATGAAATAAAGGGCCCGCAGGCCCCAAGAGTGCGGCGATTATTCCCAGGTGGGTGACCTTCTGCCACCATCGTCCCCTGCCCCGCCGATGCCGGTATGGTCATGTCGGGCATAAGCCCCGCCCCCCGTTCGGAACGGAGCGGGCGGCGGCGGGAGGGAGAGAGGGAGAGATCAGCCGTCTTGAAGAGTAGCCTGAAAATGGGGGAAAACGGCGTGAGATACACGGAGGGGAGCTGGGGAGGGTCTGCTGGAGCGCTCAGAATGAGCGACCACGGGTGCCCCCCTTACCCAGAGGGGTACATGCTTGCCGATAGGGACGGGTATGGGCTGGAAAAGCCATCTCACCTGTCTTCACCCTCAGTTCCTTCCAGCAGGGTCGCCCCTTCAGCTACTGGCACCGCAGTGGCAGGAAGCTGGGAGAGGGGCTTTGCGTGCGGGCGACCCCCTAGCTGGCGGGATGTAGGGGAGCCATTGCTGCCCAGATCCTCCTATTGCTTCTGTGGGGGAGGCAGCAGTGCAGATAAGTTGGCACTGGCGCAGCTCACCCCGGGAGAGCAGAGAGGCCCAATGCGTCTCTGGTATCTCTAGGAAAACACAAAAATAAAATAAAATTACAACAAGGAGAAAACAGCCCTGCAGTAGCAGGGAGTGTCTTGCCTCCTTGGACACTAAGCTAAAACTGGTAGCCTCTATCTCCAGGCTGAGGGTATAGCTGATGGAGGAGGGGCTTAACAGTTTTACTTAGTGTCACGCCTCCTAGGGAGCTGAGCTATACCCAAGGTCTGTGTCCCCCAAGGAAAATGGGCGAGAAAATTTTTTTACCTCCATTTTGTTTTAGACGATTAAGATTCAGAGTTAAGGGATTTCCTGCTAAGTAGTTTACTTTCTGATCTTCTAGTCTCTACCACAAAGTGGGAAACACAGGACGGCTCATTAACGAGCAAAAATGAGACTTTGTGAAATTCATTCTTAATCATTTACAAAAAATAAAATAAAAAAATGAATGACTTGTAATTACAAATTTTAGAAATATATGTATATTTGTAGATTTTTGGATTGTATGTTTATGAAAATGTATGATCTCCTTAATGGTAAAATCTGGTTAAAAGATGAATTTTCCATTGCAATCTCTTTTTAGTTATTCACATTCCCTTATTTATTTTTATTTTTTTCAGTTAAGCAGCAGCTTCATTGTATCCAGGCTGTTGCTTAGCAACACAGACTGTGAACGGCAAATACTGAATGTTCACACACTTGTGGTGACCTGTTGGTGATCCATAGTGATACTCACAACCAACCTTTCCGATCCTGGAGCCTAGAAAACAGAGATGGTGGCTGATCCCGATACTGGATCACAAATGTATTTTATTTGAGTTTTTACTGTAGTGTTAAAATACAAGTTCCTCTAAACATACTAAAGTTTTACTACTGAGACCAATTATAGTAGGGAAGATTTATCAATGGCATCATATAAGCTGCTTGACTTTATAAGTTGGGGTAAAATGGTGCAAATGTTCCCAAATCTGTGCAAGATATAGGGTCCAGGTAGCTGCAAGACATAATCAATATATCTGTGGAACAATTTGTAACAGACTTCTGGGGCATTTTAGATTGTAAAATTCGTTTTGTAAAGCTGTAATATGGCCGGATTTTAGGGTTTGTATTATGGCCAGATCACTTGGACCACCAACGATTCTACTAAACTATACTTAAAGGCTATGTACACCTTCGAAGGCAATTTTTTATGATTGCATTTTACTCATTTTGGGCTAAAAATAATTTTTTCAATTGCCCTTTATTAAAAATATTGAGCCATTCTGTCACAAAGGGTTAACAGTTTTTTTAGCTGTGTGATTGATACTGTGGCGAAACCAACCTCGCCACTGGGTTTTGGAGGGGCCTGTTTACCAGCCTCTTGCCCCAGGATTATGGGCCCTCTCATCAGCCAAGTCCTTTGTGAACAAATGAGGCCTGGCTGATGAGAGTGGTTTCGCCACAGATACTTTCACTTTGTACGGGTCATCTAATAAGCCTTATTTCTAAACTGCTAAGAGATCATAACCACTTATTTAAGCCACATTCTTATCAGTAACATAAGAACTGAGCTATAATGAGTGTTTATAATGTCAGAGAGCAGAGATAAGGAGCCTGTCAGCTCCCTGTCTGATGGAAAAGACAGAAAATCCACAGGCAGCTAGTAGAGCTTCTCAGCTCTGTACAGAAAAAAGGGTACAATATTTGTAATAAAGACCAATTTAATGATTTTTAGCTCAAAAGGAGTAGAATGCAATAATAAAAAATGCCCCCTAAGGTGTACATATCCTTTAAGGCTGTATTACACTGATAGTTACTAAGAATGCACATTAGCTATGATCTCCCAGTCTAATCCTCATTCTTCGAGAAATCCCGATTTTTAAGCATGCTGAAAAATCATTCTGTATGGGGATGAGCAGTGGCATAACGATCGCTCCTCTACATACTATGGAGATCGCTGCATGTAACCACAGCGATCTCCTCCACTAATGAGCAGGAGGTTGTCAGGAAGGAACGCTTTCAGGCATATTGTTAAATGTAATACAACCATAGAACACCATGATGATGATGTAAGGTCAGTTTGGAGCGTGCATGTATAAAATGGGTGCTAAAATGTATGGTTATTAGAAATCAACCTACGGTACATTTCCCCCCATTGTTTATACCTTACAATGGGTTTCTCTCATGAAAAATATTCTACATTTTTCAAAACAGTATCTGGATCTGAATACTTTTGTAACTGCTTGTAATTAGAAATGTAGTATAGCCACTAAGTTATTAAATTAAAATCTATCTGTATAGCGCCACCTGCTGTTAGTTCTTTTACTTATTTCTATGTCCACCTCAATGAGGCAGTCGCACATGCTCAGTTCCATCCTTCAACTGGCACCAGCCATATCTACTGTCTATATTCTACATTTTTCAAACCAGTACCTAGATCTGAATACTTTTACAATTGCATATAATTAAAATTTTTGAATTATTCACTGAAATCAATCTGTATACCGCAACCTGCTGTTTGACATTTTTCAAAATTTTATGTCCAGCTCGCCAAGGTTGACGTACATGCTTAGTTACATTCAACCAGCCAGCAGAAAGGACACAAACCCTGAAAAAGTGCACGCCCCCTAGGCTACCGCATAAAATAAATTTAGCAGAGCGATTGCAGCAATGTGGAGATCTCTGGATCCGTGTGAGGTACAGGGCTGGTTCTAGCTTTGTTAGAGACTGACAAGTATTATATGATATCTGATTTTCATTTTTTACAATACTTATGGGATAACCCCTTAAAGTTACCATGAGAGAGCTGCAGCAGAAAGGACACACCCTTTGAGAAAGGACATACCCCCTAAGCTGTTATAGGGAGAGAGCTGCTACAGAAAGGACACTCCCCCAATACTGCTATGCTTAAGGGAATGTAGCAGAGCAATGAATGGGGAGATCTCTGGACCCATGTGAGGTGCAGGGCTGGTTCTAGATTTGCTAAAAAGAGGTTGTCGTGTACTTTATGATGTCTGATATTCACTTTTTACAGTAATCATAAGACAGAGCACTATTAAGTATATATGTATTGTTTTTTCACTGGTCCTGGAAAAAATGGCAAGTATTAGGGTGACTCTCCCAATAATCCGAGATGAGTACTGTTCCAAATGTATTTTTTTTAACTAAACCTTTAGATCAGGGACTAATGAATACGAGAATAATCACCAAGAGATTAGTAGCCTTTAATTAAATGAGTTTTATATAAATGTGGTTATTGAAGCCCTAAGGTATAAAAGACTCCTGGCCTGGAACAAATCCGTATTCTAAATGCAAAAAAATGTACAATGGGCTGATATCCTAAAGCGTAGTGAAGACCATTTGTTTCTGATGTTACTGAGCATAAAATCTGGAGCTCTCCTGCAGTAAGAGTCACGGGCAGTGTGTGGGGCATTTATTATGGAAAAGGTGATCTATACCTAAACAATAGTGTCTGTGAATTTGATGTCAAAATAATTTTAAAGCCATTTTTATTTAAAAAAAAAATAATAATAATAATATTGGGAGTTAGAATAAAAAATCTTAATTTCTTAATTTGCATTTAGTTTTGCTTAGACGAAGTGAAGGGGTGTCTCCATTACAATCAGCACTGAAGGTGAGGTCACAATATACCAAACAGATTTCAGAATTTAGCTGCTAGATTTTGCCTACTAGAAAGTTAAGCAGGGGCGGGACCCTTATAGTGGCAATTTAGGATTTTAGTATTGAGGGCCAATTCCCAGGATATGCCATCAGTATCTGATCAGATGGGGTCTGACACCTCCACTGATTAGCTTTTATGCAGTAGCTCTGGTGTAGGAAGTCACCCCTTGAAACTATGCATAATGTGGCCATTGTGTAGTGGATGGAGCTGGTAAATTAGTGCTGCACTCATTGTAGTAATGTGAGGACAGGCCATGAATAGAAAAGTCCTGGAATAATCATGATGCATCATAAGAAACACTGATACAGTTCAAAAGAACCATAAAGTAGGGTATTATTAGTATTACATTATTTCACATGTACTGATCTTACCTTGCATTCTGTATTATACTCCAGAGCTGCACTCACTATTCTGCTGGTGGAGTCTCCTGTGTACATACATAACTTATCCTGTACTGATCCTGAGTTACATCCGGTATTATACTCCAGAGCTGTACTCACTATTCTGCTGGTGCAGTCACTGTATACATACATTACATTACTTATCCTGTACTGATCCTGAGTTACATCCTGTATTATACTCCAGAGCTGCACTCACTATTCTGCTGGTGGAGTCACTGTGTACATACATTACATTACTTATCATGTACTGATCCTGAGTTACATCCTGTATTATACTCCAGAGCTGCACTCACTATTCTGCTGGTGCAGTCACTGTGTACATACATTACATTACTTATCCTGTACTGATCCTGGGTTATATCCTGCATCATACTCCAGAGCTGCACTCACTATTCTGTTGGTGGAGTCACTGTGTACATACATTACATGACTAATCCTGAGTTATATCCTGTATTATACTCCAGAACTGCACTCACTATTCTGCTGGTGGAGTCACTGTGTACATACATTACTTATTCTGTATTGATCCTGAGTTACATCCTGTATTATACTCCAGAGCTGCACTCACTATTCTGCTGGTGCAGTCACTGTGTACATACATTACATGACTTACCCTGTACTGATCCTGAGTTACATCCTGTATTATACTCCGGAGCTGCACTCACTTTTCTGCTTGTGCAGTCACTGTGTACATGCAGTGGCCGAGTTTAGGGTGACCCCAACGCTACACTGGGTCCCCCAGACACTGTTGAGGTGTCACCATGTGTTGCTGCTCTCCAGAAGGGATGGTAAGGTGCAGGGCCGGCCTTTGGGGTGTGCGGGCTGTGCGGCCGCACAGGGCGCCATAGCAACAGGGGCGCCGGGCGGCCGACAGCCCGCAATGTAATATGGGCAGGCGAGGCGGCACTTATGTTTTCCCACGGGGCGGGCCCCCCCCCCCTCCTATATTCAGCAGGGGGCGCCCGGCGCCCGTTGCGGTTTAAAAAAAAAAAAGTTGCTTATATAAGTTGGGGGCGGCTGGCGTCGCCCCTCACTCTGCGCCGCCTGAGTGGCTGAGGCTGAGCGCTTGCCGCTCTAAAGAATCCTGCGCCTGTTAATGTAGCGTGGCCGAGCTCTGTTAGGTCCGCGGTACAGGAGCTTTTGTTTCCTGTACCCGGCCGGACTGACAGGAAGTGCTCACTTAGTGTGCACTTCCTGTCAGTCCGGCCGGGTACAGGAAACAAAAGCTCCTGTACCGCGGACCTAACAGAGCTCGGCCACGCTACACTAGAGGTGGAGGTGGGACGTGGGAGTAGAAAGAGAGTGACAAGGGGGGAGGGGGGAGGAACGAAAGAGAGTGACATGGGGGGGGGGGGGGAATAATGAGAGGGGGGGGGGGAATATGAGAGTGGGGGGGGGGAGAATAATGAGAGTGGGGGGGGGGGAAATAATGAGAGTGGGGGGGGAAATAAAGACAGGGGGGCGGGGAAATAATGAGAGTGGGGGGGGAAATAATGAGAGTGGGGGGGGGGGAAATAATGAGAGTGGGGGGGGGGAAATAATGAGAGGGGGGGGGGGGAAATAATGAGAGTGGGGGGGGGAAATAATGAGAGTGGGGGGGGGGAAATAATGAGAGTGGGGGGGGGGGAAATAATGAGAGGGGGGGGGGGAAATAATGAGAGTGGGGGGGGGGGAAATAATGAGAGTGGGGGGGGGGAAATAATGAGAGTGGGGGGGGGAATAATGAGAGTGGGGGGGGGGAAATAATGAGAGTGGGGGGGGGAAATAATGAGAGTGGGGGGGGGGAAATAATGAGAGTGGGGGGGGGGAAATAATGAGAGTGGGGGGGGGAACTAATGAGAGTGGGGGGGGGGAAATAATGAGAGTGGGGGGGGGGGAAATAATGAGAGTGGGGGGGGGGAAATAATGAGGTGGGGGGGGGGGGAATAATGAGAGTGGGGGGGGGGAAATAATGAGAGTGGGGGGGGGGGAAATAATGAGAGTGGGGGGGGGGAAATAATGAGAGTGGGGGGGGGACATAATGAGAGTGGGGGGGGGGGGAAATAATGAGAGTGGGGGGGGGGAAATAATGAGAGTGGGGGGGGGGGAAATAATGAGAGTGGGGGGGGGGGAAATAATGAGAGTGGGGGGGGGGGAAATAATGAGAGTGGGGGGGGGGAAATAATGAGAGTGGGGGGGGAATAATGAGAGTGGGGGGGGGGAAATAATGAGAGTGGGGGGGGAAATAATGAGAGTGGGGGGGGGGAAATAATGAGAGTGGGGGGGGGGAAATAATGAGAGTGGGGGGGGGAATAATGAGAGTGGGGGGGGGGAAATAATGAGAGTGGGGGGGGGGAAATAATGAGAGTGGGGGGGGGAAATAATGAGAGTGGGGGGGGGGAAATAATGAGAGTGGGGGGGGGAAATAATGAGAGTGGGGGGGGGGAAATAATGAGAGTGGGGGGGGGGGGAAATAATGAGAGTGGGGGGGGAAATAATGAGAGTGGGGGGGGAAATAATGAGAGTGGGGGGGGGAAATAATGAGAGTGGGGGGGGGAAATAATGAGAGTGGGGGGAAAATAATGAGAGTGGGGGGGGGAAATAATGAGAGTGATGGGGGGGGGAAATAATGAGAGTGATGGGGGGGGAAATAATGAGAGTGATGGGGGGGGAAATAATGAGAGTGATGGGGGGGGAAATAATGAGCGTGACAAGGGAGGGCGGGTGGAATAATGAGAGTGACAAGGGAGAGGGGGATAATGAGAGTGACAAGGGAAGGGGGGGGGAAAGAGTGACAAGAGAGGGAGGGGGGGGGGAGAGAGTGACAATGGAGTCCGCAGAGCCAGACTGCAGCCAGAGTCCAGATCATCTAATTGTCCTGGCGGTAAGTAGACAATGCAATATGTTTATTATTTAATTGTTTAGTTATTAATACTACATTGGAAACGAATTTTCTCAGCTGGACACCGGCCGACACTGCGCATGCGCTGGGAGCCTCACCAGCGGTTAGGGTAGGGAAAAAGCACTGGCCCGTACGTAATTTTTCCCTTCCCTAACCGCTGGTGAGGCTCCCGATGCATGCGCAGTGTCGGCCGGTGTTCAGCTGAGAACATCCATCCGATCCCTGCGCCTGCACATTGGCCCATAGTTTTTCCCTACCCTAACCGCCGGCGAGGCTCCTGGCGCATGCGCACTCTGCTGTGAAATTTCCCTAACCTGTCGTTGTGCGCCTGCGCGGCGCTGCACACCTCCTCACGTCATGTCCGGTGCGACCGGAAGTGACGAGGGTAGGGAAATCTCACGAACTAGGGAAGTATAACATTACACCGGCCTTTGGGGTGTGAGGGCTGGTAACTACTTGGTTGGATAGTCAGCCAGCCTATGCCATGATGCCAGCAACAAGCAGTGTTTTTTTTTTTTTTTGGGGGGGGGGGGGGCGCCACAAGGTTATCTCGCACAGGGCGCCTGAACACCTAAGGCCGGCCCTGGTAAGGTGTGGTGCACCCCAAAGGGAAATAAATCCAGAGAATCAGGGTCTGCAGTAAACCAGTGTGCTTCTTTACTGGAGGAATTCAGGTGCAAAAACAGGTGAGGCATAGGACTGGCTTCTCCAGTCTCCTCCCTGGCAGAAGAAGGGTTTGATGCTGAGGTAAACCTGAGCTAGCTGTCCCTCTCTCTCAGAAGGCTGGTACCCTGACCAAAGGCTGGAGCTCCACAGTCTGTAGCTCAGTAGTCCGGGTGACTCCTTGGTCACAGGGCTAGTGACCCATGGTCTGTGGCTCAGCGTTCCCATCTCAGCGTCTTCTTCTGGTCACTCATACAGACTGGAATGAGTCTCCCTCCAAGCACTGGTCTCTAACTGAAGAACACTAGGGGCTCTGACTGCTCTTCTTATATACAATTTGTAGCTACACGGGAACCTTCTAGTGGTAGGGGTGGAGTAGAGAAACTCAGCACAAACAATTACAAATTTACCACTCCAGTCTGGCATAGACCTAGATTAGAGCTTTAATGATACTCAATGGCAATGACACAGCCGTTTTTCCAGACAAAAACAAGTTTTCAGACATAACAACAGAGCTAAATCAGACACTCAAAAGGTCAGTCTGTCTGGTTTTGGTAGTTAACAACATTTTTCCCTCCAAAACATTCTCTTATTGAAACCTAATGGCAGCTGTGGAAAATTACGAGTTTCTCATTCAAAGTCCCTAAAGTCTCTCAGTATTCATGAACCCTTTCCACAAAGACCATGTAAATACAGTGCAAATGAACAGGATACATATCACAACACACAGTATTAAACAGTATAAGTCAATGCAAGTTAACCCTTTTTAAGTGAAATAAAGTAAGAAGTTTATGACTTTGCATAGGGGGAAACAGGGGCAATTGTCCACAAATGTCCAGACTTCAAATTACTCCTGCTCCAGGGCATTAGACATATATTAACTTATTTATCCTGTACTGATCCTAAGTTACATCCTGTATTATACTCCAGAGCTGCACTCATTATACTGCAAGGCAGTTGCCTTGCTTAATGCAGAACCACGCTAAAGCTGCTATGACTTGAAAGCATTACAGCATAGAACTAAAAACTAACACTTCTCCCTATTTATTGCCACTAAAACTTACATACTGTCCTTGTCCAGCACTATCCATACTGTCTGTCCTTGTACTGTTTGTGTCCTTGTAAGTGCAAACTTATTTGGCCAAATAAATTAATTCTGATTCTGCTAATGGAGTCAGAGATGCATTCATAACTGTACTTGTTGTCACTGGAAGCAGTCAACAAGCTTGCTGTCAAAAACATTACTAATCGTTTAGCTGGGGATTAATAAAGCAAAGGGTAGGTAGGTTTTCCTTCTTCAGATTTCAGTTTAGTTCCAGGTGTAAAGACTACACTTGTCAGTACATCACTTGAGTAGCATAGGGTGCTGGAAGATTTCCACTCCTGGAGTAGTCCTGGTATAGTTGACGGCTCTACAGGGGTCAGAGACACCAGTGCAAAGCACCAAGGACTCAGGTAAAAAGAGTAGTCAGAACACAGTCCAAAGTCAGGGCAGGCTGAGTACGTGCGTATTCTAAATAGCAATTTTTAGGTTGGGCAGGCAGAGTACGTACATAGTCCAGATCACAGTTACAAGATCGAGGCAGGCGGCAAGGAGCAGAATTGGTAGACAGACAAGTTTCAGTACATGGGTATTCAGACAAGAGATCACCTTCGCTGGTTACTAGGGACTAGAAAACCTCAAAGCTCAGGCGAGGCGGTGGAACCACAACCCAGCTAAATAGGGAGGCTGATCAGTCATCAGCTGGACAGGGAGCAAAATGTAAGGGTTGACTCCCACAGTGCTGAGCCCTAGTTCCAGGGGTGGACCGGGAACTTAAAGTGGCCCTAGAAAAAATACTAAAAGTGGCTCTGTTTTGTACTTGGGTGCAAATAGTTGGAAGGCAGGGCCAGCAATAGAATACTGTGGCACATTATACCACCCCAACATATCCAAATATCACAATCCATCACAAAATACATCCCCCAAAACTTCCTTTTGCCGGTCGTGAGGAGGGCTCAGGCGGCCCCCTGGGCATAGGCCCACCAGGGAATTTCGCTGTAAGGTCTACAGTCAATCCGCCCCTGACTAGTCCCAATACACACACGGAGAGTGGAGTGACACCCGCGCCTGCCCAAGACAGCAGAAGAGCGGTGAACATGGGCCACCAGCCTAACAATCTCATTATAAGAGAGACCTTCCATCTGTTTACCACCTATGAGCTCTCTCCAGCTCTCCTGTGAGCAACTAAAAACTGAATCCCAAATTTGAGAGGTGACCTTACAAAGGATTAATAGAGAGTAATATTATATTTAGAGTGTGGATTTTTATCTTTCTATACACCCAAAAATCTTACTTGCTTTAGAAGCTGCTGCCTGGCATTGAGTACTGCTGCTTAGCTTACTTGTAGCCAGAATACCCAATTCTATTTCATCTACTGTATATGCAGCCATACGATTAGTGCGGCTTAGGTGCATTTATTTATAAACCTTAAAATGAATGCATCATGTTCTTGCCCATGCCGCCAGCTTGTCTAATTCTTTCTGTTATACTTAACAAGATCGCACCAAGGGAAGCATGGAACTATAAAGTGGGAGAGATCGACCTGAGTGGTGCAGAGGAACTGCATTGCTAACTGTATGATAAATAGAAATGCAGCAAGATAAAACCATACACATTTTAAAAATCTCGGCTTAACTAGTCAAATTTAAAAAATTGTTGCAAACTTCCCCTACAAGCCATCAGACATTGGTAAAAATAAAAAACTAAATAAATTGTAATATAAAAAATACAATAAAATGAAATTGATGATGAAAACCTGAGCTCAACCAGTCAAATTAGAAACCTTATTGCCCATGGACTTTTATACATAAATTAGAAATTATAAAAAATAAAATAAAAATAAAACACATTAAAATTTTGAAATTAATATGATAAATTAAACATGCAACAAAATTAAAAATTAAGACAAAATTATACAAAACATAAAAAGTGATAAAATGATACAAAATTATGAATTATTATATTAAATGAATATACAATTAAAACAAAATGACCAAAAATTATGCAAAACACACAAACCTTCAAAGAATTAACAGTATGGAAGTTGCATTACATACTTAACAAAACTTTCCGAACAATGAGCAGCCGTATTTTATTTTTTATATAAATGACCTAGAGACGAAGTTACGACATTGGGTCAGGTGGATCTTCGCTTTTGATACAAGAATCTCTTAGTAGCGAATTGTTTGCATAAACACATTACGGACAAGGTGACTCTCGCATTAATCCGGCAATGGCGTGAAACGTGTCCGCACGGCTATATTTTTATTGGATCCTGTTCTTTGCCATGCAAGCAAAATTGAATTCAAAGCCGATGAAATATGTTTAGCTGAGGAGGAAGAGGGGAATTTGTTTTTAGCAGAAAGACACTGTGGTTGGCGCAGATGTTACTCTGGGAATATAAGATGATTGTATATCAATGCTGCAGACAAGGAACTTTAAGATGCCCTGTGGATTTCTATCTCTCAGATGTTACTCTGTTCCCTGGGTGCCAATAAATACACAATAAAAGACAATAAGAAACGGGGCAGGATGGCCGCAGTTACAAAATATTGAGTTTTAAAAAAATTCCCTTTCCTATCCCCGTGGGTTAAGAAAATATGGTCTGTAGGATTCCAAAAAGTGCTGAAATGTTTTCTCCAATCTTTTTCTAAATGTATATGTATTCTATTTGACTACATGATTATAGAGATCTTGCTTTGAGAGGTGAACAGCAGCTGGATAGATCTTCTGCCCACCAGGCTCCTGGACACACAAAAAAAACATAAAAATTAGGAAGACAACCCCCTCCCTCCATCCCTATTGACTACTCTGGAGAAGTGTAGTCAGCATGCTCTGTGTCATATAAAAAGTTCACTGTGCTGAGAGGGGGAGGAGGAACTGAAATGTCTTTATCGTCTATTGTGAATCATGAGACCCTGCATTATTTGTATCTAGCGTTATAATGAGATGATTGGTGACCCCTTTCCCGATGTACACAGCACAAGCTAAAAAATGACAAAAGAGCAAATGTCAGCCTATCTAGACTTAGTAGCCAGTGCGAAAACTGGAATATCTCATGAAGACAACCTCTTTTCAAGTAGAGACCATTTGCTTCAGACATCTCTAGCAATTGGGTTTTTTCGTGAGCAGCTTTCCAATGTGGTCAATAGAGGGAATCCAGTGCAGGAGACTCCCCTCTATAAAATGGACTCCACTCTTTACCTTACCAATGATCTTTAAGCAAGCATATGGAAAGTGTCTACCATCATAAGGCAATCCCATTGAGAAGAATGAACGCATTGCTGTTTCTAGGAGGTCTCAAAAGTAGGACTCCTCACCTAAGGATAGACCATCAATATTAGATTCTCCGAGAACACCTTTAGCTTCCTTCTGAAACCACAGGCATTTGCTACATTTTTGTCGCTGAAGTTGTTAGTGTGCTGGAAAAGCAAATTTACCGGTACCAAGTTTTCAAAATATGTTTTGCAATAAAGCATAATAACATCACACTGACCATTTCCAGAGGCTAGATGGTCCTTAAAGGGCCATGGATTTGGACTTATAGCATGTTACCCAGACTTCTTGTTTAGGATGCAGTTTAACCAGAAAGAAGAAGTAAATTCCCTGCAGCGGCTGCCGATACAATTCCATTTATTACACATGATCACTGAGGTGTTTGCTGCACAGTTCTGGTATCTGTTCCTCAATAGACACAACATTTCATCTGCCCCGAAGGTCCCACAAACAAAATGGTTTAAACAGCATGGTCCATTACATGGCACCACTGGGTAGTTCTCTGTGCCTGTATCCCCACTGTAAAATTAGTGAATGATGACATCACTATAGACAATTAGCTGGGAGTAAATTACCGCATCTGATGTAAAGGAAGATGTTACTAGTATAAATCAGACACATCATTCACAGATTCCTGTATAATCAGCTTCATAGTCCAGTCTATAATGGATGGTATTATAGTAGTTATATTCTTGTACATAGGAGGCAGTATTATAGTAGTTATATTCTTGTACATAGGAGGCAGTATTATAGTAGTTATATTCTTGTACATAGGAGGCAGTATAATAGCAGTTATATTCTTGTACATAGGAGGCAGTATTATAGTAGTTATATTCTTGTACATAGGAGCAGTATTATAGTAGTTATATTCTTGTACATAGGAGCAGTATTATAGTAGTTATATTCTTGTACATAGGAGGAGTATTATAGTAGTTATATTCTTGTACATAGGATCAGTATTATAGTAGTAATATTCTTAACCATATTTCTTTTTATTGAAAGAAAATCAAGGCCGAGGCCCACACATGACCATACAATGGCCAAAAATACAAACTAGTCATCTAGCATACAAGTCAAGTGAGGGCATCACAGGTTATCATTGTCAATGAGCAAATCATACAAACATGACATGTAAGAAGAGATGGGGAGGGAAAAGGAGGAAAAGTCAGGAAGGGGGGGGGGGAAGGGGAAACAGGAAGTGATACATATCTGCTCTATCAAGCAAAGTGTCTATATACTTTCCATGGGGACCACAGTGTTAAGAAGCGAGAGCGTGAGTTACTCTCCCAGTGCGCCAACTCCTCAAAACGGTAAATCTGGTCAACCTTATCCGTCCACATTTGGAGAGATGGTGGGGAATCCTTTTTCCACAAAAAGGGGATAAGCAGCTTCGCTGCGGTAAGTAGCATTGTCGGGAGGTTATTCTTAGCAGGAGTAAGGGTATCATTAGGACACCACACCAACACAAGTTTAGCATCTAATACAATCTTGGTCTTACAGATAGTGTTAATCAAAGACTCCACCTGCTTCCAAAACGGCTGAATCTTGTGACACAGCCACCAAATGTGAGACAGGGATCCAGTTTCTATGCCACATCTCCAACATGTTTCAGGAATTCCCGGGTTCAATTTATGCAGGAATTCGGGCGTCTTGTACCACCTGCTGAGTAACTTAAAAGAGTTCTCCTGGACTCTAACACAGCGGTTAAACCCATGCGAATGGGCTAGAACAAAGGCTTTCTCTGGTTCGGTAAAGGTCAGAGATAGCTCCTTTTCCCAAGAGGCCATATAACTGAGCTCTGGAGGCAAGCTAGAGAGCATTTCTTTATACATCAGAGAAAGTTGCCTAATGGGGGGCTTAATCGCCAGGACCTTCTTCTCCAGCCAGGAAGAGGAACCAGTCCCCGCAAAGGATCCAGAACACTTAACTGAATCCCTCTTAAAATCTGCCAGGTGAAAAAAGGGAGCAGCTTTAACTTCGGGGCGGTTCAGTATCAAATTCCAATCCAAACTACCATCTGAGAGAAGGACATCTCGCAAAGTGAGATCAGCGAGCTTGGACCAAATCCCAGAGGGGTTTGACACGGAGGGGTGGATATGAGATTGCAAAAATTTGAGTGGCATACAGGAGTTTGGGAAATTGAACAGGTGGGATTGGACCATCTTGGACCACTCTACCAACATCCCCTTCAAAAACGGAGAAGAGGCGCAATGGTTGGCTGAGAAGGGCCGAACTCCCCACAGGGTAAGCCATTCCTGATTGGAGATCAATGCAGATTCAAGGCGTGAGCATAGTGAGCTAGATGGCCGGGACAAGGCTGTTACACATCTGCATAAGTGAACAGCAGTATAATACAATTTTACATCCGGCATCCCAAAACCACCAAACCTTCTATCCCTTGTTAGAACATGGTAGGCAATGCGCGGGGATTTGCTATTCCATAGAAAGCGCGTGAACACTCGGCGGACCTCTGTGAAATACGAATTCGGCAACCAAATAGGGAGGGATTGCAGCATATATAGAAATTTGGGGAGAATGAATGTCTTAAGGTAATTTTTCCTTCCAACCCAAGATATAAATGGAAGCTTCAGGTTTTGTAAATGATTACGCACATCTTGCAAAAGAGGAGCAAAGTTGAGAGAGGCTAAATCCTGAACATTAGCCGAGACTCGCGTCCCCAAGAACGTAATGTCTCTGGAGGCCCAGGCAAACGGGGTACGTTGTTTAAGGTCATTGATCACATTTTTGGGGCAGGAAATATTGAGAGCCATGGATTTCCCATAGTTTATTTTAAAATTGGACACGAATCCAAAGTCCTCAAATATATCTAACAATTTGGGCAAGGACTCTGAAGGGTTAGAGGTCAGAACTAAAAGGTCATCCGCAAATGCTGCAGTAACATGGTAGCCAGAGCCAACCCTTAGGCCTATAATATCTGGATCATCTCTAATTTTACACAGTAGGGTCTCCATCACTAAAACAAATAGCGCGGGTGAGAGGGGACATCCCTGCCTCGTCCCATTAGTGATGCGAAATGGTGGGGACAGTGCTCCATTGACCTTGACCATGGCAGAGGGGGCCGAATATAGGGTATGTATAGCAGTAACAAACTGGTCCGGGAAGCCAAACCTCGCCAGGGTCCGCGACATAAAGTGCCAGCTGACCCTGTCGAAGGCCTTCTCCGCATCTGTACTTACCAGAACCAGTGGCTTTGAAGCTCTCTTTGCCCAATTCACCAGATGGAGAAGCCGCACCGTGTTCTCCGACCCCTGTCTGCCATGGACAAAGCCTACCTGCTCCTCATGAATCACGTCAGGAAGAACATCCTGAAGCCTAGAGGCCAGAATCTTCGCCCACCACTTCACATCATTGTTAAGCAGGGATATCGGCCTATAATTACTGCAGCAAGTCGGATCCTTATTTTCCTTATGGAGGACAGTAATGTGTGCCAACAAGGAGTGGGGAGCAAGCGAACCACCAGTCAGGAGGTAGTTACACAGGTTCTGAAAACGAGGGATTAACACATCTTGGAATGATTTATAATACACGATGGAAAAACCATCAGGCCCTGGACTCTTGCCTGACGGGATTGACATAAGAACTTTGCGGATTTCTGACTCTGAAATAGGCCTGGTTAGTTGAGAGGCCTTAGATGAGGAGATAGAAGGGAGGTTAAGGGTCTGCAGGAATTTATCAGTGGCTTCCGCTAGGACACCAGGCGTAGCTCCTGTCGGCGGGGGTAGATTATACAGGGCTTCATAGAAGGAACAAAATGCCTTGGCTATGTCTGGGGTGGACTTATGTAACAACCCCTTGGGATCCTTGATAGAGGAAACAAGGAGTCAGAGAACTGTTTCTTGGCAATAGCCGACATCAGTTTGTTTCCCCTATTCCCATGAGCATAGGCCCTGAACCTGGATCTCAACACTAATTTTGCAGAGGTGATGTTTAATAAGTTTTTAAGACACGTTCTGGCTTCGGTCAATTCCGTCAGGGTATGAATAGCCTGTGACTCCTTGTGGGAGGATTCCAAACGAGCAATAGTAGCTAACAAAGCGTCTAAGGCCTTTGTCCTTTGCTTTTTTACATAAGCCCCCAAGGCAATAAGTTCTCCCCTAATGACCACTTTATGGGCTTCCCAAAGTATAGCTGGTGAGGGGGGGGGAATCTGGGGTGTCATTAAGGCTACTTTCACACTAGCGTTCGGGTTTCCGTTCGTGAGCTCCGTTTGAAGGAGCTCACGAGCGGACCCGAACGCAGCCGTCCAGCCCTGATGCAGTCTGAATGGAGGCGGATCCGCTCAGACTGCATCAGTCTGGCGGCGTTCAGCCTCCGCTCCGCTCGCCTCCGCACGGACAGGCGGACAGCTGAACGCTGCTTGCAGCGTTCGGGTGTCCGCCTGGCCGTTCGGAGGCGTGCGGATCCGTGCGGATCCGTCCAGACTTTCAATGTAAGTCAATGGGGACGGATCCGTTTGAAGATGCCACAATGTGGCTCAATCTTCAAGCGGATCCGTCCCCCATTGACTTTACATTGAAAGTCTGAACGGATCCGCGCAGGCTACTTTCGCACTTGCGCACTTGCGAATTTTTTTAAAGTTATTAATGCAGACGGATCCGTACTGAACGGAGCCTCCGTCTGCATTAATATGAGCGGATCCGTTCAGAACGGATCCGCCCGAACGCTAGTGTGAAAGTAGCCTAATACTAAAGAATTCCGAGATCGAGGCCTTAAGTTTGGTGGCGTGTGTGGGGTCTAAGACCAAAGTGTCGTTAAGGCGCCACACACGTTCCTTCCTTTGCGGACCTGACAGAGAAAAGCTTATAAAAACAGGGGCATGATCAGATAACGTTATATTGCCTATCCGGGCTCCAGAGACATTACGTATATGTGAGTCAGACATGAATAAATAATCCAATCTATGGAAGGACGTCTTAGCATGGGAGTAAAACGTATAATCCCGTCCATTGGGATTCATGATCCGCCAGACGTCTAAAACTTTTAGTTTCCTCAGCGAAATTTTTAGCCTTTTTAATAACCTGTAAGACACAGAGGGTCTGCCCGCCGAAGTGTCCACCGCTGGTTCCATGGCAACATTAAAGTCGCCCCCTAAGATCAATAACCCCTCAGAGAAGGATGATAGTGCAGCAAGGGTCTGAACGAGCCATGGGATTTGGCCTTTATTAGGTGCATACAAATTGGCGAGCGTTACCGGGGAGTCCCCCAAGACGCCCTTTACAAACAGGAATCTGCCTTCAAGGTCAGCGGATATAGTTTGGGGCTTAAAAGGAAGGCACTTATGTATAGCAATGCTAACCCCCCTACTGGCCGAATCATGTGTGCTATGAAACCAGTGCACAAATTTCTTAGGGGGTAACTTGGGAATTTTGCCTGTCCTAAAATGAGTCTCCTGTAGGAAGGCCACTGACACCTTATCCCTCAGGAGGAGGGAAAGTGTCTGAGCCCGCTTGCATGGCTCGTTCAGACCGTGTGCATTAAGTGAGGCTACAGTTATGGAGGACATTTTTGGATACATACAGCTGTATAGGAGCATATGGTACACCAGGTCACATAAAGAAGCACCAAGAAAAGAAGAGCAGCGGAAAGGAGGGGAGGGAAAGAGGTCAAGGAACAAAAAATAAGGGGAACAACATGTAACATAGTGGACAGACACATGACCTGCTCGGACAAGCAACCCATCCGAGAGGTGACGAGCGCCTCACTTATCACCAGTCCAAATAGAAATGAACTGGTGAGGGGGCAAGTGAAGCGCTTATGGTCTCTAACATATAGACCAAAAAAGAAAGAAAAAAGTAAAAGAAAACACATCCAGCACCGGGATCATCCGGTCATTACCCTGCACATGAGGGGAAAGAGACCCCTTTTTGGAGGCCTGCCTCATCAGGGAATCATCCCATGCAAGACATAACGTTTCATAAAAAACATACATTATAAGCTGAATAGCAGCGAAACATAGGGCCATTAGGGAAAGGCCCGAAACCGTTAAACAAAACATTTTGCATAGAGGTAGAGGTAATCAACCCTTCACATTAACGGAGTGAGATAAAGCATGGCATTAGCAGTTCATGCTCATACAACCAGCCAAAAACCTTGTCACAGGCTCAGGTGAGAGCCCTGTCCGACTTGCCGCGTCCCGATCGGTCCGGTCTGCCTGCAGATGCCGTCTGCCAAGCAGATACTCGCGGTGGTGAAGGCAGGGGGCCATCTTGGTCGGCAGGCAGCCACGAGGGAATTACCACCGGAGGGACATCAAGGGACCTCCAGACCGATTCCAGATCCGCAGGCGACCGCACCGTGAGCAGTTTTCCATTCCTGGACACCGACAGACCGAATGGATACAGCCACCTAAATGGAGTAGACGTCTTGCGAAGGACATCCAGGAGAGGCCTGAACAGGCGCCGCTTCGCCAGGGTAGATGGCGCCAAGTCCTGGAACATCTGCAGCGGTACGTTGTCATACTCCAGCACTTCCATCTCTCTTTGCCTCTTCAGAAGAGCAACGGTGTCCACGTAGCTCAGTAGGCCGCAAATTACATCGCGTGGCGGATCTTGGGGTTTAGGCCTAGGGCGCAATGCCCTATGAATGCGCTCCACTACTATCCCCTCCGCTCTCTCAGGCCCAAGCATCATGGAGAACAGTTCTCGCGCCACTGTCGGTAAGGCCTCCGCCGCTAGCGATTCAGGTAGGCCGCGAATGCGTATGTTGCGCCGGCGACTCCGGTTCTCCTGATCCTCCAATTTCAAGAAGGCATCATTCAATAGTGCTTTGTGAGAGGCAAGCACCTCCGCTGCTTTGCCCTCATAGGTCAATATGGCTTCTTGCGTGCTTTCCAGCGTGACCACTCTCTGGCCGAGATGTTTTATATCGTCCTTGATGTCCGCCAAATCCTGCTTGAGTGGCGTGAGGGCAGATTCAAGAACCCGGCGAAGGGTTCGTTCCGACAGCGGTGGATCCCTAGGCCTCCTCTCCGAAATATCAGAGCCGCTGCCCGCATCCGATAGGTCTCCTACGTCGGAGTCTGGAGCAGTAGCCGCCGCCATATTGGCGCCTTTCTGTGCGGCAGCTCTCGGCGTTTTTCGGAGAAATTTCTCCATCTCTGGCTGTCTGGAACGCTGTGGGGTAGACTCTGAGCTTCCTCTTGTCTTTTCTTTGCCAGGTTTCCCCATAATCAGGCAAAATTCAAGCTTTTATAGGGTAAATGAGCCGGAATGCTGGAGGAGCTCAAGCTCGTGCGGCCATTCAGCAGCGTGGCTCGGCTCCGCCCCCCTATAGTAGTAATATTCTTGTACATAGGAGCAGTATTATAGTAGTTATAGTCTTGTACATAGGAGCAGTATTATAGTAGTTATATTCTTGTACATAGGAGCAGTATTACAGTAGTTATATTCTTGTATATAGGAGCAGTATTACAGTAGTTATATTCTTGTACATAGGAGCAGTATTATAGTAGTTATATTCTTGTACATAGAAGCAGTATTATAGTAGCTATATTCTTGTACATAGGAGGCAGTATTATAGTAGTTATATTCGTGTACATAGGAGCAGTATTATAGTAGTTATATTCTTGTACATAGGAGCAGTATTATAGTAGTTATATTCTTGTACATAAGGAGCAGTATTATAGTAGTTATATTCTTGTACATAGGAGCAGTATTATAGTAGTTATATTCTTGTACATAGGGGGCAGTGTTATAGTAGTTATATTCTTGTATATAGGGGGCAGTATTATAGTAGTTATATTCTTGTGCATAGGAGCAGTATTATAGCAGTTATATTATTGTACATAGGAGCAGTATTATAGTAGTTATATTCTTGTACATAAGAGCGGTATTATAGTAGTTATATTCTTGTACATAGGAGCAGTATTATAGTAGTTATATTCTTGTACATAGGAGGAAGTATTATAGTAGTTATATTATTGTACATAGGAGGAAGTATTATAGTAGTTATATTCTTGTACATAGCGGCAGTATTATAGTAGTTATATTCTTGTACATAGCATGCAGTATTATAGTAGTTATATTGTTATACATAGGAGGCAGTATTATGGTAGTTATATTCTTGTACATAGGGGGCAGTATTATAGTAGCTATATTCTTGTACATAGGAGGCAGTATTATAGTAGTTATATTCTTGTACATAGGAGCAGTATTATAGTAGTTATATTATTGTACATAGGAGCAGTATTATAGTAGTTATATTCTTATACATAAGAGCGGTATTATAGTAGTTATATACTTGTACATAGGAGGAAGTATTATAGTAGTTATATTCTTGTACATAGGAGCAGTATTATAGTAGTTATATTCTTGTAAATAGGAGGCAGTATTATAGTAGTTATATTCTTGTACAAAGGAGGCAGTATTATAGTAGTTATATTCTTGTACATAGGAGGCAGTATCAAAGTAGTTATATTCTTGTACTGTACATAGGGGCAGTATTATAGTAGCTATATTCTTGTACATAGGAGTCAGTATTATAGTAGTTATATTCTTGTACCTGGGAACAGTATTATAGTAGTTATAATCTTGTACATAGGCGCAGTATTATAGTAGTTATATTCTTGTACATTGGAGCAGTATTTTGGCAGTTATATTCTGTTACATATAAACATTATTATAGTAGTTATGTTTTTGTACATAGGGTTCAGTGTTACAGTAGTTATATTCATATACATAGGGGCTGTACTACAGTATTGATTTTCTTGTACATAGGGGCACTGCATGGCAATTTATGCTGTGGATTCTTGTATGAGCATGGGAAATCTGCAGCATTTGCACAACAGTTTTTTTGCATTGTTACATGGGAATCTGCCTTTTTTTGTTTTGCTTTTGGTGTAACCTTATGCATTATTAAGTTAAATAGCTAAATAACGTTCTTCTCTCTTCTGTCAAGTAATTTCCTTGCAGCCATTTCTTAAGGTGGCCATCAACATTCAAAGAAAGTCATTCAAACCCAACATTTTCATTGTGACTGGTAAACTTTATGGTGGTATCCCAACTCTACCTTGACTTCATCTGTCAGAGGAAGGAACCATCGAGCAAGTTGGATTTAAAGAAAAGATAATAACTTGATGCAGAACTTGATTATAAGTGACTCATTTTTCATAAATATGGTGAATGTTAGTTTTCTGCCACATTTTCGGACCACTTCCTACTTTTGACATCATGTTACTCAATAAGGAAGTCACGTCTGCACACCTATCGCTTGTTGCTGTCATGGGTAAAAAAGGGTGATTTATAGTGTAGGGCGAGCATGCTAGGCCGAACACATTTTTACTCGAGCATCGCGATATTGCCATTTAGGCTTGTGGACACTGAGGCTCTCCTCAGCCTGATGGCGGTGGCCGTCCCTCGTTACTCAGTCCCCAGCCGCCACTATTTTTCCCAGTGTGTCATCCCCGCCTTACACCAGCATGTGTCCTGTAACATCACCCGTGCCCTGACCAACGCAGTTATTGGGAAAGTCCACTTAACGACTGACACATGGACAAGTGCTTGTGGCCAGGAATGCAACATTTCCCTGACGTTACACTGGGTGAACGTTGTGGAGGCCGGGAACGAGTCATACCCTGGGATGGCACAGGTGTTACTGACACCAAGGATTGCGGGTCCTACTATAATCAGGATTTCCGCCACCACCTACATTAGTGGCTGCAACCCCCCCTTCTCCTCCTCTGCCTCCTCCTCCACTTCCACCTCTGAATTCTCATCTTGCAGCACCAGTCAGACATCAGTCAGTAGCTGGAAGCAGTGTAGCACTGCAGTGGGGAGGCGGCAACAGGCCGCGCCGTATTTGCTTAGGTGACAAACAGCACACCGCCGCAGAGCTGTGGCAGGGTATAAGGGACCAGACTGAGCTGTGGCTCTCGACACTCAACCTACAACCAGGCATGGTTGTGTCTCATAATGGCCATAACTTGGTGGCGACTTTGGAGCTTGGCAAGCTCACACACATACCATGCCTACCCCACGTGTTAAACTTAGTGGTTTAGCGGTTTCTCAAAACCTACCCCAATTTGCCTGAGCTACTGATGAAGGTGCGCCGCGTGTGTACCCATTTACGAAAGTCATCTACAGCTGCTGCCAGTCTGCCATCTCACTGACTGTTGTGCGATGTTAGCACGCACTGGAACTCCACGTTAGACATGTTGGCCAGGCTTTGTGAGCAGCAGAGGGCAGTAGTGGAATACCAGCTGGTTGTCGCCTTTCCAGTCAGCTTCCGCTATTCACAAGCGATGAGTGGGCATGAATGTCTGACCTCTGTGAGGTTTTACTCAACTCTGAGGAATCATCACAGATGGTGAGCGGCGATAACACTATTATCAGCGTAACCATACCACTTCTGTGTCTACTGAAACGCTCGCTGCTCACAATGAAGGCGGACACTTTGCATGTGGAAGAGGTGGAAATCGGGGAAGAAATTACACAGGGTTATAGTCAGACCACCCTCAGTTCATCTTCTCAGCGCAAATTGGATGATGAGGAGGAGGAGCAGGAGACGGTTGCCTACGCTACAGAGGGTAGTACCCATAGCAGGTTTATTCCATCTGTTCAGCGTGGATGGGCCGAAGAGGAGGAAGAGGCTGAGGAGATTAAGAGTCATCCCCCTGATGAGGACAGCAAAGTCTTGTCTGTTGGGACTCTGGCACACATGGCTGCCTTTCCCGTGACCCTCGTGTTATACGCATTTTGGCGAACACCGATTACTGGTTGTTCACCCTTCTCGACCCCCGCTACAAAGAGAACTTCTCAGTTCTCATTCCTGTGGTGGAGAGGACGAGCAAAATGGTACAATACCAGAAGGTCCTTGTGGAAAAATTGCTCCAAAAAATACCAGCTGACAACGCTGGCGGCATAGTACGTAGTTCCTTGGGAAATCGAGGAGGGGAGACAAGGGGAACACACAGCAGTTCTAACAGAGGCAAGGCAACACTCTCCAAGGCCTGGGACAGTTTTATGACACCCTGCCAGCACCCTTGACCTGATGCGCGGCCTAGTGTGACAAGGAGAGAAAAGTTTTGGAAGATGGTGAAGGAGTACGTAGCAGACCGTGTCAGCATCCTCAGTGATCCCTCGGAGCCTTACAACTACTGGATGTCCAACCTGGACAGGTGGCACAAACTGGAGCTCTACGCCTTGGAGGTTCTGGCCTGCCCTGCCACCAGCGTTTTGTCAGAGCAGGTATTTAGTGCTGCTGGGGGCATAATAACTGATAAGTGCATCCGCCTGTCAACTAAAAATTCTGTCAGGTTGACTCTTATCAAAATGAACAAGGCCTGGATTGCCCCTGACTTCTCCACTCCACCAGAGGAAAGCGGCTGAACATAAAGACACTTTAAATGTGGCTTTTATGGTGTACTGAATGCACTGTATTCCCGTGCACCCCTTTCACCACAAAAAAGGGTATATGGTTCAATCTTCCTTTTCTCGTCCTCCTCCATTATATCAACATGCTTATTAGGCTGCCCTCACCCCAAATGTTTTTGAAGGTCAGATCAGCAGCAGGCCCTCAACCCTAATTTTTTTAGATGGTCAGCTCACAAGGAAGCCCTTGCCCCTAATGTTTTAAATGTCAGATCAGCAGCAGGCCCTCCCCCTAATGTTTTAGATGGTCAGATCAGCATCAGACCCTCACCCCTAATTTTTGTCGATGCTTAGATCAGCAGCAGGCCCTCGCCCATAATGTTTTAGAGGGTCAGCAGCAGGCCCTTGCTCCTAATGTTTTTGAGGGTCACCAGCAGGCCATCAATCATCATTTTATAAGGGTGTGTATGATGCCCTCCTTTATGTGTAATAAAGGGTGTATTGGGGTGCCGGTTCCTTGTATTTTTTGACAGCCCTTTCCCTTAGTGCATAGGCTTTATGAGTGTAGGAGTCCCACTACCTGAACAATTGTACCACAATGTGAACGGGGCCCTCCTTTATGTGATATACAGGGTGTATCGGAGTGCCTCTTCCTTGTAATTGTTGCCAGTACTTGCACTTTATATACAAGTAAATATACAGGAAAGAATGTTTCCTACTCGGACAACATTGTTCCCAGCAGCGACCTGAGAGTCCACGATGCATCCTGACATCCTCCCCATGCTGTTCCTCAACCAATTCAGTGGTGTTTCCATCAATTCCTGACCTTTTCCTATGAACCAGACACCTTCCCATCTTCAGAGCAGGGGGTGCCTAGTTAAATGCTCTGGTTCTCCCATTGACTTCTATTGTGTTGGGGTGCATCCCAAAGTGTTCTACCCGAGCACCCGAGCACTTTGGTGCTCTATCAACACTAGTGATTTATCAAGATTGTAAAAAGGGATCATTATCAGCTTTTGTCCCAGCGGTTGCGGTATTTCTGAAACTGCGCAGTGTGAGCTGTTCTCTGCTGCTGTGGTGAAAATGTATGGTGAGTGGATAAATGGCATCATTGTGAATAAACGACTCGATAACTGTGGGGCATCATGCCATTGATGTGAGAGGTGAAAGTCAGCTACGAAGGTACGCAAGGTTTCAATTTTGGCTGCCATATTGGAATTGGAAATCCGCTGATTGACAAAGGGTTGTCTTTTCCGATGAGTCACGTTTTCTTGTTTATGGAACATACGGACGTTGGCGTGTCAGGAGAGAAACATCAGAGAACAAACCCCCTGCAGCCATTGCTGGAAGAGCACAAGCTGGTGGGGGCAGTGTTATGGTCTGGAGATTTTTTTTGGCATTCTCTGGGTCACTCATCCATGTTGAAGGCACTCTCAGCTGATTTGGATATGAATCCATCCTTGCAGATCACATACACCCATACATGCTGATGTCTTCCATTGGGTGGATGGGATCTTCCAGCAAGACAAGGTGGCATGTTACACGGCTAGAAATGTCTGACATTGGTTGGAAGAGCATGATCGAGACTTCCATGTACTTCCTGGCCACCTAATTTCCCAAAGATGAACCTAATTGAGCATCTGTGGGACCACCTCCATGGTGTCCTCTCTATGGATCCTCCACCACGCACCCACTAGTCGCTGCAGTAAGCATGGCTCCAGATACCTGTGACAACCGACCAGCACCTTGAGCCCTTCCCCCTTCCGTCTAACTGCTGTCCGTGCTGCACACGGCGCTTACTCTGGATCATGCCACACATGGAATAGCATCCTTGTGAGTGTTCATAATTATTCCATATATACAGTAAATGATGAACAATACAACTTGCCACCTACAAAACTGATCCGGTCATTCAGGCAAAAATATTTGCATAATCCTCTTGCATATATGGAAGTTATCATTACATTCGCTAGATGTAAATCCAACTCTTAATACAGCTCATTGGCAAATCGCTTATTGGCAGTCACTCAGGGCTGTAGTGAGAGGCAACTTGGGCCCTGTTATATATACACAGTGTATCACGTGTCCTGGGTAATATCTGCAGAGTACGATTCTGCAGATAGGACTTAGACTATGGAGTGCGGGCCCGCTCCAACTCTCCCTTTTCTCCTCGAGCCTTGCAGTCTTCTCATTTTGCTCCAGATGTTTAATTTCAAGACCATGGTGTAAATGCAAGGATTAAGGCTATGTTATTCAAATGAATGGATGTGCCACCTGTCTCCAGGCTTCTGCTTGTTCTTTTGCAAGCCGATACACAGGGGCCTTTGCCTTCTGCACAACTGGGATCGTTTAATGACTATCAGGCAGATGTAGTGAGCGTCGCATCCCTGGATTATTTTGCAGACCAGCGATGCTGAGCATTAGATCTTAGATATCGTATAAACTGTGTGATGCATGTCAAAGAGAAAACACTGGTTATGGTTTTTGTTTAACCCTTTAATATACAGGGGCATACTGATTAGCATAAGGGCAAAATGTTCTACCGCCACTGGATTCCGATCACTATGACGTGTCCACTTTACTCAACAGTACGATACTTGACAAGACTTCTCCTGAGCTTCACCAGTTTTCTTGATTTTTTTAAAATTTAAATCAGATAAATTTTTAACATCCTAAGCTTTAAGCGTACTTTAAAGGGAACCTGTCTCCGGGATTTTGGCCATAGAGCTGAGGACATGGGTTGCTAGATGGCCGCTAGCACATCTGCAATACCCAGTCCCCATAGCTCTGTGTGCTTTTATTGTGTAAGAAAATCGATTTGATACATATGTAAATTAACCAGAGATGAGTCCTGTACACAACTCTTCTCACGTACAGGACTCATCTCACGTACAGAACTCATCTCATGTACACGACTCATCTCACGTACAGGACTCACCTCAGGTTAATTTGCATATGTATCAAATCAATTTTTTTACACAATAAAAGCACACAGAGCTATGGGGACTGGGTATGGTGGATCTAGCAACCGATGTCCTCAGCTCTATGGCCAAAATCCCGGTGTCAGGTTCCCTTTAACACCTCTTTTTATACAGACCTATCATATTCTGTAATGTGGCTCCGTTGCCTTCCCTTCCCTTTTGCATTATTCCTCAAAACCTGATCCTTTTATCCACCATTACCCCTACACTCCATGACTGTACATACACAGATACAATCTGTTGACTGACTCAGGAAGTTTTACGTATACTGCCCCATGATGGCCGGACCATCGAACAAAACAAGCACTTTCTACCATTTATGTCACTTCTATTTTCTCATAGATTGAAAGCTCTTGTGAGCAAGATATTCCTCTTGTTGTTTGAGCTGCTGATTAGATTGTTATTATATAATGTTCTGATGCCTTTGATTGTAAAGCGCTGCAGAATATATTGGTCCTTATTTTTGTTATTATTATTAGTACAGGAAAGAGGTTTAGGTTGGACTGTGTGGGTACAAGAACATTCCTGAATGAAGAATGCCTTGAAGAAATAGACATTTTCCATGCTATGCCAGTTCTTTCTGCATACATTGGGGTCCATTTCATGCTTTGCATTGGATTAAAGTTGGTGGGGACCCTAAACCCAGCACTGGAGACCAACCCCTCTTACCTCCTTAAAGCAGTCAATTATGGGCACGGTAGGTGAGCAAGCATATGACCGTTTCCACTGTCTACTGGAATTATGGACAACTCGGTGACTCCCTTAGACTTCAAAAGTGAGAGCCGCCCTCTTGGCTAGATGAGATTGGCAAAAACCAATCCCCTAATAAGTGGTGGAGGAGCACATGACCCTTGTGCGTTCCCTATTATTTGCATCTATATACAGAAAAAGGGTGAGGCATTAAAGGGGTTTTCCAAGATTTTAATACTGATCACCTGTCCTCTGGATAGGTCATCAGTATGTGAATGGTGGGGGTCCGAAACTCGAGATCCCCGCTGATCAGCTGTTTGAGAAGGCATCGGCGCTCACAGGAACTCCATGGCCTTCTCCCTGCTCACCAAGCACAGCGCCGTCCATTGTATAGCGGCTGTGCTTGGTATCGCGGTCAGCCCCATTCACTTCAATGAGGCTGGGCTGCACCTAGGCCACTTGACCGATGAACTGTCGTAACTGGCCTAGGGAAAGCTGAAAAAAACTGCTGATTGGGTGTTGGACCTCCACCGATCTGATGACCTATCCAGAGAATAGGTAATCAGTTATAAAGCCTCGGAAAACCCGGGAAAATTTGCTGAAATTTTCCTGGCAAATTTGGCATGTCCCGATACAAAAATTAGTGGAGATTATGTAAATAGCTGTTCCTGATGAAAGTTTGTGGCTGGCCAAGGGGTGGTGCTAAAATGCCTCAAATTTACCAAAACAAATGTTGGCAAGTATAAATAAGGGCTCATGCACACAAATGTATTTTCTTTCCGCCTCTGTTCAGTTTTTTTTTTTTTGTGGACCGTATGCAGAACCATTCATTTCAATGGGTCTGCAAAAAAAAACTGAAGTCACGCCGTATGCATTATGTATCCGTACGTCTGCATGTCCTATTATTGTCCGCATTACGGACAAGGATAGGACTGTTCTATTAGGGGCCAGCTGTTCCGTTCCGCAAAATACGGAATGCACAGGGACGTTATGCGTATTTTTGGTGGGTCTTTGTTTTGCTGACCGCAAAATACATACAGGGGTGTGCATGAGCCCTAAGGAGATGATAAGCTACCATCCCTGGTCTGGTACACTGTGGTATGTTCATTTCAGAGGGCACCCGAACCTCTATATTGCCCCCCTTATGCTCTTTTTTTGGTGTCCTACAGAACTGCTTTTAAAAAATTCACTGCCTGATGTCATTTTTTCATTTAGACGTCTTAAGCTGAGCGGACACAGGCGCTGCATGGCGCAGCAAAGTTACACCAACGCGCAACATATCTCCGTTTTTATGAGACGCTAGCGGCAGGTGTTATTTTTTTTCTCCCTTTGTTACTTTCAAGTCTTTAATCAAATTATCAAAAAGCATTAAAATGTAAACGACTGTACACTTAAAGCGCATTTCATCTGATTAAATAATTTCCCCCTGACGCAGAACGGCGGCAAATTAAACCTTCAAGTCGGCGATCACATAAAAAGAATTCAACCGTGCCGCCGTCTGATGTTCCCTACAAACATTTTGACTAGGTGAACCTCGATGAAAGGTGCCAGATGTTTCCTAAGCAGGACAGTAATTTAATTTATTGTTGCAGAAAGAGAAGTCAATTACGTGAAATCGCTATTTTTTTCCCCTCCCCTTTCCCTCTGAACATAAATTTTCATCTTATTAAAACATAATAAATGTTTTCTTTCCCTTGCATTTAACATTGCAAATGTGTTTTCACACCTAAACATGCAAGAGCGAGATGGCAGACCGTCCTTTTGTTAGATCAGTTATGTACATAATTAAAGGTATTGGTTTTAGCACTTTACGGAAAACGCATTAATCACAGAGAAATAGGCGACATTGCGGAACCTTGCTTTTTCCCCCTGTCTGTTTAAGCCATTGGGGGAGGGCAGGAGTCAGGAGTGTGGAGGGGGGGGGGGGGGTTTCTATATAAATCTGTTGCTATTTGGCTCCTCTGTCCGTGAATTCTGTCCTGATTATTTTTATGCTATACTGTACCTTGAACTAACTGAACCGAATCTGACTTACATTCATTATGTGTTGCGAAACACTGTGCTATGGACACTTTGTTCATCATTGTGACAGCTCTCAAGATATCGCCCTTTCCGCCTTTATTCCATCACCGAATGTTCCCAAAACAAAGAGCATATATCTTACGTTTAAATTATGCCTATCCTTTATGCGATCAAAAGCAGAAAATATATTCACGGACGTACGGAAAACAAATGAATACCTATTTCTGCTGTCACATTGAATGACCTTCTGACGATTTTTTTAATGTACGTGTTAAAAGAAAATTGTAGCTTATGGACGCAGAAGTCTCGCTTATAACAGACAAGGCAGTCGTTGGCAAAACTTTCGCACTCTTCACGATTTTAATTACTAGAATTGTATATAAGGAGGAATTTTTCTTTTTGTTCTATTACCTAATGAGCCTGAAGGTGGCGCTATTGCGATTGCTCCCCCTCTAGACTTTCAGTCCTCTATGGCATAGACTATGGCTCATCAACTTTGTTCTGTGAGAACATTTGTATTGATGACTGTAAAATTTCAATAATCTGGGAGTTTACATGATTATTAACAGGGTTACCAATGAGAAAAGAATTGGTGGAAGCAGGCTTAAAAATGTAATACTTTGCTCACTGATCCCCCGCTGCTGCCATTCCTATGCTCTTCTTTACTTCCTGCTCCCACTTTTAGACACAGGAAATTCCCACTCCGCCAATCACTGGGTGGGGCGGGTCACTGCTGTGGCCAATGATTGGCTGATAGGACATTTCCAGGCATTTCCTGTGTGTTGAGACATGAGTAGGAAAAACAGAGCAGCCGTGGAACTGTGGTATATGGATTTTGAGCCACGTTGAGCCCACTGCCACCATGTTTTTGTGCTGGAAAACTCCTTTAAAGGGCTTCTGTCACCCCACTAAACTCATTTTTTTTGGGGGGGTACTTATAATCCCTATCCTGCGATATAGCTATACATTATGTTATTAAGCATTTTCATCCTGTAGATATGTCAAAAAACATACTTTTATAATATAATTACCTGTCTACCAGCAAGTAGGGCGTCTACTTGCTGGTAGCCGCCGCAAAAAACCGCCCCCTCCTCCTGTTGATTGACACCGAAAAAGAAGACGTCATCGGCGCAGGAGCACTGAGGGAGTGCTGAAGAGGCGAGTCTCCTTATCTCAGAGCGCCTGCGCCGAATCAACACAGGCGCGCGATTTTTGAAATGCTGACAGGGCCAGCCGGAGGAGGAGATCGCGGCTAGCCCTGTCAGTCAACAGGAGGAGGGGGCGTTTTTTTGCGGCTGCTACCAGCAAGTAGACACCCTACTTGCTGGTAGACAGGTAATTAGCAGATTATAAAAGTATGTTTTTTGACATACAGGGAGTGCAGAATTATTAGGCAAGTTGTATTTTTGAGGATTAATTTTATTATTGAACAACAACCATGTTCTCAATGAACCCAAAAAACTCATTAATATCAAAGCTGAAAATTTTTGGAAGTAGTTTTTAGTTTGTTTTTAGTTTTAGCTATTTTAGGGGGATATCTGTGTGTGCAGGTGACTATTACTGTGCATAATTATTAGGCAACTTAACAGAAAACAAATATATACCAATTTCAATTATTTATTTTTACCAGTGAAACCAATATAACATCTCAACATTCACAAATATACATTTCTGGCATTCAAAAACAAAACAAAAACAAATCAGTGACCAATATAGCCACCTTTCTTTGCAAGGACACTCAAAAGCCTGCCATCCATGGATTCTGTCAGTGTTTTGATCTGTTCACCATCAACATTGCGTGCAGCAGCAACCACAGCCTCCCAGACACTGTTCAGAGAGGTGGACTGTTTTCCCTCCTTGTAAATCTCACATTTGATGATGGACCACAGGTTCTCAATGGGGTTCAGATCAGGTGAACAAGGAGGCCATGTCATTAGATTTTCTTCTTTTATACCCTTTCTTGCCAGCCACGCTGTGGAGTACTTGGACGCGTGTGATGGAGCATTGTCCTGCATGAAAATCATGTTTTTCTTGAAGGATGCAAACTTCTTCCTGTACCACTGCTTGAAGAAGGTGTCTTCCAGAAACTGGCAGTAGGACTGGGAGTTGAGCTTGACTCCATCCTCAACCCGAAAAGGCCCCACAAGCTCATCTTTGATGATACCAGCCCAAACCAGTACTCCACCTCCACCTTGCTGGTGTCTGAGTCGGACTGGAGCTCTCTGCCCTTTACCAATCCAGCCACGGGCCCATCCATCTGGCCCATCAAGACTCACTCTCATTTCATCAGTCCATAAAACCTTTGGAAAATCAGTCTTGAGATATTTCTTGGCCCAGTCTTGACGTTTCAGCTTGTGTGTCTTGTTCAGTGGTGGTCGTCTTTCAGCCTTTCTTACCTTGGCCATGTCTCTGAGTATTGCACACCTTGTGCTTTTGGGCACTCCAGTGATGTTGCAGCTCTGAAATATGGCCAAACTGGTGGCAAGTGGCATCTTGGCAGCTGCACGCTTGACTTTTCTGAGTTCATGGGCAGTTATTTTGCGCCTTGGTTTTTCCACACGCTTCTTGCGACCCTGTTGACTATTTTGAATGAAACGCTTGATTGTTCGATGATCACGCTTCAGAAGCTTTGCAATTTTAAGAGTGCTGCATCCCTCTGCAAGATATCTCACTATTTTTGACTTTTCTGAGCCTGTCAAGTCCTTCTTTTGACCCATTTTGCCAAAGGAAAGGAAGTTGCCTAATAATTATGCACACCTGATATAGGGTGTTGATGTCATTAGACCACACCCCTTCTCATTACAGAGATGCACATCACCTAATATGCTTAATTGGTAGTAGGCTTTCGAGCCTATACAGCTTGGAGTAAGACAACATGCAGAAAGAGGATGATGTGGTCAAAATACTCATTTGCCTAATAATTCTGCACTCCCTGTATCTACAGGACGAAAATGCTTAATAACATAATGTATAGCTATATCGCAGGATAGGGATTATAAGTACCCAAAAAAAAAAGAGTTTAGTGGGGTGACAGAAGCCCTTTAATGCCTCTCATTATCAGTCTCATTAGGTAAAGAGTTGCTTTGCATATAATGGGTATAATTGGTTGATGTTCTGGGCTTATTTTTGCTATTTTCAGACCATTAAACATGGCTGCTTTCTTCCAAAAACAGTGCCTTACCTGTCCATGGGTGGTGTCTGGTATTGCAGCTTAACTCCATGGAATGTGAATGGGACTGAACCGCAATATCATACTCAACTTATGTAGAGACCTGCACCTGTACATAACTTTGGCGCTTCCTCTGGATGCACAAAGAGACTTGAGACCGCCAGACTTAAAGGGGTTGTCTCAATTCAGTAAGTTGCATTTATCATGTAGAGAAAGTTAATACAAGCCACTTACTAATGTATTGCGATTGTCCGTATTGCTTCCTTTGCTGGCTGGAATCATTTTTCCATCACATACAGACGTGGACAAAATTGTTGGTACCCTTTGGTCAATGAAAGAAAAAGTCACAATGGTCACAGAAATAACTTTAATCTGACAAAAGTAATAATAAATTAAAATTCTATAAATGTTAACCAATGAAAGTCAGACATTGTTTTTCAACCATGCTTCAACAGAATTATGTAAAAAAATAAACTCATGAAACAGGCATGGACAAAAATGATGGTACCCCTAACTTAATATTTTGTTGCGCAACCTTTTGAGGCAATCACTGCAATCAAACGCTTCCTGTAACTGTCAATGAGACATCTGCACCTCTCAGCAGGTATTTTGGCCCACTCCTCATGAGCAAACTGCTCCAGTTGTGTCCGGTTTGAAGGGTGCCTTTTCCAGACTGCATGTTTCAGCTCCTTCCAAAGATGCTCAATAGGATTGAGGTCAGGGCTCATAGAAGGCCACTTTAGAATAGTCCAATTTTTTCCTCTTAGCCATTCTTGGGTGTTTTTAGCGGTGTGTTTTGGGTCATTGTCCTGTTGCAAGACCCATGACCTGCGACTGAGACCAAGCTTTCTGACACTGGCTAGTACATTTCTCTCTAGAATTCCTTGATAGTCTTGAGATTTCATTGTACCCTGCACAGATTCAAGACACCCTGTGCCAGACGCAGCAAAGCAGCCCCAGAACATAACAGAGCCTCCTCCATGTTTCACAGTAGGGACAGTGTTCTTTTCTTGATATGCTTCATTTTTTCGTCTGTGAACATACAGCTGATGTGCCTTGGCAAAAACTTCGATTTTTGTCTCATCTGTCCACAGGACATTCTCCCAGAAGCTTTGTGGCTTGTCAACATGTAGTTTGGCATATTCCAGTCTTGCTTTTTTATGATTCGTTTTCAACAATGGTGTCCTCCTTGGTCGTCTCCCATGTAGTCCACTTTGGCTCAAACAACGACGGATGGTGCGATCTGACACTGATGTTCCTTGAGCATGAAGTTCACCTTGAATCTCTTTAGAAGTCTTTCTAGGCTCTTTTGTTACCATTCGGATTATCCGTCTCTTAGATTTGTCATCAATTTTCCTCCTGCGGCCACGTCCAGGGAGGTTGGCTACAGTCCCATGGATCTTAAACTTATGAATAATATGTGCAACTGTACTCACAGGAACATCTAGTTGCTTGGAGATGGTCTTATAGCCTTTACCTTTAACATGCTTGTCTATAATTTTCTTTCTGATCTCTTGAGACAGCTCTTTCCTTTGCTTCCTCTGGTCCATGTCGAGTGTGGTACACACCATATCACCAAACAACACAGTGATTACCTGGAGCCATATATATAGGCCCAATGGCTGATTACAAGGTTGTAGACACCTGTGATGCTAATTAGTGGACACACCTTGAATTAACATGTCCCTTTGGTCACATTATGTTCTGTGTTTTCTAGGGGTACCATCATTTTTGTCCATGCCTGTTTCATGAGTTTATTTTTTTACATAATTCTGTTGAAGCATGGTTGAAAAACAATGTCTGACTTTCATTGGTTAACATTTATAGAATTTTAATTTATTATTACTTTTGTCAGATTAAAGTTATTTCTGTGACCATTGTGACTTTTTCTTTCATTGACCAAAGGGTACCAACAATTTTGTCCACGTCTGTATATGGTTACAGACCACCCTGCAATCCATCAGTGGTGGTCGCGCTTGCACGTGGCCGCGCTTGCACTAATGAATTGCAGGGTGGTCTGTAACCATGAAAACGAGCAGTATATAATGGGATGGAAAAATGAATCCAGCCAGCAAAGGAGGCAATATGGACAATCACAATACATTAGTAAGTGACTTGTATTAAGTTTCTCTATATGATAAATGCCACTTACTGAAGTGAGAGAACCCCTTTAATAAATGTCCCTCTATGTCTCTAACTGACTTAGAAAAAGAAAAATGGAATGCTACTCAAGAAACAGACATTCACTTTAAAGGGAGTCGGTTAGCACATTCTCACCAATTAAACTACTGCCAGCAGGCTGTAGGTGACATAACCAGCATGTAGGGTGTGCCTTTTTTCCATTGCAAGTGGAGCCAGAAACAGAAATTTGATCAGA
This sequence comes from Bufo gargarizans, assembly GCF_014858855.1. NCBI lineage: Eukaryota > Metazoa > Chordata > Amphibia > Anura > Bufonidae > Bufo > Bufo gargarizans. Next base: position 24,032,412 of record NC_058087.1, on the reverse strand, counting down.
TATGAAGCACAAGTGCCCAGTCAGGAGGTAGCAGTAGGCGCTCCTCTCCTAACTGAGTAGCTCTCTTGCCCCTTTCTCCTAGTTGACATCTCCTTCTCTTCCCGATGTTGCTGAGCATCGGCACAGTGTACAGCCAGGCTTTACATTACCAACTGAAGAGGTCAGGCCATACACTGCGCCTGCGCAGGATTACAGAGCGGGAATGCGTGATGTTGGGAGGAGAAGTAGATGTCAGCAGGGCCAGTGCTACCATAAGGCAGACCAAGCGGCCGCCTTAGGGCGCACCCTGGGGGAGGGCGGAAAAATGTGACATGGAGGGGGAGAAATGTGACATGGAGGGGGAGAAATGTGACATGGGGGTCTGATGGCTGACATTGGGGGCTGATGGCTGGGGGATGATGTCTGACATAGGGTTCTGATCTGAGGTCTGATTTAACATTGGGGGTCTGATTGCTGGTCTGACCTGAGGTGTAATGGAAAATATTTTTTTCTTATTATCCTCCTCTAAAACCTAGGTGTGTCTTAGAGGGCGAAAAATATGGTCCATTGTCTGAAGCAGAGAGAAGATACCAGGGCCAAAATGTTGCTTCGCTTGTGTTGGCAAAAATCCTTGCACCGGCCCTGGATGTCAGACTTTGTTTTTAATCGTACTAACATGGCCTCCTAATAAAATGTGCATCACGATAAAAGATTGGAGGTTGTCCTCATGTGTTTGAGAAAAGCGTGCTATCATTTATGCCTAGTTGATCGACTGCTGGTCAATCCTGCGCAGACCTTGCTCAAACAAATGCATTGACCTCCCTGCTCCGGGTCTGGATGCTACCAACCGCTTGTGGCACCGAGGAAGATCCTTGACTCTTGTGAGACAGTGAAATGTGGAAATTACCACAACGCATTTTATCTGAGAGAAGTGAGAGCGTCAGGAAAAGTGATTACAGGACACTGGGAACCATTACCATCAGGGGCGGATTAGCCATAGACCTTACAGGGAAATTTCCAGGTGGGCCGATGCCCAGGGGGCCACCCAAGCCCTCCTCTATCTCACTGACCAGCTACATCATTAACTCTCAGCGGTAATTAACGTTGTGAGAATCAGGTACTCATGTACCCGGCCAGCAACCGCACATGCCCTCCTGAATTCAGCTGCTGTCCACATCTCACCTCCTAAGCTCCCTGCTCCATATCTTAATCAGAGACAACTGGAGAAGGAGGACAGAAAATGGCCTCTATTGAAGGACACCACAGAGGGACAGCTTTTTGGGCAATATATTGTTCTGCACTGTGATATATGGTATTTTGCACTATGGTATTGCTGACCCCGCTTATTTATGTTGCCCCGCCTTCTGTCAATTTAGGCCCCCCCCCCCGACAACATGGGGCCACTTTTAGGACTTTTTCCAGGGTCACTTTAAGTTCCTAGTCCACTCCAGGTTACCATGCAGCCCTCAAGGAGGAGGAGGAACATCATACTGCGTGTACCACTTACTTCATCAGCGATGGACTGGCGAATATGCAGTGACGTCATATTACATGAGGAATAGGATCACTACAGGTTGGGGACAAATATTTTCCTTTTAATGGTACATCCTTTTAATATATTCTTAAAATTCCTACTTTTCAAAAGCAATATAAACTCATATTGCTTTTGAAAAGTAGGAATTTTAAGAATATATTAAAAGGATTTACCATTAAAAGGAAAATATTTGTCCCCAACCTATTGATTTCATCATGTGTGCAGTAATCATTTGAGCTAGAGGGGATTCAGCGGCACTCCTTGTTGGAGATTGGCAGGTGCTCAGTGGTAAGGGTTCGTACAAAATTCATCAAAAGACCACGGCACTCTGTAAGTATTTTAGTTGCTTGTTTTATTTCATATCTTTCTTATATAAATTTTTTTCTTTTTGTATATCCATCCAAAAGTAATAGCCACTGGCCAACGTTTCGGTCTAAATATAGACCTTGTTCACGGCCTTAGTTCTGTGGAGTAGGGAGTGAAGTGGACGCCATCCACTTCACTCCCTACTCCACAGAACTAAGGCCGTGAACAAGGTCTATATTTAGACCGAAACGTTGGCCAGTGGCTATTACTTTTGGATGGATATACAAAAAGAAAAAAATTTATATAAGAAAGATATGAAATAAAACAAGCAACTAAAATACTTACAGAGTGCCGTAGTCTTTTGATGAATTTTGTAATCATTTGAGCTAACGCCTGGGAAATACTCAAAACCCCATTTTCATCCACCCTATCAACAGATTCTGAGTTAGTAGAGGGGTTCCCCAGTTCAAGATCCTTATCTGTTGGCCATAATAGACAGCGGTTACAATGATAATCCATTGATATGAATGGTCATTGGGCAGAACACAGTTTCCCCAGTGGCGGCGCTGCAGATAAACTGAACACTCGCTCACAGATCACAGCTGATCGATCTCAGTAGGGAGACACTTTTAGATCGGCTTATTGGAGGAAAACCTGCTAACAAATTGTGTCTGGTATCGCAGCATATCTCTATTCACTTTAAGGGCATTTTAAATAGCACTTAATTTTTACGATAACTCCCATCATGCTATGGAGACGTTGCATATTCTCCTCTGCCTGAGAGAAGCTTTTTGACACTCTTAATGGGAATGTGACACCTTTAATTTTTTTCTGCCCGTTAAAACCAGATAGATACATAAATACCCTTTTTTCAAATCTGTTTTATTGCAATGTTTCCTGAATATAATTATAGGGGACATATGCTTTGCAGCAGTCACATGGATCATAGGCACATTAGACTGGATGAGACTCATTGGCTTTTATGGTAGAGTGTTGTGGGCATGCTGTCACGGACGTTCCCGCGACAGGTGGCAGGAGATCGGTGAGACTGGCAACACGTGGTTTGATCTGACAGGTTTTCTTTGTGGATTAATAGGTGTCTGTGTTGTTTCTGGTAATGGCCACATCCCTTGCCTCTGGTGTTTGTAAGGTCATTTAACCTTCTCTATTTATAGTTGCTTCTCCCACAATGCTGTGCGGTTTATAACTTCTGTTTGGACTTTTGGGTGGATTGTGGTTGGATCTCGGCTGAGTTCCTGGTGCTTCCATAGCCCCTTTGAAGTTAAGTCTTTCCTTTCCCTTTTTGTATTCTGTTTAGGTTCTGTGTGTTGCATTTCCCTATTTGTTTTAGGCCTGAAGGAGACTCCTGGTCGTCCTTCCTTTTGGAGGAAACTGTAGTCTCGTCCCTGCCATTAGTACCAGGGTCCTATAGGGCTAGATAGGACTCTAGGTATTCCTGCGTATGAACTCACCTCCCTTTGGGGTCTGTTCATACTGGTAGTCAGTCAGGATTTTGGTTAGGGTTTTACTAGGAGGCATCCATCTTTCTTCCCTGGTTCTCAGGCCTGATTCCCTGTTCTCCCCTTACTTCTTATCCTCGATGTGATGTTTCCCTCAAACAACGAAGCGTGACACATGCAGAGGCCATTGTACAGGGAAGGAGTTGATAGACTTTGACAATCACTTATTGTGAATGGTGGACTCTGTGTGATATGAAGTGGTACCTATTATCAGGCTTAGTGGCCAGTGTGAAAACTGCAGTATTTTTTTTAAAATATCATGAAAAATTAAAAACATCAACAAAATTTCTCAAAATTATGTTTAACATAAAAATTCATTTATAAGTCATTTAGGCATGACACATTCCTTTAAAATAAGTTACCTAAAGCAAGGAGATGGGAATAGAACTACATTTAAAAGGGTTGTCTGAGATTTCAGTACTGATTACCTGTCCTCAGGATAGGTCATCAGTATCTGATCGGTGGGGGTCGTTGATCCAGGGAGTTATTCTGATTGCCTGATTAGAGTCGGGAAGGAATTTTTTATTCCCCTAAAGTGGGGACATTTTTTTTCCTTCCTCTGGATCAACTTGCAGGATGACAGGCCGAACTGGATGGACAAATGTCTTTTTTCGGCCTTATGTACTATGTTACTATGTTACTATCACCGCCACCGATCAGCTGTTTGCAGGGACTGCAGTCTCTTCCTAGACAACGACACGCCTTTTCAGGGCGATTGGGACACTTTCAATTTGTGTTGAATTTATTCAAACCAAATCAAATCTGACTGAATTGGACTCAAAATGAATTTTGGGAAATTTGCTCATCTCTAGTGTCCCACTAAAGGTAGCACTGACATTTCAATGTGTAGGACATATCAGTAAATAGTGGAACCCAGCCAACCCCATTAATCTAAATGCATCTTACACACATCATTAAAGGGGTTGTCCGGGTTCAGGGCTGAACCCGGACATACCCTTATTTTCACCCAGGCAGCCCCCCTGAGGCTAGCATCTTATGCTCCGATGCGCTCCCTTGCCCTGCACTAAATTGCGCAGGGCAAGGGCTCTTTTGTTTTCAATAACACACTGCCGGGCGGAAACTTCCATCCGGCAGTGTGTTCGGTGACGTCACCGGCTCTGATGGGCGGGCTTTAGTGCTGCCCTAGCCGTTTTACTGGCTAGGGCAGCGATAAATCCCGCCCATCAGTGCCGGTGACATCACCGGGGTTCCTGGCAGCCCCATAGAGAGCCCCGGTACGTCACCGGAACTCCAAAAAATGCCTTTGTCCTGCACGATTTAGTGCAGGGCAAAGGAGAGCATCGGAGCATGAACTGCTCCAATGCTCCTGTCAGGGGGGCTGCCGGGGGGAAAATGGAGGGATGTCCGGGTTCAGCTCTGAACCTGGACAACCCCTTTAATCAGAACTTAGGTTCTCAGTGATCTTATTTATGAGAACTTTACAAAACAGAAAATCCGACATAAACACGAGACAAGAAGAATGAACATTACAACCAATTTAAATCAACAAAGACCGGTCATTGCCCTCAACTGGTAACAGGACAACTAACATCAACTCTGGAAAGGTTAGTGCTTAGTGGATTATAGAGAAGTCAATTACATTAAACATCAACCAGCAATGGGTTTAAATGAGCCAAACAAATTCACATTTGCTGCAAATTTCCAATAGAATTTTAAAATGCAAGTTAAATATTTGTATTCAGGAATAAAGTGCTCTCACCATCTGATACGCAACACTCAATCTGTATTCCTACAGCTCATTGAATAGATGGAGCTGATGATTTTACTTTCTAATGTAGCAAATTTCTTTTCTCCAACATATTCACAAATTAATGTGATTAACAGTGTTTACCCTGAGCGGACATTGAAATAAAGTCAATAATGACCAGTGTTTATGACCACCTACTAATTCGTGAAGGCCCCATCTGCAAAGGTGAAACCATTAGAAGCCTCTACATTACTCGTCGTCTCCCGTTCAAAGGAAGTATGATCATTAGTGAACAGTGTTTAGGTCCAGGCTTTTATTTCAGTTAAGGGAAAGGGTAATTATACACCATCTACAAGGACCATTCATGTATCTACAGCAGCACTACCTTTCAAATGTACCTTCACCTTCATTTTGTGTGTCAGATGATAATGATAATCAATGGTGGTCCTTATATTGGAACCTCCATAAATCCATAGAATGAAGGCCATGGTGCTATGTCCCTTTGGCTTTTAACTTTGATCCTAACTGATAGCATAGTCCTGAAAACCTGTGAGCAGCTTCAGATACATTATGATTTGTCTACTTCAGATTTTTATAGGTATCGCTGCGCCATGCCTTCCAAGCTGACCATGATAGTGGTATCGTAAGCATTCTTCACCAGAACAAGTCAAAATGTTCGGGCTAATAGACCGTCAGATTCCTCGTCTGGGATTATTTCCCTACTTTATCGGTCTAAATATTGGATCAGGTACTGAAATACTACCCAGTGCGAAGTAGGGAGCGGTGGGAGGCAGAGGTAGGGCACCTAAAGGAGAACCAATGGCAGAAGATATTAGATAGGATCCCACAGCTCTCACTCATTGAAGCACACAGGTTATCACTTTTGTATTTGACAAAGGACCCCGCTTGGATTCTAGATGTCTCTGGTGTGGAAAGGAAAGGGGGAGGGGGGGGTATGCTGCATATGCTATAACCATGCTCAGCTCTGGAGGGCTTTTGTCGCTCTGTGGTACAACTAATTCTCTTTATTCTGTTACATTTGATATGACCCCCTTTGTATCGATAGTCCACCTGTCACGGATGTTCCCCCGACAGGTGGCAGGAGATCGGGGAGACTGGCAACACGTGGTTTGATCTGACATGTTTTCAGTTTTGATCAAATGACGTCTGTGTTGTTTCTGGTTCTTGCCTCACCTTCTTTCCCCAGGTGTGGCTATTATGGTTATTTAACCTTCTCTATTTTTGGTTGTTTCTCCTGCTATGCTATACAGCTTACAGCTTCTGTTGGAGTTGTGGATAGCTGATGTGTGGATCTCAGCTGAGCTCCTGGTGCTGCCATAGCAACTTGAAGTTAAGTGTTTTTTTTTCCCTTTTGTATTTTGTTTGGGATATTTTGTGTGTTGCATTTCCCTGTGATTAGTATTAAGGCCTGAGGGAGACTCCTGTTCGTCTTTCCTATTGGAGGAACAGGTTGTCTCAGTCCTGACATTAGTACCAGGGTCCTATAGAGTGAGTTAGGACACTAGGTATCCGGTGTATGAACTCACCTACCTCTGGGGTCTGTTCATACTGGTAGTTAGTCAGGACTTTGATTAGGGTTTTACTAGGAGGTGTCCATCTCCTTTACCTAGTTTCCAGGCCTTATTCCCTTACCCCTTTCACTCCTATATTCGGTTTGGTGTTTCCCTCCCACACCGAACGTGACACCACCTATTAGGTGGAGGTGCATTGAGGCATGTCCTTAATCCACAGGGGTTACAAATGTGAAAATGGTTTGTCATTTTATTATATCCCGGGAGGGGTGGGTTGGAGATGGACATGCATACATTATTGCTATATGACACTGTCAGGGGGATGGGGGTGGGAAGGGTTATGTGTGTGTGTGTGTGTGTGTGTGTGTGTGTGGGGGGGGGGTTCTTTGTTATGTTACTATGTCAAAATGTTAATAAAAAAGACTTGATAAAAACAAAACAAAATTTGACCTTAACATCAATGTAAATGTAGGTAGCTCAACAATAGTTCCTTTATTGTGATTCTCAGGGGGCTTAGGTCATAGGCTCCTACCAAAGGAAGTAGAGGTACACGTCTCATCACCACAACCTGTTTATAGCTCAAAGCCCTCCTAGTGGTCAGTTGATCATCAGTGGTCAGAAACCTCCAGTGATCAGCTTTCATCACTGGGAGAAGCTGTGGATGGCCATACATTTTATCTGCATTGGTCACTGAATGGCCAACCATGTAATATAACAAACGGCTGGGTCCACCATAGAGGGACCTACTGTTTGTTAGTGGAAGGGGATGCCAAGTAGAAGGAACTCCTTTATGATATCCATATGACTAATTGGGGCTAATTGGAGAAGAGTTATCTTCAGGACACCACCCCCATTCAATTATGATTCTATATCTGGACTCAACAGAAGAAATGTATACTTGTCCAGAACAACACCCTTTCATTTTGCAGCTCTCTCCAAGGTGAGCTGATCATGGGTGTTCCCTCTCCTGGGGCCCCCTGTATGTAATGAATAGTCATAGTCATGTAATGAATATAACAAGGGGTTAAATTGCCAGGATTTAAGCTATCTACATTCCCAGCAGTCTTGGAAAAGTATCAGCTGTATATCACAGTGGCTATACACTGGGCATAGTGCAGGCTCAGCTGCTGAGCTTGCGCCATTCACTTGATGTAACTGTACATCAAATTGCGCTTAGTCATTTGCAATCTGGACGTACAGCTATGTCCTTTAGCGGCAAAGGATTAATTGACTTCGTATGAAATTGTCATAGAAAGGGTCAGAATGGCTCAAAATAAAGAAGTCATACTGAATGATCCCCTGTTGCAATCATAGAACACTTACCAGGTCTCCATTGATGTCGGCTTCCTGATCGGTCTCGATCAATGCTTGCTCAGCCAATCACAGACAGCAGTGATGACCCGCCTCTGCCAGTGATTGGCTGAGTGATTATTTTCCCCAGGAAGCAGTAAGTAGTAGTAAGTTTTGGAGTGGGAGCAGCAGAGGATTGGTGAGAGGAGCATAGAATTTTTTTTATTACGCTAAGCTTCTTCTGAGATTTGAAAAAAATAATAATCAGCCTACTACCCTGGTGCTAAAGGGAAGCAAAGAAGTTAATATCAGCTTTCTTAATGACCTAGACCCAGATCATTGAATAAGTCACTGCTTGAGATGATGAGACCCCTCGCCTATAGATATGTCCCAAACAGATTATCGCCACTCAATATTAATACCGATGTAATGAACCAGGGCTGCCCCCTCTCTCCCAGCACCCAAGAACCCCGTATTAGCCACATGGCTTGCATCTATGGAACCCTTGCCCTTGGCTTTCCTGTAAAAACAGGTGCAGTTGGAAGTGTGACCTTCGTTGATACTAACATGGCCATGCAGAGTCAGTACCTTCCCAGTATATGGTTAATTGACTCATCTCTTACATGAAATCCACTTTAAAGGGAACCTGTCATCAACTTTACGCTGACCTCACTGAGGGCAGCATAAATTAGTGACAGAAATGCTGATCTCAGCGGTGCGTCCCTCATGAGCGAAAAGTCAGTGGTTGCCGAGAACCAACATCACAATCATTACAGCCCAGGCCTGCAAAAGAGTCAGATCTATCTGAGAAGAGTCCTGGTTATTCCTAATCTCCTGCTCTCCGCCATCTGCTGATGATCGGCAGTTCTCTCCTAGACAGAAAGGGAGAAAACTAGGTAGAAGCCGGTCAGTCATCAGCAGGTGGGCAGGAGAGCAGGAGATCATGAATAACCAGGACTCTTCTCAGGAGGCCGGGACTCTTTTCCAGGCCCAGTCTCTAATGATTGTGATGTTGGTTCTCGTCAACCACTTATTTTTAACTTATAACTGACAGACGGCTGACATCTCACCTGTCTCTACTTTATGCTGCCGTTAGTGTGGGCAGCATAAAGGTGATGACAGGTTCCCTTTAAGGCATTTACTGTACACCAGAAATGATCTCAGAATCACGTTACATGGCTTCTACACTCAAGTTTGTTATAAAAATCCTCTCGGAATGTGATATTACAGCAGGCTGATTAACTCCAATTAAAACCTGGACACAGTTGATGAAGAAAACACAATATATCACATTGAGTTGCGCTAAAATCCCCATTATAGTGATATTCTGTGATCAGCCACGTCACAGACCATTAAAGCTGCACTAATACATTAATTAGGAAATAATTTAATATGCCATTTAAATTTAATGTAACCGCTAGCGTATGGACAGCGCTTGTAAAATGATATCGCTTGTCTATAATCTATCAGTTTGACGCATGACATGTCCTCTCCTGTAGGTTAAATGCTCCATGTGTCAAATGAATAAATGACTTAGAATTATTAATCTGATACATTTTATTTAAAAGTGTTTTGAAAAAGATAAATTAAGAATTTGTAATACAAGTTTAATCCATCTATTTATCTATTTATCATAAAAAGAGCTAAGGAATTGCAGCTCTTTTTTAGCCTGGACCCCTGATCAAGGTTATGATCTCTGGAATCCAGTTAGGAGTTTCTTTTAGGTGCTGCTTTCTTTGGCATATCTAACAAAGGAGCCTTGTCTAGACAGGCACTGGACAAAGTTAAAGGTCACAGTACAGATATACTAACACAGTAAAGTCAGAATACAGGGGTAATAAACATAGTGATGTCACAGTACAGGGATAATAAACACAGTGATGTCACAGTACAGAGATAATAAACACAGTGATGTCACAGTACAGGGATAATAAACACAGTGATGTCACAGTACAGGGATATTACACACAGTGATGTCACAGTACAGAGATAATAAACACAGTGATGTCACAGTACAGGGATAATACACACACTGATGTCACAGTACAGGGATAATAAACACAGTGATGTCACAGTACAGGATAATAAACACAGTGATGTCACAGTACAGGGATAATAAACACAGTGATGTCACAGTACAGAGATAATAAACACAGTGATGTCACAGTACAGGATAATACACACAGTGATGTCACAGTACAGGGATAATAACACAGTGATGTCACAGTACAGAGATAATACACACAGTGATGTCACAGTACAGGGGAAATAAACACAGTGATGTCACAGTACAGGGATAATAAACACAGTGATGTCACAGTACAGGGATAATATACACAGTGATGTCACAGTACAGGGATAATATACACAGTGATGTCACAGTACAGAGATAATAAGCACAGTGATGTCACAGTACAGGGATAATATACACAGCGATGTCACAGTACAGGGATAATAAACACAGTGATGTCACAGTACAGGATAATAAACACAGTGATGTCACAGTGCAGGGATAATAAACACAGTGATGTCACAGTACAAGGATAATAAACACAGTGATGTCACAGTACAGGGATAATATACACAGTGATGTCACAGTACAGGGATAATAAACACAGTGATGTACAGTACAGGATAATAAACACAGTGATGTCACAGTACAGGGATAATAAACACAGTGATGTCACAGTACAGAGATAATAGACACAGTGATGTCACAGTACAGGGATAATACACACAGTGATGTCACAGTACAGGGATAATATACACAGTGATGTCACAGTACAGGATAATAAACACAGTGATGTCACAGTGCAGGGATAATAAACACAGTGATGTCACAGTACAAGGATAATAAACACAGTGATGTCACAGTACAGGGATAATATACACACAGTGATGTCACAGTACAGGATAATAAACACAGTGATGTCACATTACAGGGATAATATACACAGTGATGTCACAGTACAGGGATAATAAACACAGTGATGTCACAGCTACAGGGATAATAAACACTAGTGATTGTCACAGTACAAGGATTAATAAACACAGTGATGTCACAGTACAGGGATAATAACACAGTGATGTCACCAGTACAGGATAATACACACAGTGATGTCACAGTACAGGATATATCACATTGATGTCACAGTACAGGATAATAACACAGTGATGTCACCGTACAGGGATAATATACACAGTGATGTCACAGTACAGAGATAATACACACAGTGATATCACAGTACAGGGATAATAAACACAGTGATGTCACAGTACAGGGATAATAACACAGTGATGTCACAGCTACAGAGGATAATAAACACAGTGATGTCACAGTACAGGGATAATAAACACAGTGATGTCACAAGTACAGGGGATAATAATACACAGTGATGTCACAGTACAGGGATAATAAACACAGTGATGTCACAGTACAGGATAATAAACACAGTGATGTCACAGTACAGGGATAATATACACAGTGATGTCCACAGTACAGAGGATAATAAACACAGTGATGTCACAGCACAGGGATAATAAACATAGTGATGTCACAGTAACAGGATATATACACAGTGATGTCACAGTACAGGGATAATAACACAGTGATGTCACAGTACAGGATAATAAACACAGTGATGTCACAGTACAGGGATAATATACACAGTGATGTCACAGTACAGAGATAATAAACACAGTGATGTCACAGTACAGGAAATATACACACAGTGATGTCACAGTACAGAGATAATAAACACAGTGATGTCACAGTACAGAGATAATACACACAGTGATATCACAGTACAGGGATAATAAACACAGTGATGTCACAGTACAGGGATAATAAACACAGTGATGTCACAGCACAGGGATAATAAACACAGTGATGTCACAGTACAGGGATAATAAACACAGTGATGTCACAATACAGGGGTAATATACACAGTGATGTCACAGTACAGAGATAATATACACAGTGATGTCACAGTACAGGATAATAAACACAGTGATGTCACAGTACAGGGATAATATACACAGTGATGTCACAGTACAGGGATAATAAACACAGTGATGTCACAGCACAGGGATAATAAACATAGTGATGTCACAGTACAAGGATAATAAACACAGTGATGTCACAGTACAGGGATAATAAACACAGTGATGTCACAGTACAGGATAATAAACACAGTGATGTCACAGTACAGGGATAATATACACAGTGATGTCACAGTACAGAGATAATAAACACAGTGATGTCACAGTACAGAGATAATAACACAGGTGATGTACACAGTACGAGAATAACACAGTGATGTACACAGTACAGGATAATAAACACAGTGATATCACAGTACAGGGATATAAACACAGTGAGTCACAGTACAGGGATAATAAACACAGTGATGTCACAGCACAGGGATAATAAACACAGTGATGTCACAGTACAGGGATAATAAACACAGTGATGTCACAGTACAGGGGTAATATACACAGTGATGTCACAGTACAGAGATAATATACACAGTGATGTCACAGTACAGGGATAATAAACACAGTGATGTCACAGTACAGGGATAATAAACACAGTGATGTCACAGTACAGGGATAATAACACAGTGATGTCACAGTACAGAGATAATAAACACAGTGATGTCACAGTACAGGGATAATATACACAGCGATGTCACAGTACAGGATAATAAACACAGTGATGTCACAGTACAGGGATAATACTCACAGTGATGTCACAGTACAGGGATAATAAACACAGTGATGTCACAGTACAGAGAGAATAAACACAGTGATGTGACAGTACAGAGATAATACTCACAGTGATGTCACAGTACAGGGATAATAAACACAGTGATGTCACAGTACAGGGATAATACACACAGTGATGTCACAGTACAGAGATAATACTCACAGTGAGTCACAGTACAGGGATAATAACACAGTGATGTCACAGTACAGGGATAATACACACAGTGATGTCACAGTACAGGGATAATAAACACAGTGATGTCACAGTACAGAGATAATACTCACAGTGATGTCACAGGTACAGGGATAATAAACACAGTGATGTCACAGTACAGGAGATAATAAACACAGTGATGTCACAGTACAGGGATAATAAACACAGTGATGTCACAGTACAGGGGTAATAAACACAGTGATGTCACAGTACAGGGATAATAAACACAGTGATGTCACAGTACAAGGATAATAAACACAGTGATGTCACAGTACAGGGGTAATATACACAGTGATGTCACAGTACAGGGATAATAAACACAGTGATGTCACAGTACAGAGATAATACACACAGTGATGTCACAGTACAGGGATAATAACACAGTGAATGTCACAGTACAAGGATAATAAACACAGTAATGTCACAGTACAGGATAATAAACACAGTGATGTCACAGTACAGGGATAATAAACACAGTGATGATCACAGTACAGGATAATAAACACAGTGAGTCACAGTACAGGGGTAATAAACACCAGTGATGTCACAGTACCGGGATAATAAACACAGTGATGTCACAGTACAGGATAATAACACAGTGATGGTCACAGTACAGGGGCAATAAACACAGTGATGTCACAGTACAGGATAATAAACACAGTGATGTCACAGTACAAGGATAATAAACACAGTGATGTCACAAGTACAGGGATATAAACACAGTGATGTCACAGTTACAGGATAATAAACACAGTGATGTCACAGTACAGGATAATATACACAGTGATGTCACAGTGCAGGGATAATAAACACAGCGATGTCACAGTACAGGGATAATAAACACAGCGATGTCACAGTACAGGGATAATACACACAGTGATGTCACAGTACAGGGATGATAAACACAGTGATGTCACAGTACAGGGATAATACACACAGTGATGTCACAGTACAGAGATAATAAACACAGTGATGTCACAGTACAGGGATAATAAACACAGCGATGTCACAGTGCAGAGATAATACACACAGTGATGTCACAGTACAGGGATAATAAACACAGTGATGTCACAGTACAGGGATAATACACACAGTGATGTCACAGTACAGGGATAATACACACAGTGATGTCACAGTACAGAGATAATACACACAGTGATGTCACAGTACAGGGATAATACACACAGTGATGTCACAGTACAGAGATAATACACACAGTGATGTCACAGTACAGGGATAATACACACAGTGATGTCACAGTACAGGGATAATACACACAGTGATGTCACAGTACAGAGATAATACACACAGTGATGTCACAGTACAGGGATAATACACACAGTGATGTCACAGTACAGAGATAATACACACAGTGATGTCACAGTACAGGGATAATACACACAGTGATGTCACAGTACAGGGATAATACACACAGTGATGTCACAGTACAGAGATAATACAGTGATGTCACAGTAAAGAAGTAATGCAAGAAGCATCCACAGACATCATTAACTGAGCCCCAGAGCAACTGTTATGCCCTGGAAGTTATGCCCATGATGGAGGGTTAGTCAAATTGTGTACAGTGCTGCAACATATGTTGGTGCTATACATACATATATATACAGACGTGGACAAAATTGTTGGTACCCTTTGGTCAATGAAAGAAAAAGTCACAATGGTCACAGAAATAACTTTAATCTGACAAAAGTAATAATAAATTAAAATTCTATAAATGTTAACCAATGAAAGTCAGACATTGTTTTTCAACCATGCTTCAACAGAATTATGTAAAAAAATAAACTCATGAAACAGGCATGGACAAAAATGATGGTACCCCTAGAAAACACAGAACATAATGTGACCAAAGGGACATGTTAATTCAAGGTGTGTCCACTAATTAGCATCACAGGTGTCTACAACCTTGTAATCAGCCATTGGGCCTATATATATGGCTCCAGGTAATCACTGTGTTGTTTGGTGATATGGTGTGTACCACACTCGACATGGACCAGAGGAAGCAAAGGAAAGAGCTGTCTCAAGAGATCAGAAAGAAAATTATAGACAAGCATGTTAAAGGTAAAGGCTATAAGACCATCTCCAAGCAACTAGATGTTCCTGTGAGTACAGTTGCACATATTATTCATAAGTTTAAGATCCATGGGACTGTAGCCAACCTCCCTGGACGTGGCCGCAGGAGGAAAATTGATGACAAATCTAAGAGACGGATAATCCGAATGGTAACAAAAGAGCCTAGAAAGACTTCTAAAGAGATTCAAGGTGAACTTCATGCTCAAGGAACATCAGTGTCAGATCGCACCATCCGTCGTTGTTTGAGCCAAAGTGGACTACATGGGAGACGACCAAGGAGGACACCATTGTTGAAAACGAATCATAAAAAAGCAAGACTGGAATATGCCAAACTACATGTTGACAAGCCACAAAGCTTCTGGGAGAATGTCCTGTGGACAGATGAGACAAAAATCGAAGTTTTTGCCAAGGCACATCAGCTGTATGTTCACAGACGAAAAAATGAAGCATATCAAGAAAAGAACACTGTCCCTACTGTGAAACATGGAGGAGGCTCTGTTATGTTCTGGGGCTGCTTTGCTGCGTCTGGCACAGGGTGTCTTGAATCTGTGCAGGGTACAATGAAATCTCAAGACTATCAAGGAATTCTAGAGAGAAATGTACTAGCCAGTGTCAGAAAGCTTGGTCTCAGTCGCAGGTCATGGGTCTTGCAACAGGACAATGACCCAAAACACACCGCTAAAAACACCCAAGAATGGCTAAGAGGAAAAAATTGGACTATTCTAAAGTGGCCTTCTATGAGCCCTGACCTCAATCCTATTGAGCATCTTTGGAAGGAGCTGAAACATGCAGTCTGGAAAAGGCACCCTTCAAACCGGACACAACTGGAGCAGTTTGCTCATGAGGAGTGGGCCAAAATACCTGCTGAGAGGTGCAGATGTCTCATTGACAGTTACAGGAAGCGTTTGATTGCAGTGATTGCCTCAAAAGGTTGCGCAACAAAATATTAAGTTAGGGGTACCATCATTTTTGTCCATGCCTGTTTCATGAGTTTATTTTTTTACATAATTCTGTTGAAGCATGGTTGAAAAACAATGTCTGACTTTCATTGGTTAACATTTATAGAATTTTAATTTATTATTACTTTTGTCAGATTAAAGTTATTTCTGTGACCATTGTGACTTTTTCTTTCATTGACCAAAGGGTACCAACAATTTTGTCCACGTCTGTATATATATATATATATATATATATATATACACATAATAACTAGGCAGATGGAGAGATCATGTTGGGGCTGGGATGGCTTTTATTTTAATACAATGTTGACAGAGTTGAAATGTAAGAACCCATTGACTCAACAGCAAAGGATGATGGGCCCTGTCTGTGACATGCCGAAGACAATCTACAAATATGAATGTGTCTGGTGATAGTGAAATCGTTAAAATAACACTTTTCAATCACCATTTACAGTAAGAGATGAAATGAAGACTTCTCAGTCACGTAAGACTTAACACAAGGTGATGACACACTGTTTTAATGATGTGTTTAGAAGCAAATGGAAGCGCGTGGATAGTAAGGGGTAAGCTCAAGTCGGGAAAAATTAAACAAGACAGGATCTGGAACTTCTGCTTAATGAAAGATTTCTGTTTACAAGGGTCGCCTCGGCGTCACCTCGCTGCACTAATGTCCACAGCATAACCCACTTGTCATTGACACCTAGGACCTTTCACTCAGAGACAGGTAAATGGAAACCATTAGTCAAAAGAATGTGTCTGACACGAGAGCCATCTCGGATCTGACCAGGCATCTGCATGTTAAAAAAAAAATAACGGGAGAACCAATTGATATTCCATGCAAGCGACGCCACCAGCCATTGTCATTTATAATCTTCCGATCATTCACCATGAGCAGTTAAGAGATACCTTTTCATCAAACTCAGACACTAAATGTAGCGTTCAGGGACTGACACCGTATAATTGCAATTAGCAAAATTTAATAGAAGGTTGTACATGTGGACAGCTTGTAGCGTGTTCTAAACAGAGACCTTTACCCTCCGTATAATCATGCTGTACTCAACGCATCTCAAGGCCGATGCATCATCCGCTCTTCTCAAAAATAGATCTTAATAACAAATAAACCGCATCTGATTGCAACTGCCAGACACGTGCACTGCAAATCAGAATTTTATATGCAACCGCCTGTATACAGAAACAAATTACCAGGTATATAATAAGGATACATATCTAAACATCAAATACAATTTGCATGGGGTGTACATGGATCTTATAGTACCCGATGGTAAAACTTTGTATGGGCATTGAAATTTCTGCTGAATTTACTTTTTTTTTTTTTTATGAAGTGAAAAAAAAAGGTTGCGCTCTAAGTCACCCATTTTAACTGGCTTAGTAATACATGATTAATTTAACCTCTGTACAGTGATCTGGACTCCGCTGCAGGTAAACCACCAGGCTGCTAAATCTCAGATTAGTCTCTGTTCAAATGCCGACTGACATATGGAGGTCAAGAGGTGATGCTAGGGCAGGCAGAGTACATGCAAACCGATTAACAGTCCAAAGTCAGGGCAAGCAGCTCAGAGTCAGAACAGAGATCAGACAGAGGTCTAGTCAGGAAGTAAAGGGTCAAATCCAGAAAACAGGCCAAAGTCAGGGAAGGCAGCTCAGGTTCAGAACAGAAATCAGACAAAGGTCTGGTCAGGAAATAAAGGGTCAAAACCAGAAAACAGGCCAAAGTCAGTAGATGGACAGAGGAACATAGAACACCACTCTTTTGCAGGACACTAGTGGACTAAAATCTATTGCTCAGCAGCCTTCCACAGGGAGAGTGCCATAAGTATCCCTGGGTAACTGATTATAGGATAGGAACGATTAGGGTGTGCGCACACTGTCCATTTAAGAGTCAGAGGGAGCACCCTACGAGCAGTGACAGGCGCTGCTGGCAAGAAGCAGGCCATGGCCAGCTAGAAGGTATAGCCGGGCTGCTCCGGTGGCTCGGCATGCCAGGAAGGGACCGGTGGGTCTGTGCTGTGGGAGTATGGGAGCAGAGGGGAAGGTTAGTAGAGTGGTGCCCGTGCCTGCCAGAGTGTTGGCCACCGACATAATGTAGCATTGCAGTGATGAGCTGAGTCCACTACAAAGTAGATGGAGATGCTTGCTTTCAGCACCAGAGCTCCTGCTGAGCAGCTGATCTGCAGGGGTGCTCGGTGTAGGACCCCTGCCAAGCAGATAGTGATGGCCTATCATGAGGATAGGCCATCACTTAATAAAAGGTGCACAACCCCTTTAACTTCTCTGCAAGAATAGTTTTTGCATGCTGCAGTCTGTGCATCCACTTTGGGATGTGTGCTAGATTTTGCAGATACACATTTCTTTCCTTGGTTCGACATATCCAAGATAGAGTGGCGCGAAATGACACGTTTTTAAAAAAAAAAACATGATTTTGTGATACTCCGTTAGGAGTTGTTTTTTCTGTATGTGCCTATAAGGACATGTGTATGGTGGCCTGTCAAGGGTTTTGCTAACATGTTGCAATAATGTATTGAATCTACATAGGTAGAAATTGAATTCTTAAATTCGTGAAAAGGTAAGGATGGACACATCTGTAAGGTTTAAACATCAGATGGAGGGTCATTATCACATTCTTGGTTCTGTATGAGAATGACCTGGGTAACTCCAAAACCTTTTTGCACGCTGAGAACCAGAGTGTAATAAGCATGCATAACATATCAATGCAAGCTACCCCGATGCACCAATTTATGTCTCTTTGTATAGAAATGAACTGATCAGTTATCAGGTATTAATGTCAGTCGGCCATGTGCAGGTTGATTGTGACACTAGATATTGAAACCAGTGTTTAATTTTATGATGGATACTTGAAATTAGCAAAGTATCAAAAATTCTATCTCTAACCTTGATCTCGTAGATCTGTTCTTTTCTTGCTCATGAGTCCGCATATTGCATTATTGAGAGTGCAGATTAGCTCATGTTTTTTGATCTGGGTGAGAATACCATGGGTAACCCTAATCGTTCTCACACACACAGTCAACCACGGTGGAAGAATCATTCATGGCACTTACGTGAAAGCTACTTTGATGCACCAAATTATAGTTGCACATGTACATTGTGTGTATTGGTGAATAACCTAATCTAACCATAGAGACAAAGTTGAAGCAAATAGCTAACCATTTCATTTGGGGCTGTGAAGATGAGAAGAGATGAAATATTAGAAGGTCATTCTCAAGGTAATGTGAGAATGACCTGGACAACCTAAAGCCAAAGAGAATATAAGAATCACACAAAACACATGACCATGCACAGGAGGATTCAGATTCTTCATGGATCAGCAACCTCCGGCACTCCAGCTGTTCTAAAACTACAACTCCCAGAATCCTCCTTTCACTTCTATGGGAGATACAGGAACACATGTGTAAGTGTGAATGCTGGGGTCTGTAGTTTCACATTAGCTGGAGTGCCATAGGTTGATGATCCCTGTGATACTAGTGTGGACCCACTGTGTCAACCAAATAGATTTGACTTGGAGCTACTCCTAAGGGCGTTATCCTGGCAGTCCCCTGGTCTTCTCCCTTTAACCTGGCTTATTAATAAAGCACCTGCTCTGTAAATAATAAATTGTGTGAGATGCTCTGGCACCAGAAGCAGACAGCTCTGTCTACTCTGTAATGGACTGAGCTTGTCAATGCAGGGCTGCTCCCATTGACCTAGCAGCAGATGTGGCTCCAACATGTCACTTGAAAAGATTCAATTTGGGGCTACTCCCAGGAGCGCTATCTAAGGGTATCCCCTGGAATTCATCCTTTACCTCTATACGCGGATCTGGACTTCGCTTCAAGAGAGCAACCAGGTTGCTACCTCCTGGAGTAGTCTCTGATTGATGGGGGTCAGAGAAACAGGTGCAGAGCATCAAGGAATCAGGCAAAACCATAGTCAGGGACAGGCCAAGGTCAGGACAGGCAGAGAATGTGCAATCCAATAAACAGTCCAAGGTCAGGGCAGGCAGCTCAGGATAAGTTCAGAGATCAGGTATAAGTCAGGCAGTAAAAGGTCAAATCTGGGAAACAGGCAGAAGTTGGTACATGAGCAGACAAATGTATTAATGCACACTTTTGCAAGACACTAGCAAACTGGAACATATTGCTCAGGCACCTTCCTACAGGGCAAGGTGCCCAAAGTATCCAACAGTGGCCAGCCATTGGCTGGCGAAGATTAGGGTGCGTGCGCACTGGCATTTTAAGAAGCAGAGGGGGACCCACATGCCTTAGAGGCAGAGTGAGAGAGGCCTAGCTGGCAAGCAGGCCACAGCCTGTGTGGAGGGACAGTGCTGCCCCATAGCTCTGGGCCCACCAGGAAGGAGGGGGAACAGGAGGAGGGTCTGAGCCGGCGGGGATCAGTCACACGAGTGGGTGTGTAACACACCAATGTATCCTTCCTTTTCTCACACATGATATAGCCCAATGTAAGTGGTGCGAGATGACCAGCTTGGCTAACCAAGAATGATTCTGTGATACTCTGTTGGGAGTTGTTTATGCTATAGGTGTTTATGTGAGGCCACCCAGAGAAAGTGATTTTGGTAGCCTGTTATGATACTGTATTAAATTTGTATTGTGAGACAATTGAGTTCTTAGCAATATTTGGGGGGAAATTAAGGGTGGACACATCTGTAAGTGATGAGGGGGAATTCATTTAGGATCAGTTGAGAACATTGTCACTGATCGGGCTGAATGTTGATGACCCCCTTTACCCGTGCTAGAGTCATTGAATGTCATGTAGTGGATGTCAATCCCAATCTTAAATTTGCCTTCTGTTTATCAGTTTGCAGTTTGTAAAGAATTGCCTTTTTTCAACACAAATGATAAAATTTAATTGCCTTTTTTTTTACATGTGAGTAACAAACTGGGATGAGACCACACTATTTCAACAAGCATCTGCTTGGTTCCAGCTCCATAGGTTTTCTATTAGTGGAGTTGAAGAATGGCACAGTGCCAAGGCATGAGGGGCTATTGATGGTCCTCTTCTCTCTGCATATTCCACCATGCTTGGTAATGACTCTTGAATTCAAGAGGATAATCAACATTGATAGCAGAGGTCATCAGTAGCACATGCATTGCAATTGATTAGGATTGGCAGTTGATGGGCAACTTAAAGGGAACCTGTCACCTGAATGCAATGATACATTTTATTGAGCGATCTGCAGCTTCTTCTGGAGAAAAAGTACTTTAAATGCATAAGCAAATGAGCAGTTAGGTGCACCAAGGGTGGGCCCAAGACACTCTGTGCACCATTGCTTCTCATGGTTCTTCTGCTAGCCTTTACCTCTCCTTCAAGGTACCTGCATAGTCATCTATAGGCATCTTGCCTGGTTCTGTCAATCACGAAGAAGAGGGGGGGTTGAGAGGAAGCAATGAAATGAATGTGTGCCATGTTGTTTTTGGGCCAAAGTCATGTGCTCATTACTTTTATGTCTTTACTAGCAGAAGACTCAACAACTTTTATAATGATCGGCTATAGTGTCGCACTGCGACATGTGACATGCTGCGACCGCATATCACATGTCGCAGTGCAACACCATAGACTATCATTATAAAAATTGTGCAACATCAATGTCGCGTGACACATGTAGCAGTGTAGCTGTGCCCTATGTGTCGTGCGATTGTCGCGCGACACATGTCGTCGTGTAGCCCTAGCCTAAAGCTAAACTAAAGCCGTAAAGAAAAATGCCTGGGTTGTTTTAGAAACCTGAAGTAAAACTGTGTGTATGTGGGGACTAAGAGCCTGCGAGCATCTATTGGCAGATAAGGGACATGTGACCGTGTGTGTGGCAGTTGGGATATGAAAAGAAAGACTTGCAGGCTTGTATTGGCTAATGCAGGTAATTTTTTGGGGAAATCTCAGGAAGGGTACATCCTGGAGAGCTGATACCCGGTCTAAAACCTTCCCGGACACCTGATGTACCTGTGTGCCAATTTTAGTAAAGATCGGTCCAGTCGTTCGGTCGCGCATAAAGAACAGACAGACAGATGTCGGGACAGACAGAAACTCATTGTATACTGGCATGTTACCTCAACAGTTTTCTTTCCCAGATAGTAAGTAATATGTGCACCAAGTTGAGTAGAAATTGATCGATAAGTTTTTGAGTTACAGAGCAATATGTGTGTAGAAAAAACTGTTGGAGCATACAAACTCCATGCAGCTGCTGTGTAGGGGCGTATGACCCCCAACAAGAATTCTTTCCAGGTAGCAAGGGATGTGTATACCAAGTTTTGTTGAAATCGATGGTTGCGTTTTTGAGTGATAGCGGAACATACATACATACATACACACACATATATACGTCCTTCTTTATATATATATATATATATATATATACGGTAGATAGCTGGTGGATATAACATTTTCTAATACAAAGCTCCAGACATTCACCAGAAATGATAAAAGTCTGTCTTCCTGCAGTCACCACTAGGAGGAGCTAAGTGCAGACTATGGGGGACATTTGTTATGAATTATAAACCACTTTTTCTTGCAGATTTTGTTGCAAATTTTTTTTTGTAGCAAAACCTGTAACTTTTAGCCGCTCACGCCACTTTTCCTAAGTGCCGAGAGCAGGGGGCGTGGCTTGTAATTGGAAGAGGATGGGCCAGGAGGCCCATTTCATTTATCATTTTCTACTCCAGTTTTTGGCGTGGAAAATGAGTTAAATCTACAACAGCAAGGGAGCTGGCATAGATTTTAGTAGCACGGCCTGCTGAAGGAAGTACCAAAGTTATGTAGAGCCCTGCGCCTCCAGATAACTTTGGGGCATCCACCGGCAGTGCAGAGGGACTAAGACTGGCCTCTAAATCACCAGTCTTAATAAGTGTACCCTTGTGTTTTTATGAAGTTCAATGCATCAGAAGCGTGCAGTAAGCTCCCCCTATAAATGACCGCAGGAAGGATACATTTCTGTGTAGGGAAGAAGGGGTGCATACAAGCTCTTAACAAGCTCTGATGCCACCAGATTTAAGGCAGCTATCCTATAAGTCAGTGTTTGACCTTTTAAGTAGGCCTTGAGACATGACTTTGATAATAACTAAGCCAACATCTCATCTGCAGACAGCTGTTTCACGGTGATTGCCCCTCATCAGTGCAGAACAGAGAGTACTGGCATAACGGAGGCCTAGGTCAGTAGGTGAGAGGCCAAGGTCAGGAGTTGGGGGGTACTGTATCTCCTTATGGAGAGCGCCATAATGGGCGTGAGGAATCCTATAGGCAAGGCAATGCTCCTCTGGAATTCTGGGAATAAGGTATGCAAATGAGCTCTTGGCAAGTTCTGCCTCTGATGCCACCAGAAGAAAAGTAGCTATCCTATAAGTCGATGTTAGAGCTCTATATCAGAAAACAAAGCTTCAACTGCTATAAAGATCCATTGGGAAGCTATTTGGAACATAATTTTGAAACTGTTTAGACTAACAAAAGGGCAGTCCATATTGGGGAGATACAATTGTGGTTATTTTTAAATATCTAAATAGAAATCTCCACAATAGGTAAATTATTTTATTTTATCAACCTAGGTGCAAATATTTCTATACATGTAATAACTCATCATCAGTACAGAGAACTGGAATCTGAGAAGCTGAGACATTAGCTCATATTCAGATAGAAATGCGAACATCACTAGAACAGAACATCTACAAATGTGACCCCTTTCTGATTGTAATATTCTCATTTGGCAATTTGAAATCTCAATTTTGGGTTTAGAAGCTCCCCTGGTATCACTGGGGTCAGGACTTTAAATGTGACCAGAACAACGTCAACAGGTCATAACAAAAATTCCTCACAAAGGATTTGAATGCTTTCAGTTGGTGGTTTCTATAGCTTCCAAGGGGTTTTCCACCTCAGATCCCTACTTGTCAACTTCTGACGTAGACAGCAGTAAAGTGTACTGCCAAAGTTAACAGCAGTGACTTGCCCCCCAAGTGGCACATGCTGTTTGGGGGACATATCACCGTTGAGACAAGGCACTGGCTCCAGCCGCAAACGGGATCCAGAAGTTTACAAGCAGGGATCAGAGGTGAAGAACTCCTTGGAAGCCATAGAAACCACCACCTGAAAGCAATCAAACCCTTAGTGAGGATTTTTTGTTATGCCGCATTCACACGTCAGTGTTTTGGTCAGTGCTTTCCATCAGTGATTGTGAGCCAAAACCAGGTGCGGCTCTAAACACAGAACAGGTGCAAATCTTTCCACTAGATCTGATCTCTGTGTAGGCTAGACTCCTGGTTTTGGCTCACAATCACTGATGGAATTAACTGACCAAAACACTGCTGTGTAAATGAGGCTTTATGGTGGAAGTTGAGAAGTGGAGACTGGAGTACCGCCAATGGAAGGAGCCGGAAAAAAGCAGCGAAGAGTAGGCAAAGTATACTTCCTTCCACAGGTCTCGTGGTGGTGGGTGGATCTACATTTGTTCAAAATGAGGAAGAACCCTTTCATTTCAGTGGTCAGAGAGTGAATATACATGGGTTGCTCCCACTTTATGAAAAGATAATCAGACTCCCCCACCATCAATGTTTTATGTTCAATCCTGCAGAAAATTCATAAATGATTACAGTGAGGAAACCCCTTTGAATTAAAGAGTTGTCCCATCAGGACAACCCCCTCCAGTGTGCTCTACTAGGGTGCATGGACATCATGGAGTACTGCTCAGCTCCTCAAAAAGAGGTACTGAAAAAACATTTCTATTAATTTTAATGCATAATTCTACACTTTCCCTGCAGCCTCCTGACATCGGAAATCAGATGGGTTCAGCAAGAAAAAGTTGGTGACAGTGGGATCAGATTAGGTTAAAAAAAAAAAAAAAAAGAACCGATGCTCACCTCCCTGATTCCTTGCCGCTTTCATTTACAGTAGCTACTGGGTTCCCCACTGGTGTATACTTCCTGGTACTGTTTTGACACACAGGAAACAGATGCCCAGCCAATCACTGGCTAAGGATTGGGAATGTCCTTTCTGTTGAGATGAGACCAAGAAGTAGAGACCAGCAGGAGCCCAGGCCGCAGCGGAACAGGCAGAAGACTCTCGAGATTTTCAGAAAATTATTTCCAATATGGAACAGCTGCTGTCCTAGGGATTATCCACAAACACGCCGTTCCTTGTCTTCAGTCTCCACCATTCCTTCATGCTACATTTAATTGTTGGCATTGATTTCTTTCATTTTTTGTGCCTATGACTCTAGCGGTACCACTCAGTCAAGAAAAATACCACATAGTGACATACCACATGCACAAAAGAAATAAAACACTTTTATTCACTCACAAGATAGAGACTTGTAAAACAACATATAAAAACTCCTTGCGGACTTGCTCTACCCCGGGTCTTGCTCCGCTTTATCAGGAAACTTGAGTCCCCTGATGAAGCAGTGCAAGTTTCCTGATGAAGCAGAGCGAAACCCAGGTCAGGCAAGTCCGCAAAGAGTTTTTATATGCCGTTTTACAAGTCATTATCTTGTGAGTGAATACAAGTGTTTTATTTCTTTTGTGCATCTGGTATGTCACTCTGTGGTATTTTTCTTGTCCGAGGGGTACTGCTGGAGACATAGGCACAAAAAAAAGGAAAGAAACCAATGCCAATGATTAATTGCAGCATGAAGGAATAGTGGAGACTGAAGACAAGGAAGGGTGTATTTGTGGATAACCCCTAGGAGAGCAGCTGTTTCACGTTGGGAAGAATATTCAAATCCTCTCAAGAGTCTTCTGCCTGTTCCGCTGTGGCCTCGGCTCCTGCTGGTCTCTACTTCCTGGTCTCATCTCAAGAGAAAGGAGATTCCCAATCCTTAGCCAGTGATTGGCTGGGCATCTATTTCCTGTGTGTCAAAACAGGACCAGGAAGTAGAGACCAGCACGGCACAGATCCGGTAATGTGTGGATATTTGACAGTGAGAATATAGACCTATTCTCTTTTTTGGGACCCTGCTGCCACGAATATATACGAGAAAAAGGGACGGTTTTATATGGGTTTGAAAAGCAGAGGAACAGGAGCGGTGAGCGATCGGCCAGAGGAGTATTAGTTCTTTTTTAGTGTTCCTGAGCACACTGCCACCATTTTTTTCCTGCTAAAAAGGGAGAGGATATATTGATTGGACAACTCCTTTAAATGGCTTTCTTTAAATGCCTGTTTGCCTCACAGAGTCATAGATGGGACGGAGGCTGTTGGGCACGTGCCCCAGGTGTTGGGCACCATGAGCACAGTGCACAGAATCCATTCTGCCTTGGACAGGGTATTTAGTTGCAGGCTTAGGGTAGCAAAGTGACTACATGAAAAGACTAGCTAAGACTTTTTATCTTGATATTGGCAAATTATGGGAAGAGGGTTAATTGTAAGTGAATAAGTGCGTCCCATAGAAGTCATTTACACGCCTGTCATGTTCCTGAATCACCTTCCTATATCTTCACAGGAATCCACAAATTTATGTTCCTTAAATCACCCCCCTGAGACTGATAGCGTTTATTCTAACCATTTTACATTGCTCATTGTATTCTTTTTATGTTCTCGCCATTGCAAGTATAAAACCCCCCATAACAATGTAATGTTTACACTTACACCACCCGGTCGCCAGCTACGAATCCTGCAAATTTCAGCCGGTGATAGGCGATTAAGGTATTAATAGATTCATGCTAGTAATGGGACTTCCATGCGGCCTTTTATTTCACTGGTCGTATTTATTGATTTTATGTTTTCAATTACATTGGTTTTACGGCACATAACTAGGAGCTTGATTTATCTGAAGATTTTAAAAGGAGCCAACGACGTCGCACTGTGACTAATAAAATCAGCACATTTTGTGTGGTGTGAATCCGGCGACACATTCCATATCAGCAAATTTCTTGTGCCTGCCTCTTGAACTTTATTTTAGTTTTGTTTTAAATCTATAGATGTAGGACGGTTAAACGGATAACTCAGGGGTGGGCACAGACACCCGAGAAAACTATATGAGACCCTTGATCTCCAATTCTTCATCTGGAAATTGTGTAGATCCTCAATACATCCATGTGTATAAGACATCAACTAACAAAATAAATGCAAAAAAAACACTTCTTGGTATAGAAAAATGCAGCAGCCGACCCAACAGTCGGGCCCTGAACCAACCCAGACCCTATGGGTGTAGTATCTTGTGAAGCCAGCAAGCACAACGCAGGGTACCAGCTGAAATGATCCGTGTTCTAAATATAATCCTTCTCACTATAGTTTTGTAACTTACAGAACATAACTGGAAGTGTTGACATATGATTTAAAGGGATGGGGGGTGAGATATGCAAATATGATTTTTTTTTTTATATGACACAATTTTTTCACAATCTTTTCATAAGTTCAAAAGAGGCTTTTCTGTTGAGAACTTGGCATTTTAGTTACTATAGTAAGCACAGTTCTTTCTATTTGACCACTTTCCATCGCAGCACTGTTCATTTTATAGTTATGTCTTTAACAACATAATCCAACGAATGAATAGGTCACTTTCTCCAACAAAATCAGCACACTCAGATTCCACTGCTGTCATTATTCCTACAATATCATTGGCTACAAAGTATAATATTATTGCTCCTCCCATGATACTCATTGGTCACAGGCAACTCTGTCTAAGAAAACTACATGGGTGGACAGCAAGGTTGGACTGAGGCACCAGAGGAGCCAAAAGGTCCAGCAGAAGAAAAACTCACTTGGAGCCCATTGCTTGAGTTGAATGACTACCAACCTATTATATTTTTTGATTATATACAGATTTCTGGTGCAATTAAAACTGATTTTATACATATTCTGTATGGATGGGGGAGGAGACCCTCAGAACAATTCCCTCGGGTAGGTATATGGACCAGCAGTCCTGCAGTAGTCAACAGGTCCATTCCTCTCACGAGATCAGCATACTCTTCTCTTGCTGCCGACATCTTTCCTTTGATTTGCAGAAGGATCATAACATTGATGCCACTAGCCACTTCATGATCCTGTCCCAGTTCTTGTTGACATAATCACACGAGGATCCTGGTCACTGCTTTACACAAGATCAGCACACTCTTCTGCTGCTGCTGTCACTTTTGTAACCAAATTGGTTTAGAGTAAGGATGAACAAATCGATTCTACTGGTTCAGGATTTGTTCCGAATTTCTTGAGCTTAACCTGTTTCATGATATCACCCCTATCATAGGTAGGTCTTACCTTTCCAACAGAATACCATTAGTAGAGAGGTCACAGACACTCACAAGACTGTCTCCCACTCTTCTCCTGCTGCTGTCAGTTCCATGACCTGATTGGTTTTAGACTGTTCCAGACAGAGGCATAACTTAAAAGGTGTGACTGCTACCTTTACACCTGCTTCACCCTACTTTATGATATCACCCCTATTATAGGTAGATCAGACTTTACCAACAGAATCCCACCAGTAGATAGGTCACTTTCACCCACAAGATCAGCACACTCTTCTCCAGCTGCTACTGAATGTTCGATCTCCTGCCACCGCTACTGTCAAGCACAGCCCATACATGCAACATAATACAGTATATCTGGCATACCTCGGGACCCTCATTTTATATAGCCATATAATATAACGACCCAGGATGAGGACACTTCTGCTGACGTACATTGCCAAGAGATGAAGTAAAAAACCGATACAGCTCATCTTTCCGCTCTTCACTCCTATAAACCCTTAATTTACATACAATTAGGCTTGGACTTTTTCACGGTTCAGTTTGTTGTTTTTCTCTGTAATAATTACAGGTTCACAGTTTGTAGAGTGAATTAAAGTGCAACAAAAAAAAGGTGAATGCAGAAGCTTAAGGGGATGCAAGGCACCTCCATCGTACTGTGTAAGTGGTGGAAATGGCGCATGCTGGGTATGTATATCGAGGTACATGATGGGAAGATTTGTTCAGTACATCACTATCTAAAGTCCTGAAGAGACCTAAGACAAGTCTGTGCAACCTGGAGAAGTAGTATAACGTACAGCAGAGCTTCCTGTGACCACGTCTTACATGGACTTTACTACATGGGCTCAAGTGGTGGTCACCCAGTCTGTAAGACAAGAGACTGCTAGGATTCCTGAGTCACCACGACCTTCAGAGTGGCAAGAAGTTAAAAAAAAAACCCCACAAATTATACAAAGTTAAAGCGTTTGGCCCAGACATTGGGCATTAATGGCATATCTCTAGGAAAGGGGTGGGCAGCATTTTTTGTGCAAAGTGCCAATTTAGGCTACTTTCACACTAGCGTTTTTTCTGGATCTGGCAGGGTTCAACAAAAACGCTTCCGTTATTGATAATACAACGATCTGCATCCGTTATGAACGGATCTGTTTGTATTATCTTTAACATGGCCAAGATGGATCCATCATGAACTCCAATAAAAGTCAATGGGGGACGGATCTGTTTTATATTGTGTCAGATTGTGGCAGAGATAAACCTATCCGTCCCCATTGACTTGCATTGTGGGTCATGACAGATCCGTCTTGCTCCACATCCCATGACGGAAAGAAAACGGCAGCATGCTGCGGTTTTCTCTCCGGTATGGGAACGCAACCAAATGGAACAGAATGCGTTTTGGAGCACTTCGTTCTGATCAGTTACGTTTTGTCCCCATTGACAATAAATGGGGACAAAACGGAAGCGTTTTTTTTCTGGTATTGAGACTCTATGAAGGATCTCAATACCAGAAAGTATTAGCGCTAGTGTGAAAGTAGCCTAAGAAAAAAATAAAAATTCGACACTGAAAAGCTCAGTGCCGTGCAACAAACTGTAGGTGACATAAAGCAGGTATTTCCTAGCTACATCCCAAAATTCCCAGCAACACTGCCCCAGCGTGCACGGTTTAAAGAGGTTTCCAACTTTTAAAAAAAATTGCATTCCGGCAAATATATGGATGATACAGCATGTCATTGCTCCTCTGAATTCACCTAAGGGACCAGTATATGGGAGACAGCATCATGCCAAGCATACACTTACTGACAGTTTTAACTGGCTGACGGCTGCCCTCCCCCACCACTGTCCGCCATACACTGGTGTCCCCCCACAACAATAACAATCAGAGCTCACCCCCATGCACCAATCACATCCAGATCTCACACCCCTCCCTACACACATACAAAGAGTAATTATATTTAGGCTTCCCATTCCTCTTGTAACGTGCCCCCCGAGACGTCAGGCAAGGCAGGACACGGGCAAAACTGGCTACGGAACAGGGAAACATTAATGCAAGGTAACAGAAGCACATGACAGACGTGCCACAGAGTACTGTACAGATCGGCGTGTAAAAACCCACTGTGCTACTGATGGTATGTACCCAGAAGAGCTGTGACTAAGGAGCTACCTGGACTACACTAGGGCCCCTGATGGTGGGGATAGACTTTGCCATTAGGGTAGCTGCCAGGTGCCACTCCAGAGCCACACCCGTACAGTAGCAACTGGTCAGGAGGACCAGGAGATACCTACGAAGGTACTGACAGTACAAACAGTGACTAGGCATGAACGGAATCCAGGCAAAGACAGGACAGAGCCAGAAGCAGTTACCTGCGCCGCAAGCAGTGGGAGCTAAACGGCCCCAGGCAGAGCTGCACACGGATGGCGATTCCCCCTCCGGGGAAGCCAGGAACCCACTTCCACAGGCAGACGGACATACAGAACAAAGGCAGAAACTGAATAACAGACGCAGTTACGCACTGCTAGGCGAAACATGGACAAGACATAGGACATGGACAGGAACTGACAAGGACAGTACATGGCATACAAACAGAACGAAAACAACAATGCAGAGCAAGGCAGAACCACACCAAAGTATGGCAGACAGAACCCCAAGGATCAGCAGCAAGGGGCATAACAAGACATAGCAAGGAACAGACTCACAGAACAGAACCAGGAAGACTGACCCAGAAACACGGATCACAGGGAGATAAACCCGCCCAACGAGTGCACCTGTGAGCAACTCAGGGGAATTAACCCTTACAGGTCAGGGAACCGGAACACAGCGCAAGGCTGCAGTACCGGGCGTTGCCTATGGCAACCAGGAACACCGAAACAGAATACTAGAACAGACACAGATACAGTCAAAGGGGTACACACGTACATGGGAAAGGAACACACTAGCAACACCGCAGCCAGAACGCAGCCCCTAGCAAACCAGTCTGCACAGGATTTCGGCCTGCAGCCAGTACTCAAGGGGCCTGCAGCCAGCCTGCACAAACAACACACTTCGCTGTGAACCGCACCTTGTCACCTCTCCACCCCCCACCCCCACTCCAAAGTTGTCAGAAAGTTGGTTGTCCATCTCCCCAACATTTACTTTCAGGCCCGCCACTTTCTCGATCTGCTAAAATAGTCCGAAAGTTGGTTTCCCATGATATGAAGCCTTCAGCAATCATGTACAGGCTCACCATCCTCCTGTCACCCCCAAACTAATTACAAAACTAGTTCCTCATCATCGCCCCCCCCCCCCACCAATTACATGCAAGCTCATCATCCCTTACACCAACCTCCCCCCACCCATCCAAGTAGTCAGAAGGCTTGTTTTCCATCCCCCTAGCAATCACTTTCAGGATCGCCACTCCGCCCCATCTCTGAAAGCAGTCAGAAAGCTGGTTTCTCATCATAATCTGCCTCCATCCCCAGCAATCTCGTTCAGGCTAACCATCCTCCCACCACCCCCAAACTAGTCACATAACTAGTTCCCCATCGTCTCCCCCCCAGCAATCACATGCAGGCTCACCGTATCCCCAGTCTACCACCCAAAGTGGTCAGAAAGCTTGTCCTCTATTCCCCTAGCAATCACTTTCAGGCTCGTCACTTCCCACATCCCCCAAATTACTCACAAATATAGTTCCCCATTGTCCTCCCCAGTAACCACATGTAGGGTCACCATCCCCTCCACCCCCCAAAAGTAGTCAGAAAGCTTGCTTCCCATCATCCTTCTAGCAATCAATTGTGCTCAACATAGCATCCAACCTCCAAAGTAGTCAGACAGTTGGCTTCCCATTTTCCAACCATCTCCCTCCCAGCAATTACATGGAGGCTCACAATCCGCCCCAATCTAGTCACAGTGCTCTGTCCACATCCGTAGTTCCGTTCTGCGGCCCTGCAAAAAAAGATAGAGCATGTCCTATTCTTGCCCGCTATTGCAGACAAAAATAAAATTTCTATCATAATGGCGGCCATGTGCGGCCCATAAATTGCAGAACGCACACGGGCCGGTATCCGTGTTTCGCAGATCTGCAATTTGCAGGCAATGCAAAACCCTACAGTCGTGTGAATGAGCCCTAATAAAAGACACAGCACGGCGGTATCAACAAATGGCGGCAAGACTGATAAGTCAGATAGGTATGAGTCTAACCTCTGTGACTCGCTCCTATCTCCAGAAAGGGGCCCTCGAAGTAAACATAGAGTATCTGCGCATGTGCCGCCACCCTCTGTTCACCGCTATGGAAATTCCAAAAATAGCCAAGTGCCGATTCTGCTATTTCTGGCGGTCTCATAGTGATAAATGGACCAGTGGCCGCCCTTGCTCCCAGTGCCCTCCATTCACCACTATGAGACTTCCCGAAAACAGCCAAGCGCGTTTGCTAAAGCTATTTTAGGAACTTCCATAGCGTTGAATGGAGAGCACCAGTGCCCGTGCGCTGTGCTTTTCTTTTACTTTGGGGGCTCGTTCTGGAGATTGCAGCGTGCGCCAAAGATGGGACCTGCACCTGCGTAACATTGATGGCAAATCCTAGCGATATCCGGTCAATGTCTGAGATGACCCAACCCCTGAAGTTAGGGTGTATGGTCACCTGTAGCTACAGTATAGTCAATAAGATTCCTCTAAACTGGGATTAACAAGCACCTTTTCAGCAGTATCAACCCTATTAAACCAGATATACTGCATGGTAGGGCCTGGTAGTTGCTCACATGACACATGCTGCTGTGCAGCCCCAGACTTAAAGGTTAATGACAACTTTGGATTCATTTTTTTTTTATCATTGCACTTTACTCATTTTGATCTAAAAATCTATTATTTCATTGGTCTTTATTAAAAATTTTCAACTGTTTTTCTTCTACAGCCTTCACTTTCAGTGTATCTGCAGAGAATTTCTTTCTGCTTTACACTGCTCTGTTGGCTGGATCTGAAGACCTTATCTCTGATCTCCTGACACAAATACTCACTAGAGCCAAATTCTTATCAGCTGATAAGACTGTACAGTAGCTATAATGAGTCTATGAGCTGTCAGGAGATCAGAGATAAGGGCTACAGATCCAGCTGACAGAGCAGGTACACTGAAAGGCCGTAGAAGAAAAACTGTTGAACATTTTTAATAAAGACCAATGAGAAAAAACGATTTTCCGCCAACAATGAGTAAAATAGAATGCTAAAAAAAAATTGTCCCCAAAGGTGCCCATAGCCTTTAATCTGACATACACCTAATTGACATAGCTAACCACACCCATTTTACACAATGTTATGTAAGAAATGGCATCCACCAAAATTTTAAACTTTTTCATGGTGGAATTCAGGCAATTTATCAACAGCTTTACACAAATTTTATGCAGCAGAAAAAGTTGCGTTATCATTTATGACTTTTTTTGCCTGTAACAGAAATTAACATGCACAAATTATAGATTTAAATTTCTGATATAACCGCCAAAGATGAGTAAAATGTATCTTTGTTTCTCAAAAATGTTCGTGTTTTGTGGCATTTTTTTCAAACTATGTGCTTTAGTACATGCATTTTTGTTTGGCTTTCATTTTATTTTATTTTTTTATTTTTTTTATTTTTTTGCTTTCAAAAAAAATTTATTGGGAAAACTACAAAACATTTGCAATAAAAAGTTTTTACAATCTCTCAATTCTTAGTGACCCAACTAATTATATATAAATATAAATATATTCAACTCGTCTTTTCATAACATTTAGAAAAACCCTCCCCTCCCTCCCCCCCGATTTGTGGTGCGTCAAAGTAGGACCCCTATATATAAAACAACTTGACCTCAGCTAATCAGACCTCCAACCACCCCATATCCTACTCCATTGGTATTCAATTTCTCTCCGTCTATATATAATTTTCTCGTAGTTCTTTACCTTATCAATTAAATTTATCCATGTATTTATGTCTGGAGTGGATCGGGCAAACCAGGTCCGACTGATCAAAACTCTAGCCAACATCAGTATTCTGCTCAGGAAGATCTTTTGATACTTGTGATTTTTTAGTTTGGAAAGATCATTAAGAACAAATACTTGTGGTTCAAAAGGAATTCGAATTTTTAGTTTATACATAATACAATTATTGATACTATTCCAGTAATTTATAAGTTCTGGACAGGTCCATATCATATGGAGAAAGTCTGCTCCCACAGTGTCACATTTGGGACAGTTGGACGTGTCTCTTAACCCGCATTTATTCATCCATAGGGGAGTAATATATAATCTGTGGCAAATATAGAATTGTATTAGAACATGGTTAAAGTTCTGGGATAATAAAGATAAATTCCCAAAAATATTCTCCCACCCTTCTATTTGTAAATTCGGACAATCCACATCCCACGCTTTTTGTCCTGGTGAGTGTATATCACTAAACCGTACCTTAAGTAATAACTTATATATACAGACGTGGACAAAATTGTTGGTACCCTTTGGTCAATGAAAGAAAAAGTCACAATGGTCACAGAAATAACTTTAATCTGACAAAAGTAATAATAAATTAAAATTCTATAAATGTTAACCAATGAAAGTCAGACATTGTTTTTCAACCATGCTTCAACAGAATTATGTAAAAAAATAAACTCATGAAACAGGCATGGACAAAAATGATGGTACCCCTAACTTAATATTTTGTTGCGCAACCTTTTGAGGCAATCACTGCAATCAAACGCTTCCTGTAACTGTCAATGAGACATCTGCACCTCTCAGCAGGTATTTTGGCCCACTCCTCATGAGCAAACTGCTCCAGTTGTGTCCGGTTTGAAGGGTGCCTTTTCCAGACTGCATGTTTCAGCTCCTTCCAAAGATGCTCAATAGGATTGAGGTCAGGGCTCATAGAAGGCCACTTTAGAATAGTCCAATTTTTTCCTCTTAGCCATTCTTGGGTGTTTTTAGCGGTGTGTTTTGGGTCATTGTCCTGTTGCAAGACCCATGACCTGCGACTGAGACCAAGCTTTCTGACACTGGCTAGTACATTTCTCTCTAGAATTCCTTGATAGTCTTGAGATTTCATTGTACCCTGCACAGATTCAAGACACCCTGTGCCAGACGCAGCAAAGCAGCCCCAGAACATAACAGAGCCTCCTCCATGTTTCACAGTAGGGACAGTGTTCTTTTCTTGATATGCTTCATTTTTTCGTCTGTGAACATACAGCTGATGTGCCTTGGCAAAAACTTCGATTTTTGTCTCATCTGTCCACAGGACATTCTCCCAGAAGCTTTGTGGCTTGTCAACATGTAGTTTGGCATATTCCAGTCTTGCTTTTTTATGATTCGTTTTCAACAATGGTGTCCTCCTTGGTCGTCTCCCATGTAGTCCACTTTGGCTCAAACAACGACGGATGGTGCGATCTGACACTGATGTTCCTTGAGCATGAAGTTCACCTTGAATCTCTTTAGAAGTCTTTCTAGGCTCTTTTGTTACCATTCGGATTATCCGTCTCTTAGATTTGTCATCAATTTTCCTCCTGCGGCCACGTCCAGGGAGGTTGGCTACAGTCCCATGGATCTTAAACTTATGAATAATATGTGCAACTGTACTCACAGGAACATCTAGTTGCTTGGAGATGGTCTTATAGCCTTTACCTTTAACATGCTTGTCTATAATTTTCTTTCTGATCTCTTGAGACAGCTCTTTCCTTTGCTTCCTCTGGTCCATGTCGAGTGTGGTACACACCATATCACCAAACAACACAGTGATTACCTGGAGCCATATATATAGGCCCAATGGCTGATTACAAGGTTGTAGACACCTGTGATGCTAATTAGTGGACACACCTTGAATTAACATGTCCCTTTGGTCACATTATGTTCTGTGTTTTCTAGGGGTACCATCATTTTTGTCCATGCCTGTTTCATGAGTTTATTTTTTTACATAATTCTGTTGAAGCATGGTTGAAAAACAATGTCTGACTTTCATTGGTTAACATTTATAGAATTTTAATTTATTATTACTTTTGTCAGATTAAAGTTATTTCTGTGACCATTGTGACTTTTTCTTTCATTGACCAAAGGGTACCAACAATTTTGTCCACGTCTGTATATGAAATTTTTATTCTAGACAGTGTACCCCCTACCCAATCATTCAGAAAAGATGAATTATCTATATCCAACAACCGCTTATCATCCAAACTAGATAATACAGATCGCAATTGAAAATACCTAAACCATGAAAGATTTTTTATATTATGTGTCATTTCTATAAAGGGTTTAATTTCTCTATCTTTAGCTACCTGTGAAATATATAAAATTTTATTCTTCTGCCAAAATGTGTCGGCTGCAATATCATCCAGCCTTTGTAAATACACATTATGCCAAAGAGGCGTAAATGTAAGTGAACCCTTAACCTTCAACCATGTCCTAGTTGTAGCCCACACCTTGAGGAGTAGTTTTATAGTCTCTTTATAGCCTTTCATTTTATAAATAGTGTGTTTTCATACATGCATTTTATGGAATTTGTGAGGTGTTTTGTGGCTTTTTCTGCATATAGTATAGTACATGCATTGTTTTCACTGTTTTTCTGGCATTTCTGTGGCTATTTCTTTAAATAGTGGCCCAGAATTACTATTGTGTCTCTTCCAAAAATCTGTGTAAGAAGTGGCACAAATTAGAGCAATTTGGTACATCTAGTGGGACACATTTACTGATGGATTTGTAACATTTTTAGATGTAAAAAGTGTCGCAGGTTCCCTTTTGTGTCCGGCCATGTGACAATAATTTGTCGCATTGGCCTGTTTTGCATTGTGTTAACCAGTTGGGTGTGATATCGGCAGGGTGGGGGCGTGTTTTCTATCCGTGTCTGTTCTGTTTTTTGGCGGACCGTATGCGGAACCATTCATTTCAATGTGTCCGCAAAAAAAAAGGAACTTTCTCTGTGTGCATTCCGTGTCCGTATGTCTGTTCTGCAAAAAAATAGAACATGTCCTATTATTGTTCGCATTACGGACAGGGATAGGACTGTTCTATTAGGGGCCAGCTGTTCCGTTTCGGAAAATACAGAATGCACACGGAAGTCATCTGTATTTTTTGCGGATCCGTTTTTTTTGCGGACCGCAAAATACATACGGTCGTGTGCATGAGCCCTTACTGACATTTGCGCCTGGAAACAGGGGCTGGCCTACTTTTTGCTCCAGACGCACGGACTACCACACGTGCAAGCCTCATCATAAATTAGACGATCTAGCGGCAGCGCAGAGGGGGAAACTAAGACCGACATAAAAAGCCTCTCTTAGTAAATGTGCCCCAGTGTTTCTACTCTTTTTTCTGACATGCACAACAAGGGATGAGGCTTAGCGGAAAGAGCAGGGCTTTGTGGAAAAGGGGCAGACTTAACGTGCGCCATTGTGCACCACAATTCTGGTGTCAAGATCTGTCTCAAAAGTCTCAAAAGTAACTTTCACACTAGCGTTTTTTGCTGGATCCGGCAGGGTTCAATAAAACCGCTTCCGTTACTGATAGTCGCAAAATGGCTCACCTTAGGCCCTACCTTCTGTCAAAGCTCTGCCCTTTCATATGAGCCCCTCCCAATGTTGAGCATGTTGGCTGAGGGCTCATGCACACGACCGTATGTATTTCACGGTCCGTAAAAAACGGATCCGCAAAAAATTCGGATGACATCCGTGTGCATTCCGTATTTTGCAGAATAGAACAGTTCTATCCTTGTCCGTAATGCGGACAATAATAGGACATGTTCTATTTTTTTGCAGAACGGACATACGGAAACGGAATGCACGCAAAGTAACTTCTGTTTTTTTGCGCACTCATTGAAATAAATGGTTCCGCATATGGTCCGCAAAAAAAAATTTGAACGGACACGGAAAGAAAATAAGTTCGTGTGCATGAGCCCTAAAGGGGAGACTTACCAATCAGTGCCAAAATCTGCCAAAATTATAATTCATACAGTTTGCGCCAAATTGATCACATATTAACATCAGTATTCACACCATAAGGAAGCATTCGCGGCAAAATAGAAATCTGCTGAGATCAAGTGGGCGTGGTTAATAAAGCGGCTTTAGGCCCGTCACATTCATGAATGTGTTCCATAGAAAAGACGCAAATATAGGCGATGATGTAAGCATACCCAGAGAAGCGTAAACTCATGAAAAATTACACGCAGTAATCGAAATTGCTACTTTTTGCTAACAAAGTTGCAGGTTCCTGCAGAGCTGGGCAGATTCAGTACTTCCTGCTCTTCTTCTACAAAACGGTGTAAAAATTGTTGGAAAATGGTAGAATTCCCATCAAAATGTTGCAAATCTGCACGATGGGGGTGGATTTATCATCTGCCTTGCACCAACAAAGTGGTTTTAAAAAGTCACAAGCTGTGTTTATGAGCGAGTTTTAAATGCAACTGAGCCTCTTTTTACACCGCCCTCTGCACTTTTTCTGGCATAAAAAACATTGGATGTCTACGGCACAAGCAAATGAGCCCCCCAAAAAATATAACATCCCAGCCAGAGCATGGATCCAAAAAACGCACTGCAAGTGAAGAGAAAAAACATTAAAAAAAAATACATATATTTGTACCGGGTTTCAGAATTCAGAAAAATCTGGAAGTTTTTTTTTGTTTTTTACTAAAAAATGCTGTGAAAAATGGTTAAAAAAAAAGTTACAGATAAACAACAAAACAAACAGGAAAAATGCCAAAAAAAACTGTGTGTGAACCCAGCCTAACCTTGTTCTGCTTCTGGGTCCGAGTGCTGGATTATTAAATGCCAGATTATGGGAATTTCACTATTTAGAGAGGTTTTTTCTTAGCGCCTTGTTCTGGAAATTCTGCAAAGTAAAATCGCTCAATGTGACATATACACCGCCGCAAGTCTTTTTTTATCATTTCCATCCCCCAAAGCTACAGAGAACATGTGCATCTCAGTCTTCTGTTCATCAAGCGGCAAAGAAAAGCCCCTCCAGTGCAATGTGGGGACGGTAAACAGGACGCCATTGTCCGCCAATCTGCCAGTTTTGAAAGAACTGTTCCTCTTATCGCCGGACTGCAGTTCTCTAATTCATTGTGCCCCCCCCCCCCCCCATTACACTGCGAGCACAATCCAGAGGCGGATTAATAATGACACACGAGTTCTCGGGGAACTAATCAATCAACTCATGTAGTCGGATGAGAAATCGCCTCTTTAAGAGGGTGTTTAATCTCTTCAAGGTTCCCTTCATTTATTTATTACGTTTTTTTTTACACCTCGGTTTAGGTAAGTGCGGCTGCAGCAGAAGATGCAGGACGCAGAAGAAGGGAAAAGTTTTACAATGTCTGGATGTCAAGATGTTCCCGACACCCGTGCGGCTCTCGTGCAGATTCATTCCACTATCAACCAACACCGCAGACTATTACATGTGTAACACCCAGACCCAGGAGACCAAAGGGGCCCACAAACACCCAGTATATATATGTATCCAGTATACAGGTGCTATGGGAAGTAATAAATAGATAGATAGATAGATAGATAGATATGAGAAAGAGATATAGATAGATAGAAAGATAGATAGATAGATAGATATTTCCTGCTGCGGTGCCCCAAATACTCAGCAGTGAGGGAGACTGACTTCAGGAGACTGTCTGATCTCTGCCCAGACTTCACCTCCATGGAGGAGGAGGAAGA
Organism: Bufo gargarizans; assembly: GCF_014858855.1. Classification (NCBI taxonomy): domain Eukaryota; kingdom Metazoa; phylum Chordata; class Amphibia; order Anura; family Bufonidae; genus Bufo; species Bufo gargarizans. The sequence goes on along the minus strand of NC_058087.1, from coordinate 23,992,708 downwards.
GAGACTCTCCATACTGCTGGGGGAAGAGGAGAACACAGCGGCCACAGCAGCACAATATATTACTGCCTGCCATAGACTGAGAGGAGCCTGATATACCATGGACTCCTATACCCCCACCCTGGACGTGTCCCCATCCCCCAATCCTACCCAATTATTTCCTACTTGCTTTGGCAATGCTAAAATGTATTTAGTCCTGCCAATAAAGCTGATTTGATTTGATTAGCTAGATAGATAGATAAATAATAGAAGATAGATATGAGATAGATAGATAGATAGATAGATAGATATGAAATAGATAAATAGATATGAGATAGGATAGATAGATAGATAATATAAGATGGATAGATAGATAGATAGATAGATAATATAAGATGGATAGATAGATAGATAATAGAAGATAGATAGATAGATAGATAGATAGATAGCAGATGAATAGATTTTTGGGGACTTTTATGTTTCCCGTCTATATTTTGACCTCCGTTAAGCTGCTCTTACACATCAGGTATATGATGGCCTCCTCTCTCCCTGAGATTTCAGTTGACAGCTATCTAATGTATATGACCAGCTATACTGCAGAAGATGTGGATAAATCAACAGGTGACTGGCTCTATAAAGCGTAGTTCATGGTCCTCTCCCTCTATCTGTACCATCATGTAGGGTAGACCTCATGTAGGGTGGACATTATGTAGGGTAGACATTATGTAGGGTAGACATTATGTAGGGTAGACATTATGTAGGGTCGATATCATGTAGGGTGGACATTATGTAGGGTGGACATTATGTAAGTTGGACTTTATGTAGGATGGACATTATTTAGGGTGGACATTATGTAGGGTAGACATCATGTAGGGTGGACATCATGTAGGGTGGACATTATGTAAGTTGGACTTTATGTAGGATGGACATTATGTAGGGTGGACATCATGTAGGGTGGACATTATGTAGGGTTGACATCATGTAGGGTTGACATCATGTAGGGTGCACATTATGTAGGGTGGACATTATGTAGGGTGGACATCATGTAGGATGGACATCATGTAGGATGGACATCATGTAGGGTGGACATTATGTAGGGTTGACATCATGTAGGGTGGACATTATGTAAGATGGACATTATGTAGGGTGCACATTATGTAGGGTGGACATTATGTAAGATGGACATTATGAAGGGTGAATATCATATAGGGTAGACAAGTCACCCATGAGTCACCCTTAGTCCTGTCCTTAATGAGGGCGTCCCGGGCCCCAGAATGAGATTTACTTGCTTCCATTTTGAGCACAGGTTCACCTCTGCTATATCAGGAGACACTGGCGTCCAATGTCGCAGAATATTTGTATCAGAAGAAGATGATGGCAGCAAGATGGATGGAGACAGAAATCAAGGAGACGTCACCGAGGAGCCTAAACACACTCTTGCAAGAGAGAAGTATTTCAGCTTGCTGGGCGTGGGGGACTGAGATACATTCTACCTTGGCTAGGGGACTGAGATACTGGGCAGGGGCAACAAGATGAAATATTACCATGTAGTAATAATAATCAGATTAGAACAGACTGTTGCGTATAATCACACCGGTACATATAGATGTAGCAGAGCTGAATTTGTGATTAACGTTTTAGGCCTACACTGGTTATACATTTGGATACCCATGCCAGATTGGGATATGACCAAATAACAAATTTGGCTCTGCTGCACATGCTATAACTATATAGTTGATGATCTTTAAATTCCACTAAGCTATATATCTGCTGCTAAGGCTGGTTAAAAACAGTCATAATAAAACCGCTATCTGTCACCGCCGCAACAACTGGACTCCCTGTGGTTCTACTGAACTGAGATTAGGCCACGTGGTAAGGTTGGGCCAGCAGAACCACAGGGGGGGGGGGGGGGGTTATATGGACATTATATGACACCAGTCTGCAGGGGGTATTATAGGCCTGGCCTGATTATCTATCTATCCATCCATCTATCTCTATCATCTATCTATATCTACTATTGATATACGTTTTAAACATGGGGTGACAAAACACTATTTTAAGTAGTAGATAAGAAATATTGGGCACAAAGATCATATAAATAACTTAGGAAATCTGTAATAAAACATAATAATCAAATGAACCCCTTTTAACTAGATAGATAGATAATAGATATGAGATAGATATATAATAGATAGATAGATAATAGATATGAGATAGATAGATAGATAGATAGATAGATAATGGATAGATAGATAGATAGATAGATAGATAGCTAATAGATATGAGATAGATAGATAGATAAATATTAGAAAGATATAAGATAGATACAGTAGATAATTAGATAACTAGATAGATATTAGATACAGTAGATAAATATTAGATAGATAGGAGATAGATATAAGATAGATACAGTAGATAATTAGATAGATAGATAGATAGATAGATAGATAGATAATAGATAGATAGATAGATAGATAATGGATAGATAGATAGATAATAGATAGATAGATACAGTAGATAAATATTAGATAGATAGGAGATAGCTCGGAGATAGATAATTAGATAACTAGATAGATATTAGATAGATTATTTCAAGTCTATATCCTAAACATATAATATGGATGGAATTTGACAGTATCTGTAGATTTCTTTCTCGGTGACTCTGTACTTTGTATCTCCTTCCTACCGAACTCAAGAGAACAGACGTGCAACAATTCAAAAAGAAATATCTGTCGTTTCAGGAACTTCAATGACACCGTGAAGAAACCTGACTGCTGCACAATGAGGCAACGCAGAGCGGCGGCGGCGGCGACCACGGGTAACACACGCTCACCTTGTGAGCGAGAGATGTGCCGAATACAGACATGAAATATTTATCAGGACCAGGAGCTGCCCCAGGTCAGGGGTGCTGGCTCTACAACTAGACTTCATGTGCTAGATACAGATGTAGCAGAGCTGAAATTGTTCTACCGTGGTTATTCTTAAAGAAATTCATTAAGCAATGTAGTAAGTCTATCTATCTATCATCTATCTATGTTTTTGTCCGTCCGTCCATCCATCGTCTGTTAGTTTTCTTCAGAAAGTTGTCTATGGACTTACCAGATGAAGGAGACACTTGACCAGGAGAAGAGAGAAGAAATGTAGGTCCATCTTGGTGTTTCAGGAGTCTGGGAGATTAGTTCATGAGCTTGTGTCTTTACTTTTCACCAAAAGCCACATTGAGTATTCTGGGAATGTCCTGTGAGCGTCCTGAGGACAAGAAGAACCATATGTTACCGAGCAATCAACATGCAGATGTAGCAGAGCTGACTTTGTCATTAGAAATCTGTTTTACATAGTGTAGGACTCCGGGTAAACTGACAGCTCTTAGTCACAGCAGCTCATGCATCAATGAGTTCAGTGACACAGCCAACTCTGCTACATCTATAATAGGGTTTAATGCTGAAAATAGTCATTACCTTTATCTCAGACGGTGACCCCAGGACGATTCATTCCTCTTCCTAGGTCCCATGCAGAACTTAAAGGCATAGTGTTCTCCTAGCGTCAGAGAATAAAATATGCAGGGCACCCAAAGGAGATGTAGTGTTGGTTCTCCCAACTTTGCCAGGTATTGTGCCCTAAGTAAACAGGTGCATTGTAAGTTGGGCTGCCGCTGTCTTGTGGGCTAATTCCAGATTGTCAGCTGCAGCCAGGCTCATCTCCTTGCTAGCATCCCCATGTAAGCAGCTGTGTGACAGCAGTGCACAGTAGTATCCAGCTCTCAGTGCTACATTAGGGGCTGGGCACACCTCCAAGCATGTCACTGGCAGCCCTTACCCACCGCACCGCGCCTGCCACTTTCTCCAATGGATCCAGAGTATCTCGCATCTACAGCTCTGCTCAGCCTGGACTGCTGCTCTCACACCCCAGCCCTCACTTTTAATTCATCTCCCAGTCCATTGTGGAGTCTGCTGATTACCTGGCATGTGCCGGCTGCAGTCCTGAGCCCGTCCTGCTGGCAGCGCTCTGATTGGACGCGTCCCACGCTCCTGCCTGGGACTGAGCCGCCGTTCACATGGATTCCAGCTTCTTGTTAGAAAGAAAAAAATAAGTCAATGGAAGATTGTGTGAAAAAATGTGCAGGAAAAAAAGAAGGAACCGGAGGAAAACATAGAAACATTTCTATCTATTTATCTATCTATCTATCTATCTATCTATCTATCTATCTATCTATCTATCTATCGTCTGTCTATTTTCTATTATCTATCTATCTAATGTCTGTCTATTTTCTATCTATCAATTTATCTATCTATCTATCTATCTATCTATCTATCTATCTATCTAATGTATATTATCTATTTATCTATTTATTATCTATCTAATGTCTGTCTATTATCTAAATATATATATCTATCATCTATCTATTATCTATATATCTATCTATTATCTATCTATCTATCTAATGTCTGTCTATTTTCTATCAATTTATCTATCTATCTAATGTATATTATCTATTTATCTATCTATTATCTATCTATCATCCATCTAATGTATATCTATCTATCTAATGTATATTATCTATTTATTATCTATCCATCTAATGTCTATTTTCTATCTATCTATTAATTCATCTCATATCTATTATTATTAACAACATATATCATTCTAGCTATCTCATTATCTATTCTTTCTTTCTTTCTTTCTTTCTTTCGTTCTTCTAATATCTATCTATATTTCAGTGATTTGCCTTATATGTTTCTTTCAAATCTATCTACCTATCTATCTATCTCATATCTGTCTATCTATCTGTCTTTCTATCTATCTCTTTATCTCTCACATCACAGCCACACATAAACACATATGGGATAGACATCTTGTGACACAGTATCTCTAAATCATCAACACGCGTGAGACGTAGATTCGCGGTGCCTCGCCTCACAGTGAATATAACGCCCAGTGCCTCTCTCTTCCACCCCATTGGACAGGGACAAATGCTGCTTCTCACCTGACCGCTCAGTTGCCGAGGCAACCGCCCGACATCCCACAAGAATTGTGCGTGGGTCTTCTTAGAACAGGGCGCGTGCACTGTGGTCTGAGGATGAGAGGTTGGGGATCTCTGCACCTACACAGACTCTGTCCTATGATCAACTATTAAGGTTTGTGAACACAATGTAAAATGGTTGTGCCACCTATAAATGTTATTTCACTTCATTATAATGGCGACCCCTGGTGTTTAATCTGTATAATAGTGTGTACGTCCACCTACTGAGTTGGTCGCACATGCTCAGTTCCATCCTACTCCTGCCACCAGCCATATTTACTGTAAGAAAATCAGTCGATTGCCGGGAAGGAACGTATCGCTCCTGACATGTTGCTGAACGTAATGCAGCCTTTAGTGTTCATAAATTCTGGATGGGGGATCCTTATCTATGACATCCATATGTGCTAATAGGCGATATAGGAGGTGGCGTCCTGACGAGACCATCATTCACACTAGATACAGCCCTGCTAATTGAAGACAGAACCTGAATATTTTTGTAAAATGCAGAAGATGCTAATTGTCTGCAGTATGTTTACACTTCAATGAATGCTAATGTTGAAGGATAGGTAGGGTCAGGGCTTGGCTAGCTTCGCCTCTGACAAGTTCTGTAAGATTAGTAGCTAGAAGGTAGCAATTTAAGAACACAGAAGGTGCAGGAGATGAGTACTGTATCTCAATCTCATTCTATAAGTCTCCATGACTACATCAGTATATTTCCCGGGCTCTTTATCCTCGTCCTTTATCCATGACTTGTTCCCACAAGGCATTCCACCACTGAGGTCAGTAAATGGCTGCAGCTGTGCACGACAGATTTGATGTCACACTTCAGAGGATCAGAATGACCAGGGACTGGACCCTGAGCACCGTGAATGGGCAAGTGGCTTTTTATCCTAATGGGGGCATAACTAAAATTGCTTTGAGGTCGGAAAATGCCTTTAAGTTGGCCAGCATTAAATCTCAAACTTATAGGGGTTTCTAGAATTTTCATATTGTATGGCCTATCCACAGGATTCGCCATCAATATTTGATTGGCAGAAGTCCGACACGCTGCACCCTCACCAATCAGCTGTTCAGAACTAGCTCTGGTGCTGGAAGTCGGCATCAGAACTACACAGCGCCATCCATCGTGTAGTGGACAGATCTGGTTACTGCAGCATTTCCTCCTATTATAGAGGTTTTCATAATAGTATTTTAGAAGTGATCAAAAGATCGCCTATTATAGTCCCCTTATGGGACTATTATTTGGTTAAAAAAAAAGTAAAGAAAAAGAACCATTTATTACATAAAAAAATGTGAAATATGTTTTTTTTTTCCATTGAAAAAATGCTTTTCAATGGAAAAAGTTGCAAAAATAAAAAATTTCCCCAAGTCTGGTATCGCCATGTCCGTAACCACCCGCACTATGCAAATATCCTCCTACGGTGAACGTCGTAAAAAAAAGAACAACAACAAACAAAATGCCAGAATTGCTACTTTTTGCTTAGTTGTCAGCAAAAAAGTAATAAAATGCAATCAAAAAGTGTTATGTACCCCAAAATTATAACAAAGAAAACTACAAGTTATCCTGCAAAAATCAAGCTCTCATACAGCTCTTTAGAAAGAAAAAAAAAATATGGGTCTTGGGATGCAAAAAGATTTACTTAGTTATTTAAAAAAAAAGGGGTTTTATTGCACAAAAGTAGTAAAACATTAAATAACGACATGTATTTGGCATTGCCGTAATTGTACTGACCCAGAGAATCAAGTTATTGTGTTACTTATGCTGAAAAATTAGCGCTGCTGGTCACAAAGGGGATAATCTCATTGGTCCACAGGCCTTGTTTCGAAAATGCATCAGGCTTGCTTAGATGTTCTTTTGCAAACTTATGACGCAGAATTTTGTGGTGAGGACGCAGGAGAGGTTTACTTCTGATGACTCTTCCATGAAGGCCATATTCAAGTGTCGCTGAAAAGTAGAACAATGTATCTCAAGAGTCTGATAAATTTTCCTGAAGGTCTTGTGCAGTCAAGCTGGGGTTCTGATTTGCCTTTCGAGCAATCCTATGGGCAGCTGTCTCTCAAATTTTTCTTGGTCTTCCAAACCTTCTCTCGACCCCCACTGTTACTGGTAACTGATATTTCTTAATTACATTTCAAACTGAGGACCAACTTGCTGTCTTCTTATAGCCTTCTACTGCTTTGTGGACCTTGACCATTTTCATTTTCAGAGTGTTAGGCAGCCGCTTAGAAGAACCCATGGCTGCTGTTTTTGGGACATGCTTAGAGTAGTCTGAAATTTGCATTTCCTGTCCTTTCCTAACTATGATTGTGATCAAGCCTTAACCCTAACAGGCTATTTAAGGTGTGAGACCTCGGTCAAAATTATTGGAGTGCTCAAATCTCCTTGGTTTACCATAATTTTGCAACGTACAAAAATAATACACTGATATTACTTAAAATGTTGACCAGTGAGTTTTATCTTTAATTTTATGACTTTTGGAGATCATTTCATCTTCTACTTGCGTAATTGTTCACAGTAACAGTAATTTTGACATGGGGTATATATATATATATATATCTTAAAGGGGTATTTCGGTTACATTAAGTTATCCCTTATTCACAGGATAGGATATAACTATTAGGCCTCATGCACACGACAATATTTTTTTGCGGTCCACAAAAAGGGGTTCCGTTGTTCCGTGTCCGTTTTTGTTTCCGCGTGTCTTCCTTTATTTTTGGAGGATCTCCAGACATGAAGGAAAGTTAAAAAAAAATCTAAGTCAAGTTTGCCATGCAAATGATAGGAAAAAAACGGACGCGGATGAAAATCTTGTGTGCCTCCGTGTTTTTTCACGGACCCATTGACTTGAATGGGTCCGCGAACCGGTGTCCGTGAAAAAATTAGGACAGGTCATATTTTTTTCACGGACTAGAAACACGGATCACGGATGCGGATGACAAACTGTGCATTAGCCGAGTTTTCCACGGACCCATTGAAAGTCAATGGGTCCGCAGAAAATCACAGAAAACGGAACAATGGACACGGGACACAACAACGGTCGTGTGCATGAGGCCTTAGATTGGTGGGGTCCTACTTCTGGGACCCACACCAATCACAAGAACAGGGGCCCCCTTACCCCCTGCAGCCCCCAGAAATGAAAGGAGTGGACAGTCATGCATGTGTGCTGCCGCTCCATTCATTTATATGGGAATTCCAGAGATAGCTCAACACAACTCCCATAGAAATAAATGTAGTGGCCATGCGCATGCCCGACCATCCGCTCCGTTCATTTCTGGGGCTGCAGGGGGTACGGGGCCCCCGTTCTTGTGATCGGTGGGGGTCCCAGCAGTAGGATCCCCAACGATCTAATAGTCCACAGGATAGTGGATAACTTAATGTAACCAGAATAACCCTATAATTATAACGAGAAATAAGCGAATTTCCGCTCATGAAATTCGTTCATACTTCGTTTGTTGGTAAAAGGTAAATTGCGTTATGGATTCCGTTACCACGGACCATAAAGCAAATCTATGATGGAATGCACATTCCGTTATTTATTAGAAGTATTCATATTAGAAGTATATGGGCTGCAAAACGGATCCGTCCCATTTCCGTTATGCCGGGGAGTCCTCTCCTGCATAACGGGAAGGGGACAGATCCGTTATGCATGCCATAGTCTTCTATTATGACGGAATGAATAACAGAATGCCTCTAAAGGCATGGAATTGCGTTATGGTCCGTGGTAATGGAATCCATAACGCAATTCACCTTTTACCACCAAACGAAGTATGAACGAATGTCAAAATATGAAATTCGCTCGTCTCTAATTATAACTATGTTATTTTACCTTACTAAAGCTGCATATAATTAGTACGAATGGTAGTCATACAACATTAGCGTAATTCATAATCAGCACCTAATATTATTTCATTCGTTTAAGATCTGACAGTACTATTTCACAAATGAGACAATTATAATAAGTAACGAGTCGTCTAAAATGTTGCAAAACTTTCAGATTCTTCTGCTCACTGTTCATCTGTTCTTACTGCGCCATCTGGTGGAAATAAGACCACACTACATGTAAAAAATTGTCGCACATCAGGCCACTTTCGTGAATGTGGACCATCTGTCTTCAGTCATTTTCTATTAAAAACAATGGCTCACCAGTTTCAAGATCTCTTATGTTGTCAGTGAATGGAAAACAACTTATTTACATTTTGAGGCTGAAAACCCACCCCGACCATGCCTTGGATTACAGAAGGGATTTTTCAATTGAACATCAAATCTGGGAATGTACTTTTTAAGGTGGCAGCGAGCCCCCTTACCTACTAGGCCCATGTACAGCTGCACATATGTCGTCGCTCTAGCAAACCACCACCTTTGGCTTAGACAGAGAGGACCTTAAAATTGAGGTGGTCCTACACCTCTGCTGAACAGCTGTATCATTGTAGCTCTGGTGCCAGAAGCAGGCACTGGAAGAGGACAGAGCTGGTGACTGCATTCACTTCAATGGGAGCAGCTCTGCGGTTACCAGCTTTTGCCCACTACACAATGGTTGGAGACGTGCAGCTGCAGGTATGCGGTGTCGGACCCCTGCTGATCTGATGTTGATGGCCTATCAATCCTGGACAATCCCTGCGGCTGTTCTATAAATCTATACTGTGCTCTCTCTCGTTCAATTCTAGAAGAAATGTGAATATTTCCTTCACAATGAAACATCGCCATCTAGTGGTGGAAATCAGATTGTCCTGCAAAATGGATTGACATTTTCTTTAACCCTTTCTGGACCTCCCCCCATACATGTACGGTGAAAGTCTGGTATTTAAAAATGGAGCCCACTCGCGAAGCGGACTATAAAGAGAGTCTCCTAGGAGGAAATGGGGAAAACACAATTAAAAAATATTAAATATATATATAAAAAAATTCTAATCATCCCCCCCCCAGTCCCCATATAAAAAAAAAGGTAATTTGCACCGTCATGTCTAAAAACAACCGTACTATTAATATATACATTTTTTTACAGCATATAAATAAATACAAATTTGAATAAAACGTGATCAAAAAGTCATACATGCTTCAAAATGGTATAAATAAAAATGCTCTGCAAAAGACGAGCCCTCATACAGCGCTGTAGACATAACTATAATAAAGTTTTGGGGGAAGAATATAATGCAAAGAAAAGTTATTTTTTTTCAAAAGTTTTTATTTTATTTTTGGTATTAAAACACAAGAAAAACAATATAATCTGTAATCATCCGGACCCGGAGAAGGAAGGGCATAGGTCAGTTTTACCACATGGGGAACCCATAAAACTGTTCCAATTCCACCCCATTCGGAATTTTTTCCAGCTTTCCACTACATTGTATGCAATATAAAATATTGACATTAGAAAGTAAAACTTGTACCGCAAAAACAAGCCCCATGGAAAAATAAAAAAGTTATGGCTCTGGGAAAGCAGGGAGTATCTGAAAATCAAAAGTTTGAACACTAAAAATATAGATAATACCGACCTACACAAACTCCTCATCCTGCCTGTTGCTGCCCCGTCTGCCCTTTAACTATACCTGCTGCATAGTGCCCCCAAATAGTATCATAACTATATATATATATAACTATAATTATGCCCCCAAAATTGTGCCAAAGGGAGCACCCCTGAAAACAAGCGTCAGACAGATAGTGCCCCATATTGTGCCGCATGTGGTAATAGTGCACCCCTTTAAGGCCCATAAAGTAATAGTATCACCATTTGTACTCTACACTGTAAGGGCCCATGCACACGACCGTTGTTGTTTTGCGGTCTGTTTTTCACGGATCCGTTCTTCTGTATCTGAGGTTTTTTTCCTCTGATTTAAGTCCTCTTCCACAAAACATATTTGTATGGTTTCCTTATGTGATCTGTTTTTTTTTGCGGTTCGGAAACAGTAACTTATTAATTACCAAACACATGAGCAATATGGGCTGGGCCTAGCATTTCTACAGTATGGATCCGCAAAATACGGATGAAATACGGATGTGTTCCATATTTTTTGCGGACCCATTGACTTGAATGGGGCCTCGGACTGTGATTTGCGGACAATAATAGGACATGCACTACTTTTTTGTGGGACGGAAATAAGGAAACGGAATGCACACAGATTACCTTCCGTTGTTTTTGTGGACCCATTAAATTGAATGGTTCCGCGTACGGTCCGCATATAAACCGGAACGGAAGCAGAAAGAAAATACGTTAGTGTGCATGAGCCCTAATATTGATTTTCTTAGTACTCTGAAACAGTAATAGTGCCCCATGTGGGCCCGCACAGTAAGTGCACCTCTTAGTGCCCCCATATAGTACTAATGTCCACCACTGGGTTCCCTACAAACAATGAAGTGCCCTTTCTGCCCTAAAAAGTGGGTATTGTTATTAATACGTTCCCTTTCTGCTCTAAAAAAAGTAATTGCAACCAACTTTGTGCCCCCACATAATAAAACATGGCCACCTTTAGTAAATAGTGTATAATCCTGCCATTTGTAGGACAAAGGTCTAAAGCGGTTTAGAGAAGGCAGGGACCAGGTCATGTTTCGGCAGCTGAAGTGATGCTCCTTCGAGGGTCTGGGGCATCAGGCCAGAGGTTTGTTGCTTTGGAAGTCATCGGTGCCTCCTTTCAGGTTAGGGGCTCTGGGCAATTGCCCAATCCGCCCTCCCCACCAGTGCTGACCCTGCAGGGGTGTACCTACCGGGACAGCGGTTATTGCAGCTGCTATAATTCCAGTGCCATAACATCACTGAACAGAGTATCATTGTGGTGAGATGATCTCCATGATGTGACATCACCTTATCCTTAAAGGGGTTGTCTCACCTCAGACACTGGGGGGGGGGGGCATATCGCTAGGATATGCCCCCAATGTCTGATTGGTGCAGGTCCCAGAGGTGGGACCTATCTTTAGAAGAGAGCCAGTTAAGGGCTGGAGGGCGCACTGCGCATGCGCGGCCGCCCTCCATTCATTACTGTGGTAGTGCAAAAAAATTTCGGCAGTTCCACTGAAATGAACGGTAAGCGCGGCCACCACTCTATTCACTTCTATGGGGCTGATGGATAGATTTTCGGTACTACCATAGAAATGAATGCAGGCTGGCCATGCATGCGTGTTGCGCCTTCCTTCACTTTGCAGGCTCTGTAGTTGGAACCAGACATTGGGCTCATATCCTAGAGATATGCCTCCAATGTCTGAGATGAAACAACCCCTTTAAGTGGATTTTCTCTTTAGTACGACATTACCACAGTTATACTCTCTATGCTGTGACATCGCTGTGTGCATCATCCCTCTGGCCTAGGGACATTGTTACAATGTATCAGTACAGGTTAATGTATCAGTCTGGAGTCCTGTTTAGTAAGGCTACTTTGACATCAGCGTTTTTGATGGATCCGGCCAGGGCCGTCTTTAACGCGGGGCAAAAGGGGTAGCTGCCCCGAGCACAGTTGCACCTGGGGGGCCCAAGGCAGCTGCCTCTTGAGCCCCGCTGGCCACTGAAGGACCTTTCATGGGTCCATAATTTATTAACTAAGTAGCAGGACATGTAGGGCATACATGGGGGATGTCCCTGCACTTACTAATATTTCTGGGCGCTGCTCCATTGCACTGCTGTGGCCCCCGTTACATTCTCCCGCACTGCATGCTAAATAACAGCATCGGAACACCAGGGAGGAGACATCAGCTTTTCTCCCTGGGCGTTCCTTCTTCCTGGCTACTTAGTTAATAAAGTATGGAGCCATGAATGCGGCAGCGGCACTTGTGTTCTCCCTCTTGCCCAGGGTCCAATCAATATTAAAGACGGCCCTGGATCCGGCAGGGCTTAGCAAAAACACTTCCGTTAGGATAATACAACCGTCTGCACCCGTTATGAACAGATCCAGTTGTATTATCTCTAAAATGACCAAGATGGATCCGTCACTAAATCCATTGTAAGTCAACGGGTGCTGGATCCATTTTCTTTTGTGTCCGAGAAAAAAGTTTTGCACTGTATCCCAGGACGCATTCGAAATCGCTAGTTGCAGCGCTTTTGGGTGCGTCATGGGAACGCAACGGAACGCATTCTGGTGCTCTCTGTTCCGTTCAGTTTTGTCCCCATTGACAATGAATGGGGACAAAACTGAAGCATTTCCTCCGGTTTTCAGATCCTCTGCCGGATCTCAATACTGGAAAGGAAAAGCGCAGATGTGAAAGAAGCCTCAGCTGACTGTTGTAACAAAACTTCCCCAGTGAGAAGGTCTCTGTCAATTAGCAGCCTCTGAATCTATATAAAAATGTTCTCATGTAGTGCTGCACTTACCATAGAGGTAGCCCACGCAACTACTATGGAAAGGGGGCCTTATGCTGGACTCCTTTATCTGGCAACCATCACTAGAGTTATCACAATGCTGACAGTTTACATTGATTTCAATGGTAACTGTCTATATTTCTGTCACCACCAGACATCTGAGAAGCTCTGACAGACGTTCTTCAGAACCTCCTCCTTGAGGTTCCTTTTGTTTTGCTTTCGTTTTCTCATCTCGTTAGCCTCTCTCAGCTGTCATGTAGTTGCACTGATTGCATCCCTTTAAATCCCTTCCCATACTGCATCACTTTGCGGTTTATACAACTTCCTGGAGTGTGTGCATGCTGATCCTACTACTGAGTCTTCTACAGATAAGTTTTGTTCATTCATTTGTGTTTTCCTGTTTGCTGGATCCCAGGTGACCCTGACTCCCTCCGTATCAAGTGTAGGGAGCCGGTGGCCGTGTCCCCTCACTATTATAGGGTGTTCAGGTGTTATACAGTCGAGGTACGAGGATATGCAATCATCTACCATTGAGATTTTGGCATAGGCTGAGCAGTTAGGGAGAGAGCCAGGTCTGTTGCAGGGCTCTCCCTTTTGTTCCTTAGTTTTGGATCCAGTCAGTCGGATCTTCATTTTGTGTCTTCTAGTTTTCTGTACACCTTCCGTGACAATTTCTTTTTAAAAAAATCATAAATTCATATATCTCACTGGGGCCATACTGTTTTGCTCTGGGGCTCTATGGGATCTGCATATGTTCAACTCCCCCATTTTCTTTCCAAATCTATTTTGTAGAGTAGAAACGCTAAAGGTGTGACCAATTTTATGTTGAGAAAATGTGTTTTTGTGTCATCGCATCAATGTCGTTCTATAGAATCACCCCTCTGAATTACATTTCACTCTCCTCCTAACACAGGGTGGAGCTCACATTTCATAGCCTTTTGACCCACTGAATTTCCTCCTGTGCTCACCGTCGCCCCCTGCTGAGTAACATTAATATTGCCTGCAAAAAAAGGGAGGTGGGGAAGGGAAAGCGACCACTCTGAGCAAGGTACAGGCCGCTTTAGATAGATCTGATAGACGGAGGCCCCCTGATCGAGACACTTCTATAAAGGCAAGTGGGGGTCAAGGAAGAATCCATTAGAATCAATGGATGAATATCCATTGCCGTATGACACAATCTATCTGCACACCCTTACAGGCTATCCCCGGTTTTAGAATCTTATAATATCGTTCTACCCCTTTAAATCAAAAAAGTTCAGGTCTTTTATTTCCCTGCACATTAAGATAGGAGGAATCTTGAAATTTATTTTGTGACCTTCGTCTAGGATAACAATTAATATCGTATCTGTCCGACTCCTGAGAGGATACAAATTTTATGCTCCATTAGATCCTACATTAATGTAACAATTCAAACATTATTAATAGGTTGAGGTAGAAGTTGCATTTCTATGGCCTCATTAATTTCGCAGTATATTAATGACGACTCCTTCTAAAGGTTTAATTTAACCTGGATCTGCTGAACAGGTAGCGCCAAACGACTCTCTGCTCATCGCGCTGATTTATAACAGACACTTAAAATTTGAAGAACTTCAAAATGAGGAAAAGTAAAGCCGCCATTTATTTTTACCACTTTTTGTGCCTTACAACTGATTGAGATGGATGGGGCCACTGATGATAAATCACATCAATCTGCATCAATCTGAACTGAAAATACAATGTAAAAATAATAATACATATTGAAAATGGATAAAAATCCAAATATTCCTATAAAAAAAAAAATCTATTATCTTCAACCATGATCATATTTCTTGCTCAATCTATATCCTTTTTTAAAGGGGTTTTCCAGGATGAAAATATTGATGACCGATCCTCAGGGTACGTCAATATCTGATGAATAGGATCTGACAACTCCACCGCCGGTCAGCTGTTTGTGGAGGCCGCGGCGCTCTGGTGAGCACCGCAGCCTCCTCCCAGCGTACCAAAAGTAGCGCCTCTTCAAACTGCTGATCGGCGGGTGTGCCTAGTGTAAAACCGCCACCCATCAGAGGAGGATAGCCGTCAGTGTGGAAATCATGGAAAACCACTTTAAAGGGTTTTTCTGAGACTTTTCTATTTATGTTCTCTCCTCAGGATAGGTCATCAGTATCTAATTTGTGGGGGTCCAAACACCGGGGACCCCCGCCGATAAGGCACCAAGCACAGCGCCATCCATTGTAAAGTGGCCGTGCTTGGTATTGCAGCTCAGCCCTATTAACTTCTATAGGGGTGATCTGCACCTAGGCCACGTAACTGATAAACATAACGTCACATGGCCTAAGCTAAGCTGTGAGAAGGCAGTGGCGCTACTGTGAGCACCGGTGCCTTCTCAAACAGCTGATCGGCAGGGGTCCTGGGTGTCGGACCCCCGCTGTTCATATACTGATAACTTATCCAGAGAATATGTCATCAGTAGAAAAGTTTCAGAAAAAAAAGTATAATCCATCAGATAAGCAGCATGATACTGTGCCCAAAGAGTGCCATATATTTCTCAAACACAATATTCTAGGAGCCAGTTTGTGATATACACTACTCACAAAAAGTTAGGGATATTTGGCTTTCAGTTGAAATTTATATTATATCATGAAAGTCGGGCATTTAAGTAGAAGCAGTAATGGTGATTTCCTCATCTCAAGCAATTTATTGACACAAAAGCCAACACCAGTGCTGGGTATACCGCCACAAAATGTCAGCGTCTCAGGAACTTGTCCTGTGGCCTTGAGCATCAATTACAGCTTGACAACAACGTCTCCTGATGTTCACATGGCATGGCATCCCACTCTTCTTGAAGGGCGTCCCTCAGGTCATTGAGGTTCTGGGGTACAGAGTTACGAGCCTCTACATGGCTACTCAGCTGATCCCATAGGTTTTCAATGGGATTCAGGTCTGGAGAAAGTGCAGGTCACTCCATTTGAGGTTCCCCAGTCTCCAGTAGCCGTTCCCTAATGATGCGACCTCCATAAGCTGGCGCATTGTCGTCCATGAAGATAAAATTAGGCCTGTGATGTTCCTGCAGACGCACAATGACTGGATTAATGATGTTATTCAAGTAGTCTGGGCTTGACACTGTACCATTCACAAAGTGTAGGGCTGTATTGACTAGACACACCTGCCCACACTGTACCACCACCACCACCAAAGGCTCATCTGGTGACAACAGTGGCACTCTCCTTTAAGTATCCAACATCGTTGGCGGCCATCATTTCTGCTTACCACACTAATGTAAATGATTTCGAATGGTCTGACGTGACATACTGGACTTATATATAGGACGACACGGTGCCCAGAGAGTTCCACATAGAGTATTTCACCCAACAGATAGTGCCTGCAGTAACCACTCCGATAGGGAATTTTTTAAAACTTTGCAAACAAGAATGCTAGTGCAACTACTTTACGTGCTCCGGCAGCGAACCTGGCCTCTCTCTTGCGGCACAGCCAGGGTCATTCCGTTGCTGTTGAACCAACCCCACTGACAGGCCAGTCGGCCTATTAGGGAGTAATAGGTTAATCAGGCTCAGTGTCTGCTTCCTGTCAGTGGGGGATTTAAACAGGCAGCTGCTGGCAACAAATGTGATTCGTCTTCTTTCTCACTATTGTTTGGATCCCTGGTAATGTGACTTCTGGATTGTCCCTGACCCTGGTTCTGACTGCCGATTATTCCTGTGACGTTATCTCCTGGCACTGACCCTCTCTGGTATTTGACTCTGTTTGTTTCTTGTGTTAGCTCTGACATACAGTCAGGTCCATAAATATTGGGACATCTACACAATTCTAACATTTTTGGCTGTATACACCACCACAATGGATTTGAAATGAAACGAACAAGATGTGCTTTACCTGCAGACTGTCAGCTTTAATTTGAGGGCATTTACATCCAAATCAGGTGAACGGTGCAGGAATTACAATAGTCTGCATATGTGCCTCCCACTTGTTAAAGAACCAAAAGAAATGGGACAGAATAATAATCATAAATCAAACTTTCACTTTTTAATACTTGGTTGCAAATCCTTTGCAGTCAATTACAGCCTGAAGTCTGGAACGCATAGACATGACCAGACGCTGGGTTTCATCCCTGGTGATGCTCTGCCAGACCTCTACTGCAACGGTCTTCAGTTCCTGCTTGTTCTTTGGGCATTTTCCCTTCAGTTTTGTCTTCAGCAAGTGAAATGCAGCTCGATCGGATTCAGGTCCGGTGATTGACTTGGCCATTGCAGAACTTTCCACTTCTTTACCTTAAAAAACTCTTTGGTTGCTTTTGCAGTATGCTTTGGGTCACTGTCCACCTGCACTGTGAAGCGCCGTCCAATGAGTTCTGAAACATTTGCCTGAATATGAGCAGATAATATTGCCCGAAACACTTCAGAATCCATCCTGCTGCTTCTGTCAGCAGTCACATCATCAATAAATACAAGAGAACCAGTTCCATTGGCAGCCATACATGTCCACGCCATGACACTACCACCACCATGCTTCACTGATGAGGTGGTATGCTTAGGATCCTTTCCTTCTGCATACTCTTCTCTTCCCATCACTCTGGTACTAGTTGATCTTGGTCTCATCTGTCCATAGGATGTTGTTCCAGAACTGTGAAGGCTTTTTTAGATGTCGTTTGGCAAACTCTAATCTGGCCTTCCTGTTTTTGAGGCTCACCAATGGTTTACATTTTGTGGTGAACCCTCTGTATTCACTCTGGTGAAGTCTTCTCTTGATTGTTTACTTTGACACACATCCACCTACCTCCTGGAGAGTGTTCTTGACCTGGCCAACTGTTGTGAAGGGTGTTTTCTTCACCCTGGAAAGAATTCTTCGGTCATCCACCACAGTTGTTTTCCGTGGTCTCCCAAGTATTTTGGTGTTGCTGAGCTCACCGCTGCGTTCCTTCTTTTTAAGAATGTTCCAAACAGTTGTTTTGGTCACACCTAATGTTTTTGCTATCTCTCTGATGGGTTTGTTGTGTTTTTTCAGCCTAATGATGGCTTCACTGATAGTGACCGCTCTTTGGATCTCATCTTGAGATTTAACAGCAACAGATTCCAAATGCAAATAGCAGACTTGAAATGACCTCTGGACCTTTTATCTGCTCACTGTGGTTGGGATAATGAGGGAATAACACACACCGGCCATGGAGCAGCTGAGAAGCCAATTGTCCCATTACTTTTGGTCCCTTAACAAGTGGGAGGCACATATGCAAACTGTTGTAATTCCTGCACCGTTCACCTGATCTGGATGTAAATCCCCTCAAATTAAAGCTGACAGTCTGCAGGTAAAGCTGACAGTCTGCAGGTAAAGCACGTCTTGTTTGTTTCATTTCAAATCCATTGTGGTGGTGCATAGAGCCAAAAATTTTAGAATTGTGTTGATGTCCCAATATTTATGGACCTGACTGTATCTCTGTGGTATGGGCTCTGGCCTAATTTTAGATTCTGGGCTGGACCTGGTTTTGCCCTATTTCTGTCTGACGAGTCTTTTACCTCACTTGGTTTAGGCCTTTGTATTTAACTAAGTCAGGGACCGTCGCCAAGCTGTGGGCAGCCATTTAGGGTGGATCATGCAAGTAGGTAAAAACTGTGGTGTGGGTGGAGTACATGCCTGCACTGTTCCTTATCCTACATGACAGAAGCACTCTTTAATATGTTAACTATAAGATGTATATTATCTGGGTTAGAGGTGAGTGAACTGATGCTAACAAATCAATTGGCCGCAGGTGGAGAAGTGTCCACCTGCCATTTGATTGACTGGCCCAGACATCTGCTCAGAGTTAGCAGCGCTGATTCAGCTGTGGGTGCCACGACTGCACCGCTACACATCTGGGTGCACATACAGTTGCTGCTCCAGAAGCCAAATGAGCACTTGTACTCTGAGCAGTGGCACAGACAGAAGATTGACAGGGCTTGGTTAGATATCCCGCCCCGTCAATCAAATGGCAGGTGGGTGCTTCTTCACCAGGTGAAGAACTCTGGCTAATGAGACAAATCGATTTGCTCTTCTCTAATCTGGGTTTTACTCATTTTATTAATATTACACTGCAGGTTTATGATAAATCTTTTTACTTCTCCAGTTTGATTAGTACTTTGGTTCGTTACCTGTGTCTATTCTGCCATCTACTGGTAGAAAGTGGAATTGCAGGATCAGTTTTGCTGTTTTTTTACATTTCATTAATGTAGGTTACGCATAGCTGATGACACATACAGCCGTCACCATGTAGAAATAAATGGGAATGAGGTTTGGCCCTAGGGCCCCAACACTGCAGCTTCTCCTCGGGGAGCCTCAGATCTGTGCTGCTTTGTCTGGATAGAGGACGGGGTGTTCTGGGAATCTCTATTTGTGGCTGAGATCACCATTGTGAGGGCTTGTGATGCGTTTATTCACTAAAAATTCAACTGTTCAAAAAAGGCAAATTTTAACCCCTTGAAGACCAACTTATTATGCAGCTTTTTCATCCCGCCTTCCAGGAGCCATAACTTTTGGACTTTTCACTCGACGCGGCTATACGAGGCTCAGAACAAGTTGAAATGTTTTAAACCCTTAATCACTGCCTCATGTTTTTACGACGACCATTAAAGGGACTTCTTTTGATGCACCATTAGTGGCACATTGTACGATTATAGCCATATGTGTCCTGCAATTCTGCCCAAAGCCTTCAGTCCCTTAAATACGGTAAGTCAACAAACATAGCAGTGAGCTTAAAAGCAAATAAATTGCAAAATCATTATCATAACTTATTTTCAGAAATGCAAATGCACTGGAAATACTACACATTCAATTCCAAATCTTAACAATAACGCAACGTATCCAGCTTATGTTAACCTCTTGAATACCGGAGGTTTTTGTGTTTTCATTCTTTCCGGAGCCATAACTTTTTTATTTTTCCATTCACATAGCCATTTGAGGGTTTAATTTTTTTGTGGGACAAGTCGTACTTTCTAATGCCACCATTTATTTTGGCATACAATGTAGTGGGAAGCAGGAAAAAAAAAATCCAAATGGGGTGGAATTGGGAAAAAAAACACAATCCCACCACAGTTTTATTGGTTTTCTCTCTATGGAGTTCCCTATGCGGTAAAACTGACCTTTGCTCTTAATTCTCTGGATCAGTACGATTACAACCATACCACATTTATACAGTTTTTCTTGTGTTTTAACACTGAAACAAATAAAAACTTTGAAAAAAATATTGGATTACACTTACCGGTAATCGCTTTTCCATGAGCCCATGACAGCACCCGTAAGAGAACTCCTCCCAGTCAGGACAGGAACTTCCATGGAGAGCTATAAGAGGGGGTACAGCCCCCGCAGCATCAGTTAGGCTACTTTCACACTAGCGTTTTTTGCGGATCAGTCATGGAGCTGCAAAAACGGTTCAGTTACAATAATACAACCGCATGCATCCGTCATGAACGTATCCGGTTGTATTATGTCTTCTATAGCCATGACGGATCCGTCTTGAACTCTATTGAAAGTCAATGGGAGACGGATCCGTTTTCTATTGTGACAGATTGTGTCAGAGAAAACGGATCCATCCCCATTGACTTACATTGTGTGCCAGAACGGATCCGTTTGGCTCCGCTTCGTCAGGTAGGCAGCGTTTTGGTGTTCGCCTCCAGAGCGGAATGGTGACTGATCGGAGTCAAATTGATGCATTCTGAGCGGATCCTTTTCCATTCATAGTGCATTAGGGCAAAACTGGACCGCTTGTGAGAGCCCTGAACGGATCTCACAAATGGAAAGCCAAAACGCTAGTATGAAAGTAGCCTAAATGGCGAGAACTTGTCCTACTACCTTATCTTCACTATATAAAATTTATATATAAATGTAAAAGAATATATATATAAAAATATTTATATTAAACGGATTTCCTATGCTCTAGATCCCCGAACATTATATCCTGCATGGATTTTTGTTCTCTAGTCTCATCCAGCTTCATTGTAGCTCTTATGGCTTTGAGAAGGGAATCCGTATGATCAGGGGAAAATAGCGGTCTACCTGTGGATTCGTCAGAGGATGAGCTCGAACGATCCAGGATTTCCCCCTGCTCATCTAAGGATTTAAAATCGGAAACAGCATTAGAGTGGCCTGTCTTGCTCGCAGCAGTGGAAGGTAGGCATAGCTTAAAGGCTTTCGTGGAATCTGAGACTTCTGACTTACCCCCTCCAGAGACTATCGGTCTGCCATCATGGCCCTCCGGGACATCGGCATGCTGACTGCCTTCCTCCTCCATATGTCCAGACAGGGAGAGAGAGGCTTCCATAAGAGAATCACAGGCTGGCTGGGCTCCTTCTGTGTAGCGCACTCTTTTTCCCTTACTTTAGGGATTTTAAATCGAATGCTGGTCCCTATCGGCGTTCATATGCAACCAGAAACCCAGAAGATGAGATTCACGCGTCACTTCCGTTATGCACTCCAATTGGAGCCACGCACATCACTTCCCGTATTCGCCCAGATTGCAACCACGTGCATTCCAAACACCGGAAGTCGCGCTCCGTGCGTACTTCAGTGGCACACGTCTCACAACTGCAGACAGTGAAAATGCCAGGCAAAAATGCAAGGAGGATCTGGAGTGCCTGGGTGACCTCACAGTCACTTAGAGACTACCAAGAACGCCAGCCTAACCTTAGTCCAGGAGCCAGAAAGAGTGCCCCAGAGGTCAGCAGCAGCTCCTCGTGAAGACTTACGCCACACCGGGTAACTTCCAGCATAATCAAAGTGAGGTCTTGCAGACTAAGGCTACATGCACACGACCATTCCGTTTTTTGCGGTCCGCAAATCACGTATCCGCAAAACACGGATGGCGTCCATGCGCGTTCCGCAATTTGCAGAACGGCACGGACAGCCTTTAATATAACTGCCTATTCTTGTCCGCAAAGCACAGACAAAAATAGGACATGTTATATTTTTTTTGCGGGGCCAAGGAACGGAGCAACGGAGGCGGACAGCACACGGAGTTCTAAGTTTGCTGTCTAAAGTGAAGACAAATAAGTCACAGGGGCCTGTTATTATTAAAAGAGCTTAGTGGTGAGCTGGCAAAACCGTTAACAGATTTATTTAACCAATCATTAGTAACAGGAGTCGTCCCGGAAGATTGGAAATTGGCAAATGTCGTGCCCATTCACAAGAAAGGTAGTAGGGAGGAATCGAGCAACTATAGACCAGTGAGTCTGACATCAATAGTAGGCAAATTAGTGGAAACCCTACTAAAGGATAGGATTGGGGAACATCTAAAATCCCATGGATTGCAAGATGAAAAACAACATGGGTTTACTTTAGGGAGATCATGTCAAACTAATCTTATAGATTTTTTTGACTGGGTGACTAAAATAATAGACGGTGGAGGTGCAGTAGACATCGCATATCTAGATTTTAGTAAGGCTTTTGACACTGTCCCACACAGAAGACTTATCAATAAACTGCAGTCATTGAGCATGGACTCCCATATTGTTGAGTGGATTAGGCAGTGGCTGAGTGACAGACAACAGAGGGTTGTAGTCAATGGAGAACATTAAAAACAAGGTCATGTTACCAGTGGGATTCCACAGGGATCTGTACTGGGACCAATTCTGTTTAATATCTTCATAAGTGATATTGCAAAAGGCCTCGATGGTAAGGTTTGTCTTTTTGCTGATGACACAAAGATTTGTAACAGGGTTGATGTTCCTGGAGGGAAACGCCAAATGGAAAAGGATTTAGGAAAACTAGAAGAATGGTCAGAACTCTGGCAACTGAAATTTAATGTGGATAAGTGCAAGATAATGCACCTGGGGCGTAAAAACCCAAGGGCAGAATATAGAATATTTGACACAGTCCTGACCTCAGTATCTGAGGAAAGGGATTTAGGAGTAATTATTTCAGAAGACTTAAAGGTGGGAAGACAATGTAATAGAGCAGCACGAAATGCCAGCAGAATGCTTGGATGTATAGGGAGAGGTATAAGCAGTAGAAAGAGTGAAGTGCTTATGCCGCTGTACAGAACACTGGTGAGACCTCACCTGGAGTATTGTGCGCAGTACTGGAGGCCATATCTCCAGAAGGATATAGATACTCTAGAGAGAGTTCAGAGAAGAGCTACTAAACTAGTACATGGATTGCAGGATAAAACTTACCAGGAAAGGTTAAAGGACCTTAATATGTATAGCTTGGAAGAAAGACGAGACCGAGGGGATATGAGGGAAACTGCTAAATACATAAAGGGAATCAACTCGGTAAAGGAGGAGAGCATATTTAAAAGAAGAAAAACTACCATAAGAGGACACAGTTTTAAATTAGAGGAGCAAAGGTTTAAAAGTAATATAAGGAAGTATTACTTTACTGAGAGAGTAGTGGATGCATGGAATAGCCTTCCTGCAGAAGTGGTAGCGGCAAATACAGTGAAGGAGTTTAAGCATGCATGGGATAGGCATAAGGCCATCCTTCATATAAGATAGGGCCAGGGGCTATTCATAGTATTCAGTATATTGGGCAGACTAGATGGGCCAAATGTTTCTTATCTGCCGACACATTCTATGTTTCTATGGAGTGCTAGCCGCATCTTTTGCGGACCCATTGAAGTGAATGGGTCCGCATCCGAGCCGCCAAAACTACGGCTCGGATGCAGATCAAAACAACGGCCGTGTGCATGAGGTCTAATACTTAGCTTTCCACATCAACCGTCCTATCCCATAGGACAGGAAACAGGAACTGATGCTTCAGGGGCAGTACCCCCTCTTAAAGCTCGCCACAGAAGTCCTTGTTTCTTGTCCTGGATGGGAGGTGGTCTCTCAAGGGTGCCGTCATGGGCAAAAAATTGTTTTATACTTTCATCGCCATATTCTGACCCCCCATAACCTTTTTATACAGTTGTGTTCAAAATAATAGCAGTCAGACATCACTAACCTGATCAATCACTGTTTTTGGTAGAAATGATATTTAATTATTTACTACAATAACAATAATTTACTAGCAGGTATAGTAGAGTAATAGAAAGCCAACAGACCCAACAATCATGAAATGAATGATGCTGATTCTGTGTAATTGAATCACAAATTTAAACGGGCATGTTCAAAATAATAGCAGTGTGGAGTTCAATGAGTGAGGTAATTCATTCTTTGAAAAACAGGTGGGCAATTATTGCCCTTATTTAAGCAAGGAAGGCAGCAAATGTTGTACATGCTGGTTACAGTGCATTTCTCTCTGAAACTCTGAGGAACATGGGTCGTTCCAGACGTTTGTTCAGAAGAACAGCGTACCTTGAATAAAAAGTTGATTGGAGAGGGGAAAACATATAAACAAGGGCAGAAAATGATAGGCTGCTCAGCTAAAATGATCGCAAATGCTTTAAAATGGCAACCAAAAGCTGAAAGACATGGAAGAAAGCGAAAAACTACCATTCAAATGGATAGAAGAAAAGCCAATCAGCTCCAGGAAGATGAAAGAAGGTGTAAAGTTCCCTGTGAGTCCTGTTACAATGAGAAGACGCCTATGTGAAGACACACTATCTGCAAGAAGCCCCTGCAAAGTCCCACTGCTGAAAAAAAAGACATGTGCTGAAGAGGTTAAAATTTGCCAAAGAGCACATTGACCGGCCTAAAGAGACATTCTGTGGACTGATGGAAGTAAGATGGTTCTTTTTGGGTCTAGTGGCCGGAGACCGTTTGTCAGACGACCCCCAAACACTGAATTCAAGCCACAGTACACTGTGAAGATAGTGAAGCATGGTGGACAAGCATCATGATATGGGGATGTGTCTCATACTACGGTGTTGGGCCTATTTATCGCAGACCAGGGATCATGGATCAGTTTGAATCCATCAGAATACTGGAGGAGGTCATGCTGCCTTATGCTGAAGAGGAAATGCCCTGGAGATGGGTGTCCAACAAGACAATGACCCCAAACACACCAGTAAACGGGCAACATCTTGGTTCCAGACCAACAAGATTGACGTTATGGAGCGGCCGGCCCGATCCCCGGATCTTATTCCAATAGAAAACTTGTGGGGTGACATCAAAAATGCAGTTTCTGAGGCAAAACCAAGAAATAGAGAAGAACTGTGGAATGTAGTCCAATCATCCTGGGCTGGAGAACCTGTTCACAGGGGCAGAAGGTGGTGACTCCGAGCAGCACAGACGTCCAGCAGGTCTCAGAGACAGTGGTTATAAAACTAAATATTAGTGAAGGGATTCAAAGGAAAGAAACATCTTCAAACATTGTTCAGTTTATATAGTGAGTGTTTGAGTTTCTAAAGAAGAAGACAAACACTGCTATTTTTATTTTTTTGAACATATTTGTCTAATATTCACTTTTCTTAATTTTTTTTAGAGGAACAACACAAATTGGATATATTTTTCTTCATGTTTTGATTTGGAATAGAATGTGTAGTGTTCCCAATGCATTTGTGTGGATGGAAATAAAAGCTATTAGAAGGATCTTGAGCTTTTTTAAACACACTATTATTTTGAACACAACTATAGTAATGTCTACCGAGCTGTGTAGAGGCTAATTTTTTTGCGGGATGATCTTATGTTTTTATTGATACCATTTTGGAGCGTATGACCTTTTGATCACATTAAACTTTTTGTGTAAGTGAAGCGATGAAAAAATAGCGAATTGGTCACGTTTTGCCGTTACGCCATTCGCCGTATGGGATAAATATTTTTATATTTTAATAGTATGGGTGTTTTGGGACACAGTGATACCTAGGATCATTATGTTTTTATTTAAATTCTGGCACATACAGACCTCTATAGGAACTGCAGCTCTGGTAAGCTGGGTTTCTTCACAGAGAAACAGCGTATCAGAGAGAAGGAACGGCTCTCCCGATTGCTGCACGGGGGATCCGGTTCTAATTCAGCTGCAGTCATGAACCCGAACCTCTGCTGTTTGAAACAACAGAGACCTGCTGGCTATAGCACCTGCAAGCGGACGCCATATTTAAAGCCTCTACTTCCGCCACACATATACATTGGTGGTACTCAAGGGCTTAATCCTTTACAGAAAATAAAGAAAAAGGAATATTAAAGGGACACTGACAGGCCCAATAAGCATATTTAGGTATATATATGACAGTACAGGTCTTATCAAGTGTAATAAAATCATCTAAGTATCCCCCCTGTCCACCTCATAAATACCGAAAACTAAAGTTTTATAACCTGCTTGTCTCGTCTCCAATCTGTCCAAGGGGCGGCGTTTCATCTCAAAATGCGCCCAGCCAGCCGCTCCCAACTGCCGTTCTGAAGCCCCGCCCAGCTCATCAATATTCACTTCGCTGGGCGGAGGCTACAACTCTCCCCGCGCATGGCTAATTCAATCCTTGGGCACGTCCTCCGTCTAATCTTCAGTGCATGCGCCCGGCCGGGGTCACATCGCACCTGCGTACAGACAGTCTGCGTCTTAGAGGCCGCTGCTTTATGCGCATGCGCCAGGCACTTGAGTCGGGGAGAGTTGTAGCCGCCGCCCAGCGAAGTGAATATTGATGAGCTGGGCGGGGCTTCTGGGTCCATTTTGAGCTGAAACGCCGCCCCTTGGGCAGATTGGAGACGGGACAAGCAGGTTATAAAACTTTAGTTTTCGGTATTTATAAGGTGGACAGGGGGGATACTTAGATGATTTTAATACACTTGATAAGACCTGTACTGTCATATATATACATAAATATGCTTATTGGGCCTGTCAGTGTCCCTTTAAGCTGTCCAAAAAAATAGCAGCCTGGTATAAAGTAAAAAAAATGCTTGAGATTTCACTTTACTTAGAATTCCTGAACTAATATTTAGTGGCATAACGAGTAGTGTTGATCGAGCACCAAAGTGCTCGGGTGCTCAGGCCGAACACATCGGGATGCTCGGGTGCTCTACCAAGCACCCGAGTACAATGGAAGTCAATGGGAAAACCCGAGCATTAAACCAGGCACCCCCTGCTCTGAAGAGGGGAGGGTGTCTGGTTCATAGGAAAAGGTCAGAAATTGATTGAAACACCACTGAAATGGTTCGGGAACAGCATGGGGAGGATGTCTGGATGCATCTTGGACTCCCAGGTCGCTGCTGGGAACGATGTTGTCCGAGTAGTACGCCACTTTTACAGACAATAATACGCACCAAACGAAGATAAAATTGATTTTAGAGGAAAAATTGTTAGGAAACCTTCTTTCCTGTATAATTACTTGTATATAAAGTACAAGTGCTGCCAAAAATTACAAAGAAGAGGCACTCTGATACACCTGTATATCACATAATGGAGGGCCTCATTCACATTGTGGTACACTTGTTCAGGTAGTGGGACTCCTACACTCATAAAGCCTATGCACTAAGGGAAAGGGCTGCCAAAAATTACAAGGAACCGGCGCTCCAATACACCATTTATTACATATAAAGAAGGGCATCATACACACCCTTGAAAAATTATGATTGATGGCCTGCTGGTGACCCTCAAAAACATTTGGAGCAAGGGCCTTCTGATCTGACCATCTAAACCATTATGGGCGAGGGCCTGCTGCCGCTTTGGTGACTCTAGATAACCTGGGGCCGATCGCACGTCCCGTGACGGCGATGATCCATTCAGATGTCTGTCCTATCAACTGTTATTTTCACCGCAAACCATGGGGACTACGGGTAACGGTGAATCATGGTTCGATTCTGGAGAGGGAGCCTGAGAAACAGCTATGGCTACCACATCCAAGCAAGGCAGCATGCGCGCAAATTACCTATTAGGTATAATTAGGTGAGGGCCTGCAGGTGAGCTGACCCTGTAAAAGATTTTGGGTGCGGGCCTGCAGGTGAGCTGACCCTGTAAAAAATTATATGCGAGGGCCTGCTGGTGAGCTGACCCTCTAAAAGGTTGTAGGTTAGGGCCTGCAGGTGAGCTGATCCTCTAAAACATTATATGTGAGGGCCTTCAGGTGAGCCGACCCTGTAAAAGATTGTAGGTGAAGGCCTGCTGGTGAGCTGACCCTGTAAAACATTATATGCGAGGGCCTGCTGGTGAGCTGACCCTGTAAAACATTGTAGGTGAGGGGCTGCTAGTGGGATAACCCTGTAAAACATTATATGCAAAGGGCATATATGTGAGGGCATTATATGCGATGAATAAGCATGTTTTGATATGATGGATGAGAAAAGGAAGATTCAACCATATACCCTTGTTTGTGGTGGAAGGGGTGCATGGGAATACAGTGTATTCAGTACATTATAAACAACACATTTAAAGTGCCTTTATGTTCATCAGCTTTCCTCTGGTGGAGTCGAGAAATCATGGCCAATGCAGGCTTTGTTCAACCTGTCAGCATTTTCAGTTGACAGGCGGATACGCTTAGCTGTTATAATGCCACCAGCAGCACTAAACGCTGGCGGCAGGCCAGCACCTCCAAGGCGTAGAGCGCCAGTTCATGCCACGTGTCCAACTTGGACACCCAGTAGTTGTAAGGCACAGAGAGATCATTGAGGACACTGACACGGTCTGCTATGTACTCATCTTCCAACATTTTTCCCTCCTTGTGACACTAGGCCACGCATCAGGGTGAGGGTGCTGGCGGGGTGTCATGAAACTGTCCTAGGCTTTGGAGAGTGTTGCCCTGCCTCTGTTGGAACTGCTGTGTGTTCCCCTTGTCTCCCCTCCTCGGTTGGCCAAGGAACTACGGACTCTGCCACCAGCGTTGTCAGATGAAAATTTTGGGAGCAATTTTTCAACAAGTACCTTCTGGTATTGCACCATTTTGCTCGTCCTCTCCACCACAGGAATGAGAGATGAGAAGTTCTCTTTCTAGCGGGTGTCAAGAAGGGTGAACAACCAGTAATCCGTGTTGTCTAAAATGCGTATAACACGCGGGTCGCGGGAAAGGCAGCCTAACATGAAGTCAGCCATGTGTGCCAGAGTACCAACAGGCAAGACTTTGCTGTGACAGAAACGGAGACAGTCTATTGACAAAGTACACTGTATGTCTCAGATACATTTTTGAAACGCACACGTTACACTGCAGATGTGGCGCTGGTAAACTCACTGTCCACAGCAGACACCGTCTACAGAAAAAGTACACTGTATGTCACAGATAACTTTTTTCAGCGCACACTTTACACTGCAGATGTGGCGCTGGTAATGTTACTGTCAGAAGCGGACACCGTCTATTGAAAAAGTACACAGGATGTCACAGATATTTTTTGGATGCACACACTTTACACTGGAGATGTGGCGCAGCTAATGTCACTGTCTGCAGTGGACACCGTCTACGGAAAAAGGACACTGGAAAAAAAAAAAAATAGGGCTCTCAGAATATGGAGACACTGAAACATGATTATTTTTTTTTATTAGGTATCACCGCGTCCGCAAGAACCTGCTCTATAAAAATACCACATCACCTAACCCCTCAGGTGAACACCATAAAAAAAAAAAAAAACGGTGTAAAAAAAGCCATTTTTTGCCACTTTACATCACAAAAAGTATAATAGCAAGCAATCAAAAAGTCATATGCACCCCAAAATAGTGCCAATCATACTGTCATCTTATCCTGCAAAAATAATACCCTACCTAAGACAATCGCACAAAAAATAAAAAAAAATATGGCTCTCAGACTATGTAGACACTAAAACATGATTTTTTTTGTTTCAAAAATGATATTATTGTGTAAAACTTAAACAAATAAAAAAAAGTATACATATTAGGTATCGCCGTGTCCCTAAGAACCTGCTATATAAAAATATCACATGACCTAACCCCTCAGATGAACACTGTAAATAAAAAAAGTGTCAAAAAAGCCATTTTTTTGTCACCTTACATTACAAAAAGTATAATACCAAGCGATCAAAAAGTCATAGGCATTCTAAAATAGTACTAATCAAACAGTCATCTCATCCCCAAAAAATTAGACCCTACATAAGACAGTCGCCCCAAAAAAGAAATAAATAAATATGGCTTTTAGAATATGTCATATTTGGTATTGTCGCATCCGTAATAACCTGCTCTATAAAAACACCACATGATTTAACCTGTCAGATAAACATTGTAAATAACAAAAAATTAAAACGGTGCCAAAACAGCTATTTTTTGTTACCTTGGCTCACAAAAAGTGTAATCTAGAGCAGTGTTTCCCAACCAGTGTGCCTCCAGCTGTTGCAAAACGACAACTCCCAGCATGCCTGGACAGCCTTTGGCTGTGCGGGCATGCTGGGAGTTGTAGTTTTGCAACAGCTGCAGGCACACTGGTTGGGAAACACTGATCTAGAGCAGCCAAAAATCATATGTACCCTAAAATAGTACCAACAAAACTGCCACGTTATCCGGTAGTTTCCAAAATGTTTTTTTTTTTTTGGGGAGTTTCTACTCTAGGGGTGCATCAGGGGGGCTTCAAATGTGACATGGCAGATTAAAATTATACCAGTGAAATCTGCTTTCCAAAAACCATATGGCGTTCCTTTCCTTCTGCGCCCTGCCGTGTGCCCGTACAGCAGTTTACGACTACATATGGGGTGTTTCTGTAAACTACAGAATCAGAGCCATAAATATTGAGTTTTGTTTGGCTGTTAACCCTTGCTTTGTTAGTGGATAGAAATTGATTAAAATGGAAAATCTGCCAAAAAAGTGAAATTCTGAAATTTCCTCTCTATTTTCCATTAATTCTTGTGGAACACTTAAAGGGTTAACAAAGTTTGTAAAATCAGTTTTGAATACCTTGAGGGTGTAGTTTCTAAAATGGGGTTTCTATTATGTAAGCCTCACAAGAAGATTTGCTTCTAAACTTCTCAGCCTTGTAACGTCCCCCAAAATAAAATGGCATTCCCAAAATGATTCAAACATGAAGTAGACATATGGGGAATGTAAAGTAATAACTATTTTTGGAGTTATTACTATTCTAAAAGTAGAGAAATTGAAATTTGCTAGTTTTTCCAAATGTTTGGTAAATTTTGTATTTTTTTTTTTATAAATGAAAATGAAATATTTTGACTCAAATTTACCAGTGTCTTTAAGTACAACATGTCAGATTTGCTAAAAATGGCCTGGTCCTTAAGGTGTTAATGATGTTGGACCGCTATTTTTTTTTATAAACACTACTGTTAGACCCCCAGGCACAAGCACAGGACCCTGGTAAGTGCGCACCTGCACAGACCCCAGCAAGTGCATAGTACAGCATGCGCAGATTACCTCCACTGCATGTGGATGGGGTATTTGTTAAATCCCTCCACAGGTATTGAACCAAAAGGGAGGTTCCCACAAGGCATTTTGGCCACCACAAAATCCGCCACCTACGGTATCCCACTACAGCCACGGTTCCTGCCCTGAGTTTTCATTTTGTTTAGTGCGGAACCGTTCTCGCTGGGCAAGGTGTCCGTGCAGTAACGGTGCCAAGAACGGAGCTGTACATTCCGGCCTCATTAACCACAGCGCAGCCTCCTACTGAAGAAAAACAAAACAATGAGAGGCAGATCCCGCTCCGTTTTTGGCACTGAAACCCGAGCCCAAAAAAGCCTGAATCTACCCCAAGTGCTAAAAACTCGCAGGATTTTTCTACAGATTTCCACACCAAAAACTATGCGGCATCCACACTACAACGGCCTCCCATTTTTTTCAATGGGAGATGGAGCCACTGTTAATTTGCAGATTCTTTACGTGTGATTCAACGGCGACATATTTCTTGTGGACACATCTGCCCATGCTCAGGAGGATCGGAAGATGGACATGCGGGAGCCGGCATGCAGGACCGCATCGGGGGTGAGCAGGTAAGTATGAATCCTTTTATAGCAGGGGCAGGCTGACTGCATCACGTAAAAGCTTGGTATTCCTGGACAACCCCTCTAAGGGCATGTCCAGGCGCTAAAAATACACGTTAGGCTACTTTCACACTCGCGTTTGTGTGCGGATCCGTTCAGATAATACAGCCGTCTGCATCCGTTCAGAAGAGATCAGTTTGTATTATGTCTTCTATAGCCAATACGGATCCGTCATGAACTCCATTGAAAGTCAATGGGGGTCGGATCCGTTTTCTATTGTGTCAGTGAAAACGGATCCGACCCCCATTGACTTACATTGTGTGTCAGGACGGATCGGTTTGGCTCAGTTTCGTCAGACGGACACCACAACGCTGCAGGCAGCCTCCAGAGCGGAACGGAGGCAAACTGACGCATTCTGAGCTGATCCTTATCCATTCAGAATGCATTAGGGCAAAACTGATCCGTTTTGGACCTGAACGGACCTCACAAACGGAAAGCCAAAACGCCAGTGTGAAAGTAGTAGCCTTATCTACATTCCAGTGCACTTTCCGTGACAAGATGGTACATGTCCCTACTTGACACAGTTTTGAGCTATCACTCTCTGGACTCTCAGAGACTGCTCCTGGTGTCTCCCCCTCTCACTCACACATAGACTGCTCCTGGTGTCTCCCCCTCTCACTCACACACAGACTGCTCCTGGTGTCTCCCCCTCTCACTCACACATAGACTGCTCCTGGTGTCTCCCCCTCTCACTCACACATAGACTGCTCCTGGGTGCTCCCCCTCTCACTCACACATAGACTGCTCCTGGTGTCTCCCCCTCTCTCACACATAGACTGCTCCTGGTGTCTCCCCCTCTTTCTCACACATAGACTGCTCCTGGTGTCTCCCCCTCTCTCACACATAGACTTCTCCTGGTGTCTCCCCCTCTCTCACACATAGACTGCTCCCCGTGTCTCCCCCTCTCTCACACATAGACTGCTCCCCGTGTCTCCCCCTCTCTCACACATAGACTGCTCCCCGTGTCTCCCCCTCTCACTCACACATAGACTGCTCCCCGTGTCTCCCCTCTCACTCACACATAGACTGCGCCTGGTGTCTCCCCCTCTCACTCACACATAGACTGCTCCTGGTGTCTCCCCCTCTCACTCACACATAGACTGCTCCTGGTGTCTCCCCCTCTTTCTCACACATAGACTGCTCCTGGTGTCTCCCCCTCTCACTCACACATAGACTGCTCCTGGTGTCTCCCTCTCACTCACACATAGACTGCTCCCGGTGTCCCCTCTCTCACACATAGACTGCTCCTGGTGTCTCCCCCTCTCTCACACAGACTTCTCCTGGTGTCTCCCCCTCTCTCACACATAGACTGCTCCTGGTGTCTCCCCCTTTTCTCACACATAGACTGCTCCTGGTGTCTCCCCCTCTCTCACACAGACTGCTCCTGGTGTCTCCCCCTCTCACTCACACATAGACTGCTCCTGGTGTCTCCCCCTCTCTCACACATAGACTGCTCCCGGTGTCTCCCCCTCTCTCACACATAGACTGCTCCCGGTGTCTCCCCCTCTCTCACACATAGACTTCTCCTGGTGTCTCCCCCTCTCTCACACATAGACTGCTCCTGGTGTCTCCCCCTCTTTCTCACACATAGACTGCTCCCCGTGTCTCCCCTCTCTCACACATAGACTGGTCCCCGTGTCTCCCCCTCTCTCACACATAGACTGCTCCCCGTGTCTCCCCCTCTCTCACACATAGACTGCTCCCCGTGTCTCCCACATAGACTGCTCCCAGTGTCTCCCCCTCTTTCTCACACATAGTCTGCTCCCAGTGTCTCCCCCTCTCTCACACATAGACTGCTCCCCGTGTCTCCCCCTCTTTCTCACACATAGACTGCTCCTGGTGCCTCCCCCTCTCTCACACATAGACTGCTCCTGGTGTCTCCCCTCTTTCTCACACATAGACTGCTCCCCGTGTCTCCCCCTCTCTCACACATAGACTGCTCCCCGTGTCTCCCCCTCTCTCACACATAGACTGCTCCCCGTGTCTCCCACATAGACTGCTCCCAGTGTCTCCCCCTCTTTCTCACACATAGTCTGCTCCCAGTGTCTCCCCTCTCTCTCCACATAGACTGCTCCCCGTGTCTCCCCCTCTTTCTCACACATAGACTGCTCTCAGTCTCCCCCTCTCTCACACATAGACTGCTCCTGGTGCCTCCCCCTCTCTCACACATAGACTGCTCCCCGTGTCTCCCCCCTCTCACACATAGACTGCTCCCAGTCTCCCCCTCTTTCTCACACATAGTTAGACTGCTCCCAGTCTCCCCCTCTCTCACACATAGACTGCTCCCCGTGTCTCCCCCTCTCTCACACATAGACTGCTCCCAGTCTCCCCCTCTCTCTCACACAGTCACATAGTAGACTACTTCCTGCTCCACCTCTCTTTCTCTGCTCCAGCCTGACTAAGCCCCGCCCCTTCC